>NW_027271631.1:0-617910 GCF_040938485.1 Diadema antillarum
AGAGGGATAACGCACTAACTAATAAACTAGCTAGGTTGACTTGAGAAGGGGGGGGGGGGGGTTGAGGGTACTGTGGGAGGCCGGGGGGGGGGGGGGGGGGGGGGGGATACCAGGAGGCCGAGAACGAAAATGTCTGCCCCCATGTACCAGCCGTGTGTGAATAGAACTAGAGTCCTTCTGCGAATAGCACGTAATTCTAAGAGATTTTGCAATCTTCAGTCAGCTCAACTTCTTACAAGCAAGAGATTAATAATGACGGATGACAGGGAGAGCTTGGAATATTTGCAGCGGACCAAGAAATCTTCAATTGCTTTTCGACGAATCCCGGGAAAAGATCCCGGCGTAGTGTTTTTACCGGGCTTCATGAGCAACATGACCGGGCAGAAAGCGGTCGCGCTGGAGGACTATTGCAGACGACGTGGCAACGCCTTCGTGCGGTACGTGCGCCATGACATTTTGGACCAATTTTCGTCATTGGAATCTGATTCAATGAAGTAACTAGGGCGAAGGGAATGAATAATTATGCAATTCTTTTCGGAAAATACACATAAATTTAATTTTCTAGAGGCTAGACCTTCGATAAGGTACCTCACCAACGACTGCTCCATAAATTAAGGTTTTATGGAGTAAGAGGCCCCCTCCTCTCCTGGTCATAACAGCTTTTCTTACTGACAGAGCAGTCCGGGAAACCCGCTCATGAGGACCGCTCCCGCGTACGAGGACTGCCCCGCCTCATGAGGACCGCCCCCACGCCTCATGAGGACCGCCCCCATGCCTCGTGAGGCCCGTGGGGAACGCCTCATGAGGCCCCCTATTCACTTTTATTCATCTCACATCTGACGTATAAATTGTCGCAACTTTGCATGGTGATTTTTTGTTACACACACATGTCCACTATCCATGATGAAAAGAAAAAAAAAATCCTAGGCCTAGTTCTATCTGTTTGTTTTTTTCAAAAATCGAGTTTTAATCAACCGATGCAGAGCGCCCATTAAAACATGTGTGTTTTATAGAAATAGAATGAACATGCAATGATCAGGAGGACTCCCGGTATCGAGAAATGTTAGGTCTAACATTAGTAACAATAACGTGTTCCCCCCCCCCTAACAACAGTTAACTTATATCTATTAATAGTAGGCCTATTAGGACACAGTAGTAGTGTAAACTCAGGGAATTCAAACTCCCTAAAGGAACTTTTAGTTTGAAGTTTGATTCGACTTGCTCAACAATCAAAAACATGCTCAAGTTTTTGAGGAAGATGTTAATTCTGTGTAATATAAGAATTCACATTATTATTGTAATTTTACTGTTTCACTTTTTCAGTTTTCCACTGGCACACTGCACTTGGCCGATCCGGCGATGTAATACATTTAATATCAAGTTTTGGTGGTGATCTGTTTGTTGTTTTTTTCTTCCACATCCCAATCATAAATGGCAATTCTATCTAACGTTAGGGTAGTACTAGTGCAGTAGGGAGTCGAGTCTAGATCTTGACAGCAACAGAGACGGTACCGGTAACATATTACATGATACACAATATGCTTTGATTTCTATGTATTACATGTAGTAGAGATATGTTGATGTTTATGTGTGATGATTATAAGGTGCTAGACCCCCATTATGGTATGGCGATTGTGCTCATTAACACAAAGTTCTTCTGGTGATGTATTTAAACTAAAAGTCCTTTTTACTGTTAGTGTTAGGGTCTAGATGTTTCTACCTGATAACAACAACTTTTGACTCAATTATGAAAGTTAAGTCACTGATGTGGTGACTGTTGTACTGTGCTCATTCGATGCATCCCACTAGGTTTGACTACCAGGGACTAGGGGAGTCTGTTGGTGATTTGGTGCCGGGGGAGTTAATGTTTGAAGTCTGGAAGTCTGACGCTATGGCAGTTCTGGATGAACTCACCGTGGGTCCACAGGTACAACGCTTGCAACACTCTTTCTTGTGTTTCTCATTGTCTGGTAAAATAGTGTTCTTTCCCCCGTATTAAATCCTTATCAAAAATTTGAAGTTTGTTTGTTTGTTTGTTTGTGGTTTTTTTTTTGATGGAGTCAATACGAAAGAATTCAAGATGATCATGGAAAGCTGTGGCAGATCCAGGCAAGGATGCACCCGGCACGTGCCCCCCCCCCACCCCTTTATTTTTTGTTAAAACAAAAGAAATAAAAAAGATAAAAATGGGGGGTGGGATGCATATGCGCCCCCCTTTCAAGGACAAGTTTACCTTCCTATGTGCATGTGGAATGAGTAAATGCAGCAATATTAGTAGAACACATCAGTGAAAGTTTGGGGGAAATTGGACAATCCGTTCAAAAGTTATGGATTTTTGAAGTTTCTGCTCAGTCACTGCTGGGTGAGCAAACTAGTACAGCTTGTGATGTCACATGTGTACAAGGATATAAAGAAAACAAAGAAAATTCTACATATTTTCACTTTTCTCGTATATTAAAAGGACGCTTGACTTGCCTCTTTCAGTAGGCAGGGGGAGTTGTATCACCCTTAATATAAAGTACATCAGTGACAGGTTGAGGAATGTGCACTTTTTTTCACAAAATATGTTTTCCTATAATCATTGTATGCATGTCACATCATATACTGTAGTAGTCTTCTCATCCAGCAGTGACTGCACAGAAAACTTTAAAATTCATAACTTTTGAACGGATTTTCTGATTTTCCCCAAACTTTCACTAATGTGTTCTAATAATATTGCTGCATTCACTTAATCCACATGTATATGAAGGTGAACTTGTCCTTTAATCTCATAGAGGTGCCCCCTCTTTATGGAATTCCTGGATCCGCCCCTGGAAAGAGTTTTTGTCTCACACCCCTGCCATAGAGTCTATTGAAGCCCCTTCACTTTCCTCCTGTTTTCAGATTGCTCCCCCCCCCCCCCCATCCAGTTTTATTGTTTGTCATGAAATTGTCAAAACTGCATGTATATGCAACATATGCAAAGTTCTGTGTATTATAATCTGTAGGTTTAATCCTGAACATGTGGTCTAGCAAACAGGGGAGTGTTTCATCAACGTTTGTCAGCGCTGACAACTCGAATCACCATAGTAACAGTCAGTGACCAGAGCATCTCAGCCAATCAAAACCAAGGATTTTGCTAAAATTGTCAGCGCTGACAACTGTCAGCGCATGGAAAATAAACGTTGATGAAACACCCCCGGAAATTCATAGCATATTTTACAGCTTGGGCAGCACCACTGTGACACTCTTTGCTCTTCCAAAAAAAGTCAGGGGAAAAATGTAGAAAAAAAAGAAAAAAAATCACTTAACAAAACCCATAACTTGTTGAGGGTTCATGCTATGGAGGGTGGGTCATGTACCATTCACCCTGCCGTTGACCCTGTTCCACCCCCTCTTCCTCCCCCACATTCTACGGCCTGGCCTGTGCTTTAGATATTTGAAGACCATGCTCCATAGAAAGTTTCAATCCGTGCATAATCTATGTAGGACTTTTCATGAATTTTCACTTTTTTGATAGGCCTATATTGAAATGGAAAATACATAGGGTGCTAGTATTTTGTCTTACATGATTACCATTCATGTAGAAAAAACTAAAAAATTAAAACTAAACCAAACCGTGTTCTTCCTGCTAAATCATCCAACTGTAGATTCTGGTTGGATCCAGCATGGGCGGGGCCATCATGCTTCTCCTGGCTATGGAGAGACCTGAGAGAATTCATGCTCTCGTTGGCATAGCAACCGCTGTGCAGTTTGACAAGAGGATGTCATACTCGGATACAAGGAATAAATCACATGAGGTAATGACTTGAGAATGATACTTTTGAAGGTTAAGGGATGGTACAGCTTTGGTTGAGATGGGGATTGAGGTTTCCAACATTTTTTGACGGTGATTTTGTTTTTGTTTGTGTTTTTTTCTTAAATAATGAGAAACTTCTGGAATACGAAAAAGCATAAATGTTATTCCAAGAGGAATTCAAAGTTTATTTGTTGAAAATTGGTGACTGGTGAATAGTGTACTTTATAATTTTACGTCATGCAATAATGTTGCACTTTTACGGATTATGTCGAGACAGATTAGTGGAAAGTGCATGACAGATTGTGTAAAATTGCTGTGATAGAAATCATGCTATGACTTCCATGTTGAGCATATAACTGTTTATGTGTACTTTCTGCACTGCAAGAGCTGTGTACAGAAGTACCAGTGCATCACACAGAATGCAGTTATACTGCCCTCTATTGTTCACTAGCGATCAGTGCATATACTATCCTGTACTTGATCAAGAGTGCATGATGGATATGCTGTGAAATTATTAGCTCTGCTTCAGAAGGTTACATGAGGAAGCCTCAAAACAACATACACAGAACAAAAACAAAACTTTGCAATGATTTACAAATTAAATTAAAGAAAGATATTATCCAGAGGCGTGAAGGCTCAGGTGTGAGTTAATTTACAGATAAGCAATTGTGATCTTAAATTTAATTTGTAGATGGAGACAAATTGAAACTCATCTGATTTACAAATTATTTGTAAGGTGACTGTCAGGCTATTAAAGGAAGGCTCATCTTTACACATTTTATCTTTAACACATGCGAAGGAAATATCTTTGATAGGGCTTTGATTTCTCTGAAGAGAAAAAAAAATTGTGGCATTTGCAGAATTTATTCATATCTGTCATATAATACATTAGCAAAACAGTCCTTGTGCAGTGGTACCTTATACAGTTATATGTACAATTTAGTGGAGGATAAAAATGAACGAATGACAGAACCCTCCTCTAACAAGATGATTTTGCAGGTCTCAAGTCTTTATAGATATTTCTTTTTTTTTATACCTTGATGTAGTGGAAAAAGTTGATGTGTCATGCGTAATCACGAAAGCCATATAATGTTGGGAAAATAATTTTTTTTTTTTTTTTTCAGATCTGAATTCAGTAGTTACTAATCTGATCTAAATTGATTATATAATTTGCCCTACTTCCATACACACACACACACACACACACACACACACAAATGTTTTCGCAAAATATTGGAAGTTACAAAACTGTAAAGGTTACATTGCCAAAGTCATTTTTACACACAGTTTTCTTCCTTTCATGATCTCCGACTTCATACAGGTTATGTGATGATGCACCACATATATTGATTATAACAAGGTAATCGTCATGGTTTTTAGTTCCTTGCTATAAACTAGGTTCCTTTGTACTTGTAATTTCTTGTCTAGCCACACAGCCCCACCCACAGTGAACCATCCTCCAGTTATGTCACTCCCCAAGACTTTCTGGACAAGCAGTACCAGCGCTACCTCCTACAGGACTCCTTGCCCATCAGGCAGCCGGTCAGACTCATTCACGGGATGCGGGACGACGTCGTCCACTACCAGACCTCAGTTGACCTGGCCACGAGGCTGGACAGCGGCAACGTAGACGTCGTCCTGAGGAAAGAGGGCGGTCATCGCATGTCGGAAGCGGTCGACATCAAACTCATCGTCGACACGGTGGAGGAACTCCTAAACTTATGATGTGCCATGCCAGTCCATTCGGATGACTGTGGTCATTTGATTCTTGTGCAATGTGAATGACCAAGTGATACTTGTATGGCCACATGAGTGCAAGAAGGGAATAATTCCACGTGAGAAAAGCAGCAGTAGGACAGCAGCCTAGGTTGATGGTGAACAGAGAGCATTTTCACTGTACAGTATGTCTCAAAGAAATTACAATGGGATTTCCGCATTGATGACATTCAATATGATTTAATTGCGTGAATGCTATTTCAGGGTCTAAAAATATAACATCTTTCCTATATTTTGCAGAAAACCCATTCAATTTGGTTAAGTGGTCACAGAGAAATGTGGATTGTTGGAAAGCATGTCATGGGTATGTTCCTTCCACGTTACGCACTTGGATGTTCTTGGAACTGCGTATTAATGTCTGAACACAATGGACAAAACTTGGAGGGAAGGGATTTCCTGACATGCTCTACAAAAACCCTCATTTCTCTTTGACCATTGAAGCAAATCAGACAGGGTTTTCTGTAAGATGTTGGTAATAAGTTATAATTTCATACCTTGAAATTGTATTTGGATTGATTCATTATTTTTAAGGTTTTTGTTGCGGAGGGTCCCGTTGTAATTTTTTGGGGGGACATACGGTATGATGTAATAGTTAGGAGATGACAGAAGATGTTATCATTGACCAACTAGCATTGCACAAGTATCCCAAGCTGAACACTTTTTACCTTGTGGCTGCTTATTCCTGCCTTGCCGGATCAGGATTCTGTCAAGCTACTTGATGATTAACAGTCCCAGGCTTTACTGTAAGTGAAATTCAAACTGTTCAGATTGGTGCCAAGTGTGTACCATAGCTTGTCAATGGAGTGATAGCAGGTTGACAATGTTAAGTCATGAGATTACAGCCAGGTGTTTGTGATATGTATCCTATGCATTGTCTTGAAGGATGAACATTTATTTTCTCAAACAACTTGTTGAAGATTACGTTCGGAAATTATACATTTTCACACCATTAAAGGGATGGTAAAGTTTTTGCTTGAGATGGGGCTTCAGGAATGTAACTTTTTTATTTGTGGTATTAAAGAAAATGAGAAACCACATATGAAATATGAAAGAGAATACAATTCTTAAAGGAATTCAAAGTTTTTTTGAATGAATATGGGTTTTGAAATGACTGAGATACGCAAAAACAAAGTGGTCCTAACAAAAGTTGGGCCCAACCCTTATGTACAAAAAGTGGAATTGAAAACATGCAAAAAAAAAAAATTGATAAATAAATAAAACACAAATATGTTTGTGATGCAATGATCCAACAGCAGCTGGAATTCATTTTGAGAGTACCTGTGGCCCGTTGCATAAAACTTACCATTGAATTTCAGTGGTAACTACCGTCAAAATTAGTCGTCACAGCCAATCAGCATCAAGGATTATAACATTTACCGCTAATTTGAAGACTTACGGTAGACAGTTACCGCTAGAAAGGAGCGGTAAGGCTAGCAGTAAGGGTTTTATGCAACAGGGCCCTGGTTAGGTGGCAACCCCCCCCCCCCCCCCCCAAAAAAAAAAAAAAAAAAATGATCTTAATTTTAGAATTGTACAAGGAAGTTACTAACTTTCAATAAAAAAAAACGAGAAATTTCAGTTATGGTGACCTGCTCATTTTTATTTGTCAGAATACTAAAATCAGGATCAAGTCAAGAAGGATATGATGTTGACATGCTAAATGTCACGCATATTCAAAATTAATGGGAATGGAGGTGGGGGTGGGGGACACCAGAGGACTGCATGCACTTGTTAGAGGGGTAATTTTGTGTCACCTTCCAATTCAAGGGGTAATTTTGTGTCTTCTTCCAATTCAAGGTGTACTCATTTTGGTCCATACTGTAAGATCATCTTTATGTACTTCACAAGGGTTTTTCTTCTTTTTTTTAATGCTTGAAAAGCAATGTGAACTGTATGTAACACGTTAACATCTCCTTTTTAATACCTTAGTTAAGAAGTTATCAAGCCAATTACACAGTGTGAGCCTATATATTTCATGAATTATTAAAGATTTTTTGTGTGGTTGAATTTGCAAGCTAGAACCACATTGTTATAATGAGAAAGAACTGTTGTCACTTTTTCAGAGGAGAAGAAAATGGTGATTTCCCGTCATAGAGTTGATTTTCATATGGTTGTTCCAAGAGACAATATTTTTGCGAGTTGTTTATTTCGTGGATATCTGTTGATTCATGAAACTTACAAAATACTGCATAATGCAGTATCCAGTAGTTTGTATAAGTTATGTGAGCTACATGTATTGATTAATTTTTGTGGTAAATTATTAATCTTCTTTCATATACATGCAATTATTTAACAACAGTTCATTTATATTGGGCCCTTTGTCTAGTACAACTATTCTAAGGTGCATTGTAAAGCAGAAGGAGTTATGTATTGTTATATGCTTTTGCAAATATAGCAATTATCTATTAAAAGGATGACAATATACCATATTGTATCTACACAGTCAACTATTTTATACCTGATGTTATTGGCATGCTGTACATTTTTTACATTAAAGGGGGTGTACAGTACTGGTTGAGGTGGGGATTCATGTTTTTTACATTCCTAAGTGAGATAATGAGAAACCTCTTATGAAATACGAAAGAGCATGTGATTTCAAGAAGGATTCAATGTTTATTTGATGAAAATTGGTTTCCAAATGGCTGAGATATCCAAAAAAGTGCTAATAATAAAAGGCGACATGCCACAACTTTATTAGGATCTCTTTGTTTCACCTTGTTTTTGGATATCTCAGCCACTTCAAAACCGATTTTCATCAAATAAACTTTTGATACCCCTTAGAATTGCATGCTCTTTGACATCTCATAGAGTGGTTTCTAAATATCTCACAAAATGTTAAAAGCTAAATCCTCACCTCGACCAGAACTGTACACACCCTTTGAATGTTGAGGTAGGATTTAATTTGTGTGAATCGTGTACTGTACTTCTAAATCATGTGGTCATATTTGTGTGCATGAATGCAAGAAAAAAAAAGAAGAAGTCCTGCCTACTAGTACAAATTGTATTATGGAATATTATGTACACAGTCCCACGCATTCAAATTGATGTGTTTCACACTGCATTTGGCATATGACATGTTTTTGAAATATTTTGATAATGGCTTATTGTGTTGAATGGTTTGTTTGTTGAGTGAATCTGCCCTAAGAAGCAGGTTTCAAGGACCACCAGTCTGAGGGTTTTCCTACCCAGTTGCTTCCCTTTAAACCCACTTTCCATCCCAATTTTCTCTGTCTGACCATCTGTCTCTATCTCTTTTCTTCTGCATGTGTTAGATATTTTCCTTCTCTCTCTTCCCCATCCTTTTCCATTCCTCCTCCTCCAGTCAGAGATCAACACTATTTTTTATTTGTCTGTTTGTTTGTTTTTTTGTCTGGTGTACCGTTTGGGCCACTAAAATTTGTCAATAGATCTGCAATTTTGGTGGTCTGAAAAGATAGTGGCCTGAAACTAAAAGCAAAAGCAACAATCCTTTATGAATCTTAGTTTCTTGATTTGGCCACCAAAAGATAAATTTGGTCACCCGACACCAATTTTTAGTGGCCCCAAACCAGGGGGCCATCGGGCCACTGCTTGTATATCGAGTCCTGCTTCTTCTCCCCTTTCTCCATCCCTATTTTTCCCTCTTGCTCTTCTTTTTCCCCTCTTCCCTCGTCCCCTTTATCCTCTTGCTCCTACTTCCCTTCCACGTCTACTACTTCCTCTTCTTACCCCTACCACACCCTCTTCATCTTACCCCTCTTCACCAAATCCCCTCCACACTGCCCCCTGTCCTTGGTCAGTCTTCCATTCTCCTTCACCATTGGAACCACTATATGGGGACAATACTTGATGAAATCACTGAAATGCTGATGCAAAACAACTTTTATGTATTTCAAAATGGTGCAATCGTCTTACTGTGACGTTAACGATGTTTTCTGTTTGTGCTTTGGACAGGTTGTGGGAAGAGTGCAGTCTTTTTTTTTTTATTGAAATATGCTTTCGTAATATGTTTTTGACGTCATGTGTACTCTACACATAAAATAGCCTTTAGCTAATGCAGTCTGGGCTTTGCTCTTCCCTGTGTGTCTGAATCGAGACTATTTGCGATACGCCAAAATGTCATGTGTGGAGGGGTTGAAGGCCTGCTGACGCAGCTTGTGGCGTAAGCTATAGTTAAATCATGCAAAAGGCATCTCAAGTGACGCACTTAATCTACTTTCAAGGCAGCAAAAACCTTAAAGGGGATGGCTAGTAACTGATCAGTGGGAATCAGTGGGAATGCTGGAGGATGATTGTTCCAATCCTTGTGGGATTCATTTAAGAGTACACTATATATCTATTCTTGTGTGAAAATTATTTGCTTCAGAATGGTCTCATATTCAAGTAATGTGCAGTTTAATGTTTCCAGGTAAGTGTCCCTGGTCAGTGACGGGGCATTAATCTGCACATTACCGTACTTGAATATGAGACCGTTCTGAAGCAAATAATTTTCACACAACAATAGATATATAATGTACTCTTAAATAAATCCCACAGGGATTAGAACAATCATCCCTCAGCATTCCCACTGATTCCCACTGATCGGTTACTAGCCATCCCCTTTAAATCCAAAGATTTCATGAAATAGTGAAATTACACTAATCACTCCTATAGTGCCAATGCAAAGTAACAATGCAGCTGACTCTCTGATTAGGTCATAATGACCATGACTGGACGAGCAAGGATGAATGGATCATGATTAAAGAAGATAATACACAGTACAGTGGAAACTTGGTGTAACGAGATCCTTGGGACCAAGACAATTTCTTCTTTATGATCAGATATTCTGTTATACATGTATCAGTAGATGATAAACAATAAAAAGTAAAAAAAAAAAAAATGGATTCATTGGGAGTGGAGGAATTTGTTTGTTATATCAGGTAATTTGTTATACATGTACTGTATATACTACAGTATCACATTTCTTTTAGCTAGTTTCCACTATATTAGATGCTGATTCCGCAGTCCCCCCCCCCCTCCCAGTTCTCAGCCATCCATTACCCATCGTAATTTGCAAGAATTTGTTGTTCGATTTTTTTTTAAATCATCGACGTTTAATTTTGATTAATCAATTATGCAAACAAAGCCCAAGATCTTATTTTAGCCTCTTAAACGCTTCTTACAGGCATTGAGAGTCATTTTGTCCTTATATGTGTTTTAACATGTTCAGCAATGTACACCATCTTCTGTTACAATGATTTTTGAGCAGGTCAAACATGTTTTGAAATACATGTACACGTAATGGAGAAACAGTTTTACTAGACTCTTTAACATTGGTATTAAGTGTGTGAAGTACAAACTCTATAAGTTAACCCAGTTGGTCTAATACCTGTGGCTCACAGGAACAGTGTGTGATGCTGTCTATGGAAGTCTACAAAGAGCTATCCGGTAAAATATTGTACATCATGCATGACGTGAATGCCTATTCTGTTTTTATTACGTGTCGACGGAGAAATTAACTTTGTGAGGGGAAAATATATAAAGGTCAAGGAGTTTTACAAAACACAAAAATTAACTTTGAATTACCTAGGTATGCAACATTAACCCTATTCTGACTGAGGGGGGGGGGGGGGGGGTGAAATTGATCCCCCTCGACATTTCGTGTTACAATTCCGCAACGCGCAAAGATTTTGCCGCGTCGTTTCATGACTTTTTTCATTGAAGTCTCCCGCATATTTTGAGACCAAATTTTCAATGTCCGGGTACACCGTTCTGAAGTTACTTTTTCTTTTTTTTTTTGCATATATGCCTGTCAACCCGAAAACAGCTCAAATTCATGATATCGTGTGCAAATCCAATGCAAATTGTTTTTGTTTTTTTTTTGTTGAATTGATATAAATTAGATGATATTTCAACTTTTAACCATTGAAATTAATAAATTCTAATGTAGATTAGGTTGAAAAAGTGCCTGCAACAAATTTTGGCAAAAAAAAAAAAACACAGAAAACAAAAGTCGATAAAACAATAAAATACACAAGAAATTAACAAAACAATAAAAAACTAAAGAAAATAATTGTTATTGTGCTTTTTTTTTACTAGAAAATTGTTGGATGTGTCTTGAGGAACTCTGACACAAAAATTTAGCAATCCTTCAGTCTTTATAATGGAGTTAATAGGTGAAGATATGATTTCATGCATAAATTTGCCTAATCAATTTACTAAAAATAGAAAGCCAATATTTTTCTATTGTATGACCATGTAATCTTGTAGTTGACATCCAGTTCTATCTTCAGGCAAAATTTTGCGGCGATCGCGCGATCGGCGGCCGAGATCTGAAATGGGGGGATCAAATTGACCCCCCCCCCCCCCCCCCCCCAGTAAAAATAATGTGGTTGTGCTGTGTTGGACGCTGCCCTCTTTAGATTTTAGACGAAGCGGCTGGGAAGAAAAGACTAGGGTACTCTGAAATCATTGATGCAGGACACCCAGAAGTCAATAAAATAGATGCAACCCCCGGATGGTCGGGTGGAATTCTCCCTGGTGGTCCCCGTGAGTGGACGTGTAGCACAAGCCCCTCACGAAACCGGGAACACACCGCGGAGACACACACCAAGAACAACATCCTTGAATTGACACACCCACCACAGCAGCAAACATCACCACCACCACCCAAACACAGCACAACCACGATTACGAACGAGTACTAGTACATTGTATCTCATTTCGTTATTAGTGTATAATATGTGACCGTGCACCTCAAAACGAACATAAAGTCGCACACACTGATTTTTCGTGAGGACTGAAAATAAGTGAAATGGGTCAACCCAGCCGAACTTGACTTTTTCATATTTTCTGAAAGAGCGGGTCTTCTTTTACATTATGCTAAAATTTGGTATCATATAACGGGCAGGAAAGTGTGTGTTTTTAGCAGTTTATCTCGAACATTTTGGTAGAATAGTGTGATTAGGTGTGTCTTTGGAATCCCTTTTTCATTTCTGAAAAACCTTGTCCACACTCTTCACTTTCAACTCTAATAACTTTTGAAAGGATAGTGCTACTGCTTTGAAAGTTGGCATTAATTATGAACAGAATGAGTTAATGAGGCATGCTTAATTTCAGTTTAATCTGATAATCCCTTCATTCTTGTTACTCTGGTGGTTTACTTCCTGTTTTTTGTTCCATTCATCGCACAGCCAGCACGGTTTGCTAAAGATTATTAAGCGCTTGAATAGACACTGTACTTCAGAGCCTCTTTTCTCAGTTCACACTTTTCCTGAGTTTGTGCTTTCTTTCCAATAATTAGATAGGTTAGGGGAGTCCATTTGATTTAAGTTATACATCATTTTAAAGCTTAAAGTCTGCTCTTTCAGAATATGGTCTTAACTACAAATTCATGTCTGGCGACTTTTTGTTTGTTTTATGAAAAGTATCTCTAGCTCTAACAAGCAGACATGCAATTTCTATAATTGTACACTCTTAAGATATGCACGATGCAATCACGACAACATCAACATAATCAGCAGAACACGTAATCATACATTCATCATTTCCATACATTATACATATACATACAAGAGATGTATAAAACTTTTTACTTAATAACTTTATTTTCAGATATTCAATATATTTGTATATGTGACATATACATGTATAATTATATGATATGACCACCAAAAACTGAAATTTCCATATTGGTCCTATTCTCCTATACTCGTAAATAGAAATGATTTCTAAGCTGTGAAGTTACCCTATGATAATGTATTTTAATGCAGTATGCAGTAGGATATAGGAATTTGGCTGCCATCTTTGGATTTGGATCACGTACTCTCGGAATAGGGCCAAAAATTCAAAAAAAAGTTGGAAAGAAATGAAATGAAGGAATTTCAGATATTGGCGCCGGTCATAAAAATCTCAAAGCATGTATTAACGAAAGGGCTGCTTCATCCATACCTGTATTCAGTACCCTCTAAATTCTCACCGTTTATAAGAAATGCAGAAGAGGTAGGATTGGAAAGGTATATTCTAATAATATAAAGTGTGCAGGTGCATTTCCTTCTTTTTTTTCCATTGGCTTATACAAATGATATTCGTGATTACCCAGGACATATTCCACAGAAGATGAATTGGAGAAAGGGCTGAACTGGGCGATGTTAATGATATGCAAAGTTGATAATTTGACGTAAATTAGCCCATCTGCGGAGATGAAATGTCCTTCAAGAAGGAAATAGAGAAAGATGTTATCTTGATAATTTGGGGCAATGCTAAGATGATAGGAGACCCAGTTTGGTATTTGTAGGTCATGATGGTAACCCAAGGCGAAGGAAACAAAGCAGTATGACGTCATATCAAGTAGATCCGAGTCATCACTGTAAGAATTCTTGTTGCCTTTGGATATTTCTCGAAATATCCTTCACCTACCCCAAGCCAGTATCGAGGTGATCGACGCAATTACATTTGTCGTCTCTTTACTCGGAATGTCGAGGTCATCGTTCAATTAATGATGATGTTGCTTTTTAGTTCTTTTTTTTTAAGAGACATACTACCTTGCCATTGATAAACTATCATTTTCTCACAAGGAACATATCACCTTTTTGTTGCCTATATTTTCTTTATTCCATTGAGTGGTTTTCTTTTTAGGGTTGTTCTTTTGATATGTTATTGTTGCGCTCGACGAAATTAAATTCTCCTTCTCCATCATGTCCATGTGTGATTTTTTATTTCATTTTCATTCTAGTTTTTTATTTTATTTTAGGTTGCTTTACCTTGCGTCTTCATTCAAGTAATCAGTTGCACAAATTAATACACGTGTACAGGAAAATGTTGTTTTCAGAGCATGGCTGCATGGCTACGCATATGCCGATTAAATGCACAGCAAGTTATTTCTTTTTTACCCGATGATGACATCATGATTATTCGTGAGAGGAGAACATTGGTGTTTGCAGCCTATTGTGATCACCTTTCTGAAATAATTGTTCTTGATATACAGTGCTTTATATTATCAGATCATTTATACACAAACACTGTATCGTAGTACACTCTGTATCTTTCATTCTGTTCTGTAGCGAGTATTTTACAGTGGACTCCCGTTATATAACGAAGTTTTCGGGACTGGCAGTTTTCTTTCGTTATATCGAAATTTCGTTATAAACGAACAAATCAACAATTAAAAATACAATAAATTTTGCGGCCTGAATTTTTCTTTCGTTGTCACCGGAATTTCGTTATAACCGTGTTCGTCATTACGGGAGTGCAAGCGCTGTTATATTTTACAGTGGACTCCCGTTATAAAACGAAATTTTCGGGACTGGCAGTTTTCTTTCGTTATATCGAAATTTCGTTATAAACGAACAAATCAACAACGAAAAATACAATCAATTTTGCGGCCTGAATTTTTCTTTCGTTGTCACCGGAATTTCGTTATAACCGTGTTCGCACTTCGAGTGATTTAGTTATTTTTTTCAAGGAGCAGGTGAATTATCCTCTCCTTTCAAGTTTTTTTTAATGTATATAATGTACACCAACAACAGGACAACAGTAAGCAAAACTCTGACTCTTTCTGCCCGCACCATCACATTCAAGCGACAAATAAACGCGAAAAGAATTTGCCATTTGGACCAGGAAATAAAGACAAACAAACAATGTTCTGTCGTTGATGTTTCCTTTCTTATTCAGAACTTGGGGCGGAAACTCCGCAGTTTACACTTACATACTTTCATAAAATATATATATATTCTGCAGTTTGTGTCATTATCGGTATGCACAGCAAGTCGTAGTAAGTGTACACACCCCTGTATCAAGCTCGATCATATGAAAATAGTACTATTATACAACGTAGAATAATTTGCACAACGCCATACACGGATACCTATTTTAACTAATACCGAATACTGTTTACAACTAAACCATCAGCCAGTGGAATTATATCTCACGGCTTATCATGTCCGGTATATAAAGTATGAGACAAACGCAATCAACAGAAGGCCAAACTCGTGCACTTTGCACCTTTTTTTTTTAGATGTGAAAATATCTTAGCTCCGTATATCGGCAACTTATACGTACAATGGACATTTTGTCATTTGAAAACATTAGAAGTGATTAGGGCACCGTGTCATCTTAGTTTGGACATTCCTAGTGACTCATAATAGGTATCAAATTTGGAAAAGACATGAAATTTAGGAAAATCTCTCCTTTAGTTTCCTTTCACACTCGTGTACGTCAGGAGGTGATAAAAACCTTAATATAAATTTAGTTTAAACATTTCCAACGTAGGGGATGCTACTCTACATTGTGATGCACTTTTTAGTCTTGTATTGCTTTTCATTTTTCTTTTCCGGATATCATAATAAATGAACCATCATAACCTCAACCCTTGCACAGAAATTACACTCTCTCTACTTTCATAATGATGATTGCTGATGATTATGAACAGAGGTCGTAACAGTTTTACGCTATTATTACGCCATCGTTACCTCCCGAAATCGTGTTTTTATCATCTCAAAGCTAATGGTTCTATGGCAAAGAATCACACAATGATGAAACAGTAGAACCATGTCATACAGAGGCCAGTACAAAACCATCACAACATACCCCGAATACAATCATGTATGCATCATGCCAATGATTTCTTTCAACACTGAATAATCAGGAATATTTACGTCAATAAAGGGTATTTTTTCATTAATTGCAATTAATACACTATGATCATCTAGATTTGACGTTCCTACAAATATATTAGAACAATATTAGAAGTACTACTACCACTACTATAGTGAGCATAACATTTTGCCATTAGTGCTAAAAACTAACAATGAAACAGCCAGTATCGTAATATTGACAACAAAATCATTGAAACTAATCATTGACAATTATTATGATATCATGCTTATCACAATGTTTATGACTATCACTTGATTCACGGACAGTACGATTTAGTGAAACATTATCAGATATAAAACACCTTAAAATAAGCTAAAATGTGCTTGTTTGTCAAAATTATTCAGTAGAGAGAATCAGATGTGCACAGACAACAACGTATCGATGTCTTACTCTGTCTTTATAGTAAATTCCTACGAATAGCTTCGCACTGATACGTCTCTCGTATAGGTTAAAGATCGTAAAATGCTATGAATCTAATGAATACTAACAGCGTTTTGCTGTCACCGTTAGATAAGATTTATCAAACAGGTGAGCATGTTTTGCAGATGACGAAATCTCGCATTTAAAGGGATCGTACAGTTTTGGTTGAGACCTAATTTCAGTTTTCTAACATTTTTTGGAAGATACATTTTTTTGGAAGATACCAAGAAAACACAATGATAAAGTACAGTTGATGAAAATCCGGTTTGGAATGACTGAAACATCCAAAAAACAAAGTAAAACAAAGCGATCGTGATAAAGTGTGGGTCCCACAATTTGTTAGAATCACTCTTTCTTTTTGATATCTCAGCCATTTCAAAACCAATTTTCATCAAATAAACGTTGAATTCCTCATGGAATTACATTCTCTTTCATATTTCATAAGAGGTTTCTCATTATCTCACAAAAATGTTAGAAACCTGAAATTAGGTCTCAACCAAAACTATATAATCCCTTTCATAAAGGAATCAAAATTAAATCAATTCATCTGGACTTACTGTTTTAATTCCGAGAACGGTTTCACGTCCGATCCTGGACGCTTCATCAGCTCGTCTGATTTGATTTTGGTTCCTTTAATTGATCGTTACCTGGATGAATCACAACTTACACCATTGGATAATCCCTTTAAGCACAACAAAGAAGAAGACAGGGGAGAAGAAGAGGAAAAAAGAGGAGAAGTGAGAAGAAGAAAAGAAGAAGAAGCAAAAGAAAGAACACGGAGGAGGAAGAGAAGAAGAAGAAGAACGCATGCTGCATACTGCGCATGTCTGCTAGATTTCAGCTCATTTTCCCACTGACATGTTCTATATACTACTAAAGGTGTATTCCTCCGTTTAAAAGTCTGTCTCTTCTCTTTCTATAGGTGGATTTTTAAATGCGTGAAATATCACAGGTATGGAGATTCCACATTGTTTAGACATCATTCTCGAACCCGATATGCAACCTATTTCTAGATATTAGTGGCGGCAATGCGATTGATTTGGACATAATACAAGGAGAAAATATTTCCGTGTAGTATGTTTATATATATATATATATGTATCTATATCTCACGCGAAGTTGCATTACCCTGTTTGTTTGTTTGTTTGTTTGTTTGATTGTTTGTGTTTTGATCGGTTACATCAACCAACGGGAAAGTCCTCACCGATTTTGGAAAAAAAAAACCAACTTAACCTGCTATACGATTTTGAATGAATACATGTATTTGTTACTGTTGCTCAATGTTTCTTTGCAGATAAATGCAATGTTACATAAAATCAATGAAGTTTGAATATTCTTTACAATTGCTTCTTTTAACTTCTATAAAAAATAAATCAATTTTAAAAGGAGTAAAGGTTTGGCGGCACCATTTAAATGAGACTGCATTAAACATGAGGCCACAAACCAATTGCAGTTAAAAAAAAAAAGTCAAGAAGTTGACAGTTGAGAATTTATGCAGTCGATGTACATCTGACCTGTAGAAAAACGAAATTATATGTATCATCGATTGTCTTCATCCTTTCTTATATGAAGGTTGGAAAGGAACGCGGGCCGCTCCATGCATTCTGAAAAAGTGGGTCACGATAACCGTACTTATTGTCAGCGTGCTGAAATCTTACGTGCTTACGATGCGTTTTTTGGAATATTATTATTAGTGTTCTACACACGTCATTTTAGACGCCTACGTTCTATCAGATATTCATGATTTAAATTCATTTTCCGTTTAGAATAATTATTATAAGGAACATATAGGTATACATGATACTGTTTGGTTATCACCAATAATCCACCGTTTCGCTCTTGCAGATACTATAATTCCATAGATTTGTTTTGTAGGCCGATACCTGTGTATCGGTGAATGAAAGACGCTTTAAAAGCTTTCAGCGAATGTCACCGTGTGTGTGCCCATGAAATTAAGACGTATACAACCATTCATATTACTGCCTTGTGGTGGCAAGGTTGGTTGTTCAGCCGTTGCACTGTGGTATTTATCTCACGGATCTCTTGGTGTTGTAGTGGCGGCAATCTTGGATGATTACTCAATATATTGTGTTGCTTCAAGAATAGTAACTTATCAAATCATGTCACGGGTCCTTGTTAATAATCCCGTTTCGCTGCTGTAACTATCTTAGTTGACTGTTGACGAAACTATGCCTGTGCTGAAGGCAGGTTGGATGATTGCAACAACATGAGACAACGATTGTTGCAACAACATTACGACAGCGTCAGTTGAATGTTCTACTATGTTAGGACTCTTGGGGGATACTTGCCATGGATGGTCAACGAGCCTGTTGGGAAGTAGTAGCAATAACCTGGATTAGGTCTATATTTCTTTATGTTGTCACCGTTGTCTACTTTGATAAGACTACACTAGATATTTTGTTGTTGTGGTTTCTAATTATGTTTGGTACCCCGCTGCGTTGTGGCCGCAGTTACTGAACAGATTAATACGCAATGGCTGATGATTGTTCTTTTATTAGTCCTTTTCTTTGTCACAATCATGATAGTGTATATTATGACATCCTATAGTACCAACAATATTGGGGGTGAATAACCCTTTGGGATGTGGTATTGAAGGGTGTAACCTGGTGCGCCCCTGACGGCGAAATGTGGACAGTGCTGACCGGACAAGCCCCCAAGTGGACTAACAAACCACTCACAGTGCTTCTGAGTGAAGTGCTGTTAGTGCAGTTAAGCTGCTGGCTAAAAGGCCACTCCACGGACGGCCATCATCGCCGAGCTGCCCCGATAGCATCCTCGCAGTCGCCCCTCGAAGTCGCAGAGACAGATAAGGCTGGGTGAAGCGAAGCACATTCTAGTTCTCTCTGTATGAAGTGGATTAATGACAAAACGCAGTTAATGTAAAGATCCTACCAACTATCTCTAGGCGATATTATGATTAGATTTTGATTTATTAGCTTCCAAACTATATCTAGTAAGTTAACATCAATTTGTGGGGGCGCTGTGGCATAGTGGATAAGACTCCCGACTCCCGAACGGAGGACCGCGAGTTCGAATCCCGCCCAGTGCTTACATCCTTGGACAAGATGTTTTTACTCACTTAGTCCCTCTCAATCCAGGTGTATAAATGGGTACCTGGCAACGCTAGGGTAATAATGATAGCATGGCCCTCTGGTAGAGAAGTGGCAACACTGAAGAGGCTACCCTGGGTAAATAAGACCTTATTATCATTACTATTATTATTATCATTATTATTATTATTATTATTATTATTATTATTATTATTATTATTATTTGGATTGTTTACCCTTCGTTGTAATAATCTTGACGCTCTTGATGGAGTAGTTCCATCACAGTGATTAATTCTCTATTACGTACAATGCAACTCTTTCTTCCAGAGAGGCAATCACAACGTTTAACTTGAACCGTTGAATACACGGTCTCTCAAGGGTTAACTCATTTATTTCAGAAGACATTACGGTCTTGATCACCGTATCATCTTGCAAGGTATCTCATTTTCACATCTGGGTCGAAGGGATCGAACACTAGCGATAAGACATTCTGATCCAAAAGTCTAATTATATTTTGCAAAACTTGATTATTATTTTTTTTTAAATTTTGATTCATGTGGATATTCACTCAATGTCCCATGCATGATACTCCAGATATGAATGACTTCAGTAATACATAATGCAGAAGACTGTCGTCAAATAAGCATATAGCTTGAAGATACGACAGCCTAGAAAGAGAAAAAAAAAGAAATGGGCAAAACATACATTTTGTATTCTTATCGAAAAGAAAAGAAAAAGCAAGATCACGTATGTTTGAGTGTTGTACTTGTGTCTGTGTTGTCGTGTGAGTGGGAAGTGATAAACTGGAGGCCTTGCAAGATTATCTTGGTTGTGGTTTAGGGGTAATTAGTTATTTGTGCCCATGAATATAAAGATGAGGTAGGGCTTATTTGGAACAATGCATGCATTATTAGCCGCCCACGTGCAAAGTAATCCTAATCCTGGTCGACCCTTTTTGTAATCTCCCTCGACAATGTGCAGGCTAAAGAAATTATCTGTGTTCAGTGCCAGAAAATCCACCAAGTCTGTGAAGATTTACAAACTATATCTTCGGTGTCTGTATTTTTTAAAGCCGATCAATCCACCTGAAAAAAAAAAAAACGGTTCCGAAAAAGCTCTCCTCTCTCCCTTTATTTATTTATCTATCTATTTATCTATTTATCTATATAATTTTTTTATAGGAACACACGTAATGAAATCACTCTCATTTTTTTTTTTGAGCAGACGTAGGATACTGTTATGGTAAGCAAAGATTAAACATGCATGGTACGATTATTAGTAACAACGGAATTCAAATTCATCTATTCTTTGCCCCAAATGATTATCTCGCAATTATCTCACATTTTTCCCCTCTTAACAAAATCCTTTGTCCTGAATTCTACAGAAATTCATTGTTTACATCAGTTCAGTCCTGGAAATTTCATCTAAAATGGCAGATTTGAGGATATACTATATGTAACTGGTTCCCAGTTGTTAATAGATCAGCTAGGGGGGATTTAATCTGTTTGGTCAGACAACGAGTATCCCGAAAATACAACAAAGGTTCCTTATTCGGAAAGTTCGTTAATACGAAAACGAAATAGGGACCCTTATATCCCCAAAATGAAAAGATGGTGCGTACAATGACGAACTTTTAGTATTGTAAACCTCGTTTCGTTTTCGGATTAATGAATTCAGTTTTGTTTTGTTTTTTTTTTTCGATTAACGAACCTTCGGAATAGCGAACCTAGCAGCAAACTCTTTTTCATTTTCAGATTATTACACCTTAGGAATATATGAACATTCGTAATAACAAACTTTTGTTAATTCCGCCAAATTTTCTGTGATCCTTTATTCGGAAACCTCCACAACTTTGCAGACCTGTCGTTGTTTTCAGACTGTTACCTTTCTTGGCGGGGTTTCTGGCGATTCGCAGAATGTCGCCCCCTTCAGGCAGTTCTTTGACCAGTGGTGCCTCCTGGATGGCTGACGTCGGCAAGGCGCCGACTTCACGATGGTAAGGCAAAAGTAGAAAGAAGGCGGCAACGAAAAACACGAGTAGAGGCAGAAAACGAGACATCATGTCCGATAACAAAAGGCTGCGTGGAAGACAGAGAAAAGACGTCACACCTAGCAACTTAAAGGTAAACTCGGTTCCCTTTAACCCGAATTCACGAAGGCGGTTTGAATTTAAACCATAGTTAATGCAAGTTTCTTTTGCGTAAATACGATGGGCAGAATGATTGCGTACGCCAACAGACGTCCAGTAACAAACGGGAGTTGATACGCGCATGTCAAAGGTACGCCTATTTCACCCTTACTTTAGTCCAAGGTCTAGATTTAAGCCATGACCTGAATCTAAACCGCCTTCGTGAATTTGGGCCCTTATATGTTCATATTGACGTTATATATATATATAAAACAAAACATTCCCGTAATAAATCAAAGGGAATCATTGAAAGTAGTGTACAGAAGGAAAAAAAAAGTAAAGACTCTTGTGGAGTCTCAAATTTCGTCAAATACTAAGAGGATATGACGTGATGATAGCTTTAACAAAATTAAGGGTTTCAACATATCATTTTTTATTCACTGAGATTATCTACAACTCACTGAGATTATCTACAACTTCCGTTTGAGAATTCTTCATTAATAGATCACTACAGCTGGGTCTGCTACAGAGCAGTTTACCTCAAAAGGTATCATTTTTTAAGCATTTATAAAAACGGGAAGTAAGGTATATGATTTTGGTGTATTTGTCAGATCCAATTTCAAGGCAATTTTCAACACCTCATTTCTTTCAATTGACTCCAGCGTTTGATACCATCAGGAAAACACTCATGGAATTTTGTTAAAAATCTATTCTCTCGAAATTACGGAGTGCAATATGGCTCGTTCCTGAGAGCTATGATGACGAATACTCTGCACCCCCCCCCCCCCACAACCGATAAATTACACAAAATTCATAAGTAAATTAAGGAGGTAAAACACATTGGTTGGCTGACATCACAATTTGTAAAAGGTGGTACAAATGCAAATTTTGATAACTCAGCAATTCAGTGACGCTTCATAGTTTACAGACGTCTGTTTACACACTCCGATGAATAAAACAAACAAACAAACAAACAAAATCCAATCGAATCCATAATTACAGCCTTGTATCCTTTATCAAGCGGCTCCCACAACAACCACAACAAAATGATAATTCCGCAACCTATCTGCCTAGTGTGAATAAGGAGAGAAAAAAAGTAGCTGAAAAAGCGTTGACATATACAGTCACGTCTACCAGACCAGTAATCATGCGAGGAAGAACACGTCTACTGTATGCGGGTGATATAGTGTTACCCTTTGAGGCAAGGGAATGGGTTTAAGATGTACAGTATATAAGAAGGGAAAATATACAAATAGAAGGTTCGTGTGCTTATTATTAGAGTGCGTGGGAGATAGATAGAGAAAGAGAAATGGGAAAAAGAAATGTAGGACAAAGAAAGGGAACTCGGTGATAGAGAGAAAAAAAAAACTGATCTGGAGCGCAAAGAATATGCGACGTGCAATCGTGCACATATTTGCATTTTTGAGTATAGCAGTAATACTAATAATAAAAACAATAATATTTCGGAGACAGATATTATCACCATCACAAACAAGTTTAAATCCAAGAAAGAGAAATGAAAGAGACACGACTTTCAGCTTTTTCTCAGGCATATTTCACACTGCTGAACAAACAACGTACTTGACTGTGAATGTAAAATACAAAACTTTTAAATTGTACTCTTCGAAAAGCAGTTTTTGGGCTCAAAGAAAACATCGGAATAGAGCGTGGTTTAACTGCTCCCATGAGCGCTTGAAGATATTTTACAGACGTTATTTCAGGTCAAAACCCGATACGAGATTCTCATATTGCGTAAAATCGAAATGTCTTTCCGCAGATATTTTGCATCTTAAAAGATATCCGACGTATGGAATTTGATTAAAATAAATGAAAGGATCAATATCAATACGTTTATCTCATTTGAAATGTAACAGTGAGATTCCTACTGGATAACTCATTTCCGGGGTATATTTAGAGGTATAACAGGAACTAAGCATTTAAACAAATTGATTGATGGATAATATCTATGGAGAAAGAAAGAGAAATAGAGAGAGAAAGAGAGTATAATATTATACGCGTCAATAGGAAGTGCTGATTTTATCCATATTTTTTTTTCTCAAACAAGATTAGTTTGTGGTCTATATTCCACCTACACAGCGAAGTATACATGTACATGAAACTTTAGGTTTGTGGATCGATTATGGAAATCGATATACACTTGTGATAGAGATGATGTTTAATATATAATCATGTTTATGATGACATTGTATGTATTAATGCATATTGTCTAAGGACAAATAAATGCATCTAATTTGTCACTGTTTGTATCAGCTTACTTTAATTCAGTAATGTTATTATAGTCTTCATTCTTTCAAGTTTTTGTGAGTTTTGAATTGTAATCAAGATTGCTAGATTGTATACGCGTAATTATGCTCCATACTAAATATAATTATTCAACATGGTTTGGTCATTATGACAAAAGCTCTTGATCATAATATACACCCATTTCATTACTAATGAAGACAATGATATCAAGGTGTTTTTCGTGCGTAAAAGTATAAAAAAGGAAAGCAGGATCCGACAATTGCAAAATTCTGTAAGGCATTTAAGTATTTGGCAATATTTTCAGGTTTCAAGTAGGCCTATGAGTTTTCAAATCAAGAACGGTTGAAAAAAGCTCTATAGCCTTGTTGAAAAAGAAAGCAAAAAAAAAAAAAAACAACAACAACAACAACCCAAAACAGATAGACTTTTTGAAACCTTCTTGTCTATTAAGGCAACAAGTTTATAGGTAACAATAAAAACACACTTCCGAATAATACGTATGTTAGGCGATTAGAACTCATCAAATGAAGAAGACCATAAAGATATGTATATTCAAAATGTATTTTTGTTATGTTCAGAGCAAAACAGAACAAAACTCTTCCTTGCTCATAATAGCTGGAAGTATTTTGTTCTTTCTGCACTTCACCTGTTGTAAAACATCGAAGAGTAGGCCTAATACTTGAATATATTTATAAAAATATACGCTGCTTATAATTATGTTTCTCCTAGATCTAGGAAATGTTAACAACTTTTGTATCATTTCATTAAATATGTAGATGAAATTCCATCTCGCACACATTTATTCTCAATCAAACCTGACAAGGAAGAAGAAAGGTTATTCGAAATATCATAATTGCAATTATAGATGAAATGGGTAAGTACAGACAGCGGCTTCTCAACAAAATTATTGTGCATGCTGCACTTGCCTTGACGACAATGCGAACTTTCTGGAAACCTATTAAGATTACACCAAGGTACAGTGTTTAAAAAACCGCTATTAAATGTAACAGTTTTGGTTTAGATGGGGCTGTAGGTTTCTAACTTTTGTGAGTGTGTTTGTGAGGTGAGATGAGAAACCTCTCATGAAATGTGAAAGAGCATGTAATTCTTAGAGGAATTCGTAGTTTATTTGATGATAATTAGTCTTGAAATGGTGGAGATATCCTCCCAAAAGCGATCATAATAAAATGTGACAGGCCACAACTTTTATGAGGATCTCTTTGTTTTACGTTGTTTCTCGATATCTCAGTCATTTCAAAACTTATTTTCATCAAATAATGTTTCAATTCCCCTGAGAATCTTTAAAGGGAATGTATAGCATTGGTTGAGACCTAAATTTAGGTTTCTAGCATTTTTGGATGAGATGATGAAAAACCTATTATGGAGTATGAAAGAGTATATAATTCCAGGAGGAATTCAACGTTTAATTGACGAAAATTGGTTTTGAAATGACTGAGATATCCAAAACAGGACCATCTGCATAAAAGGTGGGACCCACCTTTTATCATGATCGCTTTGTTTTACTTTGTTTTTGGATATCTCAGCCATTCCCAAACTGCTTTGCATCAAATAAACTTTGAATTGCTGTTAGAACGGTATGCTCTGTATTATTTCATGAGTGATTTTTTTTTTGTATCTCGCAAAAAGTTAAAACCCCAATCCTCATCTCCACCAATACTATACCATCCCTTTAATATTTCATTGTCTATATAATATTTTGCAAAACGTTTAAAGCTGAAATCTCGACTCAGTCAATACTAGCATATACCATCCCTCTAACCACTTATGCAGCTGAGTGTAGGAAGGGGACCATGCCAAAGATTGAGTTCTTTTACATAATGTGATCTACTTTAGAGGAGAAGAGAAAGGGCATACTTTGACGACTTCGCCCCTGATACTTCGGGGTGATTAACTCCGATCCCCCTGAAAGTCGCCCGAAATCAAATTATTCACTCATTACAAAGGCGCGGCTCTCCACAAGCAGCAAATTTAGAAATTTGCTCTATCGGCGTCTATATATCTATATATATATATATATATATATATATATATATATATATATATAGCGATGGCGAGTGAAATAAACCGGGAATATCTATGCAATGAACTTTTCTGTTCTGTATCAATGTGCTTTGAAACGTCCGTATTAAAGGGTATGTACAGTTCTGGTTGAGGTGAGAATTTAACTTTTAACGTTTTGCGAGATATTCAGACACAACTCTATGAGATGTCAAAGAGCATGCAATTCTAAGGGGTATCAAAAGTTTATTTGATGAAAGTCGGTTTTGATATGGCTGGGATATCCAAAAACAAGGTTAAACAAAGAGATCCTAATAAAAGGCATGGCCTGTAGTCTTTTATTATTATCACTTTTTTGGATATCTCAGCCATTTGAAAACCAATTTTCATCAAATAAACGTTGAAGCCTTCTTAAAATTACATGCTCTTTCATATTTTATAACATATTTCTCATTATCTCACTTAGGAATATAAAGAACACGAATCCCCTCCTCAACCAGTACTGTACAGCCCCTTTAAGCACTATAGGCCCGGCAAGTGTTATATGTATAATTATATATATATATATATATATATATATTTTTTTTTTTTTTTTTTTTTTAAGGCCTGCTTTCAATAGAAGCTCAAAGACCCACTTATTTGAAGAGAAATATCAATGACTACACATGTGTAATTTATGGATCATTATGTACTCGTAGATGCTTTGTACATTATCTTGCTAATTGTAAGGCTTTTAGAAACATTAATTTTGGTCATAAGCGCTGTATACATTTTTATGATTTTACTGATATTATCATCATTTAATGATTAATTCACTTATTTTATCATCATCATTATCATTGTAAGTATTATAAACATAATTATGGTATGCTATGGTATGTTACATAGATATTTTGTTCCCCCCACCCACGTTATCCAGCAAATGACCATCCCATTCGGTGAGAAAAAACCGTAAAATCTCGTTTTTTCCATTGCTATGATTTGACAAGTTCTGTGTATTTCTTATATTTATCCCTTTTGTTGGATGGAAATTAAATATCAACTGAACGGAACTGAAGGGAATTGACAGTGCCACCTGTTGTGACTGTAAAGGACAATCTTATCCTATAGCTGTGTATTTGATTTTTCTTATTCATTATCAAATCATGATATACATTCCTTCACTTCTTTTAAATACCCAACGCATCACAGTGTACGGAAACGATTATTCATGCCTATATTATTATACAATGTATTGCACGTCGACTTGAATCAATTGTCACTTCCCCAAGGCTCCCGTGTTATTCCCCGAGTGTAGATAAGGAATAACATTATTCTTAAGTCTTTCATATCGTCTTTGAAACTAGTACTAGTTCGAATACAATTCAAACATTCGACATCTCTAATGATTAATCAATACCTAGTCCAGAAACTGTTACTGAGACGTTTGTCACCAGAGGAGAATAATAAACGACTTCAATCATAGACACAAAGTAGTACGTGGCACACGTTTTATTATAAGAAGTGGGTATGTCCTATATATGTGTGTCGCGTGATCGAAGAAGAGAAAGATGAATACGGCATTATGAAGTGCTGGTTTTGATAATAGGGACACAGCTTTGTATTTGCTCTTGTTACGGTTGTTGTTGTTGCTGACTGAATCCGTTCCTCTACGAACCTGGTGACCAGTGTAAGAAGTCTATGGGGATTTCAGAATTCAGCGTGGAACGGGTTAAACTTCTGTACTGCATCGTCATCCGTTGCTCATTCCTGAAGATGCAGGATACCAGATGAATTAGTGCATACTCACAATAACCAAACAATTTCCCACGTAAAGGCCTAATTACGCGCACACAATAATAGATAACGTGTTATGTTTTATTTTCGAGGGCATTTGGCAGTGTCTGCCTTGCCATCGAGCATCATTCTGTGCTGACCGTCTGGCAGCAAAAAAAAAAAAAAAAAAAAAAAAAACACTAAAAATTTCAAAAGAACAACAACAGCAACCCTAAATTAACCTTTGTAAAATAGTTCTTTATGATCCCGCCGTACGCTAAACGTCTACGATGTTTTCGATTTATAAACTTTTTATGAAAACGGTATCATGTTTGAAGAAGAGAGATTATTGCCATTTCTATTTTTGATAAACTCAATCAACTCCTCTACTTTCCCTTGCTCTCAATCTGATTTTTTAATTTGTTCTCTTTGTATTTTTATCAATTGCTAAATTGGATCTTGTGTCTGAATCTCTCAATTCATATGATTTCATAGGGAGATTTACGTATCCTTTAAGTTAATGAGGTTTGACGATAATTACTATTGAAATGAGTTCGTTTGATAATCGACGAAGGATATCTGGTCATTTTTGGACCTGTAAAATCTATTCTAAGACTTGAAGAAGAAAATAAAATGTAGTAAAAGAAATTGTACTTTTATTCCTGATCGTATTTCCGCATTTCAGCCTTCAAAGTTGTAGTTTTCAGATTCTGAAAGAGACATTCAACATTTCCAAAACAGATGCTCTTTGTTTGTGATTTGAAACCTATGGGCAGTATGAAGATTTCATCAAATTCTAAATTGAGTAAATGTTTTTCCAACCTTTTCTCTTTCTTTCTTGATCAATGCAATAACGAAATGTGAAATAGAACAATTATCTCACAAATACTGAGAAACATTCGCATGACCGTGATAACACAACACTGTTTATTCTTTGCTGCGGCAGATGAAAATAAATACAAGTAATACCAGAAAAAAAAAACCCCCGAAAGTATTCTGTGGCATGAACAGTGGGACTTAAGCATGTTTAATATGGCGTCAAGCTAGTATTAGTAATTTTGAAAGAAACACGTAATTATGGTCTAACGAAGCTATTTTAGCAAAAACATATCCTCGATCTATACTTCTTTTATAGGGTTTCGTGGTGTTTGGTAAGTTGATGGTTGTGTAAATTAAAGTTCAGTATTTGAAAGCTTGTAAGCCAACCAGGTGCCAACACCAGCTATTTAAACAGAGAGAGATTTCATCAACCTAATTTAGGTTCTTTCATTACTCTTGTTACCGAAGTTCAAGCCATGATATAAGAATTTAAGGGAAAAGAATGAGTTCTTTATCTCTTGAAATTCACTTCCCCCACCCTCGCTTTAGACAGCCGAATCATTATGACCAGTGTTTCATATAATGTACTGAATGAATTAAATTATGATTCATTATCGACTTTACTATTGAATTATGATATGTGGCCGCTGGGGTATAGCAATGGTAGCTTGTACGCAGGCAAGTTATGATACCAGCAATTTGCTCGTGTATGACTTGAACATGGATGAGAGGGAAAACATACGTGTGGAAGAAATTAATAGCAAGTCTTGTTTCACCCTCAGCAAACACCATTATGATAATTAGCTATTAATGTTAACATAATGCTAGGAGGGTGTATCCTCTATTAATGGTATTGTATTATCAGCAATGATTAAAAGTTATGACATTTCTTACGTGGAGAGGGAAACTATAATACGGAAATGTTTGTTGTGTGGTTTTGGCTTGGTTCATTTCTGCATTTTCTTTCTCCAAATACAATAGCAAATGAAGAAAGTAATACAGAGTATGCAAAAACGGGAGTATAACATACCAATAGATATAAGAATTTTCATTTCATAAGAACATCAGTCTGTAATAACATACGAATCAAAGCAACATTTTAAGGCATACTGTATTTTTTATGTGAACAAAGGAGAAATCAATACAGGGGACCGTCATCATAAGCAGAGCTTGACGTGGATGAGGCCAATAAAAGAAAATGTATACACCACCAATGAACCTACACATCAAACTCTTAATCTCAATCTATCTTCATGAACCGCCCGGATCACACATTTTTGTATACCAATTCATCTGAGAGACACTGCGGCTTTCGGTTGTAAAACGTAAAAGGAAGACTCAAGTCTGACAAAAATGTCGAACTGCAACTTTCAGTGACGAAGTAATGAAATGCCAATCATTAAACAGCAGCTAAATGACCACATGAACGGATACACATTTTGTCGTCATAACAAAGCTATCCACTTGTACGATTTTATAACTACTCTGAAAATATACAATATGTTGAATTTTTTACGTTTTTTTTTTCGCAAATCACTGAATGAATTACATTAAGCACCCAACAAACACACACACACACAAAGAAAACCAGATACACACAGAAACACATACAAAAAGAGAGAGAGAGAGAGAGAGAGAGATTGAAAACTCAAAATGATGATGCGATTGCATCGTAAAATGATGATATAGAAATTTTAGATTAGAAAGATAAGTATACATAATATAATTCATATCTCCTTCCGAATAAGACTTTGGTTATAAAAGTATATTGACATAGACTAGGAAGAATATACCAATTAATCGCATCCTCCGACTAAAAAGAGTTCCCGTCTCACTTACCTCTCAGAATTGACCTGGAATACCCTCTCACGGAGCAAAGGAGGAGAATGGAGGATCACACATTAAAAAGACCAAACAATCCCACAGGTGTGTCACGATGTGTTGCTCACGCCAGCTGCTACCTTACTCTTCTCGACGAGACCGGAGCAGAGAAACTATTATATCCCTCCTCTCGCACGTCCGGAACTTGGTTACCATGGCAACCTTGATGCGCATCAATAACCCTCTCCTCCCACACTCATCGTCTTGCTTTCCTTTTTTTTTATACTTTTTTCTCTCTTTTTTTTTTGTGAGCGCGGAATTCAAAGGAGGGATTTTGTTTCCAAGATTTGATTTTCGCCGAGTTTCTCGATCTTCTTTGGCTTTGGCAAAGCATTGTCTGCAGAAATACATCTCGTGATCTTGCAGTATGTTGATTATTTTATCGATATTTCGTTTCGCTGTTTTCATTTGTGAGAGTATGTTAACTCCATACATTTTATGAAATTTACACAGAGTGACTCGTGTCACGGGCCCTACAAAGCCAGACAATTATGCTACCATTATATTTTACGGTGGTTCAAATTGTGCATCCATCGATCCTCAAATAACGCTACTGTCATGTATACGTATGCACATAAATATTAGAAAATCAGACGTATGTTAGTGTTTTCGCTGTGTATTTGGTTCGTGTATGAGTATGTGTGTATGTGTCAGTGTTTCTGTGAGCGTGTGTGTGTGAGAAAGGGAGAGAAAGAGGGGGGGGGGAGAGGGAGAGAGAGAGAGTTGCATGTGATACAGCGCTGCATCAACTTTAATGACAGGAAAATTGCTTTAAAGTGTAATGGTAAATTTCATCATCCAACCAATCGCTCATTTATTGTGACTGTATTTATTAGGAGATTTTGATCCATATGCTAACTCGTGTTATGCATTATTCACACCTTGATATCTTCATATCCTCATACGATCTCCCCGTCTAATTCCTCTATTGAGGTGCATCTTTCTCTTCTTAACGTCTACTTTTTAACGTTTTATAACCAAAGACAGATGGAAAGGAGTTTGAAGATCGAAGAAAGACAGGTATAAACAAAAATCTTCGTATTGTATTGCATAACACATGTATATATAAAAGAAAATAAACGTAGGTATGCTTTTGTTCGCTGTGATGCTATGATTGCACTTGATCTGTGTGTTGATTCTGAACCCTTCGTATGTTATCAATCTAACATGTTTGTTTTGACATTGTCATCATTATTTCCTCTTTCTGTAAATGAGATCTCAAATAGGATATTGTATTTATGTAACATAGTGATTAAAGGGATGGTATAGTTTGCTTGGATGTTGATCAGGTTTTAACTTATGTTAGATAATAGTGATTAGAATTCACTATCGGTGAAACTGTATTATCCCTTTAAATGAAAACAGAGCCCTGCGGAAGACCGAAAGCAAGTTTGATCTTGCTTGCATGATTGCATCCCTTTATCCTGTTTTGCATGTAAACAATTTTGATGAATCCATATTTCATGTTTTGCGTGTGTGTTTCGCTGATCAAAAACAGGATGATTATACCCACTCCAACTTATTCTAATATCGTTATTTTCTTGGCACTTGTATATTTTCACTTCTGACCTCCTAAATCAGGTAGGTTTGTTTCATCGTGTTTAGCCTTTGTCAAGGGAAAAGGGTAAAAAAAGAAATACATCACCAAAAAATACACTCATTAAAAAGGGTTTCCCGGCACAAACACAATGCTCAACGAGAGGCAATTAGAGGGCAAAGGAGACGGTGGACAGGAATAGACTAACGGAGAAACGGATACATCCTTGTGTCTTACTGTTATGAATGGTTTCATCATAGGCTACTTATTTCCAGTGATTGTACATACATGTATTACTCAGAATACAAAACAACAGATAATTAGGCATTGAGATCATTGTGATACTTTATCGTATACTATACATAGCTTACAATTCCTTTCTCTCTGTGCGGGTGTCGGTCTGTCTGTCTGTCTATCTCTCTGTCTGTCACTCATACACCAACACAGACACAGACACAGACACAGACACAGACACACATATATATGTATATATATATATATATATATATATATATATATATATGTAAATACGTTTTTCCATGTCTTCAAAATAATATCTGCCATTGACTTGACAAAGCACTGTGGGCGAGAATTCTTTAAAACTACAACGTATGTCTTTCACGGATTTTTTTGAGAACTATTGTTGTGAACCGACTACATATATATTTGTATGAGAGAGAGAGAGAGAGAGAGAGAGAGAGAGAGAGAGAGTGATAGTATTATTGCAACCATCGGAGGAACAATAATAGGCTGTTACTATCATGAGATAGATGCATAGATAGCGTTAGATCCAATTCAAAGTTCTAAATTTTATAATGACGAAAATTATAGTGATAATCCTAAACAATCCATACTCCATACCAGGTCGATTTAGGGAAGTTAATCATTACTGTATAGAGGGGGTTCATGAAAACAACAATATCCTAATTTTTGTTTAACTAGGTACAGTGCCAGTATTCTACTTTCTTCAACTGACAAGTCATATTGGGACAAATCACACGGCGTAACATTAACCCTCTGTATGCTTTTAGTGCTAATTTGCATAGAAACCTACATAACGTTGTACATTGTGTATATATATATATGGCCCGGAAAGAGTTCATAATGACGTAGTGAATACAAAGATCAAACAATCGTCCAGTAATTCTTTTCCTTCTTATTACCCTTCAACATTTGTTCAAGACGGAGAGCTAAATAATAGAGTTTCTTGATTTCTCTGTTCGTATGACAGTTCACGTATGAAGAAGCGACCGCTCGGAATCATAAATAGCGTGAAGGATGTATCGTAGTCAATGGTGCTTCCTTTATATTTTCTTGTTTTTAAAGAAAGCTTGTTTACAAGAAGCGTATTTTTCTTGTTTTTAAAGAAAGCTTCTTCACAAGAAGCGTGTTTTTTTTTTTCTTTTCGTGTTCTGTTGTCGGTCTGACCACTGTTATTTCCGTTCCACTCTTTGTCAATTTGTGTACGCATGCGTGATGGTGACCGGAAGAGAAGAATTTTCGCTGTGCGGTGCGTGTTGAAAACAATGGTCTCCGCAGACACACGTGGAAGCGGCAAACGAGGTTGAAAAATTGGGGAAGACGGATATCAGATTTCACTTGTAATTGGTGATGGATGGTATTCAGGCATCAGGGTGAAGATGAGAGGCGTGTCTCGTTGAGTAAACCCTCGAAAATGTCTAATTCGATTTTAACACGCGATATGCGGCAACAGTCCTTTGTCTCCAAAATCGCATCCAGACTTGTTACTTCTATGTGGGCGTGGTCAGTACTGAGAAAGAGCGAGAAGGAGAGAGAGAGAGAGAGAGAGAGGGGGGGGGGGAGGGAAAAGAAGAAGAAGTAGAAGTAAACCCTACCGCTGTCTTTCTAAGATTCAGGTAGCAGAGTGCCATACATATGTGTATAATATGTAAATAATATATATTATAATTATGCTTTATATGTTTTTATTAGTGGAGCGGCAAACCCGAACAATTGTGCATTTTTTTTTTTGATAAAAGCACCAAATTTTGTACACAGGTTGACAATCACGTCCAGATTAAATTTAGATATTGGGCCATCGTAAAGATTGCTTTTACGTTTGGAAGTGAATGGCAGTAACATTCTGCTCCATATGATGCTTAAATAAATGTCGGATAGTAACATTCAGCTGCGTTTAGTGGTCAAGTAAATGTCTGATGACTGCCTTGACGTTCAAAACTAAAAAACAGTAACATTCGGCTCCGTACGATGCGAAAATAATTGTCAGATGATACATTTCACTTTCGGAAGTGGACAGCCGTAACATTCGTCTCCGTACGATAATAAAACAAATGTCGGATGTTTGCTTTTAAATTTGGAAATGAATAACGGTAGTATTCTGCTCAGTACGATGCTAAAATAAATAACAGATTGTTGCTTTTACATTTGGAAATGATTAACGGTATCAATCGGCTCAGTTAGATGCTGAAATAGATAGCGGATGTAAGCTTTCACGTTCTTAACTGAGTAAGGATAATGTTCAGCTCCGTATAAGGTGTTAAAACACCAGTTAATGTTGGATGATTGCTTTTACAATCAGAAATGAATAACGGTAATTTTTGGGTCCTTACAATGCTAAAACAGATGTCGAATGTTTACAAATGTCTGCAAATGCTCCCACTTTCTCATTTCAAACGTAAGTTTTGACCACCTAAATAGGCATCAATTTTTATAATAATCTGTAAGCCTATTTGCTAAATCTTAGAACTCAGAAGAACGGTAAGATGATTGAATTTTCTATCGCATTTTCTATGCGCCTGTATCACTTCAGTAATATTTAATATCTATTTTTCTATGTTCAGTTCAGTTCAGTTCAATTCAGTTCAGTTTTTATTTCTGCATTTCAAAATCAATACAAATCAACAAATCAACAAAATACTTACATAGTCATTTACACAGCTAATATTCGTAACGTTTGGATCTTACATACATTTTCTTTTTTTTTCAAGAACGAATATCATATATGAAAGGAAGCAATAGGAAATGATAAAAATGAAATGCAGGGGACCATCATCATAAGCTAAGCTTGACGAGGATGATGGCCCCAGGTAAAGAGATACATAAAGAAAATCTTGCCACTCACTGAGTGGGGGGTAATTGTGCAATGGGCTCAACGAAGAGATACATAAAGAAAATCTTGCCACTCACTGAGTGGGAAGTAATTGTGCGAAGGGCGTGCGGTGCAGTGCGGTGTGCATTGTGTTGGGATGAATCTTGGTTTGTACGTTGAGTGTTATTTTGTGTATCAGTGTGATGAGGTGAATGTTACTTCAGTTATGGCCGTGAACTCATTGTTTAGGGTGTTTGTTGACCAGGTGGTATGAATATTTATGTGTCAGAAGTATACTGGATTATGAGGGTGTTTTTTAGTTCTCGTTTGAAAATGTTCAACGACGTACGTTGTTTTAAATTAGGGGGTAAAGAATTCCAAATATCTGGTCCATTGTGCTTTAATGATTTTTGAGCTAAAATGATTCTGGGGTTTTCGAGATGGTAATCGGACGACTGACGTGTTGGATATGAATGAACGGTGAAATTTGGAGTGAAGAAGCCATCAAAAATTTTTGGAAGACAATTAAATGTATATTTATACATAAAAACAGCAGTTTGAAAGGTGTGAAGATCCTCAGTTTTCAATGTTTTTAGTTGACGAAATAGGGGATTGGATGGGGATAAGTAACGGGAATTGGTAATCAAACGTACAGCACGTTTTTGGAGAGTAAAAATTGGATTAATTTTAGTTGAGCCACAGTTTCCCCAAGCGATATTGCAGTATGTGATATGTGGTAAGATCAATGCATTGTATAGAATAGTCAGGGAATTTTGAGAAATGAAGTTTTTCAGTCGATATAAAATTCCTACAGTTCTTGAGACAGACGTGTGGATATTATGAATGTGATCGTTCCAAGTTAAACTCGAGTCAATTGTGATTCCTAAGAATTTAGTAAATCTTACTTCAGTTAAAGATGATCCATCAATATTGATATTATAACTGCTGTTAATGTTCTGTGAAGCAGTAGGTTTGAAACGTATGAAATTTGTTTTAGAGACATTAAGCGATAATTTATTACATATAAACCATCGGGAGACTTTGTCTATTTCCGTGTTCAGAGTATTAAACAGTGTTTCAAGGTTCTCATGGGAGTAAAAAATATTAGTATCATCCGCAAAAAGTATAAATTTAAGAGTTTTTGATGTATTTATTATATCATTAATATATACAAGGAACAGTAGGGGGCCAAGAATTGATCCCTGGGGAACACCACATACAATATTAGAATTCGGAGATTTAGATGACTTAAATAGTACATATTGCTTTCTGTTGGATAAATAATCAATAATCCAAGAAAGTGCTAAACCACGAATATCATATCTTTTTAATTTGTAAATTAATATATCATGATCTATGGTATCAAAAGCCTTTGAAAAATCCATGAAAATTCCTATAAAATGTTTTTTATTTGCAAAAGATTCAGTAATCTTATCTAACAATTGAATTATAGCTAAATCGGTGGAATGGCCCTTTCTAAATCCAAACTGATTAGGTATAAGTAGGTCATTTACATGAAGAAAAATGTACAGGCGTTTATGAATAATTTTTTTCCAGAATTTTAGAAATACTAGGTAATAACGATATTGGTCTATAATTTGTTAAAAGAGAAGGGTCGTCTTTTCTTTTGAAAATTGGCACTACTTTCGCAATTTTTAATGAGTTTGGGCATATTCCAGAAGACAGTGAAAGATTGAAAATGTAAGATAAAGGTGTGGTTATTTGTTTGATGATTTTCTTCAGTATATAAACACTTATTTCATCATGGCCACTAGATCTACTTGGCTTTAATCTGTTAACAATCTCCAGTATTTCTTCCTCATCTGTTGGGGTAAAGAAAAGGGATTTGTCGCAGTTTGGTGGAAGAAATTCAGTAAAGTTTGAATGAACATGTTTGTTTTTTATTTTTGAAGCTAATTGGGGGCCAATATTTACGAAGTATGAGTTAAAAGCATCAGATATTTCATCAGGGTTTATGAGATCTTTGTTGTCATTATAAAAAACGGACGATGTTTCCTTATTATTTTTACCTGTTATTTCATATATAGTTTCCCATAAACCATTTACGTTATCCTTTTGATTATCAAACTTATCAGAATAATACATTTTACGAGAAATACGAATCAAATTACTGAGTATATTTCTATACTTTTTGTAATCTGTAAAATGTTTTGTATTGTGGGTAGTAATCGCCAGTTTATACAATTTATTACGGGTTTTTATTGAATTGATGATTCCCTTTGTAATCCAGGGATGTTTAGTAGGACCGATTGAGTTTTTCTTATGTCTTTCTTGATTTTTTTTTCGGGCCAGCAGATTTTACTTTCGGGCCACCAAAAAATAAAAATCAATTATTTTGATGGCCCGATCGGGCCACCAAAATAAAAGTTAGTGTGGAGCCCTGTATTATGTATGTTCCTTTATATATCTCTGTAAGTATCAGTGGTTTTATTTATCAATATTTTGTCTACGAATAAGTTTGAGGGTTGTCAGGCAGTAATAATACATGTATATGATGTAATACAAGAATCTATGCCAATTTGTGTGTATTTTGTGGAAACCTGTGAATTTAACCCATCGCTTTCTTATCCATGTTCGATTATGATGAAATGTCTACAATTGACGATGACAATCACTTGCGGTGGTTTTAGTTAAAAACCTAAAAGAATAGAATCATAACATACAATTATTGTGTTGATTGAAAGAGAAAAATGATAGTCTTGTAACCGTGGAATTTGTATGAAGGGACTTTGATACATCTCGTGGATGAGATCCAGCAACCATGAAAGTTTGAAAATCTCATTTACGGCGGAAAATACATGTACATTATTACGTTTTTATTGGTATTACTTTCAGCAATTCGACATTAATTTGTATTGCTACAATGATTGTAAGAAAGGAAATGCATTCAATTCAATTCAATTCAATTCAATTCAATTCAATTCAATAGTGTATTTATTTCAATCATCAAAAAAAAGAGAAAAAGTTGACATAATCCAAAGTGATACAATTTTTTTCATTTTTCTTAAACTCATCTGATAAAGGGTAAAAAAAAAATAGGGTGAATGATACCTCATTTTTATTGCAAGAAATTATCAAAAATTGTGAGCATTTTAGAGAAAAATGGTGTCGTTTGTTGCTGTTGTTGTTGCTATAATTGCTGTGGCGGCCGGATCCAGGCGGGGGCCCACCATGTGAGCGCTCCCTCTTTGTTTTTGTTTTTGTTTTGGTTAAAACAAAAGAAAGAAAAAGAAAAAGAAAATGGGGGGGGGGGAAGTGACCCCTTTAGTTATGTAAAGGCTCCCTCACATTTCGGAATCCCTGGATCCACCCCTTATATATATGTTAAGATGTTCTGAGTCATTGATAGTTCATTGCATGCGTTTAAAAGTGCTTTGGTAGAAATAATATCAAAAATGTGTATTTCGATGAATATCCTGTCATACGTATACAATATAATAAATATCCAAGCTGGGAAGAAAAAAAATGCAAGCGTCTATGATTCACGTCACCTGATATTACTCTGTTACTCTAATAAAGGTTGGTTGGTGTGAATGTGGGTGTGGAGCAGTATTCACTAATTCGTCAGAGCCAGGCTGACGCAAAAACAAGGAAAAAAGATGAAGGACAGAGAAGCGATATCATACCATGCCTTCATTATGACGTAACACCGGCCTCATTGGATGTATTATCCCTGATTCAGACCATGCAATGCTGACTTATCTATTACGATACAATACAATACAATACAATACAATACATTACATTACAATACAATGCAATACAATACAGTACAAAACAATACAATACAATACTATACAGCATAAAAAAATCTAAAAGAAACATTCAAGAATAATTTCTATCACGGCCCCTTCGTTTGCTGTAATAGACCTTAACATTTAAAAGACAGGTCACAGGCAGAATAACAGGCACAATGAGCTGGAAACCTATACACTAATCATGTTTTTAAATGTCAAACACCACATTTATTAACTTTCGAAACCATAGACATGGTTTTAAAAAAAAATCACATTTCGACGTTACTAGTTGAAACAGTAGAGAAATGCAGACAAAAATAAAACGAGCAGATGTCGCGTACATGACTGTAATCAATAAATTTCATAATTTTCCACCGGTCAATACAGTTTGTGGGTAGTTTACGAAACTATACAACGCTACCCCAGTGACTCTGCAAAAGGAATTAATTTCTGCAGTCGATCGGACAAGCCTGAGGGGCAGCTAATGAATCTGAACTGCACTGAAATAGTCTTGAAGGAAAAAACAACCAACCAACTCAACCCTTTTGAGGGATAACACACCCTAACAAGCACCGATGGCACGCCGGCCAAGCATTGTAATTACGAGGTTTGATGCAAAAGTTTAATGTGTCCGTTTCACCCAGGGAGAATTCCATCCATGGCGCCATCCCGTCTTCCCTGCCTAGGGCTTTCCCTGTCACTGACTATGAACTCATCAATCATTTCTGACCTTTTCCTTCGGGGATAGTAAAAATATATTTTTGACATCACTGCAGATCGACTCCTTTTGTTTGTTTGTTTGTTTGTTTGTTTGTTTGTTTGTTTTTTTTTTTTTGGGGGGGGGAGAGTAAATCCACCCCAAAATAAGTACACTCCAAAAGAAAGAGAAACAAAGAATCGTTACAACACGTTCCAAACATGAAAAAAAAAAAACACCCCTGCAAAACAGATAAGGAATTGAGCAAGTAAGAAGTAAAACGAATGTAACATTTCGAAATTTACTTTCTCTGACCAGTCCTTACATATGATATTCAAATGAGCGACTTGGTGATGTCATGCCATCACAGTTTTTCTTATGATGTTACATGTCTTTATGAGGAAAAATTGTAGGCAGAAATTCACATACCAAAATATATTAGAGGTAACATCATTTTTTTTTTAACTTTTAGTTCTTTTAAGGGAAGATTTATATTAAATATACAGCTAAAACATGAGACTTTTGTCATTTTTGTATGTGAAATGAATAAAGATTGTTAGAGCATAGTATCATCAACTTGCTGATTTGCATATTCATAAAGACTGTTCAAGAAGTGTTTTCCGAAAAAAAGCCCAGAATGTCATAACTTTCTTACTTCTATGTAATTGATCATTCTTGGAGAACACTTCATAAATTTTATGAAGTGTTCTGCAAGGTATTTTTTTCTGTTTCTTATAAAGAAAAATGATAAAAATTCAGAGTGGATTTAATTCTTAAAGGCCATCCCTAACCTCGTAAGGTTTCTCCGAAGCCATGCTTAAAATCTTGAACATAGCATACAAAATATGGCTTCTGGTTTGCAGTTTTTTTTTTGGTTTTTTTTTTAAGTGATATACATTTGCATTGACGTCACGACCTTGGCACATTCTTGTTCCCCTCGTTATCCGCAGTTAAGGGCACAACTTTGCCACAGTGCCTGTACAGGGTTTCTAATGTGCACAACACACTGCCAATTAGATTATATACTAAATTTTCTTCTTAGTAGCTAAAAGCAAGAAAATGTAAAATGGCTGCTAGCTGATCATCTTCTTCAAAATCCTCAGAACACGGCCATGCCAATTTGACATCGTTTCAGGTTTTGTACCTTACACATCACCTTGAGAAAAATATGTAATGGTACATAAACAATATTTTTTTCATTTATACAAGAAGTATAACTTTAATGCAACAACAGTTTATAGTGTATAATTATACCAAAGTAGGCTTTATGATTATGCAAATCATGTTGTACTCCTGAAACCAATGATAGCTCGGTCACAGTAATAGTTCACATTTTAGTTTTTTTTTTCTTATTTGGCACCCTTACATCATCTGGTCTTATCTGCTATCCGTTCTCCGTTTCTTTTTCACAAACACTGATTACTCGGGGCTTACAGTCAATCAAGCTTGCTTTCATGTAGGTCCCGTCATACTTTTCTTTCTTTGATCAACCCTATCTCGATTTCGAATTTGACCAGTTATTACATATAATTACTGTGTTATCACCATGTATATTGTTGTGTTTTGCACGTTGTTTACAAGGTGAAAGAACTCGTTTGATTTCTGTTATAATGTCCATAAATGAGAAGTATGGAAATAAAATGAATTGAATTGAAAAATTGAAAGTACAATGTGTGTTAGCTTGTACTACCAGACAATTAGTGTACTATCACTTAACATGCACATCATGCTAAACTGAACATGAGTTTTAGTAAAATATCACCCCCGTGCCATCTCGGAGAGTGAAATGTAAAGTTCTCTTTTGAAGAAACATTACTATGTGAAATTCTCTTTTAATTTCAGTGGGCGGATGTGCTTTTGTACGGTTATAATAAGCCATTTTATGGCATTAGGCACATGTACCTGTCTAGGTGGGAAGAAAAGGTTTGAAGTGTGTCAGTTGGACGACAAGAGGTTTCGACTGATGCTGGTCAGAGAAGATGTTTAGAGAATATAAGGTATTTTACGGGATTGGAATATGAGGAGACAAGGCTTTATGCCCCAGTCACATAGACATCCCGGTTCACCCCGGACCACCCCGAATCTGATCCGGGATATCGACCCGGTGAGAGATCCGTTTTGACGCCTTGGACATGCTTGGACATGAGTGCATGTCCGTGTAGATCCGCGGACATCCGGGAGGCCAACACGGCAACTTTTGGAGGTCAAAGACATTCGGCGTCATCCGGGGATTGACGTGTTGGCAGAGCAATCCGGGATGGTCCGTGTGGCTGCCGTGTAGCTGCCGTGTGGATCCGTGTAGATGCTGTGTTTACCGCGTAGACGCCGCGCTCTTCCGGCCTTATCCGTGTAGCTGCCGTGTAAATACCGTGTGTACAGTCAGATCAACGCTCGTCGACACTCCATCTAGGTCGAAACTATCACGGATCTCCCAGGATCTCCCAGGATCATCGTGTAGATCCGTGAGGATCCGTGTTTGTATGTGACTGGGGCATAACTTAAGCAAGACTAGACACCAAAGTCACGAAGACCGAACGACCAACTGTGTTATAGTGAAATGGATTGGGAGCGTCATAAGTAAACCAAGTGATCATAAGGTTTGCGTGGGTAAGCGTGGTACAAACAGTAAAAGCTTAATTATTAAGGTGTGTCAGATGTATGGGAAAATTTCGGCGCGTAGAACTTGTCAGGTTTTAAAGGAATTGGATGTTGAACGCAGAAGATTCGAAGTGATGATGGTTGACATTAGAACGCAGTCCCAGGATTCAAGTTTGCATTGTTTGTCTCCATACCGGCCTTAATTGCGTACTCCAAGTAAATCATCCACCAGCGCAGACAAGTTCACCAGGATCTATAGTACTTGTGGCAAAATGCATGTCTTGAGATGAAGGGGCCCGTTCGTTCTGATGGTCATAATATATTTATAGGTGATCATTTCAATACCTTGTTCTTTGTTACAAAATATCGGTTTCCTGATGCCTGCCTGTCGTAAGAAATTTAGGTGTTATAATATATGACTTAAATCCATATTGCTTGGTTTGGAACAAAATATGAAGAGTTTGTTTGCAAAAACCGATAAGTCTATTTTTGAAGATTTTGAAGTACGGTCTCTGTCATATAGTACAAAATAATACCTTTTAAATGATATATTGGTCACTACATATAAAGGTACATTTTTGAAGTTATGATCAAAAGAAGCAACAATTTTCTTATTATTCTCTTTATTTTTCTTGACCTTTAATCGCAAATATCTCCATTTGGCAGATATGGACTTATCGGTTTTTGCGAACAAACTCTTCATATTTACCATCAGCATTTTGTGATACTTCGTGCATTTCATCAGTGTCTAGAGTGTCTGGATGGAAACTCATCAAATCATGACAGAATGTAAAAACATGAATGATTGTTGTCTGCTATATACGCAGCGCCCCCACGTGCCCACTGGCGAGTAAGTTGGCATCACGTCTCTCGCGGTTTCTTTATTCGTTGATCTGTTTCAGCTAATTATGTGTCGTGGTCCATGACAGGTTGACCCTTCCTGGCCCTCCGGTCTCATCGTGACCTTTGACACAGCCACTAACATTTTCTGTCTTTATGATGATATCTTGTCTTCCGGATTTGAATACCAGTGGGATTCACAAAGACATTTTGTTGTAAATGAGTCTCTCTTTTTTTTCTAAACTGATGTTCATAATTTTTCATGGGCTTACCATAGGAAAAATGTAAAATTAATCTTATCATTCAGCCAGTACTGTGCAATATAGTGCAAACTTATGTGACTGTTAGCCCATTTTGTTCTGTAACAAATTCTGTTTTGTTTCTAGCATATTTCATTGAAAATGATAGAAACTTACTTGAACTATTGCACATTGAAAAGCAGTAGTATATAGGTAACTTTAGGAGAATATATGATAAAGCACGCAGATGGGGTCGAACTAGATGACAGATTGGTATTTTAGCTAATGAGGTTCTCAACATTGTGGTAGTGGAGAGCGATTTTTTTCAACCAAGGACTTTGGCGTATATACATCTAGAAACATGACGATTTTATGACTGTGGCTGTATATACCCATGATATAAATTAAGTCGCCATTTCTCCAGTTTTCATTTACTCATCATTTAATTACATTCCAGTAGAAAAACAAAAATCCAGGCTTTACCACTGCTAACTTGTCGACAGTTAACTTCACTGCAATAGAGAGATTCAGACAACATGCTACCTTTCCAATGAATCGCACCGTTTTCACAGGGACACTCTCAGGGAGTTATATACTCATATCTACAGACAGTCACTTGCGTTGAAGTCTGAAAGGCATAAGCCAGTATAAACGGCATCGGTCCTTTTCCACCTGTTGCGTTTGCTGTTTTCCCATTTTATTCTTTTTTTCCCCTTCAGATAAACGGTAATGTAAACCTAGCAGCCACCCCCTCCGTCTCTCTCTCTCTCCTATTCGCATTTTAAGAATGCCGAATGAAATAATAATCTTCCTGTGAATTTCTCCATCCTCCCTTTCTCTTCAATAAAGATTGTGAAAACTGTTCACTCGCTATCTTGGGTACCTCCCCCAGAACACTCTGAGGGCCCGGGCTAATCATTAAAAAGTCCAATGGTCGTATTTGCTTTTGATAATAAAAAGGTAAATTTCCAAATCAAATAAGCTAACAAAAGAACAAACACACCTCATACACATACACTACAAAAAAAAAAAAAAAAAATTGAATGAACAGCGGTATTTTGTCGGCGAGTCAACTGCTAGTAGGTACGTAGTCTATGTAGGTCGTGTTTCCTTTTTATGCGCAGCGATTCTTCCTTGATTCAAAAAAAGTTTAAAAGTCTGTTAGGATTCATTTCATGCAAAACTTTGAGGATTACACACCACTGAAGTTTGAAGAAAATCTGGCCACCTGTTAAGAGGTTAAGCATTATTTGTTTGTTTGTTTTTTTCAGTTTTGGTATAGACAATCATCATTGTTGGGTTAGAAGACTACAAGAAATCGCAAGGCCATAGTAGGGCAAATAACATTTGAGGGAAACATGACGATTTGTGGACCGATCGACCAACTTTCTCAAGTCTCAAATTAATGCAATTACCCTAACTTTTTTCTGCATTCTCTCATTTTAGTATATTCGAGGAAATTCTCTTTACCTTATTGGGAACACGAACGTTCTTAACCAAAGACTGAATAGTCAGCCAGTCAGTGCAATAACTTTATGAGATCTGTGAAAGTGATTAAAATTCATGAGCCGATACGAAGCATACAAACGTTACATTATTTTCACTGAATAATTCATTAGGAAATGATTCAGCTGGTCTTGTCCAACTATGGAGCTGGTGTATCCGCGCATGGGAGGAATGTGTGACGACAGAAGCCACAGCTCATTGGTCGTAGTAAAATTCTGTGATTCAAAGGCGTAAGTTAACGAAAAAATATCTCCAAAGATTCTCTCGTTAATATTGGCTGAACTTGTCTTGCGTGACGACCATCTGCTGTCTTCTATCTCCTGTCTGTTGAAAATACAGGTTATGATTCGTTATTTCTAAGGTTCGTTTATCTGAAAATGAAATAAGATTCATTGTTCCGAAGCTTCGTTAATTCGATAATGTAATAAGGTTCGTTAATCTGACAATAAAAAAGGGGGGTTCGGTAATCCGACAATGAAACAAAAAGTTCGTTATTCAGAAGGTTCGTCAGTACACCTCCTTTTTGTTTCAATTTAAGGACAAACAAGTCTTTGGAATGAGAAACCTTGTATCATTTTGGAATCAACAAAACTAAGGATTGACGAGCCTTAAAATTTCGGATTATACAAGTATCTCAACAACGATTGCCATTTTGTTTCCTAATGAAGAAATTTTGGATTGACGGACCTTTGGAATAACGCGGCAAAGCTTTGGATTATTATCAAGGGATTCTTTTTTTTTTGTTTTACTTTTCGGATTTACCAACATTTAGTCATAGGGAGTTTGTATGTTTCAGAACACAAAATCTTTGGAAAAACGAACCTCATATCATTTTTGGATTGAGAAACCTTCGGAACAACGAACATCATCCGACATTACCCAAACCAAAGGACCTTTGACAAAGGGTACGTGGGTGGTTTATCTCTTCATCTCATACTTCAAATTTGACTTTAAGCGATCGTTGCCCCGTAATCGTTCTCCCAAATGTCAAATCTTTCTTTGAATTTATCACCTGGCACGCATGGTTTGATCATGGTTTGATATCACTCTCCTTCAATGCCGAACACCTTGAGTTCTTTGTCGATAGATTACGTGTTCAAGCTCTTTATTGTCACGTGATGATAAGATATCTGGCTGTAAATCGTCAGGGGGAGGCGGTCGTGTGGGTGAACGGTATGAATGGCGGGAAATAGAGTGTAATAATCCTATGGGAGCAGCAACGAATATGACCCAACGAAGTCCAAAGTCACCTAACGTCGAAAAAACCAAAGAATAAACGAAAAGTATTGCGTGAGTGTGTGTATATATGAGTGTGTGTGTGTGTGTGTGTGTGTGTGTGTGTGTGTGTGCCCGTGCGTGTGGGCGTGTGCGTGTGCACGCGCGGGCCCGTTTGTGTGGTTATAGAAGTAGAAGAGATGTGTACTTTGATGAGAAATAACGGTTATAAATCCGTAACTCAGAAATCTCAGTCATAGATTCAAAACGTTGAAAATGAAGCATCTTCAAAAAATTAAAAAGAACTGTCTGAGGAAAATGATTGGAGCTATGTTGACCAATCAGCTGCTATCTGGAAACGTCATACTATGTCATTATTCGACTGCATGCTTAAAAAGTTCGTTGCCCATTTTGGCAACTTGCCAAAGAAGGTCTCATTCAGCAAAATGGAGTCGTACACATGACTACTATAAAGCCGATGACTCACAGAAAGAAAACCTCAAAATTTTCGTTCAGAGCCAAGACGACATGTTTACATATCATTTGTGACCATGCACCTCAAAACGAACATAAAGTCGCACACACTGATTTTGCGTGAGGACTAAAAATAAGTGAAATGGGTCAACCTAGCCGAACTTGACTTTTTCATATTTTCTGAAGGAGCGGGTCTTCTTTTACATTATGCTGAAATTTGGTATCATAAAACGGGCAGGAAAGTGTGTTTTTTAGCAGTTTATCTCGAACATTTTTGGTAGAATAGTGTGATTAGGTGTGTCTTTAGAATCCCTTTTTCATTTCTGAAAAACTTTGTCCACACTCCTCACTTTCAACTCTAATAACTTTTGAAAGGATTGTGCTACTGCTTTGAAAGTTAGCATTAATTATGGACAGAATGTGTTAATGAGGCATGCTTAATTTCAGTTTAATCTGATAATTCCTTCATTGTTGTTACCCTGGTGGTTTACTTCCTGTTTTTTGTCCCATTCATCGCACAGCCAGCACGGTTTGGTAAAGATTAAGCGCTTGAACAGACACTGTACTTCAGAGCCTCTCTTCTCAGTTCACACTTTTCCTGAGTTTGTGCTTTCTTTCCAATATTTAGATAGGTTACGAGAGTCCATTTGATTTGAGTTATACATCATTTTAAAGCTTAAAGTCTGCTCTTTTAGAATATGGTCTTAACTAAAATATTCATGTCTGGCGACTTTTTGTTTGTTTTGAGGTGCAGGGTCACATTTTATTTGTTCTGGAGATCCAGCTATTGACAAATGCTTTAAGTATGCTGAGAACACTCGAAAATTCCCATAATATGAAAACGAAAGGTAAACTGGATTCAGAGCTCGATATCATCATAACAAGTATTTTCAAGAAAGAACGCTTGTAAATTTGCATTTACTGCGTCTGGCTCAAACATATTTTGTTCTTTCCATTTTATGCAACACTATGACTAGTTGGACTCTCGTAAGTGGGGAATTTGCTTCACTAAATTTTGAATGCTCGTGCGTAAGAAGCAGCGTTAGGATTGCATGCTTAAATTGGCTGAAATATATAGGTATATCTTTAGATAAACAAGAGGAAAGAAGTGCGATTGAAATTCATTTCTGTTCTTTACATCCATGCAAATAAAATACCTCAACAGTCTCCAATTGACCCATAGATTAAATCTTCCATGAACTTTCTGTTTCATAAAACCTGTACGCTGTTTTTATGAGACTCGATTGATTGGTATTACAGTGATAAGTGGAACGGTAGACGTTTAAATACTAGCTCAGAATACCAATGGGCGTAGAAAAATGGAATGAAAGTATAACAAAATAGATGTCATCCATATATCTTTACCAACATATGCAAGTTGCCATGCGACAATTACAATTGCCCAAATCTGTCTGGAAGAGCACAATTTTATTACACAGAAAACTGATAAACATTCTGATATTTATGAATCATCAAGTGCTGCCAGGACTCTCACAACGCAAGCAAGGTTTGTTAAAGACCATTGGCTTTTGAGGTACTCCTCTACAAAATAATACTACACGTTTAAGACGACTAAACCTAGTGGCGGATCCAGGTGGGGTGCACCGGGCGGGCCCCCACCACTTTATTTTTTGTTAAAGAAAATAAATATAAAGAAAAAATTGGGGCGCAGGTGCCCCCTTTAATTTTGTAAAGGCGCCCCCTCTTTACGGAATTCCTGGTTCCGCCCCTGAAACTCCCTCAACATTTTCTGCAAAGCTATGGCGTGAGTTTCCTCGAGGGAGCCTCTAGAACAAATGTCTAGGAATCTTCTCGTGTGTGTGCATAGTGTTCCTTCAACAGTAGGAAGTGATCCTTACAAGCAGAACTCTAATGCGACATGAAACATACTAAGTCCAAAGTCCTCAACCGCCATATTTATACGTTATGTTTGACAATGGTGTGTATGGCGCCACCCCCCCTACCCCCCAGGAAGTGATGGGGGTGGATGGGACAATGTGTAACCACAAGGGTTTGCAAGGTAGTACTAGAAGTCTTTTCTGAACGTCTTTCATATCATGCCAGGTGCAAACACGGAGGCTTTCATCCAAACAAACTCAAGTAAACACAGATTCCCCCCTTTTTTTCAGCACATTCTATGAAGAGCATGAACATTCGAATTATTCCCAAGTTGAAACTACACTGGACGCCAACTCATACTACAACTAAAAAGAACAAAACAAAAAAAGACAAAAAAAAAAAAAACATTTGGAGAGGACAGACCTCCACCACGCATCTCATGCATCAAGGGAAAATAAAAAACTCCTCCAGACAATGAAAAAAAGGCCTGGATCCACGCTCACACTGGATCAATTTTTGCAAACAAACAGGTAGTCAGACCAACAATCCAACAAGCATGGAACCTCCCTGGGGAATGTGATAAACAGACGAATACTCACCGGCAAGGTGCATTCTGCGATAATGAAGCTACAACTCCATGATGCGACGCTATACGCTTAGGTAAATATGAACACTATTAAAGAGAAACAACGGGTCTCGGCATATTGTTATTTTCTTATATGCATTCATCTGCAAGTTTGTGAAATGCAGTCTGCTATAACATTCGTGCTGGGGTATCAGAACTTTTCAAATCAATATCTATGTTCTTTGAGCCTTAAACCCTTCCGTTGGGAACCATGGGTGCAATTCATTGAATGAAAGTATAAGTCATTTTGGAATCAACCTGTTTACCAGCGAGACCGATAAAAGACATCATTATGATCTGAATCAAGAGTGCTTTCACAGACTGGATTTATTCAGCATTGTCTCCTCGTATGCCTTACTGTGAGAGGAAGCATTCATCTCCTTGGACATAATCACTGCTAAAACGTTACAATGTAATTTCTCATTCACCTGTTATGAAGGAGATCTTTGGTCATTTCTTCCTTTAAACCTTCAGAGCAAACAATATTTGTTCACCATTTCATAGTGCAACTCAGCCTACTCAGACAAAATACTTAGAAAATGTTTGCTCTGCTACCTATACCGCTCGACAGCATTAAAATGTGAAAGGTGCGGTTCATATTTGTTTTCCCCCGCCTTGCATTTCTCCTTAACCTTTGACCTCTTCCTCTCTAATTTATTTTCTTGTCAGCCTGTTTTCCTGTTTAATGAGCGTGCTTGTGTCATTTACACTTCGTCTCATGAATGAATTAGCCATATAACACTCAACCCAAGCGTGACATTCTCCTATAAATCCATTACATGACACAGAACTCAAATGACTTTACTGCATTATAGTGGTGGTACATTGTACTTCATGATATCCATAACAGGCGAAAGTTATGTATGATTATGCATTGGTTTATATAGACATGAGTTACGTATAAAATCATAGCAATTCATTGCACAACAAACTTATACAGTTGAAAACAAAAGCATCGAAAAGAAAAAGATTATTTTTGACCATTGATGATAAAAAACACCAAAAAACAAAACACGCACAACCACTAATGAGATGGCGGTGATTTGGCTCAGTCAGTAGAGCGTCTGCCTCTAAAATAAATGAATGAATACATGAATGAATGAATAAATGAATGAATGGATAAATGAATGAATAAATGAATGAATAGATAAATGAATGAATAAATAAATAAATGAAGAGCTTGCTTCCAAAAGGCGCTAAATCCATCAGTTTTCATTGGATTTAACGCCTTTTGGAAGCAAGCTCTTCAAATCAATCAATCAATCAATCAATCAATCAATCAATCAATCAATCAATCAATCAATCGATCAATCAATCAATCAATGAAGAGCTTGCTTCCAAAAGGCGCTAAATCCATTAGTTTTCAATGGATTTAGCGTCTTTTGGAAGCAAGCTCTTCAAATAAGAGAATACTTTTATATAAATAATGAAATCATTAAGTAAGTAAATAAATAGATGAATAAATAAATAGATAAATGAATGAATAAATAGATAAATAAAGAAACAAAAGGACCTGAGTTCCGGAGCAAGAGCATTTGTAATCACACCGTATGGTTCCCTCCCAAGAGGCAGCAGAATACTCTGTCCCTCGGATAAGACATAAAATGGAGGTCCCGTGTGTGAGGGAATGACAAATCCTACATGTTAAAGATCCCACTTCATTCATTCATAATTCAGAAAGAAAGGAAGAACGAAACACAGATTGATTGTGAAATATTGCCCCCAAGCCACACACAAACCTAAACACATTGTAGGTCATACTGTCTGCAGACTCAATTATCGCCACACTCATTTTGCAAGACATCAGATATCACACTCATTTAGAGGGGAAATCTGTGTGCTATCATATTTACAGAGTCCAATTATGATGTCAGGAGCACAGGAAAAACAATTGAATCTGAAGTTCGAATAATTAGTTTTGAATATGATTCGTTGTTAACGAGGTATAATTTTGAGAATGTTTGCATTCATTCATGATGAATAAAGTAAAGATATGAAGCAATTCAATATTTAATATAGACTAAAAGAGGAAATACTTAAAGTTAAAGAAAAAGATCTAAAACTTAAAATGCAGGCGGCTGTTATTGATAAGCAAAAGTTGACTACGATGAAGGTCCCAGCTGATGTTAAAGAAAGAAGTATAGGACGATGCACATAAGTATGCATACCCTCCTCATTGTGAAAAGCTGCCCTCTCTTGGTAGCTTGAGGTCCTATCAGTCTGGGCCAAAGAACTCTTACTTTTAAGATGTCAGCCTATATGATGTGAAAGACTGCTGAACTTTCGAGAACTTGTAGTGGATTTATAGCGTTGTTTGCATTTTGTACTATGTCTTTGAGGTTGTTCGTAAAAGATTTGAATTGGCTGGAAATAGAAAACGAAGTACTGAAGTGTTATCGAATATCATTATAAGGGGAGGCAGCTTATAAGTGGTACAGTATCAATTTCTATGTATGAATACAATTCTGCATTCTCTGCCCTATGCAGTAAGGAAAAAAGTGAAGTTTCGTTAAAAGGTAAGGAAGTTATGAATATATTTTCAGGATGATGCCATGGTATATGCATACTACATGTACTACGCATATACGCCTATATAAGTTACATTATTTTACCATCATTGAATAGATAGCAGTTGTGCAAAGGGTTTGCAATGTGTTCGGATGATGTTGATCCGTAGAAGGGCGGACTCCAATTAATTTACATTTATATCCCTTTGGTGTGAGAAACCTTTAATACTTTTATTTTGCAGTAGCTATGAACACACCATTCAGAATGATTGGAGACGTATGGCATGTGTATCGAATTTGTATCGGAAGAATATTGGGTCTTAAGTTATGGTATCATTAAAAAGAAAATAAAGAGGTTGATATGTTTAGGTGCCTACATTGTTTAGATGGAAGGGGAGGAGGGGTTAAAGAATTTCAGACATATATGGCACATGATGTTTGATGTATAGGGCTTTGATAATTCCGGGGTTGCCAAGATAGTAATCTGACGACTCACGCGCTGGCTATTTGAACTGAATCGCGGAGTTTGAAGTGACAAATCCGTCAAAAATTTCACAGAGATGATTAAGTGTGCATTACTTAATGCCTTAAAACAATAGTCTGAAACGTATGAATATCATTTGAGTATATGAATATAAGAACGACCCAAGTCCAATTTTTGGCCAAATTTAGTTTGACATGGGAAATTGTAGCTTATGCATGGACTCATGTTGTGTATAAATGATAAATCCTAATTACCCCCGGAAGTGCCTGAAATAAATGAATTAAATCTTATATGAATGTAAACATGAAGGACTTGGGTCGTTCTTACATTCATATTATAGCGCCCTCTCTCGTCCTTCTCTCATCTCTATAGCAGAATATCATGTGTATGAATCAAAGAACGACCCAAGTCCATATGAATCAAAGAACGACCCAAGTCCATCACACAAAATGGCCTCTCCACAATTAATGTAAATGTTAATTGTCATAATAATATATGTTCTAAATTGTATATACAATGTTGCTTTCCCATCACAGTTAAATAGAATATTTTTGAACAAATAAAAAAAATATGAAGTTTTTTTAAGTTTACTTGAAATGGTCATCCATGGACTTGGGTCGTTCTTATATTCATATACTCATTTATTTGTCTTTTAAATGATGGAGATAGGGGACTAGAATGGAATGAGATTAAATTCTCTTCGGGATCACTTACCAGAAAGCAACAAATTATATTGTCTCAATAGCACCCACTAGCTCACTCACTATGGGAACCAATTATGTTTTCTCTATCTGTCGATAGTACTCACTAGTTCACTCACAAAAGGAAACAAATTAAGTTGTCTCGATATCGCTAACTGGCTCACTCAATAGAGCGCAACAAATTACGTTGTCCCGATAGCATACCTCACTCAATGGACGGGAACAAATTATGTTGTCTCTATTATGCGAACGAGATGACAAAAAAAAAAAAAAAACACACCCCACATAGTTGATAGTCCTGTTGCTATGATACGTGAGGCCAAACTTGTTCAGTTATGTTTCCCCATTTTTCCAGGAGGTGGTATTTACTAGGTTTTCATTGTGTGCCTGCTTGTGAAATTCTTAGTCTGGTAATTTGTTCACGTCTGTATGCTATTCGTAGCACCATAAGTTCCACATTTTCAATGAAAATATTGAGAGTCGCCAGTTGCGTCGTCTGAACCTGGCTTGAAAGAACACAGTGTCCCACAGTGTGAGAAACATAGTGTGAGACACAGTGTAAACACAGTGTGAAATCTCATCACACTGTTAAATTCGAGCGTTTTGAAAATGTGAACAGAACGTGAGTCATCAATTCACAATGTAAAACAAAGAGTTACTATGTGAGCACTCTGTAAAAACCACACCACGGTGTGAAATCATTTGCACACTGTTAAATTTACATCGTCGACTATGTGATCACACTGTGAACACACTGTGGGATACTGTGTTCTGTTCCAGTAGGGATTCAAGAGTCTTGTCATGTGCTTCTGTCTGCCACACAACTTGACAATGAATGTATAATTTCTATTTTTGATCTCAGAACTCGGAGAATGCATCTTTTGAAAAATGACCCCATTGTTAGTCCCAGTGAACGGCCTTATAGAGTTATTTCGCATGTGTATATTATACTTGACATAAGTATACCCACGGGGAGTCAAACTAAAGCTCATGTTTGCCCATCCCCTCGTATAAACAGTTGTGTCTTGTTGTTGTACGCGTTGCGGTAGTCATATTGTACACGAAAGGCATAGACGAATATTCAATGTCTCGATAAACGGTCTGGCAGAAAATGTTTTTTCCCGCTTTTTCGCGTCAGACCCCCTGTTGTCTGTCTCACCATCAAGAAACTTTTTCGAAGCACAAACATCTCTAACCACCCCCTCCCAATCCATATGATAATACAAACAGATACAAGATGAATCATTCCACGCGACCTCTTTTTCGCATGTATCCTTGATTGAAGTCAAGGCCAGATGTGAGCGTAGGAGAATAATCATAGTTCATGGTTCTGGTACAATTGAAAGTTAGAATGCATGCAATGCGCATGCAACAGATTATGAAGTGGGGGGGGGGGGGGGGTTAATCGAAGTATTTACTATACAAGGTGAACTATTACTCAGACTAACAGGAGATTTCCTGTATGCTGCGTGTGATTTTGTCGACGTTAGTAGTTAAAGTAGTCTAAATGGTGACGCCCTGTGGGAAATCGCGTGTTGTAGGCGAATCGGGGGTGTTCACTTTCCATAGGCCCTGTGTTAAAGTTGGACTTAGAATTTCTCCATAGACGCTGTAGTTAAGAAATTGGCCGAAATTTTTTGGTGACGCCCTATGTTATAACGTGTGATGTGATGTTGATATTTTGTCTAAGTCCGAGATATGTTGGAACTTAAATTTTTTTGGGTGATGTGTTGAGTGAATGGGTGAACATGTCTTGGTGACGGTTGTATATATGTTATAACGTGTGATGTGGTTTGCGTGTGAAGATTGTACATGAATGTGTTAGTACCGGTTTTGGTGTTGCGTTGTGTGCGTGTGTGCGTGGTGTAATGGTGACGGTTGTATATGTTATAACGTGTGATGTGGTTTGCGTGTGAAGATTGTACATGAATGTGTTAGTACCGGTTTTGGTGTTGCGTTGTGTGCGTGTGTGCGTGTTGTAATGTGTGGTTGATGTGGGCATGTTTTTTGTTTTGTGTGCGATGGGGAGTGATTGGAATGTGGTGTGATTGGTCGTAAAAAACGATTGATCTTAAGAGAGTACGAGACTAATTAATTACACGTACAGGACAATGGTTGTGAAGAAAAGAGTCGTGGGATACAAGGAGTTCTTTCACATTTCTTTATTTTCCTCTTTATTTTCTTTTTCTTTCTTTATTTTTTCTTCTCAATGGTGGACTTGCGTGGAATATACATCAAACATCGATGTAAAGAAGTTCGTTGACATTTCTTTATTTTTTTCTCTGAATGAATGATGAATATAATATATACAACGAATAGTTTGCAATGGCGTTCTTTTATTTACCTCTTTATTTTCTACTTCATATGTTAATGCGTGTGTTATATGTTAGGTTTGAAAGGATTGTAAATACAATGAGAATATCTCATGGAGAATGCAATTATTCAGTTTTAATGAATCTATGCTTGTAATGACTAGCTATGACTGTATACATATATTACATCTTAACTACAACGCTAGCTGCAAGAACTCTACCGGGCGTGTCTGTACTCGTACGTGACGTCACAGGCTTGACCGGGCGTGTCTGTACTCGTACGTGATGTCACAGGCTTGAACGTACCTTGGTCCGAACTTGTCTGGACTCGTCCGCTTACCACGCCTCGAAGGCGCGTGACAACAGTAAACTATTACATATTTTATATTGAATCATATTTATTTTTGTGCGTATCAAAAATGTTGTATCTTTTGACAAATTACAGTATTTCAATCTATTGCATAAACTTATACACATTTGGTATCTCTACTACATAATGTATACAGACTGAAGTACACTGTGATTAAATGGAGTTGTGAGTGCATTGCTATACAAACGAAGAATAGGTTGACCGCAGACAAAATAATAATATCAACGTAGTCCAGACAATCAATCATATTCTACATAATAAAGCGCAAAGCGTAAAGAATAACGTTGCATACGGAGATATTAAATAAAGAAAGCCATCAATTTTGTTTAATCCTATGGGGGGGGGGGGGGGTTTACTGATCATTTCTACAACGGTAAAAACCATAGGGAAGTGTATCTAAATCATTCATGATTATTCTTTTGTCATACACAAAACGATGAGTTTTGTGTTCCTCACGAGTTACTATTTGACCCAGGGTTTTTCTCGCTATTTTGTGTTTGTTTGAGACTACGTTCTTGATGGAGTGATCGTGCAACATGTTATGGATACTCGAAAAATTAATTTGTAATCTGTTTCTACAATTCAAGGTAATTCCCCGTACTTTGCACGTTCCAAATACTTCTTTATTTTCTTTGGTGGACCAAACGTGAAAACTGTATTGTTTGGGGCCACCGCTAACGAATCTTGTGATGTAACTTCCCTCGCCAAAGTCTTTTTGTAACTCGTCTGTCATGTCGCTCAAATAGTTACCTACGGTAACTGGTGTGACACGACCATCGTCGAGATAGATAATGGAATCTGTATCATAATACAATACGTTTCTTTGCAGCTGCTCAAGGTATGAATACAATTCTAAACGTGCGTAACACGTGGTAAAAGCTGCGAGGACTACATTGGTGTTGGGCAAAATTTCCACGAAATCATTTTCGCTTTCATACTGTAAACGCACTATATCCCCGTCAGAATAACAATGTCCTTAATGATCAACTTTGGATCTGTTATTCTACTATAAAATGCAGCGGGTTCAGTAATGTATTCCGTTCTTGGTAGATTACTTGTTTGTCCAAATTTACCGTAGAAACTATTGAGACATATTTTAGCCATCGTTCTTAGACCCTTGTTTGTCCGAATGTTCTTCTCATCTAAGGTAACCCCCTCGTGCTCGTAATATGAAGCTATGTATTGGTCCTTAGCTCTCATGAATTCTAAGATGTCAAACTCTTCCCCGTTCTTAGGCAGACATTCCGCAGGGTACCCACTCGCCTCTTGTTTGAGTTTTAGGAAGGCGTTGACAAAATCGGCAAAGAGACCCCCCTTTTTGCTTTTCTTGTCGTATTGGGATGAGCGGGGGTAATGCCAGACTTCCATAATTTTTACCAGTCTGTAACCCAAAGCGACGGCTTTCTTTACCTCCTCCGTTACCCACGTTGCGGTGAGCGCGCGTTCTTCATCTTTGTGCTCGCATACATCTAATTTATTTTCAGCGCAAGTACGACAGAGAGGAAATAACAATTTCCCGTTACATCTGTAGGGAAGTACAGGATGGTACAAGCCCGGTGGTGCAATAACAGTACATTTAATCATACCGAAATAGTCCTCTAAATTCCCAAAATTTTCCGTGATGATGTTAGGGTGAGCAAGGGGGAACTTTTGATACTTGCAAACCCAGGGATAGAGACTGCAAACATCAACATATCGAATCTTTTCATCCTTTTCTACTCGCTTGAAAAGTTTTGTAGCATTGGTTCGCCCGCCGTAATAACCATCTCTAGGGTTTAACGGTTCAAAAGGTGGAATAGTCTTCAAAAAATTCTTCAGATCTTTATTTTCCTCACATTGTTTTTTGAATTCACATTCCCACATCGTTACTAATTGGTATCCATGTTTCTTAATGACGAATTCCCTTTCTTTTGTCCTTTCATATGCTATTTGAACAGTGATACTTTCACGCCCCGGAACACAGGTATCTCTGCGTTTGTAGCACGTAGGACAGCCGTGCCATAAACAACCGTAGAACTCATACACAGTGTTCGTTATGGGATCGTAACCGTCAGTTTTTAGATTGTCAATTTTGTGCTCCCCACCGTTCCTCGCATGTTGTATGTTAATGTTTTGCGAAGTGGCAACCCATTTTAGCCAGTTCATGGCCATGTGGGAATGCTTTTCCATCATCCTGTACCCCCCGTGAGGTAACAATCCAATTGTCCACGGCTTTAGAAAAAGCTTTCGGAAGACCACTGACGAGGTGGATGCAATTGTACATTGAAGAAAGGGGTCAATATTTAAGTACCCTAGGAACAGATCTCTAAAAGTCATACAACCACGCATTAAAATGTCTACGTCGCTGCGACAGTAGGATAATATTTCCTTCTCCATTTTGAACGATTTACCGCTCTGCTTATCATACCAAGTATTGAATTCACCGCGTTTTTTCTCACTCATGCCATCTGGATCACAAAATCGTCTTGCTGGCATGGGACCGTCATATGATTCGTTCTCTTTTGTGTTAAACAAATGCGGAAAGAAGCCTTTCTTCAATTCACGTAGACTGAAAGTGTTAGGAAAGTCAGATAACGGCATTGCTAAGAAATTGAGCGAATCGATGACTCTAACACGATCTACTCTCAAACTCATAACCCTATTGCCATTCAAAATTGTTGAAGCCTTGATGAGATTTTTCTCGCAGTAGTCTACCAAGAATTGGGCGTCATAACCGGATGCATTGTGTGCAATTGCCGTTATGTTGTAATCGTCATTGTCAACAAACAACCAATGCCCGAAATCATCCAATGTCTTATCCCCCCTAAAGACATGTTCTTTTTCCTGACAAACATCACAAAATGGATGAGTGTCTTCCCAACACGCTTCGCATACCCTCCTAGCAACGCATAAATTGGGAATGTGCCTAAACAGTGGTCCATTTTTGTCTTCCCCATCTATTTCGTCCTGACGACATTCAAAATCAAAAAATACAAACACACTTGGCTTTTTATCTTTGTCTTTTTCTTCTTCTTCATCCCTATCCGAATCTTCTGTTTCCATCATTTCTTTTGTTTTTTCCTTTTCTTTTTCCTCTTCAATAGGTTGCATGAAACATTGGTGCACTTTATCGTAATCGTGATATTTACAGCGGGGGCAATAGACAGCCCCGCAATTGTGATCTTTCGGTTCTTTTTCTCTGCCATCTACGACTCTGTGACAGTGCTTACATTTCACAAAGAGATCGCAAATTGTTTTTTTGCCCTCCCCCTAGACCTTCGATGATTTCGAAAGCATCGCTTGCTCTTGAAACGTCGATTACACTTTTTGCAATGTTTCCAACCCTTACGACTGATTGAACAATTTTTTTTTACCCTTGCAGCAATGACATTTGATCATGCATTTGTGCTTGACATCCCAGTCATATCCAGTATTACGCACATAGCAATAGGAGGAGGTGCCCATGAAAGCTGGCATCTTTAGTAGAACGTCGAAATGATTATCGTGATAGCAAAGTATCAAACGATGCTTTTTGGGCTCTTCGCCGACAAAGATGGGCTTTTTTACTTTGGGACTAGCTGAATGGACGATAATTTGGTAACCTTTCTTGGTTAGATATTTCTGAAACTTTGTCACTTCTTCGATACCAGCAGGCTCTTCCCAGGACACCCCCGCCTTCTTGCACAAATTTTTTGCCTTTCTGGTTAATGAACCATTTGTTCGTTGTTTTCGCAAAGTATTGTATGTGCGTTTCTTGTCAATGCTTTCATTACGATGGCAGTATGCACGCGCTACTACTAGAGCCCTAGCACAGCACATATTATCAAGGTTTCTAATTTCGATGAAGCGCTTCTTCGTTTTGATCAATTCGTGAATAGGCAAAGACTTTCTCTTACCCTTTCCCCCTTCCGGCATTTTAACGTGTAAGATTCTGATATGAATTCCTCCTTCCAACAAAAACGTGTGGTTGGATTGCAATATTTGAGATATGACGGCCATGATTCTTTCTATGCTCATCTGATCATGCCTCGTCAGTTGTATTCCTATATCTTTTTTTAAACCGGGGGCTGTAATAGTTATCCCCACCCTATCGGCGGGATTGAAATCTGCGGTCAACCTAATCAATATTGCTTCTAGCAATGCACTCACCACACTATCAGCGGGGTATCTTTCCAATAACTCGTTGAGATCTTTGATCCGCACGTGGTACTCCACACCTTCGGCGTTGAAGCGCTTGACATGTCTTCTGTTGAAGCCCGGAGAGATGTTGAAAAAGTCTTGTATTTCATCCTAGGTCATGAACAAACAATACAAAAGGAAACACACAGATATTCAGTCCACGTGCATAATAGCTCAATAAATTACTCATTGATTTGCCAGATCATGATGAACTAATGCTTGATAAGTTATCTCGCTGTAAAATAATGTACCATTTTACTCCATCAGCAGGAAACGATCATTAAAATGATATTGTAACACTTACGGGAAGACCTCTTGTAATGTCACCATCATCCTCCTCGTTATCTGTCTCCATGTCACGACCATCTCCATCGTCGATCGCATCGTTGTTTCCACCCTGTTCACTTGAGGCATGAGAATTTTCACCACTTTGTATGGAACTGTGGGTGCGCTGTAGTTGGGCGTGAGGAAATAAGAGGGAAGAGTTGCGTCATAAACCACTCTATTATGTATTATTTCATTTTACTTTATTTATTAGGTTTCATCACAAATCACAAAGTGTTGTCTTTACAAGATCCAGCAATGACAATGTAAAGTTAAAGGTAAATTCAGTATTATACAATTAATTATTATTTACATGACACAAAATCAATTAAAATCAATTCTCAATGTATATATGGGGATTCCAATAGCAGACTTCGTAGTGTAAAATTATATTGGATGTCTTACCTCCCCCCATTGCGATTCTGGTGTCTCAGGAATGACCAATGGTGACTGTGGCGTCTCAGGAATGACCAATGTCATACGGCGTCGTGATATTCCTCAAGACGAACGGGCTAAACTCTACGAACAAGCTCTCATGGGATACGTGAATCTCCACCAGAAGTTAAAGCAGCCCCTGGCCGTTCGAGTTGAGGATACGCAAACGACTTCAGATCGAGAAGTTAACACCAAACATTCCTGGATTGGCAAGGTCGTGGACAGCGTACCAAAACCGTTAAAGAAAAAGGCGGAACAACTGATGACACTCATCGAAGAAGCTCCGGAAAACATCTTACACTTTAACGACAGAGGTGAAGCTGTAGTCAAAGGTGTGCGTCTGAATGACACCCACGTGGTGGATTTGGTGAATGACATACTGCGATACAGGAAGACCTTCGTTCCTAAGGGATGGAAACAATTCGCCCTTAGCCTTGCTGAGTTGCATCCACCTCAAGAACTCATAGGGAACAAGACTAGGTGGTTGTTCATGCAAAACCGTGGTGATCCGATGAGGAATAAGCAAGAGGATACTGATGAAAAACCGTCGGAAGAACTCTGTGCCCGAGGTATGCCTACACCTGTAAGAAGGAAGGCACGCCACAGACAGCCAATGTCCTGGAAGCAGTATTAATAGCTCGTCCTGTGCAAAGCAGGATCATTCGAGCATTTGGCTCGCGCCAAGACAGTCACCATGAGTTGTTGGTCAACACCTAGTTTTGGACTGGAAATCAGACGTGTCAGATGTGCCCTGGCCTGTTGCAGAGGACAAGTCAGTTTGAACGTGACAGATGAGTACGACGGAGGAAAAAAACAAAGTGTTAAGTCGCGTGTACTACGACGTAAAGCATCCCGCAAGTTTCAGTGGTGTGGATGCTGTCTTCCAGGCCGTCAAGGAACTGAATCGGAGCGATGTGAAGAGAAAGGATGTGAAGAAATGGTTACGCCAGCAACCCACCTACACCTTACACAAACCTCTTCGTCGTCGCTTCAGAAGGAATAAAGTGATTACCTACGGTATCGATCATCAGTGGCAAGTGGACCTGGTTGACCTACAGTCATTATCAAGACAGAACGGAGGAGCGAAGTACCTACTGACTTGCATAGACATCTTTTCAAAGTATGCCTGGGTTCGTGTATTAAAGAACAAGCGCGGAGAGTCCATAGTGGCCGCATTTAGCGATATACTGAAAGAGGGGCGTTCCCCCTACAAATTACAATCTGACAAAGGCAGCGAATTCACGAATGCACCATTTCAAGCCTTGTTGAAGGAACGAGATATTTTCTTTTTCACGACCCAAAATGAGACCAAAGCCAGCGTGGTGGAACGGTTTAATCGTACTTTGAAAGAGAGGATGTGGAAATACTTCACCAGTAAAGCCACCCGGCGGTACATCGATGTCTTGGATGACATGGTGTCAGCTTACAATAGAAGGAAACATCGCAGTATCGGCCTGCCACCCGTGAAGGTGAACGCAAAGAACGAACGGTCGGTCTGGATAACGCTGTACGGAAAGAACAACAACATTGACAGTGGTGGAAAGATATTGAACGAGGGAGATTACGTACGTCTTTCCATGAGCACTCAACCCTTTAGAAAAGGGTACCTTCCCAAGTGGACGGAAGAAATATTCAAGATAAGCAGGAGTGTGTCCAGGAATCCTGTAGTGTACAAAGTCGAAGATTTAAATGGGGAAGTCATTGAGGGAACATTTTACCAGGCTGAATTACAGCGGGTAGAAAAACCCGCCGATGAGGTATACAGGGTGGAACGCGTCATAAAGAAACGAAAGAGAGGGGGAGTTACGGAATACTTTGTGAAATGGTTGGGATACCCTGACAAATTTAACAGTTGGGTGACAGATATCGTGAAATTGTGATATAAGTTCATGATTCCCCATCTCACTTTCACAACTACTATTAGCAACCATGGCTTCAGCATCTGGTACCTCGTTCTACGTGACTTTACCGAGCAATGCCTCTTTGGAAGAATTTCCCGACAATACACTGACGAAGTTCAAAGTCAAACTTCCTCATACCGTTGTGTTGGACGGTGACTGGGAGGTGGCACTCATGGAAATACACTATCCACATCGTTGGTATAACCACGTTAGCTCGCACTTAATGTCTAGTGTATCCTACAGTACCGATGACGGTGTAATATGGCACGACTTTTCATTGGAGAGTGGCTACTATGATAATATCAAAGAGTTGTTGCCCTTACTGATACCGGTGAGATTCAGAGATAACGTGATGATGACATATAACAAGATTTCACAAAAAGGTCTATATCCAGTTGAACGGGGGCATTGGTATAAAATTCAGAGGGAGATTAGCCGCCATGCTGGGATTTGAAGATGATCTTGGCATTCACAGTTCGAGAAACGGAAGCCACCCTATAGACCTGGATCTCGTTCATAACCTCTACATCTACAGCGATATCGTGGAACATCAAGTTGTCGGCGATACGAGAGCCCCCTTACTACGCACAGTAACGGCTCGAGATCGACATGGTAAGGATACCTCGGTAATCTACACCAGACCGAATTACATTCCTGTGGTTAGGAAACTATTTGAGACGATAGAAATAGATATAAGGGATGACATGGGTCAAAAATACCATTTCAACGTGGAAGAGTGGTGGTGAAACTTCACTTCCGAAAGCAGTCTCCCTCACTGCTGGACTGAGTGTATACGATTCATTATGTCGCGGATTGTATCTCCACACATGTATGCTGATTATTATACGAGACAAATGGGGCGTGGTCTACCTGTATTCGCTGGAGGTGTTTTACAGAATGGTCATGGTATAGGTGGTTTATTAGCTAGAGGTCTTCGTGCTGCTATACCTATATTCAAACCTATAGTGAAAAAGGCCTTTTCCCAAGGGGGAAAGAAGCTCGCCAAAAAGGCCTTATCAGCTGGCATTGACATGGCAACGGGTGTTCTGTCCAATCACGTGGGAACCACTAGTAAAGGGCAAAAAAGAGGAAGTCACAAGAGGAAGCGCTCAAAGAAGACACAGCGCAAGAAACGGCCGGTGTTAGGTCATCGCCATCATAAAAGGAAACGACATGCTGGACATTCCATCAGTCGGGGACGAGTCAACGTACCGAAAAGAGCTCCGGATATCTTTGACGAATAGTTTTCTATCCACTACTGAGTTTTCACCATGCCTTTCGTACACGATCACTCTTGCGAATGCATGAAATCAGAGCTAGATCTGTTTTCACTCCCTCCAACTCAAACTAGCATCGAACAGGGGCAATGGGTTGAATATCAGCCCATATCTCAGTTCTCCGACGGTGGACCGATCGAGTTTCACATTTCGGGTTCTGGTAGTGACTACCTAGATCTCGCCCAGAGCCAAATCTACGTGAAATTAAAGATTACCAACTCTTCTCGCAGGTGGACATCAGTCTCAATGAGAGAGTAATCACACCATCCACACCAACATATCCCTATAGAGCTATGATAGAAACGCTATTGCAGTAAGGACCAGAGGCTAAGCAGACACAACTCACCATGGGTCTTTTCTACAAAGATACACCAGGATGTATGGAAATAGTTAATCCTCTGGTCAATGACCACACCGCCAACTCTGGTTTGGCGAAGCGGCATGCTTTCATCAAAACATCCAAGTCTGTGGAACTACTGGGATCATTGCATAGCGACATATTTCTACAACCCAAACACATACTGAATGGGGTGGATGTGAAAGTGAAACTCATTCGTAGTAAGGAAGAATTCGCCCTCATGTCCGGGACAGAGAATGCCAACTACAAGATCGTGATTCAGAACTGCGCCCTCTACGTCAGGAAAGTGAAAGTATCTCCATCCGTCATGCTCGGTCATGCCAAGGCTCTCGAAAAGGGAACAGCCAAATATCCTGTAAGAAGGGTGATGTGTAAAGTACTGTCTGTGCCACGTGGAGAAATGACCCTCCAGCAAGATCACCTATTCCTGGGTCAGATTCCTGAAAGACTCATCATAGGATGCGTACATAACAAGGCGTTCAGCGGCAGCTACACTCACAACCCTTTCAACTCCCAACACTTTGGTGTCAACTACATCTCGCTCTACGTGGATGGGGTTCAAGTGCCATCGAAACCTATACAGCCAGTTTATGGTGATACACCGGGACTACAGGCCATCAGAGCTTACCAGACTCTTTTCTCAGGCACGGACAAATTGTACAAAGACGTGGGCAATCACGTGTCCCGAGAAGATTACGACAGAGGCTATACACTCTACGCCTTCGACCTATCTCCGGATCTCTCGTCGGGACAGCACTTCAACTTGAAGAGACAAGGAAACCTACGACTAGAACTTCATTTCGATGAGAACCTCGGTCAAGGCATCAACATCATCTGCTATGCCGAGTTCGTCAACATACTGGAGATTGATCGAGCCCGAAACGTCATCTTCGATTACACAGTCTAAAGACAATGAATACAGCGGAGATCGACTACGTTCTGGGAAATGACAGAGGAACTAAGGGGACATTCGGAGGAGTGTACGCCTCGGATCAACTTCCTAGGGGGCGAATGCCAAGACCTTCATCTTTTGTAGCGAACATCGACACTTCAAGCGAACCAGGCAGTCACTGGGTCGCAATATACATTGATGGAGACGGGCGCGTGGATTATTTTGACTCTTACGGACGAGCACCGAAGGTGGAGCCTATTCAACAGTTTTTAAACAGAAATAGCTCTGGCCATGTGCAGATCAACAACGTGAGAGTGCAGGGTGATTTTTCGACAACGTGCGGACAGTACTGCATATTTTTCCTGATACATAGAACCAGAGGAAAACAAATGAATGAAATAACAAAGGGGTTTAGTGCAGACAGGCATTTCAACGATCATTACATAAATCGTTTTATTGCTAAAAATTACGCCATAGAAAAGAGAGTGCACGATTTAGATATGATTCTTCAGATTTCACAGGCACTGACAAAATTGAATGTTTGAAAATCATCTACGTATTCTTTGTTTTTTGTATTGGGAACATCTATGTAATTGTTTGTATACATAAGAATTAAATGAGAATAACACACTTGCATTGCACATGATGGAAAAAAAAATTTCTCAAGTTATGAATTTTGTCATACCATTGAATTTAATAGCGAAAATGATGTTGACCTATGTAAAGGGAAAGTAAGAATAAAATAATAAAAAGATCTCTGTACATATGTAAAAAGAATACTCACTGTTCCAATGTGTTGTTATTCAGGCGTCTTATTCTGTCATTTCATTGGAGAGAGAGAGAGAGAGAGAGAGAGAAACGAAAAAATAAAGATGATCACGGATATCTGTGTGTGTGTGTGTGTATGCATGTATTGGACCTACCAATATTCAACACATAAAATCTACATAGAAAAAATGACGATAGAATTATGCACTGTGGAACTGCACATAGCTATTAAAGAATAAACATAGAACAAATTCATACACAGCACACAACACTTGCAATTACAAACGAGCAGTGCGATCATGATACAGTGAATGAAAGTGAAAACTTGTACAAAAAATACACATGACAATAAACAAATAAACACTCATTAAAGAAATTTTATGTAGAGATCATTCCAAACAAAAAAAAAAATGCCTCTAGAAAAAGTTATTTGCATTTTTTCTTCTTCTTCAGAGCAAATGCAGATGCGTAATTGTTTAAGCGTATGAAATTATGCATTGCTCGACTCACCTTAATAGATGGCGCCCTTCGAGTGAACACGCTAATTTGCACGTCTCCAGAAAACTCTGTGAAAAAACTACCATAAGGACACGGAATATTTCTCAATTTGTTTATCGACTCTTTCATTCTACCAGTCAACATTCCAGGATTGATTGAAACCGAAATTGCAAGCAATTATGGATCAGCAAGCAAAGCTAAGACCGAGGAAAACCCAAGGCCAGGCAAAGCCGGGTAAGCCCAATACTATAACTACTAGTACACGTAGCCCAATGAGCCACACTACACAGAGAAGCGCGCCAAATTTGAACCAGGAGGCGACAACAAATACCGCCACCCCGGCTCCATCCATGCAGCCGGAGAATGTCGACAATGTTATCGAGGAGCCTGATACTGACACTGAAATTTCCGCCTCTGCGCCCAGTGCAGCTGACTCGGTTGCAGCCGGAGCTGTCCCGGAAGAGGTTCCTCTTTTGCCTCCAAGCTTGGAGAGTTACTTCAAGCAAGCAACGGACAGGTGGTCGTAAAATACGAGGTGCTGCGTTGGACAAAATTCGTGGCGATGCCAGGGATGTGAGGTGCTCTCAGTAGAAACACGCTCCTTGATCCGCAAGGCTGTCGACAACTTCATAAGTAAGCTGAACGACCTTGAAACTCACCTTGGAGCCTCCCTGGAATATGAGAGAAAACGAATCGACGATCTACAATCTAAGCAGGATGGCATGGAAAGGAAAATTAACGACATGCAGGCTGAGATGGATCGGCTGAAGTCTGAAGTGGAGAGGCATGCTATCGCTGCAAATAGAAATGAAAGGTTCCTGAGGAGAAATAATGTGAGATTAGTTGGAATCCCTGAGCCGCAGGAAGGTGATCACGATGACTGCATCAAGACAGCGGAAAACATCCTACGAGACAAGTTTCAGATCAACAGCAAGGTGGAACGCGCGCACAGAGATGGGAAAAGAAACGAAGGGAAACCTCGACATGTTCTGGTGAAACTGTTATCATATCGCGATAAAGTCGAAGTGATGCGTCGCACAAGAGATGTCCTGAAGAATGAGCAGTATTTCATTACCGATGACCTGACGCCACTTGACCTGCAAGAGAAACAGAAATGGGTGAAACAGGTTCAGGAGCTCTACAAGGCAGGAACCAAGCTGAGATTCTACGCCGGCAAATGGCGACAACTTGGTGGTAACCCCTACAATTTCAATTGATTATCTAACTGAAGTTTCAATCAGGATGTTTGATGATTCAATGTACTTTTCTTTTTCCATAATGCATATAATGCCGGTCATTATTATTCACATCCACTGTGACCCCAAGCATTGTCTACAAAAGTATTTTCTATTTGTAGTAGGTTTACAGTCATGTTTGGCATAATAACCCATTTATATGATGATTTCAAATTATAATATTGTTATAGATTTCTTGATAATAATGCCCTACCGGATAAACACTGCAGTATTGATCGCATTGAAATGAAATGTCCTGTATAGATAATGTCAAATCATAATTATGCAATGTTTAACGTAAGAAGTTTTGTAGATTTATTTTTAATCAAAGAACATGATAGTATGACATTTATAAGCTGAATTGTATAATTTCTGATGAATTGCCATTTTGTTATAAGGCCTACGCCAATACGTTTCCCAAAATTGTTCTTTTTGAAAAGGTTGGCCTAAATCATGAGAAATTGATTTTTTTTTACTTGAATCAGATCAATTTAAATAACTTCACTGATTTAGGCACTAAGGGTTCTGAAAAGAAATATCTGTTTTGATGACACGCCTGAAGTCATATGGCGCCATTTCCACCTTTTTTTTTCATTTCTTTCTCTTTTGCTCTGAAAGCCACGTATAATCCATACAGTATGTTTTCTGCGTATCCATCAGAGGTACTTTCTAGAGCATTTACATTGACTTCTCGTACCTGAATTCCGTTGCCTTTACGTCAGCCGTTCTTATATTCAGCACTCTTATACTTTCATACAACAAGTCTAATTACAGCAAATGTTAGTACATAGGTTATGCAACACCATTTTTTTCAGGTGAGCGGAACAATCCCTCAAATGTAATTTGTGTACCCAATGTGTATGTGTATAAGCTCTCCATACACGCCCGCTTGGCTCCTTTGAATTCCATTTTTTTTTTGTACATATATTCATATCAGCCTAAGCCTTTTTACATTGTTCATTACCCTTAGAATGGACTGTACACACTCATGTAAGAAGTGTTTGTCACCTAGTTAATCTGTATCATAATGAAATTCAGTTTTGCTTTTGTTTTCGTCTTTTTCTCATTTCTTATGAGCATTTAAAGGACCGATAGTACAAGGTTCATGAACTCAGGAACTTCGCCACTTTGGTATCTGCCCTGTTATTGTCCTACAAGCATTTCCCGTTCTCTTTGTCAGCTGGGCGGAATAATACCGTAATTGTAATTTGTGTACTCATTGGACGGACGTGCTCTTAATACACGCCCGCTTGGCTTCTCTTGAATTCCTTTTCTTTTTTGTACATGTATCCATATCAGTGTAACTCCACTGCTGGGCTATTTATTCCATGTCACACCAGACCTCAACATGCCTCGCTTGTTGTTTTTCTTCTTTTTCCGTATTTGATATGAATTTCATATACCTACATAAAAATAAATATATTCTGAATGTTTTTATACAATTAAAAGATCATTGGTGAGATTGGATGAATATAAACAATATGAATAATTAAAAAATTAAATGAATCTGTTGAGATTGGATAAATGTTAAACGATATTAAGTAATTGATATCTTGCTGTCATTGCTGCTGCGAGTTGTCAGCTATAATGACAAGTTTGTTACACCATAATAATAATGACTTTGTTTGTTATAGTCTTTTCGACAAACAGAGCTCGATTCGAAATTGAGCTTTTTTTTTAGTATGTACTTTTGATCGCTGTGGAGCGTCCTTATGTTTCATTGGAAATACTTTGTAATTCAGTTGAGATGTGCAAAACAATCGCTAATTTTGTAGTTCGTAATTTAATGAGGTGCCATGATGATATACCATGTCGCACCTCGCACTCATCTATCAGCACACATACCTTCACACGCACATTCTGTATGACTTGCCCTATTCCTTCCTTCCCTTCTTGTCTGCTTTCAGTAATTTGTAAGCAAGTATTTATGATCATGTTATGGTCAATATGTTGTTCCTATATAAAATATGGATGAATTAAATCTATGTACACATAAAAATGTCCAATGTCGGTATTATTTACCTGACGAGTTTAATTCAGAATTTTCTAGTAACGAACATTCTCTCAGTATATTACACGTTAATGCTCGCAGTCTTCAAAGAAATTTTGAAAATATGCAATTATTGTTGTCTGCGATAAATATGAAATTTTCAGTTATTGGTGTCACAGAAACATGGCTTAACGACAAATCTCCCCCTTTATATAACATTGATGGATATTCTGTTGTCCGGTCTGATAGAAAATGCGGACGAGGGGGCGGAGTTGCTTTGTTCTTATCACACTCGTTATCGTTTAAAGTAAGACCCGATTTGATATATAACGGAAATGAATTTGATTGCATGTGTGTTGAAATCAATATATGTAATAGAAGAAATATAATACTTTGTGTTGTATACAGGCCCCCTCATACAGACAGTAATTTATTTTTGGAAAATTTGGATGTTTTATTAGAGCTGATCAATCAAGAAAACAAAGATGTTTACTTGATGGGTGATTTCAATATTGATCTTTTGAATCAAGGAAGTAATGCTAAGAATAAGTTTTGCAATATTTTGCAAGCAAATTTCTGTAATGTCACTATAGATAAGCCCTCGAGAATGACGGTTAACTCATCAACATTGATTGATAATATTGTTACTAATATTGACACAGATCATTCGAAATCTGGTCTTTTATATAGTGATATATCTGATCATTTACCTATATTTTTTATCTGTGACGAGATACAACATTCCCATGTCAAGCAAACAGAAAGTAAGAAGAAGCGCAAATTCACATCAGAAAATATATCATTACTCAACGACGATTTAATCTCGGAGACATGGGATGATGTATTGCTTTGCGCAGACCCAAATATTGCTTATGATACGTTTTGGAATATATTTCTTTCTTATTTTAACAAACATATCCCCGCAATTGAAAGGAAAAGTAATAGAAAAATTAAAAATCCATGGATAACAAAAGGAATTTTCCGATCAATAAAGAAAAGAAATATGTTATATAAATGCAGTTTACGGTATCCTAATAATGATAATGTTAATCGATATAAATTATATAGATATAAATTGACACAAATTATAAGGCTTTCCCGTAGGATGTTTTATACAGAAGCTTTTCAAAATGCTACTGGAAATATGTCAGCCACTTGGAAAGTTATTAATAATGTTATTGGTAAGCAAAAGAATATGTCAACATTTCAAATTATGCGTGACGGTCAAACACTCTGTAACCCTAGGGATGTAGCATGCTGTTTCAATGAGTATTTTGTTGCTATAGGTCCAAGTCAAGCTTCAAAAATAGATCCCACACAAACTGATTTTTCGCAGTATTTAGGTGCGTCAAATGATAATTCACTATTTTTTAAACCAACAGATTATGGTGAGATTCTTGACATTGTTCACTCATTAAAATCAAGTTATGCAACTGGTCATGATGAAATGAGTACGTATTTTTTAAAACAGATTATTGGTAGTATACTGACACCCTTAGTGTACATTTGTAATTTGTCACTCTCAACTGGCATATTTCCGAATGCATGTAAAATTGCTAAAGTTATTCCAATATATAAAAAAGATGACTCTTCTTTTGTATCAAATTATCGTCCTATTTCTATTCTTCCTAGTATATCTAAGGTAATAGAAAGGCTTGTATATAACAGATTGTATGATTTTTTGACACAATATGATATATTTAACCAAGACCAGTATGGTTTCAGGAAATTTCATTCAACAGATATGGCACTAGCCGAATTATACGATAGAGTGTCGACTGCCTTAGCTGAACAAAAACATGTCATCGGTGTTTTCATGGACCTAAGCAAGGCATTCGACACTCTTGACCACACTATCCTCATACGTAAATTGCAGTCTTATGGTGTTCGTGGCATTCCACTTGAATGGTTTAAAGACTACTTGTTAAATAGAAAGCAATATGTGTACTATGAATCTGTTAACTCTGAAGTATTACCTATACAATGTGGAGTCCCACAAGGATCCATATTGGGACCGTTATTATTTCTAGTGTATGTAAATGATATTTCAAACTCATCTAAGTCACTGCAATATATTATGTTTGCTGATGACACCAATGTATTTTGTTCCAATTCTGATTTTCATTCGCTACTAAGAACTCTTAACACTGAATTACCGAAATATCTATGTGGTTTAAGAGTAATAGATTATCACTTAATCTGAAAAAGACAAATTTTATGTATTTCTATAACAAGAAGCACAACAATGAAATTCAACATTTAAATAGTGGATGGTGTATTATTGGAACAAAAACAGAGTATTAAATTCCTCGGAATATATATAAATGAAAATATGAAATGGAATGTTCATGTACAATATATCTCTGATAAAGTATCTTGTAATGTTGGTATACTTCAAAAGTTAAAGTATTATGTCCCTCAGAATATTTTATTTATGTTATATAATTCACTGATATTATCGCATATTTCTTATTGCAACATTGTATGGGCAACATCAAAAAGCCACATTGATAGTATATTACTTTTGCAAAAGAAAGCAATACGTATATGCACCAACTCAGGTTATCGAGACCATTCAGATCCTTTATTCGCAGAATTAAGAACACTTAAGGTAAATGACATTAACTTTTTGCAAAACTCACTCTTTATGTTTCGCTTACATAATGGTCAGTTGCCATCTTCTTTTTACTCATTATTTCAATTAAATAAGGAAATACATTCTTATCCAACAAGACAATCTGATAAGTTTCACTTGTACAATCCCAAAACAGTGATGGCTCTGAAATCTGTCAGACATACCGGACCCGATGTTTGGAATTCTCTTCCTTCTGAAATTCGAAGTTTAAAGTCCACGTATTCTTTTAGGAAGGCTGTAAAAACGATGTTGTTATCTGAATATCAGTAATTCCATTGTCATTGTTATATACACGAAATTCTTTCGTACAAATATCGACACAATTAATCTATTATGTAATAATGATTATGTAACCGACCATGACCTGTATCAACTGTCCACCTGTACCTCGTTGAAGAAATATTTTGTCATGTCTTGCTAAATCAGTGATACAGGTGATTTTATTTTGTATAAACCTTTAGTGAAAGCAGACAAGCCTCTCCCTTCCTTTTCTCCTTTCAACTATCCTATCTCTATGCAAGTCATCCCTCCATCCTATTCTCCTTCCGATGTAAATTATATATTATGTTATGCTACGGGGGCTGCACGCAAATCAAGCTACGCTTATGCTGTAGCCCCTCTGTATTATTCATTGTAGTATGTTTTGTTGTACTTTTGCTGTACATTGTACACAGGCAATGAACAAGAAAATACTTATATATATTGTGATATTTATGTTTGTACATGAATGTGTATATGTACAATGATGATACAGAAACCAATAAATCAAATCAAATCAAATCAAACCTTGTGGTGTCATCAGCTTCCTGGTGGTCTTTTTCAATCTGGTCATATTAAAACGTAGCGCTCTATTATACCCCGGTCTTCGCACAATACACTGCGCTCTTTGAAGAATGAGGATGCTGTTAATTGTGTCACGACGTCTGTTACTTGCTTCCTGATTAATTCGACGGCTGCCCTCTTCAACGCAACCCAGAATATCTTCCTCAAAGGCTGCAAAATGTGACCATTCCTCCAGACTCAAGCTTACACCGACCGGGGTTGGGTGGTACATTAGGTCTCGTTCACCTTTCACAAAGTTGCGGATATGTACGTAAACTTTACTGTCGAAGATAGTACTCGTGAGGAAAACCTTACTATAAAACGGTTCAACCATTTCAGTGGGCACCACCCCATTAAAAATGAAAAACCGTGCAGCATCACCCTCTGACAATTTTTGCACATTGGCTTCGTGCATTTTGATGACCTGGTCGAGTTTACTTTTGTTGTTTAACAAGGTTTGGTACCCATCGTGCGTTAAATATATTGAACTCTGAGTAAGAATTACGACTCCACTATCATCCGTGTCAAACTGACGAAAGTGGAAGAAGATTTCACCCTTAAAGAGCATAACACTCAACAACTTAATGCCCTGTATGTCACCAAGCAAAAACCGTCCCAATTCCAGGGGCATGGGCACTCCTTGAGGGTAGATTTCTGGTGTAAACCCTAATCCCTTATCAATGATCATATCGTTTTGGCACGGCTCTTCGAAAATTTCTTCGGCAAATTGGCTATCTAATGCCACCTCTAAATCAGGATTCATATCAATTTGGCTTTCAAATTCTTCTGATTCTGAATCTGTGAATAGTAGCGGCGATGCGCATTTAGCCATGGTAGCAAGATACACAGTAATTTCACCGTTAAAGAATGTTGCTGAAATCACAGCGAAAAGTTAAATAGGTAAAAGCACGGTACTCGCGAGTCCTATTTCACAGATATATTTCACAGATATGTTTACAGGAGCGTGAACGAGTCCATTTATGGAGGTTTGGAGCGTGTGTTTCTTGTGTGTTTTTTCTTTTTTGCCACTGATTCTACTCATACTGGTTCATGCAGATCACCTATAATGACCTCCCCTCCTGAGAACTCTCGGAATAAACGGACATAAAGATTTCTACCCGCACTTCTCACAACTGACCGCCGTACTGTATACTGTTCTTTGAATACAGCGGTGGGGGTGAGGGCTTGGTGGCGGTGAAGCTGAAATGAAAAAAAAAAAATAATACAAATCCTCAGTTTACCTGAGGTAGTAGACCAGCCAAACCTCAAAAAAGGCTCTAGATAAGGATTCGACGGCATTTTTTGTTAATGCTCCGTTCTCATACTGAAAGTCTTGCAAAAATACTAAGGAATAGCGTACGGCCGGATGTCAAGCGTACTTTTGCCGAAAAATGTCATTTTTAGCCCAAAATTCAGAAGCATGTCAAGAATCACGATTTTGATTTTTTGCTTGCATTCAATTCATATTTGAAAGATCATGAGTTCAATTGTCTCTTTTAATGAAATTGCAATTTAAATGTGTTTCCTTAGCATTTTAAAAGGTTATTTTGTACAGCCATATATGGGGCTCTCAAATGTTTGGGTGTTGTTTTCTCGAAATAATTTTCACAGATTAATCAACGTTCTGTAAAGTTTGTTTTTCCAAGCTAATTAGATGATCTTCCAAAAGTAATTTAATGTTTTATAAAACTACAAATGCTTCTTTAATTGACTGTGTCAATATCATTTCTAGTTTTCTTGAAGAAATTTTTACTTTTAATAAAAACTCTGAACATGTTGGAACTCAGAAAATGCATTTTCGAGCATTTTCCAGCAGCCCCGCGCGGCTTCTGTGCGTGCAAATACTTAATACGTGTGCGTACGTCTATTAGCTACAGGGGTGGTATTCTGAGACCGTTTTATCTCTGTTGTAAGTCTGTTGTAACAAATCGGTATTCTGAACACCGTTTTATCTCTGTTGTAACTTCTGTTGTAACTTCTGTTGTAACTAGTGAATTATCTTGCGCACTCTTTGCCTGCGCATACCATTGTCTTAGGGTATGCGCACGCGCGTAACAGTGGGCGCAAACCTGAACACCCATTAGATTACACGGTATTCTGAAAACTGTTTTATCTTCTGTTGTAAGTCATGCCCCGTGCAAATTTATGCTTCTGAGATAAAACAGGGTGGAGGGTGTTATAACTCCGTTGTAACTTTCGTTTTAACTGATGTTAGATAGTGAGATTATTCATCAACTGAATATTGTGGTATGCGAGTTCAAAATAAAAAAGATATACAAAAAATAAAAACAATGTATGTACAGAAGGGCAAATGATATAGCAGTTTGACAAAATGTAAACTCATTCCACAATACAAAATTTGGTAACAGTAACATTGCAAGTACATACGCGTAGCATAATTATGCACATAGATAAAAACACAAACACATGAACAGAAAGGTTACCGGCACTGTCGGCAGTATCTTGTTTTAAGCACTATTCATTTCAAAAATATCTTTCGAAATATTAGATTTTTTTTTAATATGATTTCACTATCTTCACCAATAGGAATTCATTATCAGTACCTTTGGGTGTTTCAAAAATATTTATTGCTAGAGATGGCGCGAATTCTGAGAAAAGTATTAGAAGTCTAAGGTTCCATGATGGAACTTTACGTGATAATGATCTCCAAGAGATATCTTGTGAAGATAGTGACAACAACAACAATAATAATAATGATAATAATAACATGGCATTGCAAGGGCTTAACTTAATTTAGAAGCGTCTAGTTCCCCATAAACCATGAAATTTGGGTTCCTCTTATGAACGCCAGATATCTTCTTATTTTTCAACAAAATTTCAAATAAAAAGACTCAATCTGAGATAGCTTTGCGAATCCCCTACCGCACCAACTATACGTCAAAACCGGTAAGAAGGCATAATGATCAAGCTTCTGTTGTAACTTTATTCTATTTCTGGCTCTCTTTACCTGCGCATACTATTGTCCTATTTGTGCGCACGCCAAAGAATGAGCGCTTGTTAAAACGCGCAGAGTTAAGCAAGGCGCATTTGCCCAAGGGAGCAATCTTATTGGTTGAAATGTCTTAGATGCTACTTCTAACAATATTTCCTATTGGATATGATTATTGCGATGGGCGTGGTTATCATGACTTACAACACCGTTAAAACAGTTTTCAGAATACCGATTTACAATTGTTTTAGCGGTGTTGTAACTCACAGACTTACAACACAAGTTGTACAACACAAGTTACAACAGAGATAAAACGGTGTTCAGAATACCACCCCAGGTAAAATCTCTCGCGCGAGCGATAGCGAGAGCTTGAGCTGCATGTTTCGCAATTCGGTCGTTGAGTTGGAAACATGGTGACTGAAAAAGGGACTATTTCCTTCGAATGTAAGTATGAATTAGTAAATAAATACACAGTTCTTTATTGCACTGTATAAGGGAACTTTAAAATCTGTTTTGATCTAACAGTTAGATATACACCTTTGATCTGAGACTTAGTAAATATCAAGGTTCAAGCGCTAGTAGAATCTAACGTTAGGCCGATGTCTTATGACTGTATATCGCACCGATCCCGTGGGCCCGGGCATGCCTACCAACCCCCCCCCCCCCCCCCCCCCCCGGGCCGCCGCCCGACCGTGCCGGCGGTGCTTGTTAGTGGAACACCGATTACTAGTATTCCGTGAGGCACGTCTTGACACGGTGCGAAAAGAGGCCTACATTTATCAGTCTACGTCTAGATTTAGGTGTCTTGTTCGTTCGATCTAGGTTTCTAATCTATGGCCTCATCACATGCAGTTAGACTGAATCCTCGTCTAACGTTAGGTCTAATCTATCTAACGGTTACACTCTCTCTAACTGTCGACATTTGCTATCGTTAGGGGTTACTGTTCAGTGTTAGATGTACATATGTAGGCCTACGGCTACGCCTGTTATGCCAAACCCAAAACAATTACTAGTATTCAATCGGGCTAGGCCCTAATCACAATAGCACTAGAACTAGCAGTTGTATAGACAGTACAGGCCCACTACCACTAACGTTAGATGTATTTGTTAGGCTAGAGCCAGGTCCAGGGCAAGGGACTGTAGTCTATACAGAAGGTGTCTTGACTAGATCTGCGAACGTTTAGAGTCTATCAAATCAAATACTAGACCTGTATAAAATCTAGCGGGTCTGAAGTATAAATAGCTGGCGTCTAGAATTAGGATCTAACCTTAGTCAAAATCTGGGCCTCTGATTCTACCTAACGTTAGAGGTGTCTAGTAACCTACTAGATATCTAGGCAGTTTTGTTATAAAGACCCAGCTAACACTGTAACAAGGCCTAGCTAGACCTAAGTTTAGACATCTAGAGGTTTTAAAATCTATGCATATGATATCTAAGTCTAACGTTAGGCTAACTTTTGATCTAAGTAAAAGTTCACGTTAGATCTAACATTTCTAATTCTATCTTGATCTAACATTAGAATATCCTAACATTAGCTCTAACATTAGCACTAATACTAGTCTCTAGAGCAGAGGTTTAAGGTTGACTCCACTCTTTATGGTACTGTAGACCTACATGGGTTTAGAAAAAGAGTCTAGGATTTAGGCCTAGGTGTTTTATATAAAAAAAGCTAGTGTACAACAAATAAGTGATCTTGCCATTTGAATATATGCCCGAAAGAGAGAGAAAGAGAAAGTGTTCAGTCCTGACTGCCAACCCTTCCTAATCTGCGAATCATTTACGGTACATGCTTCTAGTTTACAAATAGCCCGACCAGACGCTGTAAGTACGCTGTCGCGACGTACCTACGTACAGCGACTGGGCTGTGTATAATAGTTTACAAATAGATCAAGTCAAAAAGGAACTATTTAGAAATGTCTTTACTCATAAGTACCAACTTCTCATGTTAATATCTCATAGAATAAAGGTTCATTTGAAAAAAAAAATGTAAGTATTACATTTTTAACGGATCGTTTATACTGACTCAATGAAACCTGAATATCTTTCTTCTTCTTTTTTAAATTTTCAAAAAGCTAAAAAAAAAAAAAATCACATCTCAATAAAAGAGATATAGTTGTAATTGATTTGCATGGGAAATAAAGAAAATTATGTCAATGCCAAGATGCCTTTTCAAAACAATCAAATTTCAGATTATTTTTTTTTGTTCACTGTTAGCTTATAATGCTCTGCTTTAAAGATGAAAAAAAAATTATTTGAGTCATGTTGATTTCTGTTTTCAGCTAAATGTACCAACAAGTGGACAGACTGAGTCTTGTCTTCAAACTTCACCAGAGAGAGACATATCCTGACTTGCCAAAATCTAAGCTCTTTCTACCTGCAACAAAGTGCAGAACAACCAGAAGGTAAGAAATGGTAAATGTGTGAAATATCTGTTAAATACTAAGTTATTAAGTGTTTGATTATCAAATGTATCAGTTAAGTGCCCAGTTGAAAATAATGCCAAATCTAAATACATTGAGTATTACATATTCCTATTCCATTTGAATAGATTGTAACAAGCATGTTTTCACTTTGACAGTTGCATTACTATACAATGTACAAGTACTTTGCAAACAAAGAGGAGAAGAATTTTATATCTCCATTTATATACAAAGGGGAGCAAATCTATGATCAAATGTGTATTCTTGTTTTCTAGTAAATTCATTGCATGTTCTATTGCAGAGGATCATATGAAAGAACAGTATTCTATCCACTGAAGAGGAGATGATATAAAAATCAAACATAAATGTAATCAAGTAAGATATTATATGTAACGGAATATTTCTCAACCATGTCAACTGGAAATGGCGGTGGCACAAGTGTTTAATGTGTGCACAGATGAAAATACGTCTGTAGTCTCAAATCAATTTACTTTCCATTATTATTATGTTGCGTTAAGTATGACGTAAGGGTAATATATGCTGTGATCTATTGTTCTTTATTTTTATCAAGGTGTCAGCAATAAATGGACATGCTGAGTTTGAGATCACATCCACTAGAGTGAGGGGGAGATAGAAAGATGTCTTAACTGCGATGTAAATGCCCTTTCCAGCTCACAAGTAAGTGTCAACGATTTGAAATTAGGAATATTGTCTCATGAATTCAAACCGATTTATGCAAGGAAATCATATCCTAATCCACATACAAATGAGAGCATGATACAATCAAATATGTGTGTACAGGAATTACAGGTGTCAAGATGACTTCCATCCTATATAATTCATTTTCAGTAAGATATGGCTTTAGAGCATCAAAGATGATAATAACAATGACATGATTAATGTATTACATGTAATACAAATTAATGTTGACAGTGACCTGAAGATCCAAAATCTCATACTAAGGGATTCATGAGATCATGATGATTAATTCTCTTTCATGATGAATGTGTTTGTTTTTGGTTGCAGTATAAGTACATGTATCCTGTTTCACTCATAAAAATGATAATTTATTTAAGTTTTCATTAATTATATTTTCGACCAGAATTAGCACAAAGTGGACAAAATGGACCCTGCAAACCACAGCCAACTACGGACAAGAGAGAAAAAGAAAGACAGATGTCCTGACTACCAACTTCTAATCTGTGCATTCTGTACTCTATTTCGAAAAGAAAAAAAAATACGGGAGGTAAGCAATAATGCATGTAAAATGTAAACCCCAAATAGGTTGGAATATTTTGTCAACCCTTTGACATCTTCACCAAATTTTTGACTGTCGATCGTTCATTGGGCAGAAAATTAATGCATGTTTTGCTAAATGAATGCAGTACTGCATATGCATGTAGTCAATCACTCCAACAACCAAGATTCACATGAATTAACGCTGATTATTTTTCTTTTTTTTGAGCCTCTGTCAAAAGGGGGTTGCAGGAGTCTTTATGTTGTTGCATTAATCCATTCACACCGTGGCACATCTGTCCTATTCTCATCTTGCAATAACTTAACATGTACTCAGCAGATCATCTTCAAATTTGGTTTTATACGGAAGAGATAATTACCTGGGCCTTTTAGCATTTTAGTTTCTGTTGTGACTTTGCTGCTGATTGTAAATTACATGGAAACCATGATTTCTATTGACTGTAGAGCATTGCTACCATGGTATTGTATTTACCTTTGGATGGCAAAGTTACCATAACCTCTAATCAATTTGACTTTCATTAGTTATGAGGGTATTGATGTGAAAGGTCACGGGGTTATTATATGCACGAAAGTGTTGAATGTATCCAGTTGCAGTATCAGGCAAGCACTACCTTTAAATTCTTTTGAATGGAATGAAAAAAAAAAGAAGAATTGGATATTTGGATCATGAAAATTTCCTACATTTTATATTTCGTTTTGTACTCACGGTTAAAATTCTACAATTTCTAAAATATACTTTACCGTTTTAAGGACACACTACATATGGAGGAAATCAAGTAACCGTATATCTTTAGCGTATATGTAACTGTGTCTTCACCAAAGATTAAAATGCCCATGTCACTTTCCTCATCAAGCAAAGACAGATACACCATTCTTTCTTCTTTTTTTTTTCTCTCTCTCTCTCCAGAAACAACCCGGCCAGGCTATCCGGTCGGCATCCAGATTCCGTATGAAGGATGTCATTAGAACCTGAACTTACATGTGGAATGCATCCATCTAAACTTCTCAAATGTAATCACAATGTGCTTTCAGGACTATTGTAGAAGTTGAATACAGCTGTACATATGAAAGACTTGTGTATATATTAGGAATTTCTACTAATCCAGATTAAATGCTTCTTTTCTAATCTTTTGTGTTCTTTTTTTTTTCTTTAGTGATGAAGTAAAACAAGGCCTGATATCAAAATGTGCACAACACTACTTGGCAAACAGAATTTACAATATGATTTGATATAGATCTTCTTCCAATTTTGATTGCAGCATTATAGGGATGAGGGATGGTCTACTTCTGGTTGAGATGGGGGCTGAGATGGAGATTTTGTGAAATAATGAGAACCCTGTTATGAAATATCAAAGAGTAAACAATACCAAGAGGAATTCCAAATTTATTTGCTAAAAATTGGTTTTGAAAAGGCTGAGATGTACAAAAACAAAGAGGTCCTAATAAAAGGTGGCACCCACTTTTAATTATTATCATTCTGTGTCACTTATCTAAAAATTTCTCGGCCGTTTCAAAACCAACAACTTTAATCAAACAAACTTCAAATTACTCTAAGAATTTGATGTTCTTTCATATTTCATAAGCTGTTTTTAATTTGCTTGCAAAAAGTTAAAGTCTGAATCTCCATCTCAACCAAAACTATACCATGCCTTCGAGACTAACAGTTACAAGCCGCATACTAGTAGTTCATGAAAATTGATCTGTTATTTCCTTTGGAGCCCAAACGCCAACATTTTAATCCTGTCAGATTGGAATGTCTTTTGTTTTTGTTTTTATGGGGGGGGGGGGGTCAACAAAAGGGAAGTGAACTTTGCCTTTCTTCATCAGACGGAGGAAAATATAGGACATGTTGGTCAGAAAAAAAAAACTGCACGTTGAAGTGCTTAAAAAGAGAAAACTTCACAAAGGAACAATTGGTGAATCTGAAGGGAAATAGCATAGAGCATGGTTTTTCTAGTTTAAGATATAAAAGACATAAGTTATAGGTTTCAATCCAAACACCAAGTACAAGAAGTAGTGAAAAGAATATGATCTGGTCAAGATGTATGTTTAGCCAGTTTTTTTTTTTTTTCACAAGTGCCATAATTGTCATAATGTTGGTAATACTGTAATATATGTTAGCTATTCAGGGCCCCAGCAATGTATTCTGGTACTTGGAATAAGGGAAAGTATTAGAAGGAAGCATTACCCACGCGTGTTGGAGAGGTGATTTCTTTTTTTCTTCACTGAGAGACGAATACTCGGTACAGATATCTTATCACACTGGTCTGCAGAACACAAAAATAATATCAGACTAAAAGCAGAATTTAAAAAATGTGGCAGTCATCATTCTAATTCAGTTGTACAGTGACGAAAGTTCAATGCAACAGCATACAGTCATAATTAGCTAAGATATGTAACCACAAACTCTGAAAAGATAGAGATATTGAAATATTGCCTAAAGAAAAAAAAAATTGTTTTTCCAGCTGGTGTAACGTTTGTGATGGTGGACACATAGTATATGTCACATTAAAAAAAAAGAAGAGTTTATTAATGCAGTTAATGTAGTCAGCGCAATTTGTATTGTTGATTTTCAAAGTGTTTGGATGTATGTCACAGAGACTTGTTCATGATAAACATTTTCACTGAGGACTCATTCTTTTTTAATGCTTTTAATCATTTTAGAAGATTGCTTTCAGATGGAATTTTTGTTTTTGTTTAAAGATATCCACAAATCGATACTGAGGTTCTTTACCTTTCAAAACGAAATACTGTTGAAGACAAATAATTATTTATATTTTGCAGGATTCAAGCATGTTCTTACTGTGTATAGTATTTTTATCAGCATTTTGGTATTAAACCAGCAACATAGATGTCAAGATCTGCTATTCTAGTAAATGTACGCTAATGGCAAATCATCATTTTAAATAAGAAAAACTGCCTCATTTACTGTTTACTGTATTTCATCGTGTGTTGATATAGTCCGTGAACGCTGTTTGAGACGGTGGTTGCGGGCGTGTGCACATTGTGTAGTACGTTTTGTTGGTTGACTGGGAATTTAGAGTGTTGGTGATAACTAAAATGATTTTTTTTTTTCACAAAGATGTGATAATATAGCAAACAAAAAAATCGAATTGCAAACAAACAATTTGTTGTACTTACATATCTGCTCTAAGGACATAGAACTTGGCCAAGGATAAATATAATCTGCACTAAATCAATGATTTAACCGACTTAATGATGGGAAGGGGAAATGAGGCTGTTTGCATTGTACGCATTTCAATTCTACTTCCTTTTTACTTCTTGTTTTCTTTTTTGAGGGTGATATTTGCCTTACTTTTTCACAGAAATATCTGGGATACATAATATTCTGATGTCGCCGAATAAGTGTGCGTTCAACAACGTTCATGTAAACAATCAACCATCATAAAAGAGACATTTAGTAAGTCTTCTGCGGGAGGATAGATCAAAATAAAATGCAAACACCTCGCCTTAGAACATTATAAAAGTAAAAGTGATTTCGTGCCTATCCCTTGCAGGGCTGCGTTTCAGGGCCTAAGAATACAAACTATAGCATTGTATTGATAACCATGAATTCCCAAGCATTCTCGGGGGAAGGGGTGAGTATGCAGGATGGGAGATTTGGTATCGTAATTTCTCCCAGTAAAACGTGATTTGTTATCACGGTTTCCATGACAACCATTTCCAAACAGAGTAAACAATTTGTATATAACTCATTTTTTCATTTTTTCAGGTTTCATTGTTAAACATAGATTAGTTTTAGATGGATACATTTTTCACACACACACACACACACAAAAAAAAACATGTTTTAACACTTGCACGTTTTACAATCATGAATATTTGAAATTTTCAGGGAGTGACCTAATAATGATCAGTTGCCATGGTAACAAGACTACTGACCACCCATCTTTGTATTTTTTTTTTTTGGGGGGGGGGGGGGGGGCAAATAAGCGCATTTCAGTCATATCAAGGTGCCACAAAGGGTTTTTGCAGTTAGCTATCCAACCTGTCCACTGACTTCGCCGATTATGTACAAATACCTACACTCACTATAGCATGTACAATATGGGCCTACGCTATACACTCGATTTTTCATTCAAAATGCGCGTCCAGTAAAAATACATCGTCCCATTTAGGATAACATAAAACGAGTTATCTTTCGCCTTATCTTATAATTTCTTTGCTGCATAAGATATCAGGACATATATTATATGTCGAGAAAATAAAAAACTTTTGAATAGATTGATTTAGGTAGCTTAAAGGGCCGTGACGCGAGAAAAGGGCCCTTAGCCCTGACGCGCACAAACGCCAGAAAACGGCGCGGACGTTTGACAAAGAAAACGCGCAAATCAAGAAGAGTACAGTGAGTGTGCAACATGCGTTTTGTGCAAAACGAAAACTGTGATTGCTAAACTTTTGTTAGACGAGCTCGGATCGATTGCTACGTTGGGTCAACTTGTATAGAACCTGTCTTTTTCTGAGGGAACTGCATTTATTCACTGCCTATAGAACGATTTGTGTCGAAAATCATGGATGAAGAGGTAAGAACACACACCGAACACAATAGTTTTTCTTGCTATTTAATCTGGACTGTGCTGAGCACAGTCCCAATCTTTCACTTTGTTGTTATCATAGCCTTGACATTGGGATCTGTGGACCGTCATTTTTTTTTTCTCACAGCTAACAACTAACGTTCTTCTTTTTCTTCTTCTTCTGATTAAGTCTGCCTCCTTCAATAGACTAAAGATTCTTGCAGACTGGTGCTATTTACATTATAATACAATTTATTTGCAGATGTTTACAAGCACATAGAAAATTTGACGAAAATAACTAGCCACTGCGATCAACCGTTAGACGGTTTCGAAATGATCCCACAGATGGCGCTGAAACAATTTCTGACGACAGGGAATTCCAGTTCCTTACAGTTCTTGGGAAGAACGAATGGCGATGCGATTCAGTTCTCGAATAGTACCTGATAGGAGTGTGGTTGCGAGGCTCTGTTTGATAATATTATAGTCCTGTGCTGAAAGAGGAGTAAGATTATTGTATATTTTGTACATCATAATTAGCAGTGCGTTCATCCTCGACCATTTGAGGGCAGCACTTTATCGGAAGAAGAAGAAGAAGAAGCCTGTCATTTTCTCTGCGCTGTTCCAGAGTGGTCCAATCAAGTTCTTGTAGCATTTTGGTGACACTCGACGTGTTATGGTAGCGATTTAAAGTGAATCGTCCAGCTCTTCTCTGGACCATTTCCACTTGGTGGATAAGGTTCTTGGTAGATGGGTCCCAAACTGTGGAAGCATACTCAACATTGGTCTAACCAAAGTTTTTTTAAGCTTTGGCTTTAACATCAGAAGATTTTATGCGAAGATTGCGTTTTAGAAATGCAAGCACGTAATTTACTTTATTGATGACAGTATTGTTGATGTGTTGGGTCCACTTCAACAAGTTCAAATCAGAAGTGATGGTTTTTACACCCAAGTACTTCACGGATTCAACAGATTCAAGAGGGGCGTTATTTAGATGATACACGTGTTGCACCTTACTTCTTTCCCTGGATATTGTCAAAACCTTACACTTATCTGTGTTCAAATCCATCATCCATTTTTTAAAGTTCTAGTCCTACATTGGCTTGGATTTTGGAGACCCCGTTCTACCAAGTTTTGTCTAACGATGCGTAGGCCTAACTGTATGTCGACGACGTATTAGTAACTTGTTAATTGTACCGTATTCTAACAAACCCCTTTTCCATCAACGATTGAATTAACACAGTTAACTAACAGTAAAACATTTTCAAGCCGACATTGCCATTGGCAATCATGTGTTTCAGCAGTGAAGATAATTTCAGGGTCTTTGAGTTTCATATGCATGTACACGTAGGGTTTCTTCTAGATTGACGAGGCCTAACATTAACAAGTCTATTTTTTGACAATGTGGTTGAGCCTTGTTGCAAAAGTAAAGCAGATACTACTATATGGCCTTTTTTACAATCAGTGGTGTAACTTTTGTACTCGGAGGGTCAAAATTTCAAACAAAATATTTTTTCATTATTCTGTTTGATTCCTGTTGGAAAGTATTCAAATTTTTGAAAAAATAAAATTTCAGACCTTAAAGCTGAAGAGTTATTGGTGTAATTTAAGGAAAACCCTGGCACCTGAAGTAAATTTAAGCAAAATTTTGTTTTCATGAATTGCACCATAATGACAAAACTCTATAGTCAAACTTCACCATGCAAAGTTTATATGGTTAACAACAATATATAGTTTGTGAATCAAAACTATTTGGGGGTTGAATATAAAGTGAATTAAAAAAAAATACAGGAGATTTATAAATTTTTGGTAAAAATACCAATTGACATGCAATTTTTAAGATTTTAACTATTTATTGGAGGGCAAGCCAGGTCAAACTCTATACTGTAACAAGTCTTTAAGAAGGGCTTCCTTCCTATGTAGGTTAAATAAAATTCCAATCATTTCTTTAAATCTTGGATTTTTCACACATGGATGTTTCGGAGGTGACAGTTAACATAATAGAATGTTTCGGAGGTGACATTAATATTAACACTCAGTTTTTTTTAAGAATAAGTGACAATAACACAAAACTTCTTCTTTTTATCAATGTTTTTAATAATTATAACTCGAGAACAAGAAATTAACTCCTGTTTCAAACAGATAAACCACACAGAACAAGTGTTTTTTTACACTTCATTAATTAGCATGGGTACCGGTAGTTTGCCATCCATTTGGACGAAGGTTGTAAGCCAAATATTGTAATCTGAAGAAACATGGCATTCCATTTTCTACCTTAAATTGAGATAAGGGTGTGAGATCATTTTAGTAATGTTTCTTTGCTCTCAGAACATTTTATTCCACAACACCAGGGAAGAATCACTTCGTTTCGGAGGTGACATTCAATGTTAACATTGTGTTGAAATATTCATTTACAGTAAGAATATGACGGACATAAGCTAGATATTGTAACCTGAAAAAACATGGCATTCCATTTTCTACCTTAAACTGAAATGAGGGTGTAAGATCATTTTAGTAATGTTTCTTTGCTCTCAGAACATTTTATTCCACAACACCAGGGAAGAATAACTTTGTTTCGGAGGTGACATTCAATGTTAACATTGTGTTCAAGTATTCATATAGTATGTCCCCCCCCCCCCCAATTTACAATTAGACTTTTGCATTGATAGCACCCAATATGATTAAATCAGCTAAAATCTACTTTGGGGTCTTAAATCATAACATCTTAGCTCTATTTTGCAGAAAGCCCCAGTCAATTTGGTTAAGTGGTCTCAAAGAAATGTGGATTGTTATAAAGGATGTCAGGAGTCTGATTCTTCCAAGTTTAGCACTTGGATGCTCTTGGAACTGCATATTAATGTGTAAACACAATATACAGAACTTGGAGGGAAGGGATTCCTGACATGCTCTACAAAAATCCTCATTTCTCTTTGACCTCTGAAGCAAATTGAATGGGGTTTTCTGCAAGGTGTGGGCAATGAGTTAATGTCATAGTTTCAATCCCTCAAATTGTATTTTAGATTGATTCACTATCTTTAAAGTTATCGTTGCGGAGGGTCCCATTGTAATTTTTGGGTGGGGACATAGGTTATGAATGCCAAAAGCAAAAATTCTTATTTGACTTGTATTATGTTTTTGTCTGCACATAGTATTATAAATAGATTAATTCAAGGATGTTCATGAATTCTTCATCATTCTTGATAGCCACCATACAAATGTTATAATACTGGTGAAAGGTGTTAGGTTCATCTGGGATAAATTTTCTATATACCAGATTCATTTAAACTGTTGACATTACTAAAATATATTTTATGTATCTTTCTGAATTGCTTGAAAATTACCTGCAAATCATATATATTAGTCACTTTTGAGAGTAAAAAGTATAAGATAAGAAAAAATCATTTTATTGTTTTGGAGGTGACACAACACTGAGACAACCCAACTTCTCAGGTGTTAACTAATAATATATTGTGAACATTCATGTCTTTCCTCATGGCTTTAATTTTCAAATATAAGCTCTTTCTTTCAGTTCTTACTTGTTATTTTGTTTAGTTATTCTCTTTCATGATAGTGGATACCAGCTCATATTTTATTTTAGATTGTAATTCATACTAATCTTTAGCAAGTTTTTACAGTTTGGTTAAGACAACAGTTTGTGTTTCCCAGCTGAAGAGAGCAGCATAATGCTTTTGTGTAAACTTATGGGGATTTTTTTTTTGTTTGTTTTTTTGTTCAGTTATTTTCCCCATCAACTACACAGAAGGTCCCGGACACAAACTGGTCTCAAATAACCCTATAAGGGACCGAAAAAGGACAAGTTCACATCAATAGACACGAGGGTTGAGTAAATACAGCAATATTAGTAAAACACATCAGTGAGAGTTTGAGGAAAATAAGGCAATCCGTTCCAGAGTTATGAATTTTTGAAGTTTCTGCTCAGTCGATACGATAAATCATGACATTTTATTATATAAATTGTCTCATTATGGAATACGGGGGAAGGCCTTGGAGTGGTTCAGGAGTTACCTACAAAATCGAAAACAATATGTATCTCTGAACGAGAATGACTCAAATTTAGAATTTATCAAATGTGGCGTCCCACAGGGTAGCTTATTAGGACCATTACTTTTTATTATTTATATTAATGACTTTTGTAGATCATCTGATATACTCTCATTTATACTTTTTGCTGATGATTCCAATGTTTTCTTTTCTCACCGAAATCCAGATACTCTCGTAAGCATTGTTAATTCTGAACTGAAAAAAGTTACTCAGTGGATAAGAGCTAATAAATTATCACTTAATCTCAAGAAAACTAAGTATATGCTTTTTAGCAATTCTGTAGAAGCTTTGCGCACAAATTTCATTTTTGATGACACTCTGTTAGAACGTGTATCTCATATAAAATTCCTTGGTATCACAGTGGATGATAAACTTTCATGGAGACCGCACATTATTAACATTAGTACAATCATTTCACGTAATATTGGTATCATAAATAGACTCAAGTCTCATATTCCAATGTCCTCTTTGTTGACCTTGTATTTTTCTCTGATTTTACCGTATCTTAATTACGGACTCCTAGCATGGGGTAGTGCCCATCAAACTTTATTAGATAAATTACTATTACTGCAGAAAAAGGTACTTCGTATCATATGCGGCGTCCCGCCACGTTCCCATTCAGAGCCATTGTTTACTAAATATAAGATTTTGAAAATCAAAGATTTGTATTTTTTTCAACTTGATCAGTTTATGTTTAATTACAATGCAAATGCACTTCCCAGTATTTTCAATTCAATGTTTCCACGGAATCAGTTTTTTCATAATTATCCAACTAGACAATCTAATGAGTTTCATTTGCCCCTCCTGAGAACTTTATTAGCTCAGAGTACATTTATATACACCGGTCCTAGATTTTGGAATTCATTAAGCTGTGAAATAAAAAATTCCCCTTCTTTGCATTCTTTTAAGCGCAAGTTAAAATCATTTCTGTTAAATCCTCTTTGATATATTTCCTTAGTTAGATCTCATCAACCTCAGGGTTCATCATCCATCCACCAATCTTTCGTTTACTGACTTCATTATTACGTAATGGATTGCATGGATTATTATGCAATAGCCATTAAATCCCTGCACAGCTGCGTGCAGTACCAGCCCTCTGAAGCACATTCTCAATCACCCCCTGTTCCATTTCCCTAGTTCAGCGTGTAGGCATTCTCTCATTCTCTTATTCTCTTTCTCTTTTTTTTTCTTTTCCTTTCTCTCTCCCCATTCTTTCCGTCTTTTTTGTCAAGTGTTGTCATGTCTTTTGTATTTCTCCTCTCTTGTTCCGTTCTGTCGTAAATTATAACTGTGATAAGTATTTGTAAATAAGTAATTCATAAGTTTGTTCATTTTTTGAGTGGTTCACAACATACAAGCTTGCTTTTTAGTGGACCTCTCAGTTCTTTCTTTTTCCTCAATTGAAGCATAACTTTGTACTTTTTTGCCATTATGCATTCTTTTGTTTATTTGTATCATTTATCTTTTACAAAGTCGAATGTTTATGTTTATGATGTAATTCCAAATATATTATGCGTTATGTTTTGTTGAAAAAAGAAGAATGAAAAATAAATGAATTGAATTGAATTGAATTGAATTGAATCAAAGCTGAATGAGAAGACTTCTATAGCTTGTGATGTCACATGTGTACAAGGATATAGAGAAAGTATCAAGAAAATTCAACATATTTTCACTTTTCTTGCATAACAAAAGAACACTTGACTTCTCTCTTTTGGAAGGCAGGGTGAATAACATTGCCCTAACATACATCAGTAGCAAATTGAAGAAATGTGCACTTTTTTCAAAAAGTAAAGTTTTGTGAAATTCACTTATATTTTCTTTATATCGTTGTATGCATGTGACATCATACACTGTCGTAGTCGTCTCATCCAGCAGTGATTGCATAGATACTTAAAAAAACCCATAACTTTTGAATGGATTGTCCAATTTCCCAAACTTTCAATGATGTGTTCTACTAATGTTGTTGCATTCACTCAATCCACATGTATATGAAGGTGGACTTGTCCTTTAAGAAACCATTTTCTTTTCCTTTAAATTCCAAATTCTAATTCTAAGATAAAACATAATAACAAAACAAGGTAAACACGTCATCAAAATTATATTGAGATAGAACTACAAATCTTGTTTTTGGATCTTTCCCTTTCCAGTCCTGGTGACTTGTTCCTCTGTTCACTTTAGTTGTCAGATAACTTCAATAATCTTTAAAAAATACAATGTCATAAACAGTTGGTTCAACTTGGAAAATGTATAATAATTATTGTCATATTAAAAAAATAATAACATAATTTTGTTTATGATTACGTTGTACATTGAAAAACAACAACTATTAACAGAATTCAAGAACAAGTTGTGCACCAGCTATAGGCATGTGGCCTTTTTGTGAAATTTGATTATTTTATGATTTTTTTTAAGATTGTGGACTAGGGCATGCATGAACTGCCACATGTATCACTTTGGTATCAAGGGAATTCTGGTGAGCAAGGTATACAAAAGTCACTTCTATTGTGATGATTTTGTAGATATTAAATGTATTTGAAAATGTTGATAGATAGTGAAAAGGAACTGAAGTCTTGCCTTTCACTATCACATAACAATATGGTGTTAACAAACAATGTCACCTCCGAAACACAAGAAAAAGCAACCTACATGGAAAGCTGTGATTGGTAAATCTTCACAACTAAATTGCTTAAATTGAAAATCAAGCTTCTAAGATGAAAGCATCTATATGTTTACTTAACTAAAGCAGGAGAATTGATCTTGATTACAATATTATATATACAACAGATGGGTGTATTTTGTGCATTCTCTTTGTTAAAAAAGTGAAAAAATGTAAATTTGCCCTAAAACCTACAGTATAGTAATAAAAATAAGAGTGAGAGTGTGTTAGTTGATTTCTTCACTTTGAGACTTATGTTACTAAAATAAATGAAACCATTGGTGTACATGATATGGTTTCTCTTCAATAGAAATGAGCAAAAACTCTTGTTAACAGTGTTTTGTCACCTCCGAAACAGTAATTCTTAGTTTTTATTAGATATTTTATTAATATCTAGAAAATTCTTACTTCCTGTTGCCATATTACTATTTTCATCCAAAAGAGATTCCTGTCAATTGGACAGAATCAAACAAAATTGCTTTGTCTTCGAGAAATTATCAAATATGTGACCCTGCACCTCAAAACAAACAAAATGTCGCCAGACATGGATTTTTAGTTAAGACCATATTCTGAAAGAGCAGACTTGAAGCTTTAAAATGATGTATAACTCAAAGCAAATGGACTCTCCTAACCTATCTAAATATTGGAAAGAAAGCACAAACTCAGGAAAAGTGTGAACTGAGAAAAGAGGCTCTGAAGTACAGTATCTATTCAAGCGCTTAATCTTAACCAAACCGTGCTGGCTGTGCTATGAATGGGACAAAAACAGGAAGTAAACCACCAGAGTAACAACAATGAAGGGATTATCAGATTAAACTGAAATTAAACATGCCTTATTAACACATTCTGTCCATAATTAATGCCAACTTTCAAAGCAGTAGCACTATCCTTTCAAAAGTTATTAGAGTTGAAAGTGAAAAGTGTGGACAAGGTGTTTCAGAAATGAAAAAGGGATTCTAAAGACACACCTAATCACACTATTCTACCAAAAATGTTCGAGATAAACTGCTAAAAAAAACACACTTTCCTGCCCGTTTTATGATACCAAATTTTAGCATAATGTAAAATAAGATCCATTCTTTCAGAAAATATGAAAAAGTCAAGTTCGGCTAGGTTGACCCATTTCACTTATTTTCAGTCCTCACGCAAAATCAGTGTGTGCGACTTTATGTTCGTTTTGAGGTGCACGGTCACATATAATACGCTTGTTGTTTCGGAGGTGACGAATGTTTCGGAGGTGACAAGTGTTAACGGAAAATTGTAAATTGCTCCGAAATGAAAACAACAGGCTATATTTCTACTACCTTCCTTCAGAGATAAAGTGAGGGGATATGTTACATTTTTGTAAATGTAATGTATAACTGACGTCAAGAATAAAAAAATCAAATACATAAATCTGTTGTCTCGGAGGTGACAGAAAAGTTAACGGAAAAGTTGCATAAATTTATAAACACTCACCAAAAAATGATAAGCTATTTGAATCAAATAATCTTTGGATCGAAGTTAAGTCAGATTGATTACTATTCTGTTTTGATGGAAATTAGCAAAGTTGAATTTTATAATTGTGAGCAAGAGCTAACTCAAAAGAGGGGTTAATTGTTAACGGAAAATGTCACCTCCGAAACATAAAGTTTGGACAATTTCAGTCTTTAAAGAAGACAAAGCAGAACCTGGTAAACATAATAGTTCTTAATGTTAGATACCTGTCTATCACCACAACAACAAAAATAATGAAAAGCAATAAACAATTTAATATGCTAGGTCTGACAAAAAAACCATGTCAGAGTGCATACACCAAAAGTGTTGGATTTCAAGCATGTAAGTGCATGCCACATCTGAAAGAAAAAGAGAGGAAAGTTCATTAAGGTACCCAAGGTAGACACTGTGGGTGGTAAGTTTATGAGAAAAAATAATGCATATCTGTCAGTGTATAAGAAAGTTATACACCAATTAGTGCCAAAACCGTGTTTTACACCACTGATTGTAAAAATGGCCATATAGTATAGACTCTAGTCTTAAATACTATACTATAAATGCTAAAATTAGTACCGGTACTCATCCAGTAGCCTCATTCATACTCGTAGGCCATTGCTGTTTATGGCCAGGCGTCTTTGTTGAATGACAGAAAATTGTTTATTTGCTATTTTGGATGAAAAACTCTTAATATCGAAATTTGGACACGGCTAGTCTAGTACCTTTTTAGTGTCTACTAGGACTAACGTTATATACAGTTATGACAGTTATGTAACATGGACTTCTTGAAACTGCAGTGTCTACATTTGTTTAATGTTCAGTGCTGTAGGCCTATCTAAATTCTACTGTGTGTTAAATGTGTTGAGTACTGCTACTGGCTCGTAGGCCTAGGCCATAATGGGTAAAGTTGGTCTAACGGGTAAACTCTGCCACTGGCGCCCTCATTACAAGTGGCCAAGTTTACACATAACTAACGTTACGTCATTAGTTCTCGTATGGTAGTCTAGTAAAGTGATGTTGCATGATACAATGTCTATTTCAGGGCTGCCAACATTGGAAACTAGTTGATAGTGAGACTCCCATAGGCCAATGCCATAATTTAGGAGTCAAAATGAGTGAGATCAGTAGAAATGCATGCAAATGAAATAAAGTTTTAGAGTGAGAAAGGACCAAAATGAGTGAGTCTCACTCTCAATGAGTGAGAGTTGGCAGCCCTGATATTCTGTGTACTGAAGGGTAGCTATTATAGTCCAATGTTGTTGAATGATAGTAGAAGCTATTCAGGGCTGCCAACTCTCACTCATTGAGAGTGAGACTCAGTCATTTTGGTCCTTTCTCACTCTAAAACTTTATTTTATTTGCATGCATTTCTATTGATCTCACTCATTTTGACTCCTAAATTATAGCATTGGCCTATGGGAGTCTCACTCTCAACTAGTCTCCAATGTTGGCAGCCCTGTATATATCCTACGATTACTATTTCAACATTATCTTAATAGTGAATGCAATATTCCCCATGAATCACTGACATTATGAAATTGATGCAACTGGTTTTAGATATCTAAATCAAAGTATTTACTTTTATCCTTTACTTTTATTTTACAGGATGCTTATGACGTTCTCAAGGAATTTTTTGTCGAGGAATTCCCACATCATCATCATGCTCACTACAGGACACCGCTGTCATCTGAGAGCAACATAGAAGAAGAGTTTGAAGGAGAGGAGGAGGAAGATGACACCAGTGAGTTTAATGTCTTCGATGAGGTCACAGCTTTTATTTCATCCCAGCAGGAAGTGCATGCAGGAATTGATCCAGAAATTGTAGATGAAGTTGACTTTTGCTCACAAGCTTCAACACAGGATGAACTGAAGAATGAAATTAGAAGGAAGATGACCACTGGTTGTGGGTGTTCTGGGATCAATCACTACCAGAAACTGGATGCCTCCACTGTTTTTGACCACATTCTGTCAATGCGGGAACTAACTAAAACAGAACATGATCTGTATATCATGGGAAAGCTGACAGTGAAAGAATCAATCTGTGCTACAATGGAAGTGAAAAGAGAGCGGTATGCTTATAACTTTAATGGACAAGAGATCTGTAAGAAGTGCTTCTTGTATGTTCATAACATTGGGGAGAAGCGACTTAAGAATCTAATGAAGCATGTAGCAACAGAAGGTATTGCACCAAGGAGCCATGGAAACACTGGACGAAAACCAACGCATGCCCTGACATTTGATGCAGCAACCCACATTGTGAACTTCATTGTAGAGTATGCCAGGGAAAATGGCCTACCTCAGCCAGCAGCTCCCCGTGGACGTGACAACCACCCACCAATCATTTTGCCAGCTAACCTCACTCAGGAGGGACTTTTCAAACTATACAAGACTGCTTGTTCTGAAGCAAGTCACCATCATGTGCAATTCACGTGCTTCAAAGACACATGGAAAGCAGTCTGCCCCCACATACAGATTTCCAAACCAAGGAGTGATGTCTGCCATGAGTGTGAAATTCGCAGGAAAGCAGTGTCTTATGCTGGAGGAGAAGATGAAACACTAGCTCTCACCGAGTCGCTGACACAACACATCAACAGATCAAAAGAAGGCAGAGAATACTATAATAAATGTATTCAAGACGCCCAACTCGAGACAGAGCTTACATCAGATTCAGCACCCATATTCCCTCCTGAACCGAACTCAGTCCCACTCACAGCAGTTCATTATACATTTGACTACGCGCAAAACGTCACCATCCCACACCACTCTCGACAGATGGGACCACTGTACTTCTTGATACCTCGCAAAATACAGATTTTCGGCGTTGCCATCGAAGGGGAGAGAAAGCAGCTCAACTTTCTCATCGATGAGCACGAGACTATTGGGACAGACGGCAGTGGAAGCTATGGACCAGACTCGGTGATCTCCATGTTACACTCGGTGTTCAGCCAGCACAGCTGCAGTGGAGAACAGTCTGCAAAATTGCATGCTGACAACTGCCCAGGTTAATATAAAAGCAGTATTTTATGTTAAGTACATTGCAGATATGATAGATTCATTCACAACAAAGCAATGCAGAAACAGAAAATTCAGAAGACTTTTTATGAAGATTTTATAAGGTCAACTGCAATTGGATCTTAGGCTTTAAATTCTCCAGTCTATGTTTTTGAAATCACATGGTGGAGTCATGCAGACAAGACTCAAATGCTATAATACTTACACTACACATGAACAAAGCTACATAATAGATCTGAAATAAATACTATTTCACAACATGCGTTTTTAGTTTTGTGGGTGCCAACTGATTTTAATTATCAGTAAGAGATATTCCACAGTTTTCATTCGAATGATGGAGTTCTAGTAAAAGAAAGTTGTTTTGTTTTTGTTTATCCTCCACATATCTGGTTAGTGAGAACAATTATGTATCATTTCCCCAATGTTGATAACAGTGGTTACAAAAATCATTGCTAATAGATTGATAACTAGGCCCTACTGTCTGAAATGGGAGAACAGTACACTGTATACAATTCCACATGTTTTGTTGACATCATGACTATTATTTTGCTTTGAAGATCCTATGTGAAACATAATTTTAAACTAAATAATTATATACCCAGATTGATCATAGTAAACATTCTTCTTTACTATTTCAGGACAGAATAAAAACTGGGCTGTGCTAGCATACTTGAGCCTGCGCACAACTCTGGGCCTCCACACAGAACTGGAGTACTGTCAAATGGAGAGAGGGCATACCAGGTGTCTGGTGGATGGAGGATTTGGCAGGATCAAGCAACTGTATCGCAGGTTTGTATTGTGTTTTTTGTCAACTAAATATATTTTTGGTTTGATGATATTAGAATTTTAGAGTTAGTATGAACTTTATGACTGTACATGTATTAGTAGACACTAAGTATGATTTAGATTGTAGAAGTTGATTTGCATTTCTGATTGTATGATCAATTCCTTTTATTTATTATGAGTACATCTTGTAACCAAATTACAAAACATAACTTGGTGTTCTTAGAGAAATAGAAATACATTTGGATATTATTTCAGTATGCTTTACATTAAAATGTATCAACACCGGCTGCTGAGGTGTGGAATATATTGCTTGAGTTTACATTTCAAATCTAAATCTGTTTCATATATAGCATGCTTAGTCTTTATTTTCTTTTAAGGAAAGATTGATTGTACTGTATGCCCTTTAACCTTACAAGTGATAGTGTATCATTAACGTTCAAAATAATTATTCATAATTTTTAGGTCTGACTGTGACAGCCTGGAGGAATTAGCATCCTTGGTGGACAAATCATCTTGTGCAAACTCTGCCATCCTGTACGATGCTGGTCGAAGCTGGAAATGGCATGGATGGAAAGCGTACCTGTCCAAGTACTACAGAAAACTATCCGGAATCCGCAAGTTTTCCTACTTCCGTTTCCACCACGATCATCCAGGAATTGTTCATGTGAGGGAACGCCTCGGGGATGAAAAAAAAGCAGTCCGTTTACCCAAGAGGGGAGTGGCTCCACCAAAGAGCATGGACCCAACCAGGCTGATGCCTGCTGGTCTAACACTCAGCAGAGAGCATTATCTCTACAAGCACATCAGACCGTTCGTCAGGCCAGCTTGCAGAGATGTCACCTGCCCGAGCCCCACAGACTGAGACCTCGCGATGGAACTGCCATGGACCATGGAACTACATAGTGCCATTCTCAGCCATTCGACTACTTATCATGTTTGTTCTTTCTTTTTCAATTTTTAGCAGATACAATGTATTGCTCTTTGACCTAGAGACTTGATCATGGGACAGACATATTTCCATGCACCCTAGAAATATAGTCGTACCATCTGTTGTCAATGGTGTGGGATGACAATGTTTTGCGCAAAGTCAGATGTAATGAACAGCTATTATAGTGGGACTATGTTCAGTTCTGGGGAAATTAACATCTAGGCGCTGAATCTAATGACAGCTCTTTCTCAAGCTGTGCATCTTGCATGCATACATAACATTCTCTGCCTTCTTTTGATCTGTTGATGTGTTGTGTCAGTGACTCAGTGACTCAGTGAGGGCTGGAATTTCCTCTTCTCCTTTAGCATATCCCACTTCTTTCCTATAGCTGTCAATCGTAAACTCATTTCAGACATCATGCTTTGGTTTCGAAACCTGAATGTCAGGCCAAACTGCTTTCCATGTGTCCTTGAGCATGTGAGTTGTACATCGTGATGACCTACTTCAGTTTAAACATTTCTGTGTCAGTTGGTCAAATTTGTACAAATCTCAAACACAAATCTGTAGCTATGAAATAAATCAAAAAAGGCACCCAAAGCTTTAAACAGTTCCCCCTTTGTGACGTTAGCTGGCACCTGATGGGTGGTAGTGACGTCAATGGAAGCTGCTTTATGGATTATAAAATTCCATGCATATTCAAGTATGAGGTTTACATTTTTTTTACATGTCATCAAATGTCAAGGCATGCTTTGGTTTTCGTCCAGTGTTTCCATGGCTCCTTGGTGCAATACCTTCTGTTGCTACATGCTTCATTAGATTCCTAAGTCGCTTCTCCCCAATGTTATGAACATACAAGAAGCACTTCTTACAGATCTCTTGTCCATTGAAGTTATAAGCATACCGCTTTCTTTTCACTTCCATTGTAGCACAGATTGATTCTTTCACTGTCAGCTTTCCCATGATATACAGATCATGTTCTGTTTTAGTAAGTTCCCGCATTGACAGAATGTGGTCTGAAACAGTGAAGGCATCCAGTTTCTGAGTAGATTTTCAGTCGCTTCTTCCCAAAGTTATGAACATACAATTGAAGCACTTCTTACAGATCTCTTGTCAAACGAAGATACGAGCATAACACTTCCTCTTCACTTCCACTGTAGTACTGCTTTAATTATTACTAGTGTACTTCTACAGAACATGCTCAAATTTAGTGAACTCATGCACTGAAAGGCTTTGAATTATATCGGTGTAACATCCCGTTTCTGGTATTGTAATTATGTAGTAATTAGTTGTGAGAACAAGAGATTTATATCATGTGCTCAGGTTATCAGCTGTACATTGATTCACCTTGAAGTAGTTGATATTGTCAATGCCTCTTCTTGTTTTGCTTTTCTGCTACTATGGATAATTTTAGAAACATGAAACAAAAAGGAAGGATATCTTCACGTGTAATCAACTTGAGCTGATATCAATATCATGAGAGTAGTGTCGTCAGGTTATGCGAAACATGGAAACAAACAAAACTCTCTTTGAACAAGAATCACTGGAACTTTTGCATGGAGAAAGTTTGTTTTGTGTCTATATTTTATGATTTTTTGAAAGGAATTTCAGGGTATTTTCTTTCTGTTTGTGTATGTGAAAAAAAAATGACACACATAACAGTTTCATTTGACATTTCTTAATATTTCCAGGATCAGTGATATAATATACATACCTCAGTATTTTGTTTAGCAGTGAAACAGACTATCAATATAGCTGTATTCCATTATTTTATTTACGAAATTTCACATGTGCACCTATGTAATCCTGCATTTGTCTGTGTTGAGATTGTATCTTTCTTTCTTCAGTCCCATATAATACATATGTAGCCTGCATATGTATTGTTTTGGATATATTTGGGTTTCTTTTAAGGTAGTATTGAAAGAGATGAAAATGTTGAAAGTGCAATAGATTCTTTTTCGAATAAATTCCACATGGCCGCTTGTCATGTGCCTACACGAACTTCTTGACTTAATTGTTATAATAAAAATTGATATTATGTACTGATATTGATGAGGAATGCAAGTGTGAACATGTATGCTGCAGTTTTGTTTTCATAGTGCATGTATCATATGTGAATGTACGCATGTGTGTATGTGTTTTTTTGTGTGTGTATGTATGTGCATATGTGTGTTGAACATTCTCATTGTATGCGCAAGATATGTGAAACTGAAGTGTTCAAATTGACAGAATGACATTATACTCTTGTCATGTACACTATGTAAAAGCTGGAAGGGTAGAAAAACAAGGTAACATCAGCAATTCCAAATTAAATAAGCACCTTTTGCTACATTTTAGATGTTTTCTTCTTCTTCTTCTTCTTCTTCTTCTTTTTTTTTTGGGGGGGGGGGCAAAAATGTATTATTGGTATCAATAAGCCGTGAGCATGGATGTATACCTATACTCTTATTATTTCAGCCTTACAAAACACAGCCACTCTTTACCAAACATAGATGCATAAAATCTCTACATACAAAAATTGGTATTTAACCACTTTCATATACAGGGGAACCCACGGTTAAACATACCGTCCAGCACATACACATTACAAACATTGTTTGCGTCACCACTGACGTAAATTTAAAAAAAAAAAAACATTATGAAAACCTTAGATTAATTCTTACTACTCGACCGTTACATACACATACTCGAGACACAGACAAACGCGCATAAGAAAATACAAACAAAACCACTTAATCACACATTCCAAAGCAAACTCCAGAATGTAGTTTTTGTCATTACCAATACCAAAGTATGTCCACACACAAGCACACAGAAAAGTATGAAAAAAGACAGATAGACAAATTGGCCCAAACACACTCACAGACACACCACAAACATACAACACACCACCTCTATAAATCAGATACTCAAAGTACACGATACCGCTATTATATCCCGCGAAACTCAAATCTTATCGCATGTTTCAAACTGAGAGTTCTAATCCTTATGCCCAAATTATGATAAACTGCTTGTATGCCATGGTTGTCATGGCAACGATTATTTCAGAGTTACATTTGGATAAAACATCTTGTTATCCCTAATAAGACATTAGGAAAAAAAAAAACAAAAAACGCCGACTCTGGTGGTTACCGAGATAAAAACCCTCAGTGATAGAGAAGGGCCAGTCAGGGACACGTTCTTGCCCGCCCTTCGGTGACACACGCGCGCCCGATGCGTACACGAATCACAAAGTGGCAGGATTGGCCAAAAACACGTATTTTTCAATGTAATATTTGGGGCACTTAGAAGTGGAATTTCAAAAAACGGTTTGCACATCTAAATTCGTCAGAATTCATTCTACAACTTGTCAGTGAGAACTCATTTTCGGTATTTTAAGGCCTAAGGGCCCTTTTCTCGCGTCACGGCCCATATGTATATGGGTGAGAATTTTGAACGATGTACAATTGCCAATTTTCGTACCTTATGACATTCTTTCCCTTAGAACACGCCAGGATGATCTAAGAAACCAGATTTTTTCATGTCATCTCAAAGATTGGTAAATTTCCTTTCAGGAAATATATGGTTTGGTTGACTTTTGCCTGATATTTTTCATTTCACAAGGACTTAAAGCGTAAAAATACGGTAAAAACGCTATTTTCACAATAATTTTTGTTTTTCAAACTAATGATGTGCATTTCTAATGGTACGTGGCATCTAATATCTGACCATGTTCTGGATCTGACATATCATGGGTATGTACCACAAAATTATAAGAACTTTATGAGCACGTATAAAATTACAGAGAACAATTGAAATATCAAAGTCCTAAACAGACGAACATCCGTGATGCTTTTATTTCTATCGCTGCTGCAAATTCTACTTTGTTGTCCCAACTGTAAAGTATACGAAAATTTGGTGTTCCACCTAATGAACATATCCTGCAAAAATTGTACGTCTGCTGGCTGTACATGGGACGTAATATTCTTTTATGCAAAATTATACTCAGTTTTCGTCACGGACGTGCTTCCGTTATTTTCTAATAAAGATCGTAGCCCATGAAACGTTATTGGCGATATTGTTCTGAGTCGTAATCAACTAAGATCTAGCAACACGATAATATGCTTGTTTTGAGTTTCTGTCCATCCTTTGTCAAATAGGAACCGAAATTATATTTTTAGACGAACCTCCGAGAAAAAAAGAACGTCCGTGGTGATTAAAACGTTTTCGAGTGGGACACCATCTTGCTTTGATGGCGAAGGTGCATTTTACCTTTGGCTCTCTAGCCGAGGAGCTGCATGTCATTTTGGGAGCGGACTGAGGTTCGTCCGCAGTTTTTGGACCATGCAATTCACCAAAAACCAAGCAAATAATTAATATTTTCTCTGAAAATTCACCTCCTGATCCCCCTCTGAGCAATACATATGTTGTAAGGATGTAAATTTTCTTATAATTTGCATTGACAATACCTTTTCAAATTTTTGAAAGAGTTAGGAAGGCTACGCACTCTCTGTCGATTAGTTATCCGTCCTGGAACATGACCCTAGTAGTAGAACGAACGTCCGTGACAATTCCAGCGAACGTCCGTGACGTATGCAATCCCTCCGATAGGGATAACTTGTCCCGAAAGTGTCCTGTATTCTTTAAAATTTTTGGCTCCAATAGCGACAAATAAAGTTTTACAAAGTAAACAATGAGTTTAGAGCAGTAGTTTCAGAATTTTTAAGGCGTTATGTGATCATGATGAACAAACTGTTGAAAATTTACTCAAAATTTTACGCTTGTTTTCCCTCTGATTATACAAAAACAGCTAAACACTGAAAACAAAGTTATAGGAAAATGGAATTTTGCGTAATCTGTAATTTCTGTGCATTTAAATTTCTTTCTAATGAGGTTCTGGAGACAATTTGTACTGTTACAGGTTCTGAAAGTTTCGCTCACGGACGTTCTGTCCGAGAAAGGAAATTTCTGACAATTACAAATATATCACTGCACATAAGATTAATGTTAGTTGAAAATATTACCAAATCACCGAGCCGCTCATACCCGAAAGTGAATAGCGTTCAGCACTCAATTTACCTGTAATAACAAACGGAAAACGTTTTTTTCACGGATGTTCGTTGGTTGAATAAGTCAATGGATTACATAGTAGGAGAAAGAGGATCAGTGCCACTTTTTAGTGACAGGTGCTCTAAGTGTTTATCTTTTTAGTATGGTAGCTGCCGTCTCAAACAGAACACATCCAGTTTTGGTCTCCATAACGGACGTTCGCTGTAATTGTCATGATATTAAATGCCTTAATTCATTCTTATTTTTCTCTTCATGACGATTTTTCTCTCATTCCCTCAATAGCCTGAACGTGCTGCGACCAAACAGAAAACAAAAACAAAACAAAACAAACCAAAACAAATCCGAAAAGTGCTACGCAATCATATTCAGGATAATGACGGAAGAAGTCTGTAATGGGCATGTGTTGAATAAGAAACGGAAAAGTTTCAAAAGGACGTGGAAGAAGTTGAATGAAAATGAATAAGAAACAGAGAAGGGAATCGAGCTCCAACACACAGAGAAAAGAATTGCCAGTGCACTCCCGTTATACCAACTTCCTCTGGAGAAGTTTTTGTTTGTTTGTTTATGTTTTTTATTCATCAAAATGCCGTCACAAGTGAACAAAAATAATGCAGTATACAATTATTGTCTGATGAAAACACACAAATCCTCCGCTTATCATCACATGGTGTTGTTTTATACTCATCAATGAAAAGCAATATTCATTTGTAATTATTTCCAAGATATTTTTTTTCATTTTACATTTAAGAGACAGAGAGATCGTCAATTTGTTTGTGCTTTTGTGCTTACTTTGAAAACACATGTTAAAAAAGTAATGATTAAGAATAGGTTTAAGGTTGCACTTTGATACGTTCGCTCTTCCAAAGATTCGTTACTCCGATGTCCAAAGGTTTGTTATTCCGCAATGAACAAAAAATTGCAGTTAATTCAGGAGGTTTGTTATTAGAAATGTTCTTCGCAAAATAGATATAAAGGATCATTATTTTTAGGTCCGTTCTTCTAAAAGTGGAATGGGCCTGATATTCGTTTAGGTGAAAACGGTTATTATGAGGTTTTGAAATTGGAGGATTTTAGTTGTTAACTTGTTTCTCCACATTTGGATTTAGCGAACAAGATTTTTCATGTTCCAATTAATAAACCTTTCGGTTAACCTTCGGAGATTCCTATCATTTACCGAATAAAAAAGCTTCATAATTATACGAACTCTATTAATTTTCGTATTGACAAACTGTATGAATAACGAGCCTCCGAAATGACGCGCTACAAAAGGTTTGTTATAACAAACCATATTGTATAATATTGAAGTCACAAACATCCATCCAAGTTAACATCCAAGTTAACAAGACACTTATTGTGTCTTGTTATGACGAAACTTGGCAGTATCGAACCTATTGTCATTTCTGACTACAACACAAATTCTCCTCGGTAACAGTGTGTTACACAAGGAGCAAACACAGAGGGATTTATTCCTAATGTATTCGTTTGTCCTCCCCAGCTAAACTTCGTATTTCTATAACGGAGCACATTTCTGTTGTTTTTCTATATTAATTCTTTGTCATAATTTTAGCTGTGACCATGTTCGTTATATAAGCAAATTTTGCATTGTAGACTTTATATAACAAGTTTAGGACCTGAATCTTTACTTCATGATAACAAAATTTTGATAAATATATTCGTTCTCAAGGATGGACTACGTCACTGAGATTACGCGTACGTTTGTACGTTCATTTACGAGAGATGGAAAAATTGTTTTCTTTGATTCCTCAGTATGAGAAGATAAGCGAACTTATATGATTGAGAATTGGTAATATCTATCCAGGATTTTGCAGAGGAGTTTGTTCTCGACATGAAATTGCTGTTTGTTGTGAGTAGAATGCGTTTCCAACTCAAGAGAGCTGCATTGTTCAATATCCTGTTTGTTCCGAACGTCCGTGAGCTACATGCGAACCTCCGTGATGAAAACTATGCTATGTTTGTTGGGTTATAGAGACTGCCCAGATGAGATACATCTTAAAAAGGTATGTTATTATTTGGGGGTGAGGATTAAAGTATGGAATAGTGAAATAAGAGGTTAAAATATTGAGTTTCTGTAAAATGCGCGTAAAGTGGAGAAAGTGTTTAGCGGAAGAGCAATATTTCCACAGAAATGACGAATTTAGTTAAATCATCAGTTGTCTACCATTACGTACAGTTTAAGAGTACAAGCTTAATATTCTGCGAGCACGTACACATGTCCCTTAAGATATTTCGTTAGGATTTTGAACTGAATCGGATCTTTGGAAACTATGTTAAATGGTATTCAAATGTATGTGCAGTACTATTCCTCACGGAAGTTCGCTGCTCTGGACATGGTAAACTTCAGCGGTGAATAAAAACTTGTTCCTCTGGTAAAATCCTAGTATAAGTGGGTTCATATTAAACCTTGAGTTATACTCTTTCAGGTAAGATGAATGATTTGGAGAATTTCCTACTTTTTGAATTTTGCCTTGTTTTGGCTCAATTGTACATCGTTCAAAATTCTGACCCATATATGTTGGTCGTGAGAGGGCGTTGTGAAGTGCATCGCGCTCGGAAGCCAGCCTACAGTGACCTCGAGCGGGGAGAACTCGCGGAATAAAGGGGCGTAAAGATTTCTACCCACACTTCTCATAACTGACCGGTCTGCAGTTTAATATATATGTATATATTTATATGTTGTTGTTTTTTATTTTTTGCTTTAGTATAATACAAGCATTAGAAGATAGTTGGAATCGCTCAAGAGGAAACAAACAAAACTCTCGACTTTCCTTGAAGTCTTTCAAGTATGCACACTCGAGATAGATTTACACTTACTTCACCGAGCAGGAGGTCTTAAGTGGTATTGCTCATCAATCACTGGTCAGTCATAAGTGTATAAATATAGACTGATTTGGAAAGTGAAATCACATTGCAGGCTGGAGACGGCCAGCTCGAACAGCCATCAAGACTCATCAAGCCACCCATGACAAGCAGCTGTACGAAATACGCTACTCATTTGATCGTCCTGAGCTCTCTCGACTTTCCAAGAGCTGGCTGTCTCCAGCCTGGTCATTCACAACCAATAGATACTGTACAATATTTCGATCCTTCGATCATCACGAGGTTCATCGAGGCAGCGAGGATCGGAAACAACAGTCGTAAGTTTGACATTTCTTGATATTGATTAATAGATGACTAATCCATGACGTGTGATTTTTCCTCAATCTACGATTATAAAGCTTGCTATACTATAAAAATTTATTGTATTTTTTGTCACGCAGATTCATCATGCCTAAAAAGCTTCCACTGAAGTTTAAAAGCGTCAAAACGCAAACGACCAGTGAATGAGTTTTCATTAAAACGAAGAGGAGAACTGCTCGCCGTTCTAAGTTTGATGTGAACCGCTTCGGTGATGAAGAGGTCGACATACAAGAATTTCATTCCCCACCAACTAGAACACTCGAAACCAGCGATCTAAAGTCATCCGCATCGCCAGCATCTGCAACGCGAGCCGAAGTATCGCAAGGTGCAGTAGAATCAACCCCGATCGCCTCTGAGACGTCACAATCGCCCTTGATCATCCCCGAGACGCCACAGTCACCATTGGTCATTCCTGAGACGCGACAGTCACCATTGGTCATTCCTGAGACACCAGAATCGCAATGGGGGGAGGTAAGACATCCAATATAATTTTACACTACGAAGTCTGCTATTGGAATCCCCATATATACATTGAGAATTGATTTTAATTGATTTTGTGTCATGTAAATAATAATTAATTGTATAATACTGAATTTACCTTTAACTTTACATTGTCATTGCTGGATCTTGTAAAGACAACACTTTGTGATTTGTGATGAAACCTAATAAATAAAGTAAAATGAAATAATACATAATAGAGTGGTTTATGACGCAACTCTTCCCTCTTATTTCCTCACGCCCAACTACAGCGCACCCACAGTTCCATACAAAGTGGTGAAAATTCTCATGCCTCAAGTGAACAGGGTGGAAACAACGATGCGATCGACGATGGAGATGGTCGTGACATGGAGACAGATAACGAGGAGGATGATGGTGACATTACAAGAGGTCTTCCCGTAAGTGTTACAATGTCGTTTTAATGATCGTTTCCTGCTGATGGAGTAAAATGGTACATTATTTTACAGCGAGATAACTTATCAAGCATTAGTTCATCATGATCTGGCAAATCAATGAGTAATTTATTGAGCTATTATGCACGTGGACTGAATATCTGTGTGTTTCCTTTTGTATTGTTTGTTCATGACCTAGGATGAAATACAAGACTTTTTCAACATCTCTCCGGGCTTCAACAGAAGACATGTCAAGCGCTTCAACGCCGAAGGTGTGGAGTACCACGTGCGGATCAAAGATCTCAACGAGTTATTGGAAAGATACCCCGCTGACAGTGTGGTGAGTGCATTGCTAGAAGCAATATTGATTAGGTTGAACGCAGATTTCAATCCCGCCGATAGGGTGGGGATAACTATTACAGCCCCCGGTTTAAAAAAAGATATAGGAATACAACTGACGAAGCATGATCAGATGAGCATGAAAGAATCATGGCCGTCATATCTCAAATATTGCAATCCAACCACACGTTTTTGTTGGAAGGAGGAATTCGTATCAGAATCTTACACGTTAAAATGCCGGAAGGGTGAAAGGGTAAGAGAAAGTCTTTGCCTATTCACGAATTGATCAAAACGAAGAAGCGCTTCATCGAAATTAGAAACCTTGATAATATGTGCTGTGCTAGGGCTCTAGTAGTAGCGCGTGCATACTGCCATCGTAATGAAAGCATTGACAAGAAACGCACATACAATACTTTGCGAAAACAACGAACAAATGGTTCATTAACCAGAAAGGCAAAACATTTGTGCAAGAAGGCGGGGGTGTCCTGGGAAGAGCCTGCTGGTATCGAAGAAGTGACAAAGTTTCAGAAATATCTAACCAAGAAAGGTTACCAAATTATCGTCCATTCAGCTAGTCCCAAAGTAAAAAAGCCCATCTTTGTCGGCGAAGAGCCCAAAAAGCATCGTTTGATACTTTGCTATCACGATAAACATTTCGACGTTCTACTAAAGATGCCAGCTTTCATGGGCACCTCCTCCTATTGCTATGTGCGTAATACTGGATATGACTGGGATGTCAAACACAAATGCATGATCAAATGTCATTGCTGCAAGGGTAAAAAAAATTGTTCAATCAGTCGTAAGGGTTGGAAACATTGCAAAAAGTGTAATCGACGTTTCAAGAGCAAGCGATGCTTTCGAGATCATCGAAGGTCTAGGGGGGAGGGCAAAAAAAAACAATTTGCGATCTCTTTGTGAAATGTAAGCACTGTCACAGAGTCGTAGATGGCAGAGAAAAAGAACCGAAAGATCACAATTGCGGGGCTGTCTATTGCCCCCGCTGTAAATATCACGATTACGATAAAGTGCACCAATGTTTCATGCAACCTATTGAAGAGGAAAAAGAAAAGGAAAAAACAAAAGAAATGATGGAAACAGAAGATTCGGATAGGGATGAAGAAGAAGAAAAAGACAAAGATAAAAAGCCAAGTGTGTTTGTATTTTTTGATTTTGAATGTCGTCAGGACGAAATAGATGGGGAAGACAAAAATGGACCACTGTTTAGGCACATTCCCAATTTATGCGTTGCTAGGAGGGTATGCGAAGCGTGTTGGGAAGACACTCATCCATTTTGTGATGTTTGTCAGGAAAAAGAACATGTCTTTAGGGGGGATAAGACATTGGATGATTTCGGGCATTGGTTGTTTGTTGACAATGACGATTACAACATAACGGCAATTGCACACAATGCATCCGGTTATGACGCCCAATTCTTGGTAGACTACTGCGAGAAAAATCTCATCAAGGCTTCAAAAATTTTGAATGGCAATAGGGTTATGAGTTTGAGAGTAGATCGTGTTAGAGTCATCGATTCGCTCAATTTCTTAGCAATGCCGTTATCTGACTTTCCTAACACTTTCAGTCTACGTGAATTGAAGAAAGGCTTCTTTCCGCATTTGTTTAACACAAAAGAGAACGAATCATATGACGGTCCCATGCCAGCAAGACGATTTTGTGATCCAGATGGCATGAGTGAGAAAAAACGCGGTGAATTCAATACTTGGTATGATAAGCAGAGCGGTAAATCGTTCAAAATGGAGAAGGAAATATTATCCTACTGTCGCAGCGACGTAGACATTTTAATGCGCGTGGTTGTATGACTTTTAGAGATCTGTTCCTAGGGTACTTAAATATTGACCCCTTTCTTCAATGTACAATTGCATCCACCTCGTCAGTGGTCTTCCGAAAGCTTTTTCTAAAGCCGTGGACAATTGGATTGTTACCTCACGGGGGGTACAGGATGATGGAAAAGCATTCCCACATGGCCATGAACTGGCTAAAATGGGTTGCCACTTCGCAAAACATTAACATACAACATGCGAGGAACGGTGGGGAGCACAAAATTGACAATCTAAAAACTGACGGTTACGATCCCATAACGAACACTGTGTATGAGTTCTACGGTTGTTTATGGCACGGCTGTCCTACGTGCTACAAACGCAGAGATACCTGTGTTCCGGGGCGTGAAAGTATCACTGTTCAAATAGCATATGAAAGGACAAAAGAAAGGGAATTCGTCATTTAGAAACATGGATACCAATTAGTAACGATGTGGGAATGTGAATTCAAAAAACAATGTGAGGAAAATAAAGATCTGAAGAATTTTTTGAAGACTATTCCACCTTTTGAACCGTTAAACCCTAGAGATGGTTATTACGGCGGGCGAACCAATGCTACAAAACTTTTCAAGCGAGTAGAAAAGGATGAAAAGATTCGATATGTTGATGTTTGCAGTCTCTATCCCTGGTTTGCAAGTATCAAAAGTTCCCCCTTGCTCACCCTAACATCATCACGGAAAATTTTGGGAATTTAGAGGACTATTTCGGTATGATTAAATGTACTGTTATTGCACCACCGGGCTTGTACCATCCTGTACTTCCCTACAGATGTAACGGGAAATTGTTATTTCCTCTCTGTCGTACTTGCGCTGAAAATAAATTAGATGTATGCGAGCACAAAGATGAAGAACGCGCGCTCACCGCAACGTGGGTAACGGAGGAGGTAAAGAAAGCCGTCGCTTTGGGTTACAGACTGGTAAAAATTATGGAAGTCTGGCATTACCCCCGCTCATCCCAATACGACAAGAAAAGCAAAAAGGGGGGTCTCTTTGCCGATTTTGTCAACGCCTTCCTAAAACTCAAACAAGAGGCGAGTGGGTACCCTGCGGAATGTCTGCCTAAGAACGGGGAAGAGTTTGACATCTTAGAATTCATGAGAGCTAAGGACCAATACATAGCTTCATATTACGAGCACGAGGGGGTTACCTTAGATGAGAAGAACATTCGGACAAACAAGGGTCTAAGAACGATGGCTAAAATATGTCTCAATAGTTTCTACGGTAAATTTGGACAAAGAAGTAATCTACCAAGAACGGAATACATTACTGAACCCGCTGCATTTTATAGTAGAATAACAGATCCAAAGTTGATCATTGAGGACATTGTTATTCTAGACGGGGATATAGTGCGTTTACAGTATGAAAGCGAAGATGATTTCGTGGAAATTTTGCCCAACACCAATGTAGTCCTCGCAGCTTTTACCACGTGTTACGCACGTTTAAAATTGTATTCATACCTTGAGCAGCTGCAAAGAAACGTATTGTATTATGATACAGATTCCATTATCTATCTCGACGATGGTCGTGTCACACCAGTTACCGTAGGTAACTATTTGGGCGACATGACAGACGAGTTACAAAAAGACTTTGGCGAGGGAAGTTACATCACAAGATTCGTTAGCGGTGGCCCCAAACAATACAGTTTTCACGTTTGGTCCACCAAAGAAAATAAAGAAGTATTTGGAACGTGCAAAGTACGGGGAATTACCTTGAATTGTAGAAACAGATTACAAATTAATTTTTCGAGTGTCCATAACATGTTGCACGATCACTCCATCAAGAACGTAGTCTCAAACAAACACAAAATAGCGAGAAAAACCCTGGGTCAAATAGTAACTAGTGAGGAACACAAAACTCATCGTTTTGTGTATGACAAAAGAATAATCATGAATGATTTAGATACACTTCCCTATGGTTTTTACCGTTGTAGAAATGATCAGTAACCCCCCCCCCCCCATAGGATTAAACAAAATTGATGGCTTTCTTTATTTAATATCTCCGTATGCAACGTTATTCTTTACGCTTTGCGCTTTATTATGTAGTATATGATTGATTGTCTGGACTACGTTGATATTATCATTTTGTCTGCGGTCAACCTATTCTTCGTTTGTATAGCAATGCACTCACAACTCCATTTAATCACAGTGTACTTCAGTCTGTATACATTATGTAGTAGAGATACCAAATGTGTATAAGTTTATGCAATAGATTGAAATACTGTAATTTGTCAAAAGATACAACATTTTTGATAAGCACAAAAATAAATATGATTCAATATAAAATATGTAATAGTTTACTGTTGTCACGCGCCTTCGAGGCGTGGTAAGCGGACGAGTCCGGACAAGTTCGGACCAAGGTACGTTCAAGCCTGTGACGTCACGTACGAGTACAGACACGCCCGGTCAAGCCTGTGACGTCACGTACGAGTACAGACACGCCCGGTAGAGTTCTTGCAGCTAGCGTTGTAGTTAAGATGTAATATATGTATATAGTCATAGCTAGTCATTACAAGCATAGATTCATTAAAACTGAATAATTGCATTCTCCATGAGATATTCTCATTGTATTTACAATCCTTTCAAACCTAACATATAACACACGCATTAACATATGAAGTAGAAAATAAAGAGATAAATAAAAGAACGCCATTGCAAACTATTCGCTGTATATATTATATTCATCATTCATTCAGAGAAAAAAATAAAGAAATGTCAACGAACTTCTTTACATCGATGTTTGATGTATATTCCACGCAAGTCCACCATTGAGAAGAAAAAATAAAGAAAGAAAAAGAAAATAAAGAGGAAAATAAAGAAATGTGAAAGAACTCCTTGTATCCCACGACTCTTTTCTTCACAACCCTTGTCCTGTACGTGTAATTAATTAGTCTCGTACTCTCTTAAGATCAATCGTTTTTTACGACCAATCACACCACATTCCAATCACTCCCCATCGCACACAAAACAAAAAACATGCCCACATCAACCGTCACCATTACACCACGCACACACGCACACAACGCAACACCAAAACCGGTACTAACACATTTATGTACAATCTTCACACGCAAACCACATCACACGTTATAACATATACAACCGTCACCAAGACATGTTCACCCATTCACTCAACACATCACCCAAAAAATTCTAAGTTCCAACATATCTCGGACTTAGACAAAATATCAACATCACATCACACGTTATAACATAGGGCGTCACCAAAAAATTTCGGCCAATTTCTTAACTACAGCGTCTATGGAGAAATTCTAAGTCCAACTTTAACACAGGGCCTTTGGAAAGTGAACACCCCCGATTCGCCTACAACACGCGATTTCCCATAGGGCGTCACCATTTAGACTACTATAACTACTGACGTTCTTTTTTCTAATGGGAAAACTTTACGGAGGAATCTCTCTCGCTGTGCTAGCTAATAAAGCTTGGTACGATCAAAGTTTCTTTTAAATCGAACAGATATAACGCGAAGTTGCACAATGCACAACTCTCCCATAGCTAACCTGTTGTTATAAAAACTTTTTCCCACAATTTCATTCGTCCAAGAAATCATTGACTGTCACTAGATCTTCAAAGAAATATGAAGGGTAGATCATAGAAAGTCTCTCCGTCGAATGATTTAATACCATTTATTCTCTAAAGAAAATGCCAGATCCCGATCTTGAAGAGACTGATGTTAACGTGATTATCATGTTAAAGAACGAGACCCGCTGATTCGTTAAGTTTTTGACATCCCACATTTTCCAACTTTGCCCCCCCCCCCGCTTTTCACATGATTGTATTGATTCATGATACCCTCAACTTCTCATACATTGTAAAATGGATATCTGAATATGTGTCATGTACTCTATGATGATACTATAGTCTTATGTTGGATATGTTGGAAACGCCCACAAACAATCATCTGTCAATCATTGTAAAAGTACTTATACGACTAACATATTACATTTTTCCCCAAACTGAACATAACTTCCATTTTCCATGTTACTAATAATATTCATTTTCCTCGAGAAATTACACCGCAGGGAGAGCATGCAAATTATATTTGGTATATAGGGAGCGGTGTTATGTATATTGTCTTGTCTGGAAGGATTTTTTTTCGGACGTATCCAAATAATCTGCGGAAAGATATAAAAAAAAAATCATTGTGAAATATATGACAAATATTCAGGCATACTCTCGGGATATAAGTCAGTATGATCAGGGAGTTATATGTCAATACAAGTTCACATGAATGTGCTTGCACAGTTGCTTTAAGTATACCTGCAACTGTTACTGAACTTTGCACAATTGACGATTTCGGCGGGCCTGATCTCTCCCTGTGAAGTCTTTCTTATTGTATCGAAATAATCTGAGGAAAGATATCTGAAAATCATTGTAAGATATATGCTACATATTCAGACATTAGAGCCATGTAAGTTATGATAAAGATGTTATAAATCAATACTGGTATATGAATGTGCATTGTACAGTTCTTCTACGTATCTGCAGCAGCTGTTACTGAACTTTGCACTACTGACGCTGTTCCTACCCGATGAAGAATTGAAGAGCAAACATTAATACTTCAACAATTGTGACCCTTTGTTGAATCGAAAGAAAAATAGGAAAGAAAGGGACCAATGTTGAAAGAGGTAAACAAAAAATTATCACTAATTAAGCAGCAGAAGCGTCGGTGAGTCATGCTGTGAAGCTTTCTATATGAGCGTTTTGATTGGACTTCACAGTTCTTCTTCTCTCACGCGATCAGCATTTTCCGATGACTTGGCAAAACTTGGGGAATGCCTTTTAAAGGTGACACACGAACATTTACTAAAAGGGAGAGAGAGAGAGGACTCGGAGGCCTCTCTCTTTTTCCCCCGTTCCTCACCATGACGTCATAATGACAGGGATGGCAAGATGTGACAACTGGACAGGTGGCTCTGTCCTTGATCTATTTAAAGATGAACTCATCGTATGTTACACATCAACTGCGGGATAAAAGTTATGCTGTACCTCGTACAATAAAACCCGGCTGAGCGATCAGCCTTGCGAAAAACATAATTTGTATTTTGTATCTGGAATATTGTGTTTGTATATTGTATAAGCGTTTATTCATTGAAGCAAGAAAATGAAAAAAAAAATGTTTTCAGCTAGTCCGTACAAGTTACATGTAAAAGGTTTACAAAGTGAATACAAAAGTAGTAGACATTATGAAGAAGAAAATTGCTCTGTAAATTCAGCAAAGTAGAAGTAAATTTCTATTACCCCTGCCCACCTGCCCCCCCCCAACACACACACACACACACACACACACACACACACACTCTCTCTCTCTCTCTCTCTCTGTCTAGAATAGATGTCTTCCTACTGAAACTTATTCAATGTTATTGAAACTACTAAGACTGTCTAGAATATATATCTTACTATTGAAATGTTAGTGGACAAAAGCTCCTTGTGAATGATTAAGATAACACACTCTAGAATGAGAATGTGGAAATACGGAACTTCAGGGCTTAAAATATATACGAAGCATGGGATATACCTAACTCCTTAAGTCCCGATACTATATACCTTCCGTATGTCTCGATTAAATGTAGGGCCTACATACATTGCTCTTATTGTGCTCTCCCCCAGCTCTCCCTTCCTCTCCTCTCTATCTCTCTTTTCACCCAATTTCCTGTCGATGTATTAGTCAATCTTTACAATAATTATTCACATGTTTGAGTTGTTGAGGAGCCGCTTGTGGTCATGAGAATGTGGAAATAATGTTTATCAATTTCCATACCATGGTCACGTGTAGGCTTAAGCGTTACAATTGCTATACCTAAATATGATAAACATAATATATAGATACTCTTAAGATCGTCGCAATCTAGAAAGCGAAAGAAAAAGAGAAAAATAGACAGGGGGAGAGGAGGGAGAAGGAGAGAGAATACATAATTCAACATACGATAAAATGTTGCTTCACTAATGCACAGGTGGCCTTTATACTCTTGCTCATATACGTATTGTACGTTGAGCTTTGCGTGATCCGTACGGCATGTTCGCTATTTAATTGAAAATCGGGTATCAATAATAATGGTTCTAGAATATCATTCCTCCATTGGACTATTCATAAAATGCCTCTCCCTCATCATGATTCACATTTTATCTGGAGCAAACACCAGGGGCAGACAAGATGATAAAACGTATGCTCAGCAAAGCCAGATAATGATATGACAAGGTGTTATAATTGAACTTCCAAACTAGGCTATCACTCATTTTCATTTGAAGTCCATGGACTTTGGTGTACATTGGTCCGCGTACCCAGCCCGCCATTGACTCACACAACCAGCACACGTCTGCTCCGTACGTCGCAAAAGAAAAGCGGGCTCCTCTTATCTAAACTTGTTGCCGAGTGTCGACGGTGGAAGAAAAAGGAGTGGCCCGACCATGGGGCGGATCATTGCAAAATGGACCTTAATTTCCCTCTTATGCCTCGGGACTTTAAGTCGTAAGTAAAGAATTCCTATTCGCTATAATTGCGTAATTTTGCTAATCATCATAACAATGGTAATTTTGCTGTTGAAAATGATAGATGCACAGGTGATGTAAATGAGCAGTTCTTTCGATTTTGCTTTGTTAGCATCCGTGTCTCATGGCGACGAATGATTCGTCAGGACGTGTTATTCCATAATGAGGCTGGAGCATCGCATTACTTTGTCACGTCGCTGGCATTAAACAGAGGTAGTAATGTTGTGCATGACTCATGAAGACCAGCAGAAATCAAGTGTTTATACTGCTTTTATGACGACTGCAACTAACATTAGTGCTATTAAGGCTATAACCTCTTTAACTGCTACTAGAATGATATGAAATTCGTGAAGCATTTGCAACTAGCTGTCCAACACTATACATCTGCTACAACTTCACGGTTGCCCTTAATCTTCTATCAACTACCACTACCACTACCACTACCACTACCACTACCACTACCACTACCACTACTACTCTTCCTCCTCCTCCTCCTCCTCCGACTTCTACTTGTAGTACCACTGTTATTACTACTGCTACTACTACTGCTTACTATTTCTATTCTGCTATTACTACTACTACTACTACTATACTACTACTACTATATACTACTACTACTACTACTACTACAACTATTTCTACTATTGGGTCCATGACATTTGCTCCTGCAACAATTTCTCCCATGAAATATCTGCACGCTAAATCAAACATAAATTCTACCCATAAACATAACCCTAACCCCAATCCTGATCTTCACATCGAACTATAAACGTAAAGCCCTTTCACAACCCTTATCCTAACCTAAGTCCTTGGGGAAAAATAAGACCAGAGCAACTGTCGTAGGAATGAATATCGTGTCATGACTATACTAGCACTATACTACTACGCTCTAAAAGCATGAAATGTCACACTTTAAGATTTTGCCGCACCACGAACCGTTGGTAACTGTTTAAATCAACACTGCAATGTGGTATTTACCATTTCATTTTTCGTAGCGAAAAAGGACATGTTTATAGTTCAATATCTTAAATTTTGTCACATCTTGAACCTCTTTAACATGTTAATTCTAACACTAATAATGTGCGATTTACCATTTCATTTTTCTGATAAAAATGTGGTGTAGTTATTCGAACATTTCGAGTTTAACATTTTGATTGTTTAGACTTAGCATTTACGAAAAGTTTGAGGAGTGGTGACATTTAAAATGATGGATTTATCCATTCCTTTTTTAAAGTGTACTACTACTTCTACACTACTTGTACTACTTATACTACTTCTACTTGTATCACTATTAATACTATTACTACAGTCTAAAAACGAAATGTTAAATCTAACTTTTATTTTTGTTTTGTCACTTCTCACACCTTCTGTAAATGCTATGCGTTAGATTTAACATTTACAAAAGGTTCGGGGATTCCTGGCATCTAAAATGTTGGATTTAATAATTCAATTTTAAAGAATATACTACTACTACTACTACTACTACTACTACTACTATTACTTCTATCACTATTACCATTGATTCTATTACTACACTCTAAAAATGTAATGTTTAATCCAACATTTTTAAAGTTTGCCACTCTTCAAACCTCCTGTAAATCTCAAATCCGAAATTTGGGAGTTAGATTTAAAATTTTTGCGTGTTAAAATCTAGCATTTACAAAAGTTTTTAAATATGAGTGACAACATTTAACACATTGAATTAAACAATATTCTTCAGAATGCAACTACTTCCATTACTACATTACTTCTTCTTCTACTACTATTACTACTACTATACTACTACTACTACTACTACTACTATACTACTATTGGTTTTATAACTTCTGATACTGGCACTCTTGTTTATTATTAGACCCAATAATACTGCACTGCCTTTGCTAGTACTGCTGATGCTATTACTATTGCATATTTTGTCAATACTGCGGGTTTCAAACACGTGGTACCTGTTGTTTTTTTTTTTCATTGGTTTTTTACATCTCTAAATGGGTAGTTGACAAAAGATATACACTTCCGGGTCATAGATTATTCCTCTGACCCAGAGGACCTGCGTACCTATGGCCAGCGAATTTGGTACATCGACTCATCCACTTCTTTTTGTTTTGTTTTTGTTTTGTTGGTTTTTTTTTTAGTTCCCTCAGCCTTAATAGTGCGACAGATTTAAAGTGTGTTCAGCTATATCCCTATCGGGGCCTTAGGGTTTGAAATATCAAATATCAAAGGAATTAGTCATCAGTGGTAATAATGATATCAGGAGAGCCTGACATGGGGTACAAAGAATGATTTTCTTTTTGTTTTTAAGTTACCCTTTCATATATATATATATATATATATATATATATATATATATTTATATATATTTTTTGTCATCACTTCTGTCTTCTTAAGAAATGTGCACTCAGGCCAATTATCATAATCGTGCAATACTTGAATGTCATTTTGCTTTATTATTCATGCACGTAAGCTATGGTAGTCTTGTGTCTTTAACAATTTAAAATGCATTCTGAAAATCTTATTTGATATGTGGAGGTAATATACATTATCTAAGCAGACAGAATAACTTCACTGTCCTCAGGAAAATCTGATCTATCCTGTTAACGTATTTATCTGTCGAAAGTTTACGAATTCATGAATTTTCGCATATACTTATTTATTCACTTTGAATTTATATACATGTACTAGTACTTGATTATGTTTATTAAGGAAATATCGTCGGCTGAGAACAATTTTTTTTTTTTGAGGGGGGGGGGAGGGGGTGGGGAGGTTATTGAGATATTGCTCGATATCCGCTACATTATGGTGTCAATAGAATAATTTTCAATTATTTTAATTTTCAGTTAAATAGTACTAATGAAAACCACAAGAATGACATTTACCCATATTTTGAACGATGCTTATACAAATCTAGCTATTTGTGATTGAATTAACTTTTATTTCATGAAAAATCAATTGCTTTGTTGGTATCTTTCCAATATCTAGCGCCCTTCTGGTTCTCAGCAAATGATATTATGCTTTTTATTGATTCATCATTTCAACAACAACAACAACAACAACAATCAGACTCCATCATTTTACCATATGAACACTTTACTGCTATAAAGACGTATCGGAGATTATGGAGATGTTGATGTGAAATCATAGGCACATTCAGAATTTGATACTCCATGGTGTGGTTTTCCTCACTCTCTGAGTAACACTAACATTAAACTAAGTTGTCGCCTTTTTTATGTTTACATCATCATTATCATTGTCAATGTTAGTGCTATATAGTCGTGATAGTTATGATTAGAATTGAAACTATAAGTAAACATACAATTATACCTGTATACACATGAAAAAAAAAACACGATTACAACCATCAACATTTTACATGGTAGTCAATCAAAGAGGATGGTCAAAATGATGATTTTTTTTCTGTTCTATGAGATAGGGATGACCATGCGTGCAACCAACAGAAGTGATAATAAATGAGGAGTATGCCTTTCCAAAGGAAAGGGAGCTGTCTCTATGTTTGAAGCTCCTTCTTTTTTTTTTTGAGTGTTTTTACATGAATATTATTAGCATTATCACTGGGCAAAATCTCTTCAATCCATGTATTTATTTGTGTGTCATATCGACTGATGGGAAAAATTGCACACTTGATCTTTCTCTCCTGTAATGTAGATATGTTATTACATAATGATAAGAAGAAACTGATGAATTATAAGTCGTTGAAACACGAGGAGCTACAGACACCATGACAGGGTCAGGTTCGTACAATAGAAGTGGTAGACTTAATGATATACATGGATAATAAAAAGGGCTCTTATTCAAAGATATGATAAATTAGGGGGTTGAGTTGGATGGGTTGGGGATCAAAAGACAGTCAGTGACGTCATAGCATGTTATTCACACGCGAGTTTGATGGAAGACAATGGGGGGGGGGGGGGGGGGGGGCTTCCTATCGAAAGCCGTACACAATGTCATTTGTCACCGAAACGGTAACCGCTAATTTTGATTTGTTTCGTCCCGTGTCAAATCTAAAGAGAACCAGTAGTTTAAGTAGTCGAATTAATTTGATTTAATGGTGCTTAAGGACATTACCGTGATGAATATAAGATTTATAACTGATCCAACCGGAATGTGACTACCTCTAGAAGAGTACCCATACCAGGTATTGTTTACCTTTGTAGAGTTTGCTTGATAGACAGCCGAAAGTGGCCGTCATTAACGTCTTGCAGAAAATATTAATCAAACAAATGATATGCCAGTGACTTTGACCACTGTTGTATGTCAGGCGACACCCAATTCCAAGGTTTTCAATTAAGGCACGTGTCGCTTTTCTGACGCTGCCATCGACACTGCCCTAAATATACGACATAGATAGATAGATAGATAGATAGATAGATAGATAGACAGATAGATAGATAGATAGACAGATAGATAGATTGATAGATAGACAGATAGATAGATAGATAGACGGATAAATAGATAGTGATAGATAAATAGATCGAAAGATAGATAGATAGTAATAGATAGATAGATAGATAGATAGACAGATAGATAGATAGATAGATAGATAGACAGACAGATAGATAGATAGATAGATAGACAGATAGATAGATAGATAGACGGATAAATAGATAGTGATAGATAAATAGATCGAAAGATAGATAGATAGTGATAGATGGATAGATAGATAGATAGATAGACAGATAAATAGATAGTGATAGATAGATAGATAGACAGATAGATAGATAGTGATAGATAGATAGATAGATAGATAGACAAATAAATAGATAGTGATAGATAGATAGATAGAAATAGATAGATAGATAGATAGATGGATAGATAGATAGATAAGTGATATTAAGAGATAGAAATATAGATATACTAGTTGATAGAAAATAGATATAGATAGAAATATAGATATAGAAAGAAATAGAGATAAAGATAGACATATAGATATACATAGGAATATAGATATAAAAAGAAATATAGATAAAGATAGACATATAGATATACATAGGAATATAGATATAGAAAGAAATATAGATAAAGATATGGAATATAAAGAAATATAGATGGAAAGATTAAGACGAAATTATTGTAGAGAGGCAAAGTTAGATGTAATAGAATAACAGACCATGTAGTTAGATGAATTCAGAGATAGATACAATGGAGAGACACTTAGTTTATGATATAAAGAGTAAGAAAAAAAGAAAGATATGGAAAGACAGACAGAGAAGTACAAAGAGAAGGAGAGAAAGGAAGAGAGAGAGAGAGAGAGAGAGAGAGATAGCAAGGGAGGGAGAAAGTGCCGTTACATAGATGCGAATCTAAATTGATTTCAAATAGGTTTCATGTTGTGACATATTTCTGTTATTAAAGGGACATTCCAGACGATTTTCATAATTTCACATCATGTAGTACATAAATCGACAACTCCATTTATAGATTTGTTGAATTTGTTGTGGGTCTTGATCAGAGAAACAATACTTTGAAAAACCTTAAACAAATTACACTGAACAAGGATGATGACATAGGAGGTTCACATATTTCAGAAATGTAGCAGTGTAATTCCATTACAATACTGCTTGCTTGCGAGTTCACCTGTGTATAATCTATGCATGCCTTCTTCTTTTGTTCTGCTTCCTTGAGCCCCAACTCAGTTATGCATACTTATGGTGACTCTGCCATGTCATCATCCTTGTTCATTGCAATATGTTCTAAATTTTGAAAATATTCTTATTCTTCATTCCAGTTTTCATAAATTCTGAAACTCTGTCCTCAGTATAACTAATCTATAGTTGTTCAAATGCAAAAATATGAAAATCATCCTTTAAGCTCGTAATATTAGTCTTCCTGCATGGAGCCGTGTGTAGAGATGAGCCCGTCTCCTTCATGAAATTGGTTGAAACTGGCATGATTTTATGAAAAACACAAATTCCTTTGGAATCTTGAGACATTATTAGCTGAAGCAAAATACTCTAAACAAAAATTCGTCATGGAAAGTGGCTAGAAAAAATATTCTGACAGACGTTGGAAGATTGATAGGGCAAGAAGGTAACAACTGACACTAAATAACTGGAGGTAGACCCCATTCCGTGTGTAAAGAGACTCATGTAACCTCCAGGCCGGATGAACTAATTGCTATTTTAAGTAAGCTCTTGATTTCACCATATACATGAGCAACAGTTGAGCAAGCCCTGGGCTACTTAAGCCACTTGATTTTTTTTTCTTACATGTTTTCCGGTGTTTGTTGTCATTTTGTTTTTCACCTCCACAGGGAAAAAAAAAGATGGATTTGACACTTCGGCTTTTCTGGTCACATACTTGCCAATACACAGAATGTTCAGCAACATAATTCCCATACTAGAGAGGGAGAAAGAGATAGGGGGGGGGGGCAACGTGAAGAAAAAAAAAACAATAATGTGAAATGCAAGTTTGATGCGACCACCTAACACACACACATTTACACACAATAAATCATCAACATTGAAATCATGAATTACTTTACATAATTACGATCATAAATATAAAGTTTAATTCCTGCTCTAGTGAATATCAAAACTGTCTGTAGCAAAGGAAAATTATTACCGAAGAAAAAAATCTAAATCTCTTCCCAATATTCTATGGAAAGGTAATCATTGTATGTGATGACAATGATGAGAATGATGATGATATGATAATGACAATGATAACAATGATAGCAACAGTAAACAGTGTGTCTCTAAAAAAAGTAAGCCCATCTTCAACGGCAAATTTTTAGAAAACTATAAAATATTTACACATTATATCTTCATGGTTAGATAGTTCAATAAATCTTCTATCCAATGATACCACGTAGGTTATGTAACTCTCATGCATGACTAAGCATGATTCAACTTAGTGAATGGGTGTGCAATTATCACTGTGGCAAGTTCCGTGATCAGCATACTTTCTCACATTGTACCAGATGGCTCTTTTGGTTGGAGGCTGCCTGTCGGGGAACTGCATCCGAAAAGCCTCTTGAACTTCCACGAAACTTCTTGTTTCCTGGCATCGAGTTACCAGGAACACTCTCTGCTCAATTGTCAACTGTACCATGTTTAGAAAGCATGTGAAGTGTGAATGTGTCAGGAGCAACCTTTGCTTAAGTTGTTATGTAATCATAGGCCTAACATGTGACAAAAATTTAACTTCAAATATGCCCTGAATGCATGACAATAGCAAGAAATAACTTGCCACAGTGATGATTTCACACCCATTCACTAAGTTGAATCATACTCAGTCATGCATGAGAATTATATAACCTATGTGGTATCATTGGATAATGGACTTATTGGACTATCTAACCATAAAAATATAATGTGCAAATATTTTATAGTTTACTGAAAATTTGCTGTTGAAGTTGGGTTTACTTTTTAGAGACACACTGTAGTATATAATACATACAAAATGATAATGATTGTCATAAGGACATAATATCCAGGGTTGTCTATTCAGTGCTAGCACTACTCTTTCATTGTGGCATCCCACTGTTTTGTTTTATTTCCACCCATTTTTCATGATATACACATATGAGTGCATCAATAAGGGCATCGTATCATTGTATAATAACAAATATACATTTTAGTTTAAATCTACTCTCTAAAAAAATTGAGTGAAAATATTCACTCTTGAAGGAGTGAATACAAAAAAGAGTGAATTTAGAGTAAAATTGGAGTGAATTTCGAGTGAAAATGTTCATTTTCACTCATTTTGGAGTGACCTCAGGAATCACTCGAAGATTTTGGAGTGATCCCTGACGTCACTCTAAAACGAGTGAAATGAACATTTTCATTAAAATTCACTCCAATTTCACTCTAAATTCACTCTTTTTCGTATTCACTTGATTTTTTTTTAGAGAGTAAAATTTGTTAATTGTCAGTTAGGAAATCAATTTGGATTCATATTTCATAAAGACTCAAAACATTAATATATTGCTAATGTGTCTGTCATCTTTTCTCTTGATAATCATATAAACGTTGAATTTCTGTAAATTTCTGCAAAATAACACCTTTCCCATCTGTAATGAAAAATTCAAAACTGTTCTTTTAATGATTGAAGGAGATGGAGTCATCTGAGTAGAAAATTAGTCTCCAGGTATTAAACGGATATCTGTTATTTTTGTGAATATATAATATGCTGATTACATTTTTGGGAAAAAATATGCTTTCAACATGCCTGACATACACTGCGAAGTCCATGTTTTCATGGACTGTGAGATGTACAGCAGCTTGAGTCTAATCTATAGGGCAATTAACCCCTGGACAATTACCCAAGACCTCCCCCCCCCCGACTCTAATTATAATCCTAATTCTGATCCTAATCCTAATCCTAAGCCAAACTCTAACCCTAAACCTAACCCTGTAGAACCCTGATCTTTACTGTAACCTTATCAATAACCTTTGTTTAGCCGGGGGGGGGGGGGGGGGTAATTGTCCTCGGGGGCTAATTGCCGTTGAACGCACAAGTGGTATCATGTAACGGAAACTAAAAGGCGGGACTTCCTCTGAATCATTTACGAAAATTGCGAAATCTGGGGGAAAACCACCGATGTCGTTTTTGAGGGTATAGTCATACACGTACAGGTTAATTGGTAGTGTAGGAATACTTGCATATGTTAAGGTGAAACGGTGTTATTCAACCTCAATTGTAGAATATATATATATATATATATATATATATATACTCTTAGATGGGTCATTTGGAAGACATTTCCATTTGTTTTATATGCAAATTTTAAAATACATGTTCAATGGCAATTTACGCAATGGAGACACGAAAATTGTCTCCTTAATGACCAGTTGTCTCCCTAATGAAGACACTTCCCCCCAATATGTCTCCCTAAGGTGCCAACTAGGGATATATATATATATATATATATATATATATATATATGTATACAGAGAGAGAGAGAGAGAGAGGATGAGTGATCGGAAAACGGAATAACTCCATTCCTATCGAGATAATTGTGTGCTGTTAAAGCTGTGAAAAACAAAGAGAATAATGATTTGTTCTGTTTTTTATACCACCTTAAAGGTGGTTGCGATCAAATATTTATATATCTATCTATATATATATATATATATATATATATATATATGTATATATATATATATATATATATATATATATATATATATATATATATATCGCCAGGACCCAAGAACCAAGCAGGTGCATGTGTCCTCTTGAATTAAAGAGTCTTGTCTAACATATTCCATTATCCCTGTGGTGGAGAGTAATGTATATCAGGGTAAGAGTTTTGTGCGTGTTAGATGAATGCGTTCATGGCTTTTGATAGTGAACGATACTATTCTGATATATACGATAACGATAAGGATGAGACTAGGAGTAGTACTAGTAGTAATGATAATAACAGTAATGATGGCTTTTTTATTAATAGAAAAGTATAACACTTGTAATGATAGTTATATGATAACAGTATTCACAACGACAATAATAGTGGTTATGAAACTGGGAATGGAGGGGACAATATAGGGCCATGAGGAAGAAATTATTTACTGTCATATCCAGAAGACACGCATGCACACACACACACCCACCCACACACACAAACACACATTACCAATAATTACAGTCTTGTGATTTATATGTGACTTAATTTCATTTATACTGCGATTAATGACAAGTGACAGCAGTTTCCCCACAGCAAATTAAGATACAAGTACCATTATGAAATAATTTGTTGAAGTTCGCTCCCTGTTTAAATGCGCTTCAATATGAGGCGCTTCCTCCCTAGACATTGATAGAAGTTAGTTTAGGAACCTAAGGGTGGAGATTGCATCGCCTGTGTCGACACACGATGCCGAGTAGTGTTAGGGATGAGATGAGAAATTGATCCTCCTGCTCTTTTGTAGTCTCGCCGTGCAAATCCCTAATGCTTATAAAGGGAGAGTCACTCTACCCATGTGACAGAGTAATCTCAACGAGAAAACTGTGAACGTGATTGAATATTATCTGTGTATTTGTGTGTGTATGTGTGTTTGTGTGTGTGTGTGTGTGTGTGTGTGTGTATGTGTATCGGGAGGGGAGGGGGAGGGATAGTGGGTGTGTGTGTGGGAGGAGTGTTGATTCCAGTGATGTGAACACGCTAATCAAATCATGATACCTTCCCATCTTACACGCTTACTGAGATGCACATACCATATTTCAAAAGTTTGTGCTCTTCAATTGTGAGTGTGGACATGGATGTAAGAATGACTCTGAGGATCGAGATGTCACACTTTTGGCGGAACTTGATTACCAACGTGTGTAGACACACATTTAATGTTAATCACAGAGTTTATGCGTGCGTATGTGTGTATGTGTGTGTTTGTGTGTGTGTGTGTGTGTTTCTGTCTGTCTGTGTGCGTTTTGTGAATGTAAAAAAAACAAAAACCAAATTAACATTTCTCCAAGACCTGTTCAAAAACTTACTAGGGCAAATCGTAGTGTTGCGTAAGCGTTTTCTAAGTGAGTTGCTCGATTCTTGGAGTGCGTTAAACGCAGTCAAGATATGATTTAAGTCCCCTAGCTTAACTTACTGTGACTGCAGTCTGAACATGATTTAGGAGTGGGAGTTTGTCTTAACCTTTTCTACACTGCCACCATGTATGCAAAACATGCTTCACGACACTGAAACCTGTTGAGCCCCGAAAACGAAAGTCATTATTGTTACACAATTAAGATTACCATAAATGAGCCACTCTCGAACCACATACATCGATCATATCGCCGGAAATCTCTGTTGAGACTATGGACATTTCCGTACTATTTGGTATCCCATGGGAGAACATTAAAAAAAATCAACAAACAGTGTGTGTGGCTTTTATTTGACTATTGTCCATTATGATTTTCATTTTCATGTGATTAATATCTTGCCATGCATTAACACAATCATATAAAATGAAAATTTCTTATGCATTCACAGACCAAGTTATATTTGATTCAACAGTTTTTACATTGTATGGAATACATAGATTTTCTTTTTAAATCTGCTTTAATGAAAACTACATAATTTGTAAATTTTGCATAGGTAACAAAACGGTATTTGTTTTGTAACTTATATCATTCCATCAGAAATAATTTATTGAAAGAAGCATTCATAGTTATCTGAAAGTGTTTCGACTATTTCGTTAAAACATTTTAGTTTAATATAATTATCAGAGAATTTTCAAACCATTTTATAAACATGGTTTATAATATGTCAGAGTTTTTGTTTTGTAACTAATATCGATCTATCACAAATATTTCATTGATAGAAAAAATATATAATTTTAGAAGGTTTTTAAACAGTTTCGTCGCATTTCAACAAAACCTGTTTTCTAAGTTGTACACCTCAGGAACATGAAAACAATGCAGATTAATGTCAATCGAATATAAAGTACTGTTGTTTGAGTTCAGCTCTGTTTTTTTGGGTGCTGTTCGTTATTCCGAAGGGTTGTTAATCCGAAACACGCAAATCCCCTATACCTAGAGGTTCGTTAATCCGAAAATGAAAAAGGGTTCGTTAATCCGAAAATTTGTGGCGTTATTCCGAAGGTTCGTTATTCCGAAGATTGGTTAATCCGAAAATGAAATTCGGAACAATGAACCTTCGGAATAACGAATCTTAGGAACAAAGAGCCTTCGGAATAACGAACCTTCGGAATAACGAGCTGTAACCGTTTTTTCATGGTTTAAGAATTAAAAGCCAACTTTCATTGTTGTTAGTTTGTCCAGGACGTGTCAAATTTGTTTTCTATCATTCTGTAACAAAATATTGTATGTTCGTTTGATTTGGAATCATGAACTTTGCTACTTAAAATTATTCTTCAAAATCATATTCTATTATGACTTGTCTGCTGAATGCATCAAATTAATTGCATGTAAAACAGACCAAATTTCCATACTTTTGGACCAACATTTTACCCCGCTCACTTTCTTTCTTAGACATCAATTCGTAATCTTTGACAATAATACAGTGTTTAAATTTCATATAAGCTTGCATTGTTTAATTATTTGAAGAAAGTCATACAGTGATCTTTGTATTCAATATAACACATTGTATAATGTACATGTTGTCCTTACAACAAAGATTGACTTTACAGCACAGCTGCAGTTGATTTCCAATGGAGTCCTTGATGTACGTTGATATTATAAATGGAAATAGTTCAACATTGTGTCAGTAGATAAAACATATATACTACAAAGATATGAAGAGTTTGCTCGCAAAAACCGATAGGTCCATATTTGCCAAATGCAGATATTTGCGATTAAAGGTCAAGAAAAATAAAGAGAATAATAAGAAAGCTTTTGCTTCTTTTGACCATAACTTCAAAAATGTACCTTTATAATTATGTAGTGACCAATATATCATTTAAAAGGTATTATTTTGTACTTTATGACAGAGACCGTACTTCAAAATCTTCAAAAATGGACTTATCGGTTTTTGCGAACAAACTCTTCATATATTATTATACTTTCATACTACACAATCTTTCTAGTCTAATCCAGCATAAACCATTCTTTCATGGCATTGAGGCATTTTAACTTCGTCTTTGAAAAACAATAATTTCTATTTCATGCTTTATTGCCCTCTTGGAAATGTTTGCATTTGCATCCGTTTCATGCTGAAGGTAGTAAGGCTCTCATTTTTTTCTTTTTCTGAATGCTTTCATAGGAATAACTGAAGGAAGAGTTTTATGGGTCGGCGAAACCGGAGAAGTAGAGTGTAGAGTGGACGGTAACCCCATTATCGTTGGATTCTCTCAGGGTACCAACCAGCTGGTACAATGGAGTCCCGAGCAGGGCGTATCGAGACCAGGCGGCGAGCGGTACGACATGATGGTAGAGGGTACTCTTTACACCATGAAAATCGATGACATGGTCCTCTCGGATGCCGTTACCTACACCTGCTTCTGGTCCCTCAAATCCGGATCGTTTCAAATCAAGAACACCGACGTAAAATTTTTCGGTAAACCTCTTGTTTAATTCGTGTCCACGATCACCACGATCACCAATGAATGTTGTTGAGATTGGATAAATGTTAAACGATATTAAGTAATTGATATTTTGCTGTTATTGCTGCTGCGAGTTGTCAGCTATAATGACAAGTTTGTTACACCATAATAATACTGACTTTGTTTGTTATAGTCTTTTCGACAAACAGAGCTCGATTCGAAATTGAGCTTTTTTTTTTGGTATGTACTTGATCGCTGTGGAGCGTCCTTATGTTTCATTGGAAATAATTCAGTTGAGATGTGCAAAACAATCGCTAATTTTGTAGTTCGTAATTTAATGAGGTACCATGATGATATACCATGTCGCACCTCGCACTCATCCATCAGCACACATACTTTCACACGCACATTCTGTATGACTTGCCCTATTCCTTCCTTCCCTTCTTGTCTGCTTTCAGTAATTCGTAAGCAAATATTCGTGATCATGTTATGGTCAATATGTTGCTCTTATATAAAATATGGATGAAATAAATCTATGTACACATAAAAATGTCCAATGTCGGTATTATTTACCTGACGAGTTTAATTCAGAATTTTCTAGCAACGAACATTCTCTCAGTATATTACACGTTAATGCTCGCAGTCTTCAAAGAAATTTTAAAAATATGCAATCATTGTTGTCTGCGATAAATATGAAATTTTCAGTTATTAGTGTCACAGAAACATGGCTTAACGACAAATCTCCCCCTTTATATAACATTGATGGATATTCTGTTGTCCGGTCTGATAGAAAATGCGGACGAGGGGGCGGAGTTGCTTTGTTCTTATCACACTCGTTATCGTTTAAAGTAAGACCTGATTTGATATATAACGGAAATGAATTTGATAGCATGTGTGTTGAAATCAATATATGCAATAGAAGAAATATAATACTTTGTGTTGTATACAGGCCCCCTCATACAGACAGTAATTTATTTTTGGAAAATTTGGATGTTTTATTAGAGCTGATCAATCAAGAAAACAAAGATGTTTACTTGATGGGTGATTTCAATATTGATCTTTTGAATCAAGGAAGTAATGCTAAGAATAAGTTTTGCAATATTTTGCAAGCAAATTACTGTAATGTCACTATAGATAAGCCCTCGAGAATGACGGTTAACTCATCAACATTGATTGATAATATTGTTACTAATATTGACACAGATCATTCGAAATCTGGTCTTTTGTATAGTGATATATCTGATCATTTACCTATATTTTTTATCTGTACCAAGATACAACATTCCCATGTCAAGCAAACAGAAAGTAAGAAGAAGCGCAAATTCACATCAGAAAATATATCATTACTCAACGACGATTTAATCTCGGAGACATGGGATGATGTATTGCTTTGCGCAGACCCAAATATTGCTTATGATACGTTTTGGAATATATTTCTTTCTTATTTTAACAAACATATCCCCGCAATTGAAAGGAAAAGTAATAAAAAAATTAAAAATCCATGGATAACAAAAGGAATTTTCCGATCAATAAAGAAAAGAAATATGTTATATAAATGCAGTTTACGGTATTCTAATAATGATAATGTTAATCGATATAAATTATATAGAAATAAATTGACACAAATCATAAGGCTTTCCCGTAGGATGTTTTATACAGAAGCCTTTCAAAATGCTACTGGAAATATGTCAGCCACTTGGAAAGTTATTATTAATGTTATTGGTAAGCAAAAGAATATGTCAAAATTTCAAATTATGCGTGATGGTCAAACACTCTGTAACCCTAGGGATGTAGCATGTTGTTTCAATGAGTATTTTGTTGCTATAGGTCCAAGTCAAGCTTCAAAAATAGATCCCACACAAACTGATTTTTCGCAGTATTTAGGTGCGTCAAATGATAATTCACTATTCTTTAAACCAACAGATTATGGTGAGATTCTTGACATTGTTCACTCACTAAAATCAAGTTATGCAGCTGGTCATGATGAAATGAGTACGTATTTTTTGAAACAGATTATTGGTAGTATACTGACACCCTTAGTGTACATTTGTAATTTGTCACTCTCAACTGGTATATTTCCGAATGCATGTAAAATTGCTAAAGTTATTCCAATATATAAAAAAGATAACTCTTCTTTTGTATCAAATTACCGTCCTATTTCTATTCTTCCTAGTATATCTAAGGTAATAGAAAGGCTTGTATAATTATAACAGATTGTATGATTTTTTGACACAATATGATATATTTAACCAAGACCAGTATGGTTTCAGGAAATTTCATTCAACAGATATGGCACTAGCCCAATTATACGATAGAGTGTCGACTGCCTTAGCTGAACAAAAACATGTCATCGGTGTTTTCATGGACCTAAGCAAGGCATTCGACACTCTTGATCACACTATCCTCATACGTAAATTGCAGTCTTATGGTGTTCGTGGCATTCCACTTGAATGGTTTAAAGACTACTTGTTAAATAGAAAGCAATATGTGTACTATGAATCTGTTAACTCTGAAGTATTACCTATACAATGTGGAGTCCCACAAGGATCCATATTGGGACCGTTATTATTTCTAGTGTATGTAAATGATATTTCAAACTCATCTAAGTCACTGCAATATTTTATGTTTGCTGATGACACCAATGTATTTTGTTCCAATTCTAATTTTCATTCGCTCCTAAGAACTCTTAACACTGAATTACCGAAATTATCTATGTGGTTTAAGAGTAATAGATTATCACTTAATCTGAAAAAGACAAATTTTATGTATTTCTATAACAAGAAGCACAACAATGAAATGCAACATTTAAATATTATAGTGGATGGTGTATTATTGGAACAAAAACAGAGTATTAAATTCCTCGGAATATATATAAATGAAAATATGAAATGGAATGTTCATGTACAATATATCTCTGATAAAGTATCTCGTAATGTTGGTATACTTCAAAAGTTAAAGTATTATGTCCCTCAGAATACTTTATTTATGTTATATAATTCATTGATATCATCGCACATTTCTTATTGCAACATTGTATGGGCAACATCAAAAAGCCACATTGATAGCATATTACTTTTGCAAAAGAAAGCAATACGTATATGCACCAACTCAGGTTATCGAGACCATTCAGATCCTTTATTCGCAGAATCTGAAATTCGAAGTTTAAAGTCCACGTATTCTTTTAGGAAGGCTGTAAAAACGATGTTGTTATCTGAATATCAGTAATTCCATTGTCATTGTTATATACACGAAATTCTTTCGTACAAATATCGACACAATTAATCTATTATGTAATAATGATTATGTAACCGACCATGACCTGTATCAACTGTCCACCTGTACCTCGTTGAAGAAATATTTTGTCATGTCTTGCTAATCAGTGATACAGGTGATTTTATTTTGTATAAACCTTTAGTGAAAGCAGACAAGCCTCTCCCTTCCCTTTCTCCTTTTAACTATCCTATCTCTATGCAAGTCATCCCTCCCTCCTATTCTCCTTCCCGTGCTACGGGGGCTGCACGCAAATCAAGCTACGCTTTAAAGCATTTGTTTAAATATATATTTCTCATACAATATTTGGCTATCACACGTTAATGTATCATATACTATATTGAAGGTAATTTGATTGGCTATTATTCTGCTAAATTCATAATAAAGGAACTTTACACATGAGTGAACACCTTTGTGTGTTTGTTTTTCCTTGTTCAAAGGCACAAAAGCAAAATTGGAAAAAAATGAACATGTTGTCATCAAATGCTTTTTCATACTACAATAAGAACCAAGGACAAATTTAACACAGTAAAATGCATGCATGAATCATATATTGCAACAATATTCTACGATCTCTATAATATCTTTTAAGCCCATGAGATCAATAAAAGACTAGAAAACTGGAGAAAAACAAAAAATCTTCTGCCAAATCCATATAAAAAAGCGAGAAAAAAAGTAATGTTAATGAAAATGGTAAAAATGTGAATTGATTTCTCTAATAAGGACAATATTGCAGATAATATTAGGTTCTTGAATTTGTGTCATGAATCCTTTGCAATTTTTTTTTTGTAATTTGTAGGACAAAAAAAAAAAACACGATTGGGTTTACTCATGCGTAAATAGTCCCTTTATATTGATTTGCTAGCTGATAGCCAATTAAATTTCCTTTAACTCTTTATGTGCCATGGTGGAAACCCCCTGTGTGCCACGTTATTCTGAGACACGAGAAGACATTCTGTTTTACATACCTATGTAACTTCTATAGATTTCTGTTCAGCTGGACATAATATAGTAAATAAAGTTGTAGAGAAAATGCCAAGATTTGTTTTGATGCAACGTGTTTGAGACCCCAAACAGTGACAAAAACGTAGAATCTACACCTAAATCTAGTAGAGAATACCGCTTGTTGGTCAATCACGACATAAAATTCAAGCTATATGTGAGAGGAGCGAAAGCGCGAGAAATGCTTTCATTGTATTGCGGCATTTGGCGATTCTTCCGTCGGTCGGTTTGGGCGGGTTTGTGCATTTGGAAGTTGCCACGCCGTGAACTGACTTGCGAACATGGCACATAGAGAGTTAATATGGTATACTTATAATACATCGATTTTTAGAGGGGCCCACATTCTACAAGCTCTGTCTTTTTAGTTGGTCTCTTCTTTTTTTTTCGCACTTTAACCAAGGTTATACGTGCACTTAATTTTAACCATTTCTGTTTCTATTTAATTACAATGTATAATTACTCTAAGGTCCTCAATTATTGTACAGTCTTCTCACTACTCAATGTTCTGTTTACCTTGTTTTCTGCAATCAAAGGAAGTAAAACATATATGTTTTGTCGAAAAGTGAAATAAACTTTGAATTGTATCGAAAAATTAAATCTTCAAGTCTTCTACGAAAAATAATTATGAACTCGAAAAAGTGAATACGTTCTTTTTGCTCATGGCCGGGGGAACGGGGGGGGGGGGGGGGGGGGGGGGGGGGCAGGGAGCCTAAGGTCCCTCCCCCGCCCCTTTTTCTACAGCATACAAAGGAATACATAAGGTGTGATCACATCATCACATTGCACCACCCCCCCCCCCCCTTTTAACCCGGAAGTACGTAAGTGGCACTAGAAAGAAATCGAGATCTTGAGGTGTGAGCGCCGTAAGGCCATGTTTTTGTTTTGTTGTTGTTGTTGTTGTTGTTGTTGTTTTTTTTTTTGCTTGTTAGCTCATGAAACCAGGAAGAGGCCCCCCCCCTTTTTTTTCGAAAACCCTGTTATATGTAGCTATATAATGTATATATATATATATATATATATATATATATATAGCTATATATATATATATATATATATATATATAACAATAATAATGTCACAATAGAGGCATGCATTGAATGCCAATTGCCTTGATTTGGAATTAAAATCAAGGCATTTGGCATTTAATGCATTCCTCTATTGTGGCATTATTATTGCTATTTCTAGTACTGCCAATACGGTGAGCAATTACAATATATATATATATATATATATATATATATATATATATATATATAGTATATATACATAATTTGTATATGGTTGTCCGGTCATCGTGTGTTGTTGTATAGCATGTGTAATAACATGAATTTGAAGATTTGAAGAGTTTGTTTCCAAAAACCGATAAGTCCACTTGTGAAGATTTTGAATTACGGTCTCTTTCATAAAGTACAAAATGATATCTTTTAAATGATATATTGGCCACTATATTATTATAAAGGCATATTTTTGAAGTTTATGGTCAAAAGAAGCAAAAATTTTGTTGTCATTCTCTTTATTTTTCTTGACCTTTAATCGCGAATGTCTCCATTTGACAAATATGGACTTGTCGGTTTTTGCGAAACATTATGGACTTATCGGTTTTTGCGAACAAACTCTTCATTTGAAGACAAAGATAAGATAATAGACATTGATAATTTTTTTTTTTCGTATTCAACCGCAACACACGAGCTATAATACTGATTCTTTGTACCCGAATATGAAATGATGAAAATGAAAGATCAATATCAGATATTCATTTCAGCTCGGTCAGTTTATGTTAGATTATAGATGTCATAATTTACCAATGATATTTCATGGTATATTTTATAGAAACAGTCACATACACAGCTACCTCATAAATTGATGCAATGAACTCCTCCCAAATAGTGAGATCTATACCACATTGAAAATTTGGAATAGTTCAATTCCCCTCCACCCCCCCCCTCTAAAAAAGGGGGGAAGCATTATTCACGAAAATTATACATTCCACATTCCATATCAACATGTATACTAACATAATGATAAGGGTAGCAAATATACCCCTGCTTTCTGAAAGCGGTTAGTCAAATGCTCTTCATAAGGGTTTAAAAGTGAATTTTTGTGACATTTTCTTTATATCTCCTTGAATTGTTGTCCACTCTTACGTTATAATCTCTCGTCATAATAACACCAAAATTTTCAAAATTCTTAACTTTTTGTATCGATTGCCTATTTTCCTCAAACTTTCACTGATGTGTTCTACTATTAAAATATAATGTCACTGCTCTCACACATTCCACATTGCTCTTTGGGGTTTGGGATCCCTTTATGAAGACGAATACTGCATCAATACTTTGACTGTAATGCTTATTCACATAGAGGTCTCACTCGATGTGATAAGCGCTTTCCTCATATCGTGTAGTGTTGTGGCTATGCTGTCAGTAGACTACCATAACTTATCATCTTATTATTAGAATAGGTCGCCCTCTGTAGGTATATAATGAGAACAAATCCTTTTAATTGCTTCTGACTTTACATATTTCCCGTTTCCATTATACACAGCACACGCACACACAAGCCTTTGACACGATGATCACATACACACGCAGAAACGGAGCTGCCACACCTTTCCGGGTAGGCTACGCCCGCTTGTTAACAATTAAGTAGGGATTTCCCAGCACGTAGGAGAATTTTCCGCGGGCGGACAAGGATGTTGGCGAGTTCCGTACTTGCGTCTTATCTGCTAGACGCGTGCTACTTCTCTGTTACTTGCGTTTATTCCGTGTGACCTGCGTGAAAGCTTCGAAACCGACCCGTTTTCAGTTATGAGCGACATACGGGGACTGCGAAGTACCTGCGTGGGAGTCGCTTGCGAGGTCTGCCACTATGGGCCTCTTACTTGTGTTCTGCGTGTACCTCTGCGAGCAAACCCCCGCGACTCACCCGGAATAAGTTTTGAGCATGCTCAAGGCCTTGTCTAACCATGCTTGGGAAAGCCTTGCGGGTTGACTTGCGGGGGGGGGGGGGGGGGGGGGGGGGGATAGCTACCCGGAGCTCCCTGCAGTTGGCCCGCACCTGGCAGTACTTATCTGGTATCTCGCTCGTAGTTGCCTGCAGCCAAGTTTTGAGCATGACCAAAACATTTTCCGAGTGAGTCGCGGAGACTGCCTGCAGAGGTCCACGCAGAACACCAGTAGGAGGCCCGTAGCTGCCGCAAGTCGCAAGTAGTTGACCCGCTTGAAGTACGTAAGTTGCCCCTTGATCTATGCAAATCGAATTCCTTTAAAGGATTCCTTCACAAAGTTGTCAGCCCTCATTCGCCACCCATGCGCCTGACACGCAGGTCACATGGAATGCACTTATGACGAACGTAAGTAGCATACGGGTCCAGCGTGTAGGACGCCCGTGAAACTCAAAGCCTTGTCCGCCCGCAAAAAAAAAAAAAAAAAAAAAAAAAAAAAAAAAAAAATGTCCTGTAACAAGCCCGCGTAGCTTGCCCGGAAAGGTGTGACAGGGCCTAAACTTGACTGCGGGTAAATACGATTTGCGAGAGGCAACCCCGGGTAACTACGGGCGAGATTCATACTAGGTACTGTCATGTACGGGTTATCTGCGGGGACCTCCGTGTAGCAAAAATAAAACCTTATTGTTCTTCGCAAGTCGCACGCAAGGATTGCCCGGAAATGTGTGATAACACAGCCTTTGCTTTTCATGCCAAGTGGTAGGTGATTCTGGTCGCTATCATTTTAAGTAGATTGTTAAGAAGCAGATGTGAGAAGATTAAACAGAATTAAGTATCTTATAAAAAGAGATGAAAGCTTGAAATTTAGCATCAGTAGTTTTCCAATGTGTCATTTTAAGACAAAAATAACATCCACACAAAAATTCAAGATAGTAGCCATTTATCAAAGTTGTCGTTAATGTGTCACGTAAAAGTAAATTCTCAACCTATAATTTGATAAAATTGCCATTCAAAAAATAGTTTTGCTGTCTATTCAGTTATGTTCATACGCATTCGAAAAATATCATACTAATGAAAAATCATGTTGACGCTCCCCTCCCTTTTTGTTTTTTCTTGAATGTTACTCTATTGGTGTACAAGCATAAATGATGATGTTATTTTTACAATAATTTCGGGGTCAGACAGCTTTCTATTTTGACATAGTCGTTTATGATTTTGCCACAGCAAAGTAGGATAAAGTGGAAAAAAAAGATATCAGGAATCTAGAAAGATTTCGTTTGCATTAAGATTCGTGCACATCACCCATTGTAGATCGGATCTTAAATTACCTATATCTCAACACTATAAAATTAGCTTGGATAAAAGGGAAAGGACGCCCAAGATTTTTCCCTCATTCTCTCCTTAGCATTAATTCATTACTGCACATTTTGATACAAATTTACATATTGAGATTTTTCATTTTATCTTAATATTTTTTACAATAGCTTACGAACACAAAAGTATCAATTCTTTTAATTCTTTGATGGATGATACAGCCTACGTGTATATTCCTTCTTTAGATAGGAATTTATCTGCATTCTTGAATAAACTTCCTTTAAGAACATGAACAATCAATCGGTTTCCTCTGTTCTTTTCCAAGGTTTTTTCGAATAACCATCGCTCTGTAAATACTCAAAAGAGCTAACATCAGAATATCATTGGCTTTGCTTTTTGTATTCACATATATATTTTTAAGGGAAATTTGTGTCCATGCATTGCTAAAAACTAGATTTGCCTATACTTTGAAGTCAAATTTGTGTTGAAAGTACGACGGATGCAACTGTTTCATGCATTTTACTATTCGAAAATGATATCTTCCTTTCAATGGCCGTTTTCTCACAATGTATTTGTATATGCCTTTGTTTACAAATTTTGCTGTAACTTGAGAATGCTTCAATATTTTCTTCCCATATGTGTTACAATTATGCAGAATAGGACATGCTTATTGAGCTTTTTTAATTTATGGGCTGTAGTTTTTAAGTTATTGATAGCTGAATCCTGATTGGATAATACTGGTTGCCATGGCGAAAGGAGAAAACTTTTTTCTACAATAATCAATAAGAATGTTTGTTCGTTTTTTAATTGTATCTATCTACAAAAATGGATAAAAATACCAAAGTTAGCAGAAGTATAAGGCATTTGGGAGGTAACCAATCACCTGCAGGCATCTGGTTACCATGGTAACCGTGCACACTGTTATATCTTACAATGTATCCCATTGTATTGCTGACATCTTTAGCAACAGGTACATATAATGGTTTTATGGAGTTTTGATGAATTCTTCATGAAATAAATGCAAAAACTGTGATTATTTTGTCATTTTCAGTGCCCGAATAGCGACAAGCGTCACCGACTCTAGTCTAATTTCTAGCCGTTTTTATTTCGTCTTTATTTCTCCGAGTTGCAGCTTGTGTATGTGCAGAAGCCCGCTGTATTGCGCTAAGCCGAGTGAGGGCGCATACCCAGTGATTGCCACAAAAAAAAAAAAAAAAAAAAAAATCGGTTCGGGTGTTGCAAACACTGGGTATGCACCCTCACTCAGCTTGCTGCAACTCGGAGAAATACAGACGAAATAAAAACGGCTAGAAACTACATTACACCGACCACAGCTTGGCATGAAAAGTTAGTTTGCAGGCAAAAACCCTTGTTTGTCGAAGAAAAAGTCTGCGTGCGCTAAGACTACTACACGCACCACTGGCGCTGGCGCCTGTGTCAGCGCTAGTGGTGTGTGTAATAGTCTTCGCGCGCGCAGACTCCTTTTCGAACAATAAGGTCTTGTCGCAACTAAAGTGGCCTGTAAAATTCTATTGATACAACAATTTGGAATCACATACTACCTGGGGGTGTTCCAGAGGGTCAAACCGACCACCCCGTGCAGTCAAACCTTGTCTGCGGGATGGGTTGAACCAAGTCAATTTTTTCTTGGTTCCTGCGCCTTGGCTAAAAAACACTGAATTTGGAACATGAGCTGCATCACCACCAAGCAATGGCATGTCAAAGATGTATAGTGACAGCAAAGGACTTAACTATAACACGGCGGGGCGGTGCAAGAACAGTTAATATAATCGGCAGCAAAAACTTGCACATACAAATTTGTAGTAATGTTGCTATCAAACCGATACACAAGCACATAAACGGTGCTAGAACAACCCATTCCCCCCCCCCCCCCCCCCCCCAAAAAAAAAAAAGCTCGTATATCGCCGAACTCCGCCAAGCAGCTCTGGATCTAAATCTAAAAGTTGTCATCTCATCATTCCACGTCTAGACTGACGCGAGAGCGGACGTTCGACAAATACATCGGCATCTGTTCTTAAAGCCAGAGACTAGGATTCGAAGACTTCCAGTCGGCTTCATACAATTGGACGTATTCGCTGTGATTCCTATCAACTGCCTATAGGCTAACCATACGTATTTAGATATCCTTCTTGATGAAATCTGTCTCTTGGGTTTTTTTCCCTCTCTTCGAAAGAAAAATGAAGCGCTTTCTCGGTCTTCAGATGGAGAAAAATGGACTATCTTTCTCGTCACATTCGTTGTCATCAGATTGGGTAAGAGTTTATCATTTATTCTTGACATTTATATTTTATATCATTTGATATTGTGTTATATTATAAACTATGAGTTTATCTCCTTCCATGTCAACATCAGGATGTGAAACAATTTTCATATTTTGAGTATTAAAGGTCCTGTTTACCTTTGGAAGCAGTGATTTTAAAAATGTTCAAAATATCACATTTGACGCATATGTGTAGGTCTGTTGCATCACAAAACAATCATCCTACCATATAACATTTTCGCAATACAGCATAAAATGAAAGGATTTTATATCAGTGTTTTTCTCAATAAACGCTAACTATAGACGGTTTAGTCTGGGAAAAAAAAATATTGCAACTGTTGTTCATATTTTGTGTATTTAACAATATTTGACATTGATTATACGGATTTTTTTACAGTAGTTGTTTCTATCCCTAACAGACATTTTAGAACTATTTTAATGTACTAATGTTGAGATTTTGTTTCATCTGCAAAAGCCTAATGGTGCATTATGCCTTTGTTATGCCTTAGTTGTAATATGTACTCATTCTGTTCATGTGTTCTTAGTATCTTGTCATGATAATTGTTTGCCAATATACCATATTTATTTATTCTTTTTGATATTTCAATTATACATACATTTCTGAAAGAAGTTGCGTTTTCCTTTGGTGCAATGACCCAGTAAGGACCTTTTTTAGGGAAAACTAGTGTATATAGTTCGTGAATTATCCACCAAAAACTAATTTGATAGCAATTACACTTTTTAGATATTACGGACATCACACCATCTAGAGATCGTGACGTAAATGTTGCTTTGGAATCCATTGATAGCGTGTGAAATACTCATTATTTTTTTTTTAAGTCCAAGTAAAAAAGTATAAATATCCCTTTTGATGCAAATGAGAAAACGAGTACCAGGCAGTAAAGGAATTAATGATTGTCCGCTAGGAAAATAACGCGGATAGTGTATATAGAGGGGTACTCATGGTAAACAAAAACCTTCTTATTGTCATTGCATTCTATCAAAATTACTAATTCTATCATCATTCTCATTGTTATTTTCAATAGTATTTCTGTTAATATTACCATTATGATCATTTTGCTGTATTATAAAGAAGGCCTACTTGATGTTATTATCATTATCATTATCATTATCATTAGTATAGGTTTTTCCATCCATTTTCGCACTTTTTTCATACATTTTCAGAGATTTATTATTCAATTTCGTCATGAGAAGCACGTGGAACGCAAATCCTAACTTCAATTTCGTCAATATTGTCATTGTAATTCGTTTTTCGTCAAACATTTTCGAAGACAATCGTTAATTGTCATTCAAAGTCATCCCTCCCGCTGACGGATCGCAGAATATATAGATCAAATTCGTTTTTGTTCACACAATTTTATGAATTTTTAATTCAAATTAATAAGATGTTGTCGATTCTTTATTTTGATGGTGAACCAACTTTAAGCCGACATATTTTTACTTTCTCTCGTAAACTGTATCGTTACAATTATTCAATAACCATTTGCTTTGACAATACACACGAAAAAAAAAATAACTTCACCCAAATTTGATAGAAGGTTTAACGACAGTCAAAAGTCATAACCCAGGACACTATGTCAATGTCACATTTTGAACTTTAACACATAATGTTCAGGTTTTCGCATCATAATGCATGAAGCAAACTTAATTTTGTACCCCGGAAAGCAGCAAACATAATTATGTTATTCATTCTTCGACATGTTAAACAGGCTACAGTTCTATACTTGAATTTTGTCTTTAAAAGAAACCTGTACTGACATTTTCTACTTGTCTGATAATTCTAATCTACATTTTTTGATGCCTACAACTGGAAAGAGAGGATTCTAAAACCCAGGATAAGCCTGTAATGATTTTTTGAAAAAAATGAAAACGAGCAAGCCAAGGAACGATCCACACAATTTGGCATACGTCACAGGTGCCAACCTCCGAATTTAGCAAAACGAACTAGAAAGGTTCTACACATTTACTGTCAATTTACTGATGAAATTTCACACGAAGTACTGCAAAAACTGTTATTTAGTAAAATTGCAATATGGAGCTGAAATAAACATGTTAAACAATATTTATTAATTTTTAAAAGGAATCTCTTCAAAAGCTTTTTACTTAGACCAAATTTGTGGGGAATATTCCAGATATGCAAAATGAAATTGGCATCATTGTCCGAACGTGCTGCCCATAGAAAACTATGTGTAAAAAAAGTAACGTTGCACTAACTATGCATTGATGATGCCGATGAGCGATAATGGTTCGACATCACAGTTCAAACTATCTAACGAAGATGAGGACTGAGTGATTCTTAAAATCTAAATCCAAAAAATAGTCAACGGCAATCACGGTTTACGCCTAGTTAGAAGAAAACGGCACTCAGTACATATAGACTCTAGACTAGAACTAGGACTAGGACTAGTGAGCAGTCAAGGACCGAGAAGATTCTACTCGCCGCTCCGTCGACAGCTAGCTGTACGTGGACAGCGCTAATAATAGGCACAGCGTAAACGTCTCGTATGCAATACATACCCCGAATGGCCCTGCTGCCAGAACTTGAAGACGAAAGACGAAAAGTCCAGACTCCAAGGTCTAGCGTTGCCGCTAGAGGCCCTTGTGCTGCAGGCCCTGTTGTTTCTGTGCTGAATTTTGCAGGTAAGGTATCTGCTTTATGGATTTTCAATGTTTTTGTGGTCGAGATAAATCTCATGGTGGTCGTATCAACACCAAGGACTAACTTAGATCTAGTTTTAGTAGGACGCATACCTCGGAAGAGTGGCCCGACCACGTAGATACAAACAGTGCCACTGCTTCGCGATCCAATCGCTGGTGTAGGCATAGTGCTAGAGTACTTCCGTATCCATGTAGATATCTCAAAATTCACCCAACCAAATTGCACCAAAATCACAAGAAGTAGTTTATGACTCATGTCCACTTGCTCACGCTAATTGGAACCAAATCGCAAGTTGAGAAGCGTAAGTGAAGTTGTCGACTTTCCTGTCGTTGCTAAAAACAATCTGCTCTGTACGACTAAACAAGAGTGATCGCGGCGTAGTAGCCCTACTTGCCTGCGCACGCACAGACTGAAGTTAGCCATCTAATATCATGAGACAAATCTTTCAAGTAATCGGGAGCAAGAAATCAATTTATAAATTATTTGAGCTAAGTTGAATGAAAAATAAAGTTCGTAAATCACACAAATCGCTAAAATCATGACATTTTTAAATTTAGTTCCCGCGTAAATTCCCCGTTCGCACAGAACTAGTCGGCTAACTTCAGTTCTAGATTGTGCATATCGCGTTTACCAAGATCTCTCGCGAAGTGTGAGATTTTTTTTTTTTTTTTTTTTTTGTGACAACTTGAAATTCGGCGTCAATATTGATACTTCTCGATTACCGATTTCGTTCAAATATAATACGGTATTTTGAAATATGCTTAGAAGTATATCCTGTAATTTTGGTGCGATTTGGTTTAGCGAAATTTGAGACAGCTGCATGGATAGGACAGTACACAAGTGCCGCCTGCTAGCTAAATTGGGCCTAAGCGTCGTCTGCTACTCGGCACGATTTAACGCACGCGTATGCGAGGGCTTGTAATCCGTGAAACATTTGGCACCTGTGACATCACGACATCCGGGCTCGTCATCTCATTAGCATAATTCTCGCCAAAAAATTTCCATTTTCAACGTGAAATTACGGACTAAATCGTTATGAAATTTTGATTCTGTTTGCACCGCTGGGTCTTTTAGAATTAAAAGAACAACATATAAAACAAATAAAAAACCGGTACAATGCCCTCATGTTTGCCTAGAAATCGTTTGTCAGTGTTTTCGTTAGCGAGACAGTACGTCTGTTTGTATCAGTGTGTACTCGGATTGCTTGTGCGTGTGTGTCTGTATCTGTGGTTGTGTGTGTGTGGGGGGGGGGGGGTGTATGTTAACTCCTAAATGTAAAATGTGAACGGTTACAGAAAAAAAATACATGAATGACTGGAAAATCACACCGGATAGAGATATAAGACGAATATGAATGAAAATTTAACGAAAATGATTGACAAAAGACAAAATCGAACCTGCTGTTTTGAGTGCTGCGAGTGAGACTGACAAATTTTAACTGTAAATGACGGAAATGTATGCCATATGACTAAATTGAATGGACTTTATTTGAAAATGAACGACGAAAGACGAATTTGAAAGTAAGATTGGCCTATTCCCAACATCCTGCGACGAAATTGAAGTAAAAATTTGTGAAATTGACTGGAAAAAAGTTTGAAAATGAATGGAAAAACCTATAGCAGTAGCAGCAGCAGTAGAAGTATTTGTATAAATAATTACAGCTTTGAAAGGTGCAAGAACGGCTCCTTGAGATAAGTGCCCATTAATTGATTGATTTCTTTGCGCAGTGTGGCTGCAAACCAAAGTAAAAGGACAGTTTCGCCTTGTGTACATTATAATTAGTATTTTTATTATTATTATTATTATTATTATTATTATTTCGTCATTATTATTATCATCATTATTATAATCATTGTTATTATCATTATCATTATCATTATCATTGTTGTTGTTGTTGTTGTTATTACTCATATTTTTTTTTTGTCTTGCTTTGCTTTGCTTTATTTACAAGTCTGTTTGAGCTTGGCTTGTGAGGAAATTCTGCCGGGTGCCGAATTCAATTGTGGAACTTACACACTGCCCAACGGGGAGACAGTTGGTATGGTTTCCAAGTTGATGAGGGACGAAGGGATGGCTAAGATGATGATGAATCGTCCATTCTTTGAAGGGAAGGATATGCGCGCCTGCGTCATTCCAGGTAAATTCCGTGCTCGTGTCCCTTTCACGATGTTAAGGAAAATTTGAAATAGCCAGAGTCACTAAACATATCCAGACTCAAACGAGCGATCTCAGGTTTACCGAACAGGGGTCTTATCCAATGCACCACCGAGCTTCCGCCCGACTGCATCTTGTGCGAGTTCCATTCCTAACGGCATGATGCGGGTGCTGCGTACTGCGAATTTATTTAAATTAACGAAAAACATTAAATAATATGAAATTCGTCCATTATGTCATTTGCCATATTGCCATTTGTCATTTACAATAGCCCCGTATCGACGTAGATTTCCCATAAGAATAAGGACCAGCACTGGATGTCGGGAGCATGGTTGGTGGACACGTTGGTAAAGAGGAGATAATTTGTATTCAGCTCGAGGATGTATATCCCCAGTCGTTTTTCCCAACCGAAAAATATATTTTGTCACCTTTTTGTTATATTTTTTTAAGTATTTTCTTTAAAAATGCATAGTTTTGTGATTTTTTTTTGGAAAAATATTCTTAAAATAACATGATAGTTGTTATTTTGAAGAAACTCTCTAAATATATCATATTTTTTGGGTGCTTTTGCGAGTCTTCAGATGAGACGAATATCTTTCTTACATTTTTTCATCTTCCCCATAAACGTTTTTGTGAGTTTGTACGAATACTTTAAAAATAGGACATTTTGGAATATTTTTGTCAAAATGAAATACAATTTATATTTTTTCAACATTTTTTCAGCTTAATTGAACAAATTAATGATAAAAGCATTAAATTATGCTTTGAATTAAAAATGTGATAAAATTGTAAAAGTGAATTCAGTTGGTTCAGTTAAATCAAAGCCAGTTGACATTTCAACTAGCAAACTATTGTGTAGACCAGGTAAGTATTTCTCTTGTATGAATTGTGTTTGTGTGTTTGTGTGTATTATCTATATATATACATATACATATATATGTATATATGTGTGTGTGTGTGTGTGTGTGTGTGCGTGTGTGTTAATTTGTGTGTAAACAGTTTGTTGACACTTGAAAGCTATGTACCTTTACTGGTTTCTACTGCGGTCATGCATATTCATAAGCTATTCAAATTTTCTTGGAATGGAAAAAGAAAAATAAAGTTCTTATTGCTTTTATGATTACAATAAGCTTTGAACTGTGTTGAAAAGTTTACTCAATATTATTGTTGTGTTATTCATAATTTCAACTTGTGTTATGAGAAAGCATTTTCATGTTTCAATGTCAAAAGAGTAATTTATTTGGTAACCAGGCCTTAAATCATTATGACAAAATCGTCCTATAAAGGATGCTGTAGCCCCTCTGTATTATTCGTTGTAGTATCTTTTGTTGTACTTTTGCTGTACATTGTACACAGGCAATGAACAAGAAAATACTTACATATATTGTGATATTTGTGTTTGTACATGAATGTGTATATGTACAATGATGATACAGAAACCAATAAATCAAATCAAATCAAATCAAACCATCAAACATGCGTGTTGAATATATCCTTTCTATCTGTCTTGTTATATATACTTCAAAAAACAAACAGAAAAACAAAACGGTAGGTAGTATTAATCAAAAAAGAAATAGAACAGCAGTATCATTTGCATACTTGAAAGCTGCAGGTACACACCAATCGAAAAAAAAAATCTTATGCTTTCAGGCACTAATAGTCTCAAAATGTGTGATTATTGAGAAGAATACCATACTTTGGCGTGTGTATAAAAGTTTAAACACCACCATTCTTCTTGGCATCATTGCCCACACAAACCATCATTATAACCATCTTTTTTATGTTTGGGATTGTTGTTACTAAGTCGACTGTCACTTGCTATTTGAGGTAAGAGACTATCAGGCTGAGGTTTAAGTTTTCGTTCCATACAGGCCTAGAATGAACCATAGTGCAGTGGTATAACAACAGCGCGAAACGTGGTGTATAATTTATATAAGGAAAAACAAGGGTCATCTGTAACCCATATCAAAAAGATGAAAAAGGGAGAAACAAACAAACATGCTGCTACAGTCGTCAAATATTGAAATTAAATTTTGTTTATTTCTCTAAAGGTCATTTACTCCAAGCTTACAAATCATACAGGACTTTCTTTAGTTATAACGAAATTTTGTAAGAACCGCACAGTATCGTTCATAAAGATTATCAGTATGTCCCCCCCCCCCAAAAAAAAGAAGAAGTTACAATCAAATTTTTGCTTTGATAACACCCAATATGATTAAACTGTCTGAATGCTACTTCAGGGTCTTAAAATATAACATCTTAGCTCCATTTTGCAGAAAAGCAATTAAATAATGGTTAAGCGGTCACAGAGAAATGTATAGGGTTTTCTGTAAGATGTGGGCAATGAGTTATGGTTTCAGACTTTGAATTTGTATTTGGATTGATTCACTATTTTTAAAGATATTATTGTGGAGGGTCCCGTTGATTTTTGTTTTTCTGGACATACGGTATAGATGATAATTTTGCTTCGGTTGGAACGATTATTTCGTTATAACCGTGCTCGTTGTATCGGGACTGCACTGTCTTTAATATGTCTAGCTTAATTCATTTGAAAACGAAAATTAAATAAAATTTGTCAAGAAGCTACCTGAATTCTCTTTTGAAATCCTGGCTCTGCTGTGCAGTCAACCTATAAAATGGAATAATCTGCCTGGAAATTCAAATTATCGCAGTAATAATCACTGTTCGTGAAATTTCGTGAATAACATAAAGAGATATCTTTAAAATTCATTCTTCATTAACATGCAGCCTCTGTAAGGGAGCAGTAACATGGAAAGAAACTCACACAGACTTCATTTGACAGTAACACCGTCTCTCACACTCAACGACAATTAGTCTAGCGGATATAGAGCACATATAGGGTGAATCATGCACATTATGATAAAAGCACCATATTTGGTACACATGTTCATGATGCCAATACAAGTCATTTCTGATATGGAAGCCACTCTGATTCTGCCTGTGTCGGCCGTGGCGGCCATTATTCAAAATGGCCGCCATGTGATATAGGAATGCTGTGTATTTTGGAAACTATAAGTCCGATTGTCATGATTCTTGTACCAAAGTATAGGTTTTGAGGGTCAAGGATTCCAATAGAATAATTTTTGAGAGGATAAAACCATGGCAACCTACTTATTGGCAGCCATTTTGAAAAAATATGGCCACTATGCTAGATATAACATATCCTTACAACGTATGGACAAAGGGTCATGACTCTGGTACCAACTTATATGTTTTTGGCGTCAAGGATTCCGATAAATTCAACTGTAAGTGAATATGAATCGTTTCATCCTAAGTTTTGGCGGCCATTTTAATAAATATGGCTGCCATACAACAGATAATGAATATTGTATATCTTCGAACTCAAAAGATATATAATCACGATTCAAGTGTATAAGTATAGTTTTGGGGTGAAGGTTTTCAATATAATGATGTTTTAGCAAAGTGAATAGGTTCATCACATATCCTTTGTTTTGGCGGCCATTTGATAAATATGGCCTCCCTCCAGTTAAACATGGCTGCCGCTGTACATTCGATTCATATATCTTTAAAACCAATGGATGCATCTTCATGATTCTGGTACAAAAATATGTTTCTGAGGTTCAATTATTTAAATGGATACATCTTTTCGTGTATACAACCATCACATCCTATGTTTTGGCTGCCATTTTAAAACATGGCCGCCGCAATATATACTATACTGTATACGTCTTTGAAACTAATTGGGGTCAATGATTTTAAACAAGCATTTGTTGATTAATAGAAGTAACACATTTCGTTTTCATGTCCATTTTGATAAATATGACTGCCGCACTACATAGAGTATGCACACACACACACACACACACACACATACACATTATATACAGTGTTGCCTAGAATTAACGGAAACGCGAGTTTTCGCAAATATCTGCACATTTGCATTACTTTGATGACAAAATGAATGACATAGAGTTGTAGAGAATTTATCTAGAAGAAGAATGACACCAAAATCACCAGATTTGGTTGAGTAGTTTTCTTTCTACAGATGTTTTTGTAAAGACGGGTCGAGCGTAATTATTTCTTAGCTCAATTCAACAAATTTCAGCATCGAACAAAAGCCACTGCCTTGGGTGACTAACAAAGAATTGAGACCACACATCACAATGTGGAATGCTTGAATAGGATTATTGTCGAAAATTGACCTTCAATTGTTGGGTAGTCTCCGTTGCTGCGCTTTGATAAAGTTAAAGTAAGAAATTAATGATTAACAAAAACATGTCTAGAAAGAAAAGTACTCAACCAAATTGGACAATTTCGTTTTGGTTTTGGAAAAATATTCGTTTCCATTTTCTGAGGGGCCACCCTGTATAGATTATATATACACCCTCATTTGCCATACGTACTGTCCCATTGACAAGAATCGTTCACCTATTATTGGTAAATGAACCTCCTATGTTGTTGCGGTGTTTAGTTCTTTATTGAATTGAATTGTATTGATTGTTTTATTGTACACAATGCGAATGTGGAAATGCGCCTTCCACCAGCGTTACTTACAAAAGATACAAACAGATAAGAATTGTTCGTTGAACAACATATACGTCACAGATTACGAATAACATGAAACATAAATGTTTTGCAATACTTGCTGCAGAGAAATAAGAATAATAACCATTATATTCATAAAACATATCATTCAATTCATTCATTTAAATAAATTCTACAATCATTATACTTATTATCAAAAATTCAACTTTCAACAAATCTTCCACTTCTAATCAACATTTTTTTTTCTTCACATGCCTCAAGGCCATAATGCCAACCAAATTTGATTTCAATTGCTTCAAAACTGTGGAAGTTGTTTACCCCAGGTAAATTTCGAAAAAAACAAACCAACCCCCCCCCCCCAAAAAAAAACAAACAAACAAACAAACAAACAAACATGCGGTTACCTTTTCAACGTTTTGTCAAATACAAACACAAAGAGTATCTTACATATTAACTACACCTATGAATCATCATAAATACCGATTTTAAAATTTATTACTTAAATACTATGAGAGTTATTCAATCCACAAAATTTTAATGAAATTATAGTTACCATGGAACGCTTTGTCCGACAAACACAAAAATTATGTGTTCCGCATCTATACCTCAAGGCCATAATGCCTACCAAATTTTATTTCAATTGCTTCTAAACTCTGGAAGTTGTTCACTCCACAAGATTTCGAAGAAAACATGCGGTTACCATGGCAACGCTTTGTCAAATACACACACAAAGAGTGTCTTAAATAACTACACACCTGTAGATCATCATAAATACCAATTTTAAGATCGATTGCTTAAATACTATGGAAGTTGTTTGATCCACAAAATTTTAATAAAATTATGGTTACCATAGCAACGCATTGTCCAACAAACACAATTATTGTTCATTGATTGTTGTTGATTGACAATACCTCTATCACATTCACTATTCAAGTAGGTATTGAACATCACATAAGTGACATTTAGCACAATTGTTGCATACCTGGAATACTAAAGATAATCATGTTGAATATCAAAGGTAGAATAAAATGGTGAGAATGGAATAGAAGAGTTTCCCCCAATTATGGATGCATAGACAGGAGAGTACAATTAATGTACTGTCATAGTTTCCAGCCACAAAGACATGATTATTGCAGTCTTATAAGACCTATAGACTTCTAATGTTTGTTTTCAGTCAAAACTGTTACATAAAATTATAAGGAATCATATGAAGGAATCGAATTAGCTCTGACAATCCAAAACAATTATTGTTCCTGATCATCCATTGATGAGCGGTGATGAACGTGAATGCATATATAGATGCAGGTGCACTTTAGAGAACGTCTTCAGTATTTCTACTGGTGCCGGTAAATAAGATCGATTTACTGAATATTGTATTCTGCAGTTTTATCTTCCAATAATTATGAACCTATTTCTTTGAGGTTTTCCTTCAATTCATAAATTAGCATAATTTTTCTTGTAGTTTATATTTTGCTAGTAGACTCATGTGGAGCTGCAAATGACAATTAGATGTAAATCTATACATATGTATTGTATAATACCTATTATATTTGCCGGAGAGATGATGAACTACAACATCTAACCGCCTTAGGGGTTCCGCTCCGGATTTGGAAAAGGTTTACTCTCTAGCCTTTGATTAACCCAAAAACTGCCCGCAAAGCAGAGGGAGACTCGTGGAGGTCGGGGACGTCTCTCTACCTGTACAGGACCAGAAGGACCTGCCCACTGCCACTATTTACTTTATCGTTTGATGTATAAGATTCAGTGTAGTTATAAGTATCAGAACATCCTGGTCAATCGTGGATTTTGTAGACATACATATAGTGTGTTTACATTTGATGTAAGTGACCCAAGAAGTTTTAGAACTTTTCTCACACTTAGTGTCATGTTTCCAAAGAAAACATGTACTATATTGGTTGGAAACTATGATTTTCATTCCATAGTCCAGGGACCAGAGAAAGCGAGAGTCTATATTGTAGAAAATGTATAATCTTGATACTTCAGACATGAAATTGTGAAGATCATGTTTTTCACATACACTGTACACACAGATATCCTATAAAGGAAGTTGAGCATATTTTCCTAAATGCTTACAAAGTTAACTATGCCCAGATGTTCCACATTAGAATACTTAAATTGAGTGAACAAGTAATTGTTGACCCCAAAAACAAGCGTTTACACCTGAATCAATCCACAATGGGCATCCCGCTTTCATAACACTCGTACGCTATTTCTTAAATGGCCGCCAAAACAAAGGATGTGATGAACCTATTCACTTTGCTAAAACATCATTATATTGAAAACCTTCACCCAAAAACTATACTTTTACTTATGAATCGTGATTATATATCTTTTGAGTTCGAAGATACAATTTATACAATATTCATTATCTGTTGTATGGCAGCCATATTTATTAAAATGGCCGCCAAAACATATAGGATGAAACGATTCATATTCACTCACAGTTGAATTTATCGGAATCCTTGACTCAAAAAACATATAAGTTGGTACCAGAGTCGTGACCCTTTGTCCATATGTTTTAAGGATATGTTATATCTAGCATGGTGGCCATATTTTTTTCAAAATGGCCGCCAATAAGTAGGTTGCCATGGTTTTATCCTCTCAAAAATTATTTTATTGCAATCCTTGACCCTCAAAACCTATACTTTGGTACAAGGATCACAACAATCGGACTTACAGTTTCCAAAATACACAGCATTGCTATATCACATGGAGGCCATTTTGAAAAATGGCCGCCACGGCCGCCAAAGGGAGAGTCAGAGTGGCTTCCATATCAGAAATGACTTGTATTGGCATCATGTACATGTGTACCAAGTATGGTGCTTTTACCATTAAGTGCATGATTTTTTCTATATCCGCTGGACTAAATAGTCCAAACACTAACAAATGTGAATAACCATGGAGGTTCAAGTGATGGAATAACACCAGTCTTATTCCCTTTGATCCCTTGTTTAATGCCGCCACTCGGAAATATTTGAAGAATTTGCTATAAAAGCTGGAGCTGCCCCACTTAGAGGGAGACAATTGATTCATGGGGCATTGCATCATGACTAGTCACTCTCTAAGGAAGATATGTCTTTATGATGGTAATTACTTTTTAGCCGTCCCTTCTTATAAAACATGAGCAGTACGTACAGGTACAGACATGGGGACGTGAGAATAAAGATTGCGCAAATATTGATGAAATAAAGATTTAAATTACTCGACTTTACACGACTTTACAATAATCTAACATATAAATAAATAAAGAACTATATTTTAAGATTATAGCATATCACTTTCATTTGTCGGATGTGATCGGAAAAATTGTAAAATCGAATTTAAAGTGAGGGAATAGTTTTTTATTATTTTTACGACATACAGCTGAGATTTAGACTTTTTCACATATTTTTGAACGGGATCTATTTTTATTTCATATGCCTTATCATTAAGTGAAACGTCATGTCATTCAATAAATAAACGAATAAAATATAGCCGACGCTATGTTTGCGTTCAAAATGAATCGTCAGATTGCTCAGCAAGACGGCGGCGTTGAACATCGATCATCAGAGACACAAATGCACCTGTGGAATTCTTTTGCATCAATAGAAAACTGACAGCTGTTTAGATAATTACAGCCAGTTGAAACTCCATCTCTTAAAGGCAACCGGTCGTCGCAGGCGATTCGCAGCTCAGTAGAAAAGCACGACAAGCTGCTCCTCCCGTTATTGTACCCCCGTACGTACCGAATGCCGAACACGACGCTACGCAGCGCACCAGCGAAAACCAGATGGGGCACGAGAGCCGTGCGAGCCGTCCACTGTAATTTCAACATGGACGCCCGAATACCTACCGAATGGGGCCGAATGGGTGCACGCACAAAACCGCACAACAGCCATGCGCATGAAAATCTCTCCTACGGGTCCCTCCCGGTCGTCGCGACACAACAGTAGAGCTGCGTGGTGTACGTACGTACGTATCTGGCTCCAGTCTCTGTTTATTTGCACTAAATGGTGCCAATTTCAGCAATCTAAGCAATAATATTTTAAAATGTCTGGAAATATTATATAACAATATTTTAAATCATTCATATATTACGTTGTTTAATATTTGGTATTTATAAATATGCTTTGATGAAGAAATATTAAAACTCTTAACTTCATGTATAGCAAGTTGCAATGCATATGGCCATATGGCGGGTTGTTTTGATCTCATTGGCAATATTGTCTGCTGCGTCAGCTGTGTTATAGTCTAGTGGGATTTCTGAAAAAGGGCTCTCTAAAATGGTGTTAGAGGCATTTTTGAGTAAAAGTTGGGAACCGGTCTCTTTTACCTAATTTGAGTATGCTGAATCCGAAAAATCCGGTTCCCAAGCGAAATTCACCGATCTTGACCATCTAATTTGCATAAACAAAATGGCTGCCAAGCTACAGAAATTATCAGTTTCAGATACGCATTTTCTAGCAATTCTTTGCAAACAAGCTGGAAAAAGTGATTTGAAATGTTTGTACAGAGAATAGAATTACCAATTTATAAGGGATAAACGTTTCTCAGGTGGCAAAAAGTATATTCTATTCATGATTATGCAAATTAGGACTGAAATATGCAGATAACATTATATACATTAACACTGGAAGAGTAATTTTGACATTTTTTATTTCTTGAGAGACAAATTAAATACTAAGTATGTAGACTTTAAGGTTTTGAGGGTCAGGAAAACTCCGGTTTCCAAGCGAAATTCACCGATCTTGACCATCTAATTTGCATAAACAAAATGGCTGCCCAACCACAGAAATTGTCAGTTATTCAGTTTCGGACACGGATTTTCTAGAAATTCTTTGCAAACGAGCTGGAAAAAAGTGATTTGATATTTTGTACATATAATAGAAGTAGCAATTTGAGGGATAAACGTTTCTCAGATGGTAAATAGTATATTCTATTCATAATTATGCAAATTAGTACTGACATATGCAGATAAATATATATTAACACTGGAAGAGTAATTGTTACAGTGTTTTTCTTGAGAGGCAAGTTAAACACTAAAGATGTAAACTTTAAGGTTTTGAGGGTTAGGAAAACTCCGGTTCCCAAGCAAAATTCACCGATCTTGACCTTCTAATTTGCATAAACAAAATGGCTGCCCAGCAACAGAAATTGTGAATTCCAGACACGCATTTTCTAGATTTTTTTTTTTTTTGTAAACGAGCTGGAAAAAAGTGATTTGAAATCTATGTTCATAGAATGGAATTAGCAACTTGAGGGATAAACGTTTCTCAGGTGTTAAATAATATATTTCTTTCATAATTATGCAAATTAGTACTGAAATATGCAGATAAATATATATTAACACTGAAGATTTTTTATATTTTTTTTTCTCTTGAGAGGGATGTTACGAATATTAGATATATACACTTGAAGGTTTGGAGGGTTAGATGAAATCTGAATCCCTTCTCAGTGGTATCAAAGTAAATGCAAATACATGTATTGTATCGGTAGGCAAATTATATGCAGGCTTCATGAGTTTTATGCGCATGCAGTTCATTCAATAGTCTATATACCCTGGTAAAATTTTATTTTTCAAATCCTTTAAAATGGTCCTTTTGGATTTTTTTAAAGAATTCAAGTAAGGAACCCGATTCTTAACCAATAATGATTGCGTTAGGGCTAAAAAAAGACAACAAAAAAAAACAACAAAAAAACAAAAACAAAACAAAACAAAAAACGGGTCTTTTTCAAGCGAATGAACTTTAAAATCTAATTTGCACAATACATACAAAATAGCTGCAATATTGCCATAAAATTGTTAATATCATGCAATATGTTTTTAGTACATTGATAATCGCAAAACGAGTTGAAGAAAACTCTCTCTACACGGATCATGACTCAACGTTTTATGGGGGGGGGGGGAATGTCATCGAACAATGCCATTTTATTCATATGCAACATCCATTATTGTATTGTTCCAATATGCAAATCTATAGCATTAGCACGGAAATTCTATTTCCCAGTTAACCAGAACATGGTAATCATATATATATATGATAATAAAGATAACATATGATTATATATAGCAAACATTCGTCTATAGGTTGAAATGGATTGGTGGTTTTATTCTATTTTGTCTTATGAAGTGGTGTTTTTTTTTTTTGGTTTGTTTTTTCAAGTCGACGAAAAATACCTTTAATGTCACAACAAACATTGCTGATGCCCCAATGAATAAACAAAATTATGTTGCAAGTCCGTTAGATATATAACACTGGAGAAGGATCCATTGGAAAGTTAAGTTTGTAGAATAGCCGCGATCACACACTGGCAAAAGATCAAGAAGTTTGAGATCGCGATCTCCAAGATCTCAAAAGGCGCGGCCAAATTGGCAAAATATCGAAAAGTTTCAGATCGCAGTCTTTAAGATCTTGAAATTTTTCAAGTGCGTGTGACTGCAAACTTTCCGCGAAACTTCCCACTACAACTAGGGATATTTCATTTTATAATGCTGTCCTCTCCAAACTTCTCGATCTCTTGCCAGTGTGACCGGACAACAAAAGATCATGAAGACGTCGCGATCTTAAACTTTGCGATCTTTTACCACTCTGACCGCGCCTTATCATGATAAACTTTAATAACGATGTTAGAATAGCAGTGAGGGAGAAGAAATGGAAAAAAAAAAGACGTGTGGCACACATCCACCTATATTATATCCTTCTACATCTGTTATAAGAATGTAACTTAGTCAACTTCCAAGACAGTTCGAACTCTGAAATTGCATCAGCCAGTGCAATCTGCGAAATAAGGGGTTTACACCTTCCTGTTCCTTTTTGTTTTTGTTTTCAGTATACTTGGATAACATGCCGCCAGTGATAACCACCAAGTATGATGCATTTCAATTTATTCTTAACTGGACGACGCCACGCTCCCTTGTCTGTCTGACTTCTGATATCAGATCATACAAATGACATTCTTAGCAAACAGGCCTCTATAGCTTTATGGGCCAGTAGATTGTAAGAAATAAGGAATAATGAATACTCATTAGAAACCATGTTACATACAGATGATTCCACTTCATATCAGGCCTAAATGGACGCCATTTTGCCTCTCATTATATGGTTTATCAAGTATAGTTTTTGAATATCCACATTGTCACTTGAATTTCTGCCTAAGAATTAAGATATGGATCTTTTTATGGAGGACCTGGGTTTTCCATTACCTTGCGAACATGAAGTTACTTTTGATCCCTTGAGAGATAACATCTATCCGATAGCTACCTTAAGGAGGCCTTCTTCCGTATAGATACTGGAGTTGTGCTTTTTCTGCCAGACTGATACTGACAGTAGCACTCACAATGACTCACAATCATCAAGGATGCTGCTTGTACGAGAAAAAAACTAAAGGGTTCCAAGAACATGGTTGTTATCAGTCGTCTTTATAAGAATAAACTTATATTCGATTCAAAAGATGCATCACACAAGCTCGTTTGGCACAAAATATGTTCGGCCATTTTACCGACAAAAGTATACTGGATGCTCGAAAAGCAGTCCAACGACAATACTCCAGTATCTTAAAAAAAAAATAAAAAAAGGAAGAAAATCCTGCTCACTGTGCCAGACCTGATCTTTCTTCACCAGTAGACATTGGATGGGAACGTTTTGATCTGATCTACAGCCTGTACAACTGATTTTATTATCTAGCTCCAATCCTGCAAATTTGCCTTGAGGTGATTTCATGTGCATGCGAAAGCATTGCAGAACATTTCGATGCAAATGTCACAAATTAGGCCTACGATGTACAGCAGTGTGTGCATGTTAGCAACAATGTGATGATGCAAACCTTACATGAATGCAGATCAATCTAGCTCGATTGAGAAATAGACTTTTTGACTCAGATTATGTTTCTTTTCAGCCAAATTATAAAGGTGTTGATTACTAGAATTACAAAGTTCATTCTACGTTTCTGTTTCCGACACTGTCCGAGATACCAGGATTTTTGTTACATTTGTTTGTTTTTTTTTGCTTGAGCCTGCAGAGTGGGTGAAGAGATAGATTAAAAAAAACCCATAAATTATGACGAGATTTATGAAAGTTGCCACTTGATTTTAAATTCAACAGATTGAAAATAATTATAAACCAATCTATCCAATGAAAACGACAAAGTACAGGGTGGAAAAAGCGACCTTGCACTAATCCATAGAGTAATGTATAGTGATGTGATTGTTCGATAACTTTGATGGCAAGACCTTGTTTTGGTGGTGAATATGCATATAGAAAATGGGTGCATATTTGCATAATTTATTATGCAAATGAGATAATAGATGTGTGTTGTTTACTAGTTGCAGTTAATTTTTGCATCTCTTAATCACACCAGGAATCATTAACAGGTCTTGATATTGTTATAACTGTTATGAAACATATTCATATATTGCGGCAGTGCGTTGTAGAATCTCGAAACCTGCCTGGTCTACGGCCTCTTGAATATCAATTTGCAAACATATTTCATTTTAGTATCATTCAGTTCTCCTTTATTGATTGATTCCAGTACTTGATTTACTTCGGACTCTGACGACATCATTATGTGCAACGTGTTTGCCCGATATCTTAGCTGTATTTTAGTACGCCAAGGTACATTTTGATAGCAAGACTTTGTTTTAGGGAATATATCCATAGAAAATTTGTATAATCTATATGCAAATTAGATTATTGGGGTATTTCTAATAACTGTGTTTTTTTCTTGTATCTCCTTTATCACAAAATATATGTATGTATACAAAATGATATCATAACTATAATGATTCAGATTCATATATCGCGGCAATGTGTTGTAGAATCTCGAAGCCTGTCGTAGTAAAGCCTCTTGCGTACCAATTTGCATACGTTATTACAAACATTGTTATTCATTTTTTTATTCTGAAGTGGTTGATTCCAACACTCGATTTTCCTCGGACTCAGATGACACCATGAACACTTTGTTTGACCGATAGCATATCTATATTTTTCACTACGCCAAGGTACATTTTAATAGCAGAACTTCGTTTTAGGGGAAAATATGTCGAGAAAATGGAAAAATATTTGCATAATTTATTATGTAAATGAGATGCATGTTTTGTTTTAATACATAATGTTGGTTCTTGTATCTCTTTAGCGCACTAGGAATCGTGAACCGGTCTTGATACAATGACAACTATCTTCAGAATTATGATTCAGATCCATATATTGCAGCAATGCGTTGTAGAATCTAGAATCCTGCCAGTTATGTATCCTCTTGTGTACCAATATGAATAGATATTTGCATAAGTGTAATTCAATTCTTGAATTGATTGAATTCTTTTGAATTGATTTATTTTGATTCGACTCCGGCGACACAAAGTACTTTTTGTTTGCCCGGTAACTAACTTGTTAAAATGATTAAAAACAGAAGTGAACACGTAGGTATTATACATGTGCATATATATGCGGTAATGCATTACTGTATCAGCGGCAACGCCTAATTTGCATATTTCACTTCTTAATTTGCATATAAAATTGAAAGTTATGAACAAATGATGACCTAGATATTGTCTTTGCACCTTAATTTCTGAAATTACTACTATTTCTGCATGTCTCGGGAGATGCTATGAAAATTAGATCATCGAAACACCTTAAAAAGCAATGAATTGGCGGCCATTTTGTTTATGCAAATTAGATGCTCTTAGACTCAAAATTCCGCTTGGGAACCAGAATTTTTGGATTCAGCGTACTTGAATTATACAAAATAGACCGGTTCCCAACTTTTACTAAAAAATGCCTCTAACAGTCATATTTTCCCCAAATCCCACTAGACTATTGCAGTATGTTGGGCCGGATCGGAACATAACAAAGTTGGTATAAAGTCGTCGGTACCGGTATGTCAATATCAATAATGTGTGTGGTATGCGTGTGCTGTTTCGGATTAGCCTTGGCTTTGGTTTAGTAATGAAACCTCACAATGGAGATCAAAACAGCCGTCCAACTCGAGTAAAACGTATCTACTTGTTTGACGCTATCGACGAGTGGAGAACGCAGAGAGACGTGTTCTTAGCATGCTTAGTTATGGGACAGGGAGGTTTCCTCTCACCTCCCTGCTTAGGACAAGTAAGAGACCAGTGGCAGAGGGGGAAGCTTCAGCGTCAGCGTGCCGATGAAAAATTTGCTTTTCACTTGCTGGAGTTGCATGAACAGTTTTGCAGGAATTTAGAATGTGCAAATTCGTGTTACGGCATGCACGGTGGAATTGTAATGCCACGGCTTACGCCAATCAAGCAACCCCAGCTGACCAAGTCAACAACTTCAAGGAATCCAGATTCAGATGATGTGTAAGTAACGTTAGCTAGTGTTAGAAGTCTATTGCATGAATCAATGATTGAAGTGGAATGACTTTTTCTAATCTATCTTTAACTGCTAGGGCCTTTGCGTTTCATCGACAAGTATAGGCCTATTTTTCTATGTATAATTCCGCGAAAAACTTCTCTAAGTTCTCATTTATGTCAAATTATGATAACGCCGTAATCGAAATGACATTTGCTGGGTCAGTTTATCGCTTCTTAAAAACTGACCCAGCAGTTGGCAGCAAATGTCATTAGTCAGGGAATCGCAAGTAGTGGTAAGTTTTTTGTCATTACAGTATTGAGAATTTAAAGTATTTCATGTTCAAATGTATAATTTGTCTTGACTGCGGAGCAGAATCTAGATAGATCGATACAGTGAGGTCACTTTCCTGAGCAGCTAGCGTCAACAATCCAGGTTAAATTTGCATAGCCAGATTTCATGGCTGCGATTCAAATACTGTTTGTCCCCATTGATTTAACTGTATAGCAAAGTCTCCTCTTTCATCATATTTAGGGGCCCTACATTTTAAGTTTGGTTAAGGAATTTTGATAAAGATTGCAATTTTCATAAGCTGGCAAAAGTTTCAGGCATCTATGTTGCGTTTTAAATATAGTCAAACTTCCAATGCATTTGGGCCAATAATTTGAAACCCAATTCAAGTGATCCAGTGAAGTGTACATCTTATCATGTGAATTTCTACAAGTATGTTGAAATGTAAATTCTGAAGAAAAAAAAAATCCTTTACAGTTGAAATTCGTTAAAGTTTGGTTACACTGACAGTGTCAGTTCAGTGGTAGTAAGTACTACAGAGTTACAGTAGTGTACGTACAATACCCTTGTACGTGAAAGTTACAGATTTATTTACCTTCACATCCAATAGGGATGTTGATTGGTGTGGAAGTTGTCGATGAACAACAGTTCATAAGAATCCATTGTTTGAATTCTAATACAGATATTGGTCATAGGTCAAGGGGCAATATGAACCAATCAGTTTGTAACATGTACAGGTATGAGCTTCATCAAGTACGATTAATTGGTATCCGTGGCATAACTACAACGGAGGGGGGATGGGACACATCCCTTATTTGTTGATCAAAGGTACGCCTTTGATTGGTAATTATCAGTGTTTGGTAGAAAGCTAACCCATTTAGTCGGGTAAATCTACAACAAAAAATAGCCTTAACCCCAAAAAATTGATACAAAAGGTTTTTTAACGGTTTTGGGTAGGGTTTGACCTCCAAAATAACATACTAAAAATCTACTCAAATCCACCTACCGGAAAGGGCCTATTTCCAAGATGGCGTCCAAAATGGCCGCCGTGGGCTTAAATTGCCATAGAATGGGCACTAGTTGGCTTATATTAGGAATTTTTGTGTCAATTTCTATGTTTCGGAGGTCAACATATCTATTGAAATCATTTTCAAAGTTGATCAGTGATGGGAAAGCCTTAAATCCAAGATGGCGTCCAAAATGGCCCCCCAAAATGGCGGTCATGGGCATAAAATTGCTATTAAATTGTCAATAAATGCCGAACGTGTGTGATGTATGTGCCGATTTCTATGTTTTGGAGGTCGACAAATCCACTGATATCATTTTCAAAGTTGATTAGTGATGGGAAAGCCTTTAATCCAAGATGGTGTCCAAAATGGCCCCCAAAATGGTGGCTATGGGCATAAAATTGTTATTAAATTGTCAATAAATGCCGTGTATGTTTGTGTCAGTTTCTACATTTTGGAGGTCAACAAATCAACCAAAACTATTTTGTCACGCTGATTAGTGAAGGGAAAGTCTCTAAAACCAGGAATGGCATCTAAGATGACATCCAAAATGGCCACCATGGGGTTAAAATTTCTATAAAACAGCCAATAATTCGTTATACTCAAAATACCCAATACGTATCTGATACTTCCAATGTTTGGATTGGATTTTATCCGTTATTGTGGAGGTCAGCTGTATAATCCAAAAATCATTTCTTGCCAAGTGCTAGTGTAACAAAACTTGAAATTCTGATATGGAATCCCACTTATGTGCATTTTCCTTACTTTATAATTACTAACTCGGCTATTGATTATACATTTCAGTTTCAAATTTGTGCGATCTTTTGTCGTATAACAACAAGTTATTTGTCCCTGTGTTCATTGTTGCTTCAAAAACTTGCACCAATGGTCTATTTGACACCTTGATAATATGTGCAAAATTCAGATGGTTTGTTTTTTAATTTCACAACAACACAAGATTATGAAATTAAATGTTTAATGTTTCCAGGTAAGCGTCCCTGGTCAGTGACGGGGCATTAATCTGCACATTACTTGAATATGAGACCGTTCTGAAGCAAATAATTTTCACACAACAGTAGATATATAATGTACTCTTAAATAAATCCCACAAGGATTGGAACAATCATCCCTCAGCATTCCCACTGATTCCCACTGATCGGTTACTAGCCATCCCCTTTAAACAAAATGTCAATTTTGAGTTGGGTCATTGTTGTCTTATCATTTCACACTGTTGGTGTGAGCATCGATATTTTGTGGGAGCTATCCTCCAGTTTCCGAAAGGCTACCCCAAACTGGCAAGGAATGATGTGCTCGCTTTATCAAGGGTATGAACACCCTGGTCAGTCTTCAGTGATGTTTTTGCCAATGATAGACATGTATTCAGGGGATAAGACTTGCGTTCTATCGACTTTGGAGTTCCTTACCAACATGGCAATGAAGCACAATTTCTCACCCATCAGAACATTTGATCAACCACTCTACTGGAAAGCTGCTGAAATCATCCAAGATGCACAGCATGGGTTGTATTACTGCTTGGCTGTTTTCATTTGTTCATGAACTTGCTCGGTGCCATAGGAACACTCATGCAAGGAACAGGGCTCAGCAAGGTTCTAGAGGTCGTATATGGTGAGAATGCAGTGGTGCATATGATGACTGGAAAGGCAGTTCAAAGAGCGTTCAGAGGACATTTGCTGGTAGACAAGTGCTTTAATCGAATGGTTGTATCCGAAATGATGAATGAGAATACTGAGTTTGCATCACTTGTGGCTCAGTCAGAGGATATGTACTCTAAGGTGTTGGATGGTGAGACAACGCTTGAGAATGTCGTGACATATGAAGCAATGGTTACAATCAGAAAACAAATGGACAAACGTAAGATGGAACTTCGAACAAGATCCAAGACAAGTCAGTTGTGGTTAAATTATCAGACAATGTTAGGGGTCGCAAGAAAGTTGATCATGGCAGATCGAAAAGCATCTTGACCAATGCACCTACATGCTGTAACTGAATGTCTGCCAATATTTGCTGCAGCTGGCCCTTACAACTACCTGAAGTCTCTTACTTCTATCTTCAAGAAATGTCAGAGCTAGAACAGAATCATCCAGATGTCTTCTGCAAGTTTGCAGATGGATTCCATGTCATCCGACGGAGTAATAAGTTCTGGGTGGGTCTAAGCCCTGATCTTGTCATCGAACAGACCTTGATGAGATCCCTGAAGAGCACTGGTGGCCTAACACGCGGAAGTGGGATGGGTGAAGAACAACTGTCTCTATGGACAATGTCAATGCCGGTCACGTCGGAATATAACAGTGCGATGCAGGAATTCACTGATCTTTTGTACACGACTAGTGAACAACACAAGGAATCTAGTGGCGCAAGGATGGAAAGAGATGCTTCTGACCTAGCCAAAAGCAGTTCAAAACTCAGTGAATGCTCTCCATTTTCTGCAGATCCCTCACTAAGAAATATTGTGACTGGAGTGATGGCCGCGTTGGATGTGAATGTCCACGAGCATAAGTCTGTTGGAGAGAAGATTATGGAAAGTATGGTCAATAAACCTGCTTTCACATCTTCCTTCAATCGAAAAGACAGAGCCAAAACACTTGGAGATGTATCTTCAGTCAAACTTGGTCCAGACAGAGCAATTGACCCTGCTCTACTCTTTCAAAGATTTCTTGTCGTGTCAAAAACAGGAGACATTTCGTTGGAAAATGTCATGGGCTATGACCTGAGCCCATTTACCCCTGCCCTGTTTGAGGGTATAGGTATTTTCAGAAAGGCTGACAAACCTCCATTAGTTCAAGCTATCAGAGACCATTCTGCCAAAGTGTCAAATGATACCGTGTCCGACTCTGTTCCCCAAACTGAGCACTATGTTCTTGATGGTGGCTCCTTGCTGCCTCATTTGTCATGGACAGCCGGGGACAGTTTCAATGTGATAGCCAAGTCGTATGCTGACTTCACTATTCATCACTATGGAAAAGTCGTTTTTGATGGTTATGATGATGGACCATCTATTAAGGACAATACACACAAGGGCCGTGTCCGTGTTCCTGTCCAGGAGCTCCAACAAGCAACAGCTCATCAACCTCATCAGTGAGGAAATGAAGAAAATTTGCTTGAACGTAATTCATGCACCAGGGGATGCCGATGTAGGCCCTAGACATAGTAAAAGCGGAAGTGACATCGTCATACCAACAATCAACTACCCTGATTGAAAAAGATACCGATCTGTTGGTGCTATTATTGCATTACGCTAGCGTCGACAGCAAAGAACTGTATTTTCGTTCTGACAATTCATCCAGGAACTGGAAGGTGCACAATATCAACCAGCTGAAAGTATCATTGGGTGAAGAGCTATGCCCACATCTTCTCTTCCTTCATGCCTTCACTGGGTGTGACTCGACATCTCGAGTATTTGGAAATGGAAAAAAGTCAGCATTTCAGAAACTGGCAAAGGGGGATTCAGCAATCAAGACTTGTGCAAACACCTTCCTTGTCCCCAAGCAAACAAGATACATGGTCGTGGAAAACGGCAACAATGCCATGAAAGTATTATTTGGAGGACATCCCTGTGATTCCCTCGCCAAGTTGCGATATAATGTCTTTGCGAAGAAACTGACTTCAGCTAAGTCGTTTGTCACCCCAGAACGTCTGCCACCAACAGCGTCTTCAACAAGGTTTCACTCTCTGAGAGTATACCATCAGATTATGGTCTGGATGGGGAGGAACGGAAACTTGAAGGCAACAGACTGGGGCTGGAAACTGAAGGACAATAAACTAGTTCCAGTCACGTCAAACAAGGACGCTGCTCCAGAAAAATTGTTGAAGAAGATCCGATGTACTGCACAACTGGCTGTAGAACAAGTCGCTGTAGCTGTAGGGGATACGGTCTGCCATGCCACAGCGTCTGCGGACCCTGTCAACCTGATACCTGCGAAAATCCTTTCAGCAAGACAGTATCGGAAGACGAAGAGGAGGCATAGTTTATCTATGGTAAATGCTACTTCAATGAACGAACTTTCGTTGATGTTTTCGATTTACCCTAACTTGAAGGCATTTTAATTGAAAGTACGTTCTAGAGGAAATGGTGATCATTGTGAGAATGCCGATTAATTGATAAATTACCAAAGCATATTTTTATTTATGTTATGCACAAAGTGGTTAATCAATTCTGATCACTACACACGGGACTACTTTTTAGGTAGACACTATTTGAAGGATTGGGCATGACCTCCAAAACATAGGAATAAACACAAACACTACTGTAATGTAATCCATTTATTGCCTGTTTTAAAACAAGTACACGCCCATGGTGGCCATGGGGGGGGGGGCATTTTGGACGCCATCTTGGATTCAAGGCCATACCATCACTAGTCAACTCTGAAAATGATTTCAGGTGATTTGTTGACCTCCAAAACATAGAAATCGACACATACATCACACAAGCACAACATTTATTGACAATTTAGTAGCAAATTTATGCCAATGGCGGCCATTTTGGGGGCCATTTTGGACGCCATCTTGAATTTAATGCTTTTCCATCACTGATCAACTTTGAAAATGATATCAGTGGATTTGTTGACCGCCAACACATAGAAATCGACACATATATCACACATGCACGGTATTTATTGACAATTTAGTAGCAATTTTATACCCATGGCGGCCATTTTGGGGGCCATTTTGGACGCCATCTTGGATTTAAGGTTTTTCCCATCATTGATCAGCTTTGAAAATGGTTTCATTGGATTTGTTGACCCCCAAAACATAGAAATTGACACAAAAATCAGAAATGTAGGCCAGTTATTGCACATTCTATGGAAATTTAAGCCCACGGCGGCCATTTTGGACGCCATCTTGGAAATAGGCCCTTTCCGGTAGGTGGATTTGAGTAGATTTTTAGTATGTTATTTTGGAGGTCAAAACCTACCCAAAACCGTTGAAAAACCTTTTGTATCAATTTTTTTGGGGGTCAAACCTCAAATTTACTCTACTAATTACAATGGCTTTGCGATGTTACACTGAGTTGACTATGGACAAAGGTCTACTGTCCGCGATTTTCATTAATTTGTAGGGCATTTTTCACACATAACCTCAAATACTGATACTTGTGATAGGTTTATTTATAATGGTTATCCTTCACGCTGTATTGTTGAGACAATAGTGTTCTGTTTGTTTGTGTAAGAGGGAGATAGACAATAATTTCTTTATGCTCCTGTCTGAAGAAGGCATTACATCTTATTTGTCATGTACGTTGTAACAATGAGTTTTAATGTTCACTTTGTGTGTGTGTGTTTTTTTTTTAAGATTATTCACACCAGGCTAAGCTGACAGAACTATAACTGTGAGTTTACCTAGTCAAATGAAAGGGTTTCGGCATTGCTTCTTACATATAGTATATTCCAGGCAGGTGATACAACGCTCACCTTCTTCATATTAGTTAGTAAAACAATGAAGAGTGCAAAAATACTGCATAAATGTGCAGTGCAACTGTGGCCGTTGGCCGTTGGCCCTGCACGGGCACAGTCGCTTCCCCGTCCTGAATTTACACACGCCAGGGCAAGTACATGATACAGGCAGGGTCTCCGACCCAATCGTCCGCGTTCAGAATAGACAACTCGGCGGTAATATCCGCTACCCATGACGATGTGTCATCGTCCATGATGGCCACCCTATCTATTATAATGTGGTCTGCACTCACTAATCTGATCTGATCTGACGATTATAGATTACAGTATAGTTGACGAGTGACGACGATCGACGATGCGATGAGGAGAATGCGTAGTCGTACGAAGTATACGCAGCTAGCTACTAGCTCATGCGAACATCACACAGTACATACAGTATACCATACATTCAACTCACATTACACAAAACGTACTGTCCCGCGCTCAGCAAGCGAGCAATCGAGATACTATAGCGCGATACATTGCTTTAGGGATGTCTTGCGCACACACACATAGCAACTTCGGAAGCGAGTTTACGTGCTGCCGCCCGCGGCTGAAATATGTCCATGTATCCTCGCGACTGGGTGTCTTTAAACCTCCTTGAAATAACATTCTTTACGAATTAACTCATACACTACAATTATGGCCTTCCGTGCTAGGTGATTAATTCTAGTAATTGTAACTCACCACAGACGCCCCCAACGAGCCATTTCCGACAGTGTCGCAGTGCCCCCCTCAGCCACCTCCGCAGGGATCGGGTGAAGAAGTCAATTACTGTATGATCGACCTGGCCAACAAAACTGACACGCTGAACCTCACGTGTAGCGCCAGTGGCTTCTACCCGAACGCCACCCTTGTCTGGATGGTCGCGGGAAGCGAACTGGCCCCCGTTGCCGAGTCATGGACATCGAACAGCGACGGCACGGCGAACGTCGAAGTCACTATTAAGGCGGAAGTGAACACCAAATTCTTACATGTGCATCATCTGCGGCTTGCCCATCAAGGGAGAATCAAAGTCATTTAAGGTCATGGTCCAGGTGCCTGAGGTCAACGACCGCGGAAGACGGAGGTCCTGGAGGCGGCAGTAGTAGCAGCGTAGGTAGGTTCCTAGGGGTTAATCCGTAATTGCAACCATTGTTTGTAGTGTTGGTAACAAATCTCTCAAGAGGTCGACACCCCTGCTGGAAAGAACACAGTATACCACAGTGTATACAAGCACAGTGTGAACACACCCTGGGATACCGCGTTCTTTCCAGTAGGGACGTCAGAAAGAACAGGAAGTCATGGATGATGAAACTTTTCGTCATCTCTTCACATCTCCCAATCAGCAATACTAAAAAGAAAAAGAAACACAAAACAAAACAAAAAACAAAAACAACAAACCAACCAAACAAACAAACAAAGAATCAAAATCCCACAAAACACAAAAACATAAACACCTTATTCCAAAAAGTTAGCAACCACAGCATTTCATAGTGTCTGTACCTCAAGCACCAGAAACACGTCGATGTTTGATCCCTGTGACTAAGCAATGTAATGATTTGAATGCGTTACCTCACTGTCTCCAGACAATTCAACTTCTTTTATTTCTCCATCTTTCTCTATCTATCTTTCTTTCTATCTATCTTCACCTCCCTCTCTATCTCATCCATTCTTAATCGAATTCTTTCGCTCTCTCTTTCCAGGACTCCGGGTCGTCATCGCTTTCGCCGTCGTCGTCGCTATCGTTGTCAACATTGTTCAGTCCAGACTCGGGTTCGGATCGTGAGGCAGACGCGCTACCGACTGAGCCAATCCATAACAGTGATTAACTCTCGATTATGCACAATGCACCTGTTTCTTGTCGATAGCAAATTACAACTTTTGACTTGAATACACGGTCTCTCAAGGATTAGCTCAGTTCTTTCAAGAGACACCGCGGTCTTGATCACGGTAATAATTTGCAAAGTATCCTATTTTCACATCTGGGTCGAAGAGAACACTGGCGATAAGACATTGTGGTCCAAAAGTCTGATTTTATTTGGCAAAACTTGATTCTCTTTGAATTTGATTCATGTGGGAGTTTACTCAATGTTCCATGCATGGTATCCCAGATATGAATTAATGCAGTAATACAAAATGTGTTACCTTACTTACTTTAAAACAAATGAAAATTGCGTTAATCTCTTTCGACATCTAAATTGTTTATATACACTCAGCAAACAAGAAAGTAAACACTTTTTCAAGTTTGTATATCTCATAGAATATTTGACTAAAAGGAAACGTATTTTATACCATAACTTATGAAAGGCAATTTAATTGGCTTTCAACCTGCTGGAAAGTCAATAAAAAGAGAACATTGTTTTTCTCTTCCAAGGCACAAAGTAAAAAAATGCAAAAATGAACATCTCAAAGTTTCCAAACACACTGTGTGTGGGAGATTCAGGAACCGCTGTGGTTCCGTAACCCACTGCAAACAATAGGGTTTGTTGTAGTCTTGCCTCCCAGACCCATTGTGTTTAGAAACTTTCAGATGCATTATTTCACTAATTAATGACCCATTTTCTCTGAAAGTTGGTGCAATGGACTACTGAAATGTGTCTCTTTCACATATCAAAAATATTTTTGGGGGGCAAAGATACACTTTAAGGCTACTGAGTTATTTGTGCCATATTGTTGATAAGTTTGATTCTATACTTTCATTTCTTGTATTCCTGTTAATTGTATGATTATTATTGTATTCTCAATGATTGTATAAATTATCTGTAATTGTAAACTTGAACTTAAAATTGGTAATAAATCATTCATTCGTTCATTCAATATAAATATGAGGCCGGGCTTATTAGGAACAATGCATGGATTACAAACCGCCTACGGGCAAAGTAATCGCAATCCTGGTCGACCGAATTTTACAATCTCTCTCGAAAATATGCAGGTTAAAGAAATTGTCTGCGTTCAGCGCCAGAAAATCCACCAAGTTTGTAAAGATTTAAAATGTATTTTTCGTCGATGTCTGTATCTTGTAAAGCCAATCAATCCAGCATACAAAAACCTTAAGGAATAATGTTCCTAGCTCTCCCTTTATTTATCTATTTATTTATTTATCGATTTTTTTTTTCAATGAGAACATTCGTAATAAAATCACTCAAAAGGTTTTGAAGCTGACATGTAGCGTTATACGTAAAGATTAGACATGCAGGGTACGAATATTGATTGCAACGCAATTCAAATTGATCTATTCTTTGCCCCAAATGATTATCTCAAATAATCTCACATTTTCCCCCTCTTTACAAAATCCTATGTTCTGAATTCTATCAATTGTTTGCATCGGTTCATTCCCGGAAATTTCCTTGAAATTTCATTAAAAATGGCAGATTTGGGGATATATCATGTAACTGCTTCCCAATTGTAAATAGATCAGATAGGGGAAATTTGATTTGTTTGGTCAGACATCGAGTATCCCGAATACATACAATAATGATTTGTTTGTTAAAATTGTTTTTATTACATAAAAATCTATTCGAAGAATTTCCAGTGTATCTTTTAATGCTCACACTTCACCTCTATTTTTTTCATTTAAACCTTTTGAATATATATGATAATTATTAATAGATAAATCTTGCAATTTTTATGTATTTGTGTTCAAAAGGTTTATTGTCCCCCAATATTTCTTCTAAATTTTTACTGAATAGTAATGTTTATGTTTGTAACTCCCGTCGTGCTAATGATTATCATTGCAAATGTCATCTGAGAACAAATATTTCTAAGAATACAGTTTTTTTTTTATAAAGGTCCATTAATATGGATCAAAATACCATTTGATTTGAAAATGAAACCGTCTTTGAATAGTTTTAAAAGGAATTATAAATCTTTACTCCTGAATTCATATTCTCATTCAGAATGATTGTTTTAATTGCACTTATATATGTCTGTTGATTTGTTCTTCAGTCTTTTCTTTTCTATACTCCCGATATATTTTACACAGTATTAATGTTTTCTAGGGGTCAGCGATTTACAAGGCTTGTTGCTCTTCTCTGTTGACCCACCTTTCATATGAATTTACGCATTGGCTCTTGTTCTTGTTGTTGTTTTGTGTATGTGTGTGTATTTCTTTTGATATTCATATATTTGTATCTATGTGTTTTCATTGTATGAATTGTTTGATGATTTTATGTCGAATGGAAATAAATTTGAACTTGAACTTGAACTTGAATGAGAATTGGAATAACTTGTGTATCATGGCCGAACACGTCAAAGATGACGACACTAAACAGTGATGATCTAACGAGGATGATTATGATTTTGAAGATAACGGCGAAAACGAAATTTACATTTAGAAAATAATGGATGCCTGCTTTGGGCTTAAAGGTCCAGTTTACCTTTGGGAGCAGTGATTTTAGAAATATTAAAGATATCACATTTGATGCATACGTGTAGGTCCATTGTATCACAAAACATCCCACCATCTAAGATTTTTGCAATAAAGCCTAAAATATTAGGAGATACCAATATTTTTTTTTAAATAAACCATAAATGTCGACGGTTTAATCTGGAAACATTCTTATCATATTTATTGTTCACATTTTGTGTATTTGATAACACTGAACGTCGATTATACTGATTCAATTTTTACAGTGGTTGTTACTATCCATAACTCACATTTTATAACTATTTTGAAGCAGTAATGCTGGGCTTTTGTTTCATCTGCAAATGATAAATTATGTCTTTAATGGTATGACTGATTCTGCCGGTTATGTTGAAGATGAAGATGATGATGACAATCCCAGTCATGTAAGATGTAAATCAGACTGATCATAAACGCAGAAAGTTTTGATGATTATATCAGGGTATACCTTTCAGACTTGCGTAGACTAGCTTGAATTGTATGACTTGTATGACTTCTTGTTCCACATGACCAATTTTAAGGGGGTCAACGGCTGTGGATGAGACTTAAAGCGGTACTAAGAAGAGATGAGAAGGTAAGGGGGGGGGGCTCAAGATGTAACCATGGTGATGGGTCCATGATAGAGTGATGATGATGATGATGATAATGATGAAGGCATTGATGATAATGATGCGTGGTGATTAATAAATCGATAGTGATAATAATGCCATAATTATTGTTTCATCATTTCGAAGGTTCTTAAATCTGCAAAATGAAATGAGGTTCATTAATCTGCAAATGAAATAAGGTACATTAATCTGAAAAAAAAAATGAGGTTCCCTATTCTGAACGTTCGTTAATGCGAAAACGGAACAGGGTTCCTCATTCTGAAGGCTCGTTAATCCGAAAATGAAAAAAAAAATGGCGCATACAATAACGAACCTTTGGGATTGCGAACCTAATTTTAACTTCGGATTAACGAATTTCATAAAGAAGTATTTGGTGTTCAATTTTTGGATTAACGAACTTTCGGAACTGGGAACTCCTAATTAATAGCGAACTTAATTTCAGTTTCAGATTAACACACCTTAGGAATAATGAACATTCGTAATAACGAATTCTTGTTTATTCCGCCAAATTTTCTGTAATCATTATTTTTAAGATATAATACATGTACATGTATTGGGAAACCACAACAACTCCCCAGACCAGTCGTTGTTTCACTGTACCTTTCTTGGCGGGATTCCTGGCGATTCGCAGAATGTCGCCCCCTTCAGGCAGTTCTTTGGTGTCGGCAAGGCGCCGACTTGACGATTGTAAGGTAAGAGTAGAAAGAAGGCGCAACCAAAATTATGAGTAGAGGCAGAACACGAGACATCGTGACCGATAACAAAAGGCTGCATGGAAGACAGAGAAATGACGTCAAAACAAGCAGCTTTAAAGTAAACTCGGTTCCCTTTAACCCAAGTTCAAGTTCAAGTTGATTTAGTTCATTTCCAACAAACAATAATTAGAAACACAATGAGACACTCGTATACACAGATGTCAAGAAATCAGTATCACAATGTGATGAACAGAATTCACGAAGGCTATTTAAAGGGGATGGCGAGTAACTGATCAGTTGGAATCAATGGGAATGCTGGGGGATGACTGTTCCAATCCTTGTGGGATACACTTAAGAGTACATTATATATCTATTTTCTGAACCATATTTTCTGAAAGAACTATTCTTCTTCTACATTATTCTTGAGTTTGGGATCATGAATTGAACGGGAAAGTAGGTTTTCAGCAGTTTTTCTACAACCCCTGTTTTGGTAGAGAATTGTGATCAGGTTTTTCTTAGAGGCCCCTTTCATTTATTGAAAATCCTTTGCACCCTCTTCACTTTCAACTCTAATAACTTTTGAAACGATGATGCTATATTGCTTTGAAAGTTAATGTTTATCATGGTCAGAATGTGGTAATAAACCATGCTTAATTTCAGTTCAATCTGATAATCCCTTTATTGTTGGTGCTACAGTGGTTAACATGTTTTGTCCAATTCATGGCACAGGTAGCACGGCTTAGTAAAGATTAAGCACTTGGGCAGACCCTGTACTTCAGAGCCTCTTTCCTCAGTTCACACTTTCCAGAGTGTGTGCTTTCTTTCCAATATTTATATACCAGTAGGTTAGGAGAATCCATTTGATTTGAGTAATACATCATCTTAAAGCTTAGAATTTGCCCTTAACCAAAAATTAATGTCTGGCGACTTTTTGTTTGTTTTGTGGTGCAGGGTCACATGTAATAGGTATCATCGATCTTAACTTAAAAAAAAGATATTGTAGGTCACAGGCAGAATTACACACTCATAATGAGCGGGAAGATCTATACATTTGTGTTGTTTATTTCAGTTCATCTATGAAATGTATGTGTCTTTTATTGCTTTTTGTTTGTTTGTTTGTTTGTTTGTTTGTTTTATATACGGTGTGCGATACGGAATAATGCGTGGCCTTGAAGTTTACGTTTTCCCTAAACGTCGAATGTATAGACCAATTAATTATTGTTTGTGCAGAAATTATGACGAACACTCCGTAAAACCTTGAGAAGCTAATACAATCCATTGCAAAAAGAAAGAATTTCAAACTATTTCATGGGATCCCGTGGTTCATCCTATCTAGAGTAGACGACCACAATAATTCGTTATGTCCACAACACAATATGAAAAAAAAAATGATTATGAAATGTAAATATCTATAATTTATTCTAAATATTAGTATTCAAATTAATGACTTTTACGTCGATTCTTATCAACGTAAATAAGCACCAAATTAAGCAGTGTTTAGAAGTAACCAAGATTGAATTTATGGGCATACGTACTTTGGCAGAATCGAACCTACTGATCACTGGAATGGCGTCCTATTCACTTGACCAAAGAGCTTCCAGCCGATAGCCAGTGCTGGGGCAGAGGCTTATAGCATGCAATGGGTAATGCGTATTTATTCATAGTAATGAAATTCTAGCGTCGATTTTACTTTACAAGTATTGCATGCTGATTGACCAATTGCTCTCCACTGACTTAATATTTTGTTGTTCGTTCTAATGAAACGTTTCCCTCGTCATACATGGTTGCAAGCCTACAAGTATAATATTCTTCTCCTGCAGTTACCTATAGACGTTGATAGAAGAAATATCAGTTATACATTCAAACCATGCTACTGAACACGAGTTTTGAGGAAAAGAATACCATTCCAGTGCCATCTCGAAGAGATGATTGCAAAATTCTCTTCAGAAGTTCTAAAAGAAACATTATTACGTGAATATCATATTTGCCTTTTAATGAGTGGATGTGGTTTTGACGGATGGCATTAGGTACAAGTACAGTATTTGTACCTGTCTTGCTGGGAAGAAAAGGTTTGAAGTGTTGAAGTTGGACGACACGGGGTTTCGACTAATGCTGGTCAGGGAAGAAGAAGTACTTTACGGGGACAAGACAAGTGATGTTTAATAAAACGGGAATATGAAGAGAAGAGGCTTAGCTTTGGAGCGATTAGATATCCAAGTCATGAAGATCGGACGATCGATGTGTTTGAGTTAGATGGATTGCGAGTGATGACGTAGGCCTAACTATTCAATTTCAATTCAATAGTTTATTTATTTCCATCATCACAAAGAAAAGAAAAGAAAAAGTTGACATAATCCAAAGTGATACAATTTTTTTTTTAATTTCTCTTACACTCGTCCGATAAAGGATTTTTTTTTCAATACAATATAAATTATACACGAATGATGTCGTAAAAAAGAAACAATGCACTTTGTCATGGCAACAAAAATAGTAAATAATCACAATGATGGAAAACAGTGTTCCACTAAAAAAGCCACGCTTGTAAAACGTGGAACACTGGAACAAAACAACAACAGCACCAATTTGTTATACCAATAAGACATATTCATTTTAAATTCTTCTATATACTATTGTACATTTTACTCATTGATATAATGATGTTGATACTATGAACAATACTTACTAGGATTTTAGGATGCAAACGTATAAACTATATAACATATCACATTTGTGGCACAGACACTATGGGGCCAGGTGTGCCAGGAAAATTGAACGGAAAGGAAGATATGCAATCGGCTAAAAAAAAAAAAAAAACATAACGACGACAACAACAACAACAATAACACAATACACAGAAACAACAGAATTTGAGGAAATGCACTCAGACAGATACTGGACAACGAAGAACGAGGAAAAAGGAGCAGGGAAGAATAGAGAAGGAAAAGGAGAGGGATGGAAAAGGTCTGTGGACACACTACAAAATCTCAAGGAAAAGTGAAACATGACGGGTTTTTTCATTGAACAGAATTAACTGGTATATTTAGAAAACAAATATTTTTTGAGTTTATACTTAAATGTAATTAACTTCACAGATTCTTTTAGATCATTATCTAAGCTATTCCAAAATCTGGGTCCGGTATAAACAAATGTATTTTGAGTGTGTACAGTTCTAACTAAGGGAAGACTACATACTGAGTGACACGTAAGTGAACTAAGTCGCCATATTTTAAGGTTTGCGCGGCGGCGGTAAGCGTGGAAACAGTAAAATCGTATTGAGGTGTGTCAGTTGTATAACAGAGAATTTCGTAGTGCTGAATTTATAAGGTTTCAAGGGGATTGGATGTTAAACGCAAAAGATTTGAAGTGATGATGGTTACCATTTATTTAGAACGCAGTCCAAGGATTCAAGTTTGCATTGTTTTTGCCTCCATACCAGCCTTAATTGCGTACACCAAGTAAATTATCCACCTGCACGGACAAGTTCCCAAGGACCGATAGTACTTGTGGCAAAATGCATGTCTTGAGATGAAGGGGCACGTTCGTTCTGATGGTCATAATAATTATCTTTTATAGGTGATCATTACAATACCTTGTTCTTTTTTACAAAAAGAAATATCAGAGGCCTGATGCCTGCCTGTCGTAAGAAATGTAAGTGCTTTTTGTTGATACTTAGTGCATTTCATTCGTGTCTAGAGTGTCTGGATGGAAACTCATGAAATCATGACAGAATTTTTTTTAACGCTTTTTATAGAATTTATTCAGACAAATCAAATGAAATTGTTACATTGTAAAGACACAAAATATAACCATAATACAATGTTTATCGGAAAACAAAAGGTTGTGTGCAAAGTAGTATAGATGAAACATACATAAATTGACAGTTGTACACATTTGACATGATTCATGAATGTACAATAAACACCTCATACAGAAATGGAATATACATAATTCAGAGACACTCAGCCTTCCTACTCGAGGAAAGGAGTCACCAGTCTGAATAAAGATTTTATCTAAAACAAATACCAAAAACGTGAGAGGTGATGGACTTTCAAAATCTTTAAGATGTATCCTATTCACCAGTTATGAACATCATAATCATGATAATGACTAATATCTCGCAGGGTCTTATGCAAGTGGAGATTCATAACCAAATGAGGATCAGAGAAAATAAACAATTGGAGCGGGCAAAGCTGAAAACACAGGAGATTCGAATCATTGTAGATAGATTCGCTGAGGTAAATACAAAATATATATCTTAACAAGATGCAATAGTTAAACCCGGTACTTCATGAAGTATAGTTTTCCCATTTCTCGTAGTATAATGTCAAAAATCCTTTAATGTTGCTTTTTCGTATTCAAACTGATTTGAAGTGGCAATTGCCCTACATATTTCTTCACAGGTTGGAGCTCTTCCAATTTTACGATTAGTATAAATCATATGCTTAATCAAAATTAATACATGATACAACAAGGCATGAAGTTTGATATTTTCCCTGAATGTAAACACATGAATGATGTATGCAGCGCCCCCACGTGCCCACTGGCGAGTAAGTTGGCATCACGTCTCTCGCTGTTTCTTTATTCGTTGATCTGTTTCATCTTATTATGTTTCGTTGTCTATGACAGGTTGACCCTTCCTGGCCCTCCGGTCTCATCGTGACCTTTGACACAGCCACTAACATTGTCCGTTTTCATACATAGCTTGTCTTCCGGATTCAGTACCAGTGGGATTCACGAGGATATTTTGTTGTAAATGAGTCTCCCTTTTTTGAACTGATTTTCATAATTTTTCATAGGCTTACAATAGCTAAAAATGTATATGATGTATCCAGTATTGTGCAATATTAGAGTGCAAACTTATGTGACTCATAGCCCATTTTATTCTGTAACGACTTCTGTTTTCTTTCTAGTATATTTCATTGAAAATGATATGAACTTACTTGAACTATAGCATTTTCCCGAAGCACATTGAAAATCAGTGGTATATATATATGTATAGGTAACTTTAGAAGAATGTATGATAAAGCACGCAGATGGGGTCGAACTAGATGACACATTGGTATTTTGGCTAATGAGGTTCTGAATATTGTGCCTCAAGTGGAGAGCGATTTTTTTTTCAACCAAGGACTTTGGTGTACATCTAGAAACATGACGATTTTATGAATGTATATTCCCATCATAAATAAGGTTGCCATTTTTCCAGTTTTCATTCACTCATCTTTTGATTACACTCCAGTAGAAATAAAAAAATCCAGGCTTTACCACTACAAACTTGTCGACAGTTAACTTCACTGCAATAGAGAGGCTCAGACAACATGCTAGCTTTTCAATGATGGACACTGTTTTTCACAGTTACACTCTGAGGGAGGCATACTAATATCTACAAATAGTCACTTGCGTTGAAGTCTGAAAGGCATAAGCCAGTATAACCGGCATCGGTCCTTTTCCACCTGTTGCGTTTGCTGTTTTACCATTTTATTCTTTTTTTCCCCTTCAGATAAACGGTAATGTAAACCTAGCAGCCACCCCCTCCGTCTCTCTCTCTCCTATTCGCATTTTAAGAATGCCGAATGAAATAATAATCTTCCTGTGAATTTCTCCATCCTCCCTTTCTCTTCAATAAAGATTTTGAAAACTGTTCACTTGCTATCTTGGGTACCTCCCCCAGAACACTCTGAGGGCCCGGGCTAATCATTAAAAAGTCCAATGGTCGTATTTGCTTTTAGTAATGAAAAGGCAAATTTCCAAATCAAATAAGCTAACAAAAGAACAAACACACCTCATACATATACACCACAAAAAATGGAATGAACAGCGGTATTTTGTCGGCTATTCAACTGCTAGTAGGTACGTAGTCTATGTAGGTCGTGTTTCATATATGCGCAGCGATTCTTCCTTGATTAAAAAATGGTTTAAAAGTCTGTTAGGAATCATTTCATGCAAAACTTTAGCGATTACACACCACTGAAGTTTGAAGAAAATCTGGCCACCTGTTACGAGGTTAAAGCATTATTTTTTTTCCAGTTTTGGTATAGACAATCATCGTGGCGGGGTTACAAGACTACAAGAAATCGCAAGGCCATAGTAGGGCAAATAATATTTGAGGGAAACATGAAGATTTGTGGACCGATCGACCAATTTTCTCAAGTCTAAAATTAATGCATTTACCCTAACTTTTTTTTTGCATTCTCTCATTTTAGTATATTCGAGGAAATTCTCTTTACGTTATTGGGAACACAAACGTTCTTAACCAAAGACTGAATAGTAAGCCAGTCAGTGCAATAACTTTATAAGATCTGTGAAAGTGATTAAAATTCATGAGCCGATACGAAGCATATAAACGTTACATTATTTTCACTGAATAATTCATTAGGAAATGATTCAGCTGGTCTTGTCCAACTATGGAGCTGGTGTATCTGCGCATGGGAGGAATGTGTGACGAAAGAAGCCACAGCTCATTGGTCGTAGAAAAAAATTCTGTGATTCAAAGGCGTAAGTTAACAAAAAAATCTCTCCAAAGATTCTCTCGTTAATATTGGCTGAACTTGTCTTGCGTGACGACCATCTGCTGTCTTCTATCACCTGTCTGTTGAAAATACAGGTTATGATTCGTTATTTCCAAGGTTCGTTTATCTGAAAATGAAATAAGATTCATTGTTCCGAAGCTTCGTTAATTCGATAATGTAATAAGGTTCGTTAATCTGACAATAAAAAAGGGGGTTCGGTAATCCGACAATGATACAAAAAGTTCGTTATTCAGAAGGTTCGTCAGTACACCTCCTTTTTGTTTCACTTTAAGGACAAACAAGTCTTTGGAATGAGAAACCTTGTATCATTTTGGGATCAACAAAACTAAGGATTGACGAGCCTTAAAATTTCGGATTATAGAAGTTTCTCAATAACGGTTGCCATTTTGTTTCCTAATGAAGAAATTTTGGATTGACGGACCTTTGGAATAACGCTGCAAAGCTTTGGCTTATTATCAAGGGATTCTTTTTTTGTTTTACTTTTCGGATTTACCAACATTTAGTCATGGGGAGTTTGTGTGTTTCAGAACACAAAATCTTTGGAAAAACGAACCTCATATCATTTTTGGATTGAGAAACCTTCGGAACAACGAACATCATCCGACATTACCCAAACCAAAGGACCTTTGACAAAGGGTACGTGGGTGGTTTATCTTTTCATCTCATACTGCAAATTTGACTTTAAGCGATCGTTGCCCCGTAATCGTTCTCCCAAATGTCAAATCTTTCTTTGAATTTATCACCTGGCACGCTTGGTTTGATCATGGTTTGATATCACTCTCCTTCAATGCCGAACACCTTGAGTTCTTTGTCGATAGATTACGTGTTCAAGCTCTTTATTGTCACGTGATGATAAGATATCTGGCTGTAAATCGTCAGGGGGAGGCGGTCGTGTGGGTGAACGGTATGAATGGCGGGAAATAGAGTGTAATAATCCTATGGGAGCAGCAACGAATATGACCCAACGAAGTCCAAAGTCACCTAACGTCGAAAAAACCAAAGAATAAACGAAAAGTATTGCGTGAGTGTGTGTGTGTTTGTGTGTGTGTTTGTGTGTGTTTGTGTGTGTGTGTGTGTGTGTGTGTGTGTGTGTGTGTGTGTGTGTTTGTGTGTGCACGCGGGCCCGTTTGTGTGATTAAAATAAAAGAGAGGTGTACTTGGATGAGAAACAACCGTTATAAAATCGTAACTCAGAAATCTCAGTCATAGATTCAAAACGTTGTAAATGAAGCATCTTCAAAAAATTAAAAAGAACTGTTAGAGGAAAGTGATTGCAGCTATGTTGACCAATCAGCTGCTATCTGGAAACGTCATACTATGTCATTATTCGACTGCATGCTTAAATAGTTCGTTGCCCATTTTGGCAACTTGCCAACGAAGGTCTCATTGAGCAAAATGGAGTCGTACACATGACTACTATAAAGCCGATGACTCACAGAAAGAAATCCTCAAAATTTTCGTTCAGAGCCAAGACGACATGTTTACATATCATTTTATTTGTTCTGGAGATCCAGCTATTGACAAATGCTTTAAGTATGCTGAGAACACTCGAAAATTCCCATAATATGAAAACGAAAGGTAAACTGGATTCAGAGCTCGATATCATCATAACAAGTATTTTCAAGAAAGAACGCTTGTAAATTTGCGTTTACTGCGTCTGGCTCAAACATATTTTGTTCTTTCCATTTTATGCAACACTATGACTAGTTGGACTCTCGTAAGTGGGGAATTTGCTTCACTAAATTTTGAATGCTCGTGCGCAAGAAGCAGCGTTAGGATTGCATGCTTAAATTGGCTGAAATATATAGGTATATCTTTAGATAAACAAGAGGAAAGAAGTGCCATTGAAATTCATTTCTGTTCTTTACATCCATGCAAATAAAATACCTTAACAGTCTCCAATTGACCCATAGATTAAATCTTCCATGAACTTTCTGTTTCATAAAACCTGTACGCTGTTTTTATGAGACTCGATTGATTGGTATTACAGTGATACGGTGGAACGGTAGACGTTTAAATACTAGCTCAGAATACCAATGGGCGTAGAAAAATGGAATGAAAGTATAACAAAATAGATGTCATCCATATATCTTTACCAACATATGCAAGTTGCCATGCGACAATTACAATTGCCCAAATCTGTCTGGAAGAGCACAATTTTATTACACAGAAAACTGATAAACATTCTGACATTTATGAATCATCAAGTGCTGCCAGGACTCTCACAACGCAAGCAAGGTTTGTTAAAGACCATTGGCTTTTGAGGTACTCCTCTACAAAATAATACTACACGTTTAAGACGACTAAACCTAGTGGCGGATCCAGGTGGGGTGCACCGGGCGGACCCCCACCACTTTATTTATTGTTAAAAGAAAATAAATATAAAGAAAAAATTGGGGGTGCATGTGCCCCCTTTAATTTTGTAAAGGCGCCCCCTCTTTACGGAATTCCTGGTTCCGCCCCTGAAACTCCCTCAACATTTTCTGCAAAGCTATGGCGTGAGTTTCCTCGAGCGAGCCTCTAGAACATAATGTATATATAGGAATATTCTCGTGTGTGTACATAGTGTACTTTCAACAGTAGGAAGTGATCCTTACAAGCAGAACTCTAATGCGACATGAAACATATTAAGTCCAAAGTCCTCAACCGCCATATTTATACGTTATGTTTGACAATGGTGTGCATGGCGCCACCCCCCCCCCTCCCAGGAAGTGATGGGGGTGGATGGGACAATGTGTAACCACAAGGGTTTGCAAGGTAGTACTAGAACTCTTGTCTGAACTTCTTTCATATCATGCCAGGTGCAAACACGGAGGCTTTCATCCAAACAAACTCAAGTAAACACAGATTCCCCCTTTTTTTCAGCACATTCTATGAAGAGCATGAACATTCGAATTATTCCCAAGTTGAAACTACACTGGACGCCAACTCATACTACAACTAAAAAGAACAAAAAAAAAAAAAAACAGTTGGAGAGGACAGTCCTCCACCACGCATCTCATGCATCAAGGGAAAATAAAAAACTCCTCCAGACAATGAAAAAAAGGCCTGGATCCACGCTCACACTGGATCAATTTTTGCAAACAAACAGGTAGTCAGACCAACAATCCAACAAGCATGGAACCTCCCTGGGGAATGTGATAAACAGACGAATACTCACCGGCAAGGTGCATTCTGCGATAATGAAGCTACAACTCCATGATGCGACGCTATACGCTTAGGTAAATATGAACACTATTAAAGAGAAACAACGCGTCTCGGCATATTGTTATTTTCTTATATGCATTCATCTGCAAGTTTGTGAAATGCAGTCTGCTATAACATTCGTGCTGGGGTATCAGAACTTTTCAAATCAATATCTATATTCTTTGAGCCTTAAACCCTTCCGTTGGGAACCATGGGTGCAATTCATTGAATGAAAGTATAAGTCATTTTGGAATCAACCTGTTTACCAGCGAGACCGATAAAAGACATCATTATGATCTGAATCAAGAGTGCTTTCACAGACTGGATTTATTCAGCATTTTCTCCTCGTATGCCTTACTGTGAGCAGAAGCGTTCATCTCCTGGACATAATCACTGCTAAAACGTTACAATGTAATTTCTCATTCACCAGTTATGAAGGAGATCTTTGGTCATTTCTTCCTTTAAATCTTCAGAGCAAACTATATTCGTGGTCGCATCTTTCGCTCACCATTTCATATTGCAACTCAACCTACTCAGACAAAGTACTTAGAAAATGTTTGCTCTGCTACCTATACCTCTCTCGACGGCATTAAAATGTCAAAGATGCAGTTCATATTTGTTTTTCCCCCGCCTTGCATTTCTCCTTAACCTTTGACCTCTTCCTTTTCTATTTTATTTTCTTGTCAGCCTGTTTTCCTGCTTAATGAGCGTGCTTGTGTCAATGAATGAATTAGCCATATAACACTCAACCCAAGCGTGACATTCTCCTATAAATCCATTACATGACATAGAACTCAAATGACTTTACTGCATTATAGTGGTGGTACATTGTACTTCATGATATCCATAACAGGCGAAAGTTATGTATAATTATGCACTGGTGTATATGGACAAGAGTTACGTATAAAATCATAGCAATTCATTGCACAAGAAACTCAAAAACAACGAAAAACGGATAATTCTTGGCCATTGATGATAAAAAAGAACACGCACATGTACTGATGAGAAGGCGGTGATGTTGCTCAGTCAGTGGCGCGTCTGCCTCCAAAAAAATCAATGATAATAAATGAATGAATGAATGAATGAATGAATGAATGAATGAATGAATGAATGAATGAATGAATGAATAAATAAATAAATAAATAAATAAATGAATAAATGAATAGATAAATAAATAGATGAATAAATAAACAAATAAATAAATACATAAATAGATAAATAAATATATAAATAACTAAATAAGTAAGTAAAGAGATAGATGGATAGATAAATGAATAAATAAACACATAAAAGGACCTGGGTTCGATTCACCATGTCTATAGCTGAGCAAATTATGTGTAATCACAGCTTTCCCTCTCAAGAGGCAACACAGATAAGACTCTGTCCCTCGGATAAGACATAAAATGGAGGTCCCGTTCGTGTGTGAGGGAATCGCAAATCACACGTGTACAAGATCCCGCTTCATTCATTCATCATTCAGAATGAAAGATAAAAAAGAAAGAAAGAAAGAAAGAAAGAAAGAAAAAAAGAAAGAAAGAAAGAAAGAAAGAAAGAAAGAAAGAAAGAAAGAAAGAAAGAAAGAGAGAAAGAAACAGTTTGATTGGGAAATATTGCCCCCAAACTGCACACAAACCTAAACACATTTTAGGCCCTACAGTCTGCAGATTCAATAATCGCCATACTCCTTTTGAAAGACATCAGATATCCCAGTCATTTAGAGGGGAAATCTGCCAAATCAGAAGAGTCCAATGATGTCAAGAACATAGGAAAAACCATTAAATCTGGAGTTCGAATAAATCAGTTTTGAATATGATTCGTTGTTAACGAGGTATGTTTTTGAAAAGGTATACATTCATTTTCGGTGGAATAAAGTAAAAATATGAAGCAATTCAATATTGAATAGACTTAAAGATGAAATACTTAAAGTTAAAGAAAAGGATCTAAACTTAAAATGTAGGCGACTATTTTTCATAAGCAAAAGTGGACTACGATACGGGCCTAGATGATGTTGAAGAAAGAAATACAAGTACACTGTATAGGGCGATGCACATAAGTATGCATTGATATTACCCTTTTGGCAGCTAACGGTCCAATCAGTCTGGGCCAAAGAACTCTTACTTTCAAGATGTCAGCATACATGCTGTGAAAGTTTGTCGAACTTTCGAGAACTTTTAGTGGATTGTAGCATTGTTTGGTTCTTGTACTATGTCTTTGAGGTTGTTCGTGAAATATCTGAATTGGCTGGAAATAGTAAATGAGGTGCTAAAGTGGCATCGAATATCACTTTAAGGCGAGGCAGCTCATAAGTGGTGCAAGCAGTATCAATTTCTACGTATGAATAACATTCAGCACTCTCTTCCCATGTAGTAAGAAAAAAAATGAAGTTTCGTTAAAAGGTAAGGAAGTTATGAACATATTTTTCAGGATGATGCCATGGTATATGCATACTATGCATATATGCCTATATGCGTTAAATTATTTACCATCATTGAATTGATAGCAGTTACGCAAAGGGTGTGCGATGTGCTTGGATGATGTTCATCCGTAGAAGGACGGACTACATGATATAAAAATACACATTTATATCGCTTTGATGTGAGAAACAGAAAGATTATTTTTTGTTGTGCAGTAGCAATAGTAGTTATAAAGAACAGATTATGTATAATTGTGTAAAGATTTGTAGGGTATTGTTTGTATTCAATGTGCTTCTCATAAACATACACTGTAATTATGTAATTGTGGAGCAAAATGTGTTTGTATTGTCATGATCATTTTGGTACAATGTAATGTCAATGGAAGCCAAATTTCTATGTCTGACATAGACCAATAAAGGATGAATGAATGAATGTATGTATGAATGAATGAATGAATGAATGAATGAATGAATGAATGAATGAATGAATGAATGAATGAATAATGGAATGAGTGAACACAATCATCTAGAATGGCTGGAGACGTATGGCATGGGTATCAAATTTATATGTATCGGAAATATATTGGGTTATAAGTTATGGTATTAAAAAGAACATAATCAGGATGATATGTTTACATTGTTTGAGTGGAAGGGGAGGAGGGGTTAAAGAATACCAGACATATGACACATGACAGATGTTTGATATTAGGGCTTTGATAATTCCGATGTTGCCAAGTTAGTAATCTGGCGGCTGACGCGGTGGCTATATGAACTGAATAGCGGAGTTTGAAGTGACAAATCCATCAAAATTTCAGAGAGATGATTAAGTGTGCAGTAATTTACGCCTTAAAACAGTATTCTGAAATGTATGAATATCATTTTATTTGTCGTTTAATTGATGAAATAGGGGAATAGAATGGAATGAGATTAAATTCTCTTCGGGATCACTCACCAGAAAGCAACAAATTATATTGTCTCGATAGCACCCACCAGCTCACTCACCAGGGCAACCAATCAGACTTTGTCGATCTGTCGATAGTACTCACTAGATCACTCACAAAAGGAAACGAATTATGCTACCACAAAATCGCTAACTAGGTCACTCAATAGAGGGGAACAAATTATGTTGTCTCTGTAGTGTTCACTTGCTCACTCAATGGACGGGAACAAATTATGTCGTCTAAATTGTACAAACCAGATGAAAAAAAAAACCAAAACAAAACACACTCATATTTGATATTCCTGTTGCTAGGACACGTGAAGACAAAATTATTCAAAATATCATCCCCCATTAGGATAGCCTTCCATTGAGCGCATGTTTAAGGCGCCTCCCCCTTACGGAATTCCTGGATCCGCCCCTGTATCTGTATGCTATTAGTGACACTATAAGTTCCACATTTTCCATAAGAATATAAAGAGTCGATAGTTGCGTCGTCTGAAGAGTCTTGTCCCGTGCTTCTGTCTGCCACACAACTTGACAATGAATATATAATTTCTATTCACGATCTCATCACTCGGTGAACGCATCTTTTGAAAAATGACCTCATTGTTGGACCCAGTGAATGACGCTACAGAGTTGCTTCGTACTTGACATAAGTAGGCCCTATTTTTTATTCATACCAACGGAGAGTTAAGCCAAGCTCATGTTTGCCCATCCCCTCGTATAAACAGTTGTGTATTGTTGCTGTACGCATTGTTCGTGATATAGTCGTGTACACGAAAGGTACAGACGAATTCAATGTATGTCTCGATGAACGGTCTGGCAGAAATATTTTCTCTCATTCCCGTCCTTTCGTGTTAGTCACTCTGTCGTCTGTCTCACGGACAAATTTTCTCTTTCCAAGCATTGGCATCTCTAGCGCCCCCTCCCCCAATCCATATGATAATACAAACAGATACAAGATGAATCATACCACGCGACCTCTTTTTCGCATTGTATCCTTGATTAAAGTCAAGGCTGGATGTGAGCGTATAGGAGAATAATCATAGTACATAGTTCTGGTACAATTGACAGTTTGAGTGCAAGTGCGCATGCAACATATTATGAAGTGGGGGGGGGGGGACTAACTGGTATTTACTATACGAAGGTAAGATATTACTCAGACTAACAGGGGATTTCCTGTATTCTGATTTTGTTGACGTTCTTTGTTCTAATGGGAATACTTTAGGGAGGAATGTCACACGCTGTGTTGGCTAATAAAGCTTGGCACGATAAAGTTTCTTTTGTATCATCGAACAGATGTAACGAAAGTATATAACACAATAAATAACTTTCCCATAGGTAGCCTGTTGTTACATAAACTTTTTTTTTACACTTTCATTCGTCCAAGAGATGAACAGTCACAAAAAATATTATGAAGGGTATAAATTATAAAAAGTCACTCGGTCGAATGATTTCATACGATTTATTCTCTGAAGAAAAGATCACATCCCGATCTTGAAGGGACTTATGGTAACGTGATCATTGTGTTAAAGAACATTGCTGCTGTTTCGTAAAGTTATCATGACATTCAAGATTTCCCAACTTTCACCCCCCCCCCGTTTGTCACATGTACTGATTCATGATAACCCCAACGTCCCATACGTTGTAAAATGAAGCTCTAAATACGTGCCATGTACTTTATGATGATATTACTTTTCTACTATAGTCTTCAGATAACTTGGATCCGCCTACAAACAAAATTCAAAACCTTCAAAACCTTGTGACATCGTCTGTCAGTCATTGCTGAAGTGCTTTACCCCAAACTGACCATAACTTGCATGTTTCCATGTTACTAATAAAATTATCATTTCCTTAAGAAAATACACCACAGGGAGAGCATGCAAATTATGTTTGGTATATAGGTGGAGGTGTCATGTCTTTTGTAAATCATATTAGTACTTTACGAGTGATTAACAGAATGTCACTGGCATAATCTTGTTCAAGGATTTTTTGCGGGCTTATCCAATATAATCTGCGGAAAGATACAAAAAATCATTGTGAAATATATGACACATATTCAGGCATCCTCTAGGGCATATAAGTCAGTATGATCAGGGAGTAATGTGTCAATACAAGTTAACATGAATGTGCATTGCACAGTTCCTTTAAATCTGCAGCTGTTACTGAACTTTGCACAAGTGACGATTTCGGCTCGCCTGTTCTCACCCAGTGAAGATTTCCTGAAGTGTATCCAAATAGGATAAGAGGAAAGATATCAGAAAATCATTATAGAATATATGACACAGATTCAAACATACTTTAAATTAAGATCAGGTTGTTATAAATCAATATAGAATATATGACACAGATTCAAACATACTTTAAATTAAGATCAGGTTGTTATAAATCAGTACTAGTATATGAATGTGTATTGCTTAGTTCCTTTACGTATCTGAAGCTGCTGTTACTGAACTTTGCACCACTGACGCTTCGGCGTCCTATTCTTACCCAATGAAGACTTGAAGAGCCAACATTAATACTTCAACAATTGTGACCCTTTGTTGAATCGAAAGAAAACTAGGAAATAAAGGGACCAATGTTGAAAGAGGTAAACAAAAAATTATCACTAATTAAGCAGCAGAAGCGTCGGTGAGTCATGCTGTGAAGCTTTCTATATGAGCGTTATGATTGGACTTCACAGTTCTTCTTCTCTCACGCGATCAGCATTTTCCGATGACTTGGCAAAACTTGGGGAATGCCTTTTAAAGGTGACACACGAACATTTACTGAAAGGGAGAGAGAGAGAGGACTCGGAGGCCTCTCTCTTTTTCCCCCGTTCCTCACCATGACGTCATAATGACAGGGATGGCAAGATGTGACAACTGGACAGGTGGCTCTGTCCTTGATCTATTTAAAGATGAACTCATCGTATGTTACACATCAACTGCGGGATAAAAGTTATGCTGTACCTCGTACAATAAAACCCGGCTGAGCGATCAGCCTTGCGAAAAACATAATTTGTATTTTGTATCTGGAATATTGTATTTGTATAATTGTATAAGCGTTTATTCATTGAAGCAAGAACATGAAAAAAAAATGTTTTTAGCTAGTCCGTACAAGTTACATGTAAAAGGTTTGCAATGTGAATACAAAAGTAGTAGACATTATTTAGAAGAAAATTACTCTGTAAATTCAGCAAAGTAGAAATAAATTTCTATTACCCCTGCCCACCTCCCCCAAAAATTACTCACCCACACACACAAACACAATTATTCCTCGAAGAACATGTACAGTGGCCTTCAATTAACGAGGGGGGGGGGGTAGTAGAATCATATTTTTTCTCTCTCTCTGTCTAGAATAGATATCTTCCTACTAAAACTATTGAAACTGTTAAAACTTTCTAGAATAGATATCTTCCTATTGAAATGTTAGTGGACAAAAGCTCCTCGTGAATGATTAAGATAACACACTCTAGAATGAGAAATGTGGAAATACGGAACTTCAGGGTTTAAACCATGTACGAAGCATGTAGGTAATACCTAACTCCTTAAGTCCACATTATACCTTCCGTATGTCTCGATTAAATGTAGGGCCTACATACATTGCTCTTATTGTTTCAAATGATTTTCTTCCGTCGAGATGTTTTCATTGCAACTGATTGACAAATTGCCCTACATCAACGTAAATAGGCACTCACGGAATTGATCAGTGTTTTAGTAGTAGCCATGATAAAAAATCATGGGCGTACATACTCGCGCAGGATTTGAACCCACGACCTCCTGATCACCGGACAGACATTGTGCTCTCCCTCCAGCTCTCCCTTCCTCTCCTCTCTATCTCTCTTTTTCACCCAATTTCCTGTCGATGTACTAGTCAATCTTTACAATTATTCACATGTTTTGAGTTGTTGAGGAGCCGCTTGTGGTCACGAGAATGTGGAAATAATGTTTATCAATTTCCGGGTCTAGGGCAATTACCCCCTGGGCAATTATCCCGCACCCTTCCCCTGGCCCTAATCCTAATCCTAATCCTGAACCTAACCCTATCCCTAACTCATACTCCTAACCCTAACCCTAACCCTAACCCTAAGCCATACTTTTCTTTGATCAACCCCATCTCGATTTCGAATTTGACCAGTTATTACATATAATTACTGTGTTATCACCATGTATATTGTTGTGTTTTGCACATTGTTTACAAGGTGAAAGAACTTGTTTGATTTCTGTTATAATGTCCACAAATGAGAAGTATGGAAATAAAATGAATTGAATTGAATTGAATTGAACCCTAACCCTAGTCTTTACTCTAAGCGTACCACTAACCAGTATTTAGCCGGGGGGGGGGGGGGGGGGTAATTGCCCTCTGGGGGTAATTGCCCGGATACGTCAATTTCCATACCATGGTCACTTGTAGGCTTAAGCGTTACAATTGCTATACCTAAATATGATAAACATAATATATAGATACTCTTAAGATCGTCGCAATCTAGAAAGCGAAAGAAAAAGAGAAAGATAGAGAAGAGGAGAGAAGGGAGAAGGAGAGAGAATACATAATTCAACATACAATAAAATGTTGCTTCACTAATGCGCAGGTGGCCTTTATACTCTTGCTCATATACGTATTGTACGCTGAGCTTTGCGTGATCCGTACGGTATGTTCGCTATTTAATAGAAAATCGGGTATCAATATGGTTCTAGAATATCATTCCTCCATTGGACTATTCATAAAAAGCCTCTCACATAATGATTCACATTTTATCTGGAGCAAACACCAGGGGCAGACAAGATGATAAAATGTATGCTCAGCAAATCCAGATAATGATATGACAAGGTGTTATAATTGAACTTCCAAATTAGGCTATCACTCATTTTCATTTGAAGTCCATGGACTTTGGTACATTGGTCCGCGTACCCAGCCCGCCATTGACTCACACAACCAGCACACGTCTGCTCCGTACGTCGCAAAAGAAAAGCGGGCTCCTCTTCCTTTTTGGCGAGTGTCGACGGTGGAAGAAAAAGGAGTGGCCCGACCATGGGGCGGATTATTGCAAAATGGACCTTAATTTCCCTCTTATGCCTCGGGACTTTAAGTCGTAAGTAAAGAATTCCTATTCGCTATAATTGCGTAATTTTGCTAATCATCATAACAATGGTAATTTTGCTGTTGAAAATGATAGATGCACAGGTGATGTAAATGAGCAGTTCTTTCGATTTTGCTTTGTTAGCATCCGTGTCTCATGGCGACGAATGATTCGTGACGTGTTATTCCATAATGAGGCTGGAGCATCGCATTACTGTGTCACGTCGCTGGCATTAAACAGAGGTAGTAATGTTGTGCATGACTCATGAAGACCAGCAGAAATCAAGTGTTTATACTGCTTTTATGACGACTGCAACTAACATTAGTGCTATTAAGGCTATAACCTCTTTAACTGCTACTAGAATGATATGAAATTCGTGAAGCATTTGCAACTAGCTGTCCAACACTATACATCTGCTACAACTTCACGGTTGCCCTTAATCTTCTATCAACTACCACTACCACTACCACTACCACTACCACTACTACTCTTCCTCCTCCTCCTCCTCCTCCTCCGACTTCTACTTGTAGTACCACTGTTATTACTACTGCTACTACTACTGCTTACTATTTCTATTCTGCTATTACTACTACTACTCCTACTACTACTACTACTACTACTACTACTACTACTACTACTACTACTACTACTATTTCTACTATTGGTTCCATGACATTGCTCCTGCAACAATTTCTCCCATGAAACATCTGCACGCTAAACCAAACATGAATTCTACCCATACACATAACCCTAACCCCAATCCTGATCTTCACATCGAACTATAAACGTAAAGCCCTTTCACAACCCTTATATCCTAACCCTAAGTCCTTGGAAAAAATAAGACCAGAGCAACTGTCGCAGGAACAAATATCGTGTCATGACTACTAGCACTATACTACTACACTCTAAAAGCATGAAATGTCACACTTTAAGATTTTGCCGCACCACGAACCGTTGGTAACTGTTTGAATCAACACTGCAATGTGGTATTCACTATTTCATTTTTCTGAAAGAAAATGTGGTGTGGTAATTTAAACATATCGAGCGTAATATTCAACATTTTGATTGTTTAGACTTGGTATTAACGAAAGGTTTGAGGAGTGGCAGCACTTAAAGTGAAGGATTTAACCATTCTTTTTTTATGTACTACTACTTCTAAACTACTACTTCTACTACTAATACTACCTCTGCTAGTATTACTATTAATACTATTACTACACCTTAAAATGAAATGTTAAATCTACCATTTTATGTTTTGTTACTCCTCACACACTCTGTAAACATTTGGTAGATGCTTAATTTAGCATTTGAGCGTTAATTAAAAATTTTGAGTGTTAAAATTTGATATTTATAAAAGTTTCGAGGAGTGGCATCTAAAATGTCGAATTTGACAAATCATTTTTTAAAGAATATACTACTTCTACTACTACTACTACTACTACTACTTCTACACAACTTCTTCTACTTCTACTACTACTTCTACTACTACTACTACTACTACTACTATACTACTATTGATTTTATAACTTCTGATACTGGCACTATTGTTTATTATTAGACCCAATAATACTGCACTGCCTTTGCTGCTACTGCTGATGTTATTACTATTGCATATTTTGTCAATACTGCGGGTTTCAAACACGTGGTACCTGTTTTTTGTTTGTTTGTTTTTTATTGGTTTTTTTTTACATCTCTAAATGGGTAGTTGACAAAAGATATACACTTCCGGGTCATAGATTATTCCTCTGACACAGAGGACCTGCGTACCTATGGCCAGCGAAATTTGGTACATCGACTCATCCAGTTCTTTTTTTTTTCTTTTTTTTTCTTTTTTTGAGTTCCCTCAGCCTTAATAGTGCAACAGATTGAAAGTGTTTCCAGCTATATCCCTATCGGGGCCTTAGGTTTGAAATATCAAAGGAATTAGTCATCAGTGGTAATGATGATATCAGGAGAGCCAGACATGGGGTACAAAGGATGATTTCCTTTTTGTTTTTAAGTTTCCCTTTCATATATATATGTATTTTTTTGGTCATCACTTCTGTCTTCTTAAGAAAGGTGCACTCAGGCCAATCATTATAATCGTGCAATACTTGAATGTCATTTTGCTTTATTATTCATGCACGTAAGCTATGGTAGTCTTGTGTCTTTAACAATTTAAAATGCATTCTGAAAATCTTATTTGATATGTGGAGGTGATATACATTGTCTAAGCAGACAGAATAACTTCTGTGTCCTCAGGAAAATCTGATCTGTCCTGTTAACGTATTTATCTATCGAAAGTGTATAGGAGAGAGAAAGAAAAAACATTATACACTCTCAGAGTGTATAAATTTTCGCATGGATTCATTCACGTTGTAATTATTTATATGTACTTGATTATGTTTATTAAGGCAGTATTATCGGCTGAGAGCCAAAAGGGCTTTATCATAATTCTCCTTTTCTTTTTTCTTTTTTTTTGGGGGGGGGGGGAGGGGAGGGGGGTTATTGAGTTATTAGCGTTAAAATGGAGATCTCGATATTCTCTACATTATGGTGTCAATTTTAAATTATTTTCATTTTCAGTAAAGTAGTGCAAATTAAAACCACAAGAACGATATTTTACCCATATTTTGAACGATGCTTATACAAATCTAGCTATTTGTGATTGAATAATCTTTTCTTTCATGAACAAAATCCATTGCTTTGTTGGTATCTATGCCAATATCTAGCGCCCTTCTGGTTCTCAGCAAATGATATTATGCTTTTTATTAATCTATCATTACAACAACAACAACAACAACAACAACAACAACAACAACAACAACAACACGACTCCATCATTTTACCATTGGAACACTTTACTGCTATTTACTTTACTGGAATTTATTGAGATGTTGATGTGAAATCATAGGCACACTCGGAATTTAATACTCCATGGTGTGGTTTTCCTCACTCTCTGAGTAACACTAACATTAAACTAAATTGTCTTCTCTTTGATGTTTACATCATCATTATCATTGTCATTGTTAGTGCTATATAGTCGTGATAGTTATGATTAGAATTGAAACTATAAGTAAACATACAATTATACCTGTACACATGAAAAAAAAAACACGATTACAACCATCAACATTTTACATGGTAGTCAATCAAAGAGGATGGTCAAATTGATGATATTTTTTTTTTTCTGTTCTAGGAGATAGGGATGACCATGCGTGCAACCAACAGAAGGGATAATAAATGAGGAGTATGCCTTTCCAAAGGAAAGGGAGCTGTCTCTATGTTTGAAGCTCCTTCTTTTTTTTGAGTGTTTTTACATGAATATTATCAGCATTATCACTGGGCAAAATCTCTTCAATCCATGTATTTATTTGTGTGTCATATCGACTGAAGGGAAAAATTGCACACTTGATCTTTCTCTCCTGTGGCATAGATATGTTATTACATAATGATAAGAAGAAACTGATGAATTATAAGTCGTTGAAACACGAGGAGCTACAGACACCATGACAGGGTCAGGTTCGTACAATAGAAGTGATAGACTTAATGATATACATGGATAATAAAAAGGGCTCTTATTCAAAGATGTGATAAATTAGGGGGTTGAGTTGGATCGGTTGGGGATCGAAAGACGGCCAGTGACGTCATAGCATGTTATTCACACGCGAATTTGATGGAAGACAATGGGGGGGGGGGCTTATCATCAAAAGCCGTTTACAATGTCATTTGTCACCGAAACGGTAACCGCTAATTTTGATTTGTTTCGTCCCGTGTCAAATCTAAAGAGAACCAGTAGTTTAAGTAGCCGAAGCATTAATTTGATTTAATGGTGCTTGAGGACATTACCGTGATGAATATAAGATTTATAACTGATCCAACCGGAATGTGTCACTACCTCTAGAAGAGTACCCATATCAGGTATTGTTTACCTTTGTAGAGTTTGCTTGATAGACAGCCGAAAGTGGCCGTCATTAACGTCTTGCAGAAAATATTAATCAAACAAATGATATGCCAGTGACTTTGACCACTGTTGTATGTCAGGCGACACCCAATTCCAAGGTTTTCAATTAAGGCACGTGTCACTTTGCTGACGCTGCCATCGACACTGCCCTAAATATACGACGTAAATAGATAGATAGATAGATAGATAGATAGATAGATAGATAGATAGATAGTGATAGATAGATATATAACATAGATAGATAGATAGATGGATAGATAGATAGATAGATAGACAGATATATAGATAGACAGATAGATAGATACATAGGTAGATCGATAGATAGATAGAAAGACAGATAAATAGATAGATAGATAGATAGATAGAAAGATAAGGTATATTGAGAGATAGGAATATAGATATAGATAGGAATATATATTTATATATATATATATTTATGGATAAAATAAATTGATATAGGAAAGATGGAATATAAAGAAAAATAAATGGAAAAGATGGACGAAATTATTGTAGAGAGTCAAAGTTAGATGTAATAGAATAACAGACCATGTAGATAGATGAATTCAGAGATAGATAAAATGGAGAGACACTTGATTTATATAATAGAGAGTGAGAAAAAAAGAAAGATATAGAAAGACAGAAAGAGAAGGAGAGAAAGGGGGAGAGGGGGCGAATCACTCGAAGATTTTGGAGAGATCCCTGACGTCACTCTAAAACGAGTGAAAATGAACATTTTCACTCGAAATTCACTCCAATTTCACTCTAAATTCACTCTTTTTTGTATTCATTCCTTAAAGAGTGAAAATTTTCACTCGATTTTTTTTTAGAGAGTAAAATTTGTTTGTCAGTTAGAAAATCAATTTAGATTCATATTTCATAAAGACTCAAAACATTAATATATTGCAAATGTGTCTGTCATCTTTTCTCTTGATAATCATATAAACGTTGAATTTCTGTTAATTTCTGCAAAATAACACCTTTCTCATCTGTAATGAAAAATTCAAAATTGTTCTTTTAATGATTAAAGGAGATGGAGTCATCTGCATAGAAAACTAATATCCAGGTAAACGGATATCTGTTATTTTTGTAAATGTGCTGATTACATTTTTGGGAAAAGGTATGCTTTCAGCATGCATGACATACGCGACGAAGTCTATGTTTTCATGGACTGTGAGATGTACAGCAGCTTGAGTCTAGGGCAATTAACCCCTGGACAATTACCCAAGACCTCCCCCCCCCCCCCCGACTCTAATTATAATCCTAATTCTGATCTTAATCCTAATCCTAAGCCAAACTCTAACCCTAAACCTAACCCTATAGAACCCTGATCTTTACTTTAACCTTATCAATAACCTTTGTTTAGCTGGGGGGGGGGGGGGGGGGTAATTGTCCTCGGGGGCTAATTGCCGTTGAACGCACAAGTGGTATCATGTAACGGAAACTAATAGGCGGGACTTCCTCTGAATCATTTACGAAAATTGCGAAATCTGGGGAAAACCGCCGATGTCGCTTTTGAGGGTAGTCATACACGTACAGGTTAATTGGTAGTGTTGGAATACCTGCATATGTTAAGGTGAAACGGTGTTATTCAATCTCAATTGTAGAATCATATTATACATATATTTATATATATATAGAGAGAGAGAGAGAGAGGATGAGTGATATCGGAAAACGGAATAACTCCATTCCTATCGAGATAATTCTGAGCGGTTAAAGCTGCGAAAAACAAAGAGAATAATGATTATATTCTTTTTTTTTAACTACCTTAAAGGTGATGCAGGTTTACTTATTTTGCGATCCATATATATATATATATATATATATATATATATATATATATATATATATTTCCAAGAAGCGAGAACCAAACAGATGCATGTGTCCTCTTGAATTAAATCGTCTTATCCAACATATTCCAGTATCCCTGTCACCCAAACAGGTGGAGAGTAATGTGTATCAGGGTGAGAGTTTTGTGCATGTTCATAGACTGATGGATGAATGCTTTGATGGCTTTTGATAGTGAACGACACTGTTTTAATATATACGATAACGATAACGATGAGACTAGGAGTAGTACTAGTAGTAGTGATAATAGCAATAATGATGATATTTTTATTTATGGAAAAGTATAACTCTAATAGTTATAGTTATAATAACAGTATTCATAACGATAATGATAATGGTAATCAAACTGGAATTGGAGGGGACAATAAAGGACCATGAGGAAGAAATGATTTATATTCTTGTGATTTATATGTGTCTTAATTTCATTTATACTGATGTCGAGCGAATAATGACAAGTGACAGCAGTTTCCCCACAGCAAAATAAGTTACAACTACCATCGTAAACCAAATCGTAAAATAATTTGTTGAAGTTCGCTCCCTGTTAAATGCGCTTCAATATGAGACGCTCCCTCCCTAGATTAGACATTGCTAGAAGTTAGTTTAGGAACCTGAGGGTGGAGACTGCATCGCCTGTGTCGACACACGATGCCTAGTATACAGGGGCGTCACCAGCTTTTTTTCGAGGGGGGTGCGTTTTGACCCTAATGTAACGAGATTTTTTTTTTTTTTTTTTTTTTGGAATATAGGAAGCTCTCAATCCCTAGACTTTTACTGTTGTTGAGGGAAACCAAGCGGGGAAAGGCACCGGCGTCGCTAGGATTTCATCTTTTACAGTAAAAGAAAAATACCATTTGGAGCTATATTCTTTCGCTTTGGAAATAAAGGGGGGAGGGCGCACCGGGCGCAGCTGGCGGCAATTACTGGCAGCAAAATCAGGAGAAAGGCATAACAATTAAATGCGAGCGAGCTTGAATATTTTGACATTTTACAGTTAAAAAAACCCCTGCCGTTTGTTGCTGTATTTTTTCGCTTTGGAAATAAAGGGAGGGGGGGGGGGGGGCACCGGGCGGAACTGCTGGCAATTACTGGCAGCAACATCAGGTGAATTGCATAACGATTCAATGGGAGCGAGCGAAGAGAGCGAGATTGAAAATTTTACATTTTACAGTCCAAAAGCTGCCGTTCTTAGCCATATTTTTTTCGCTTTGGAAATCAAGGGAGGGGGGCGCACCGGGCGGAATTGCTGGCAATTACTGGCAGTAACATCAGGTGAATTGCACAACGATTAAATGCGAGCGAGCGAAGAGAGCGAGCTTGAAAATTTTACATTTTGCAGTCCAAAAACTGCCGTTCTTAGCCGTATTTTTTCGCTTTGGAAATTAGGGGGGGGGGCGCACCGGGCGGAACTGCTGACAATTACTGGCAGCAACATCAGGTGAATTGCATAACGATTAAATGCGACCGAGCTTGAAAATTTTACATTTTACAGTCCAAAAACTGCCGTTCTTAGCCATATTTTTTCGCTTTGGAAATTAAGGGGGGGGGGGGGTGGAGCGCATGCCACCGGGCGCAACTGCTGGCAATTACTGGCAGCAACATCAGGTGAATTGCATGACGATTCAATGCGAGCGAGCGAAGAGAGCGAGCTTGAAAATTTTGACATTTTACAGTACGAAAACTGCCGTTTGTAGCTATATTTTTTTCGCTTTGGAAATTAAGGGGGGGGGGGGGGGCGCACCGGGCGCAACTGCAGACAATTACTGGCAGTAACATCAGGGGAATTGTATGAAGATTAAATGCGAGCGAGCGAAGAGAGCGAGCTTGAAAATTTTGCATTTTACAGTCCAAAAACTGCCGTTCTTAGCCATATTTTTTCGCTTTGGAAATTAAGGGAGGGGGCGCACCGGGCGGAACTGCTGGCAATTACTGGCAGCAACATCAGGTGAATTGCATAACGATTAAATGCGAGCGAGCTTGAAAATTTTACATTTTACAGTCCAAAAACTGCCGTTCTTAGCCATATTTTTCCGCTTTGGAAATTAAGGGGGGAGCGCATGCCACCGGGCGCAACTGCTGGCAATTACAGGCAGCAACATCAGGTGAATTGCATATCGATTCAATGCGAGCGAGCGAAGAGAGCGAGCTTGAAAATTTTGATATTTTACAGTAGAAAAACTGCCGTTTGTAGCTATATTTTTTCGCTTTGGAAATGAAGGGGGGGGGGGGGCGCACCGGGCGCAACTGCAGACAATTACTGGCAGTAACATCAGGGGAATTGTATAAAGATTAAATGCGAGCGAGCGAAGAGAGCGAGCTTGAAAATTTTGCATTTTACAGTCCAAAAACTGCCGTTCTTAGCCATATTTTTTCGCTTTGGAAATTAAGGGAGGGGGCGCACCGGGCGGAACTGCTGGCAATTACTGGCAGCAACATCAGGTGAATTGCATAACGATTAAATGCGAGCGAGCTTGAAAATTTTACATTTTACAGTCCAAAAACTGCCGTTCTTAGCCATATTTTTCCGCTTTGGAAATTAAGGGGGGGGGGGGGAGCGCATGCCACCGGGCGCAACTGTTGGTAATTACTGGCAGCAACATCAGGTGAATTGCATATCGATTCAATGCGAGCGAGCGAAGAGAGCGAGCTTAAAAATTTTGACATTTTACAGTAGAAAAACTGCCGTTTGTAGCTATATTTTTTCGCTTTGGAAATTAAGGGGGGCCGCACCGGGCGCAACTGGACGATTACTGGCAGTAACATCAGGGGAATTGCATAAAGATTAAATGCGAGCGAGCTTGAAAATTTTGACATTTTACAGTCGCAAAACTGCCGTTTGATGCTTTATCTTTTTTTGCTTTCGAAATTGAGGGGGCGCACCGGGCGCAACTGCTGGCAATTACTGGCAGCAACATCAGGTGAATTGCATGACGATTCAATGCGTGCGAGCGAAGAGAGCGAGCTTGAAAATTTTGATATTTTACAGTAGAAAAACTGCCGTTTGTAGCTATATTTTTTTCGCTTTGGAAATTAAGGGGGGGGGGCGCACCGGGCGCAACTGCAGACAATTACTGGCAGTAACATCAAGGGAATTGCATAAAGATTAAATGCGAGCGAGCGAAGAGAGCGAGCTTGAAAATTTTGCATTTTACAGTCCAAAAACTGCCGTTCTTAGCCATATTTTTTCGCTTTGGAAATTAAGGGAGGGGGCGCACCGGGCGGAACTGCTGGCAATTACTGGCAGCAACATCAGGGGAATTGCATAACGATTAAATGCGAGCGAGCTTGAAAATTTTACATTTTACAGTCCAAAAACTGCCGTTCTTAGCCATATTTTTTCGCTTTGGAAATTGGGGGGGGGGGGGGGGAGCGCATGCCACCGGGCGCAACTGCTGGCAATTATAGGCAGCAACATCAGGTGAATTGCATATCGATTCAATGCGAGCGAGCGAAGAGAGCGAGCTTGAAAATTTTGATATTTTACAGTAGAAAAACTGCCGTTTGTAGCTATATTTTTTCGCTTTTGAAATGAAGGGGGGCGCATCGGGCGCAACTGCAGACAATTACTGGCAGTAACATCAGGGAAATTGTATAAAGATTAAATGCGAGCGAGCGAAGAGAGCGAGCTTGAAAATTTTGCATTTTACAGTCCAAAAACTGCCGTTCTTAGCCATATTTTTTCGCTTTGGAAATTAAGGGAGGGGGCGCACCGGGCGGAACTGCTGGCAATTACTGGCAGCAACATCAGGTGAATTGCATAACGATTAAATGCGAGCGAGCTTGAAAATTTTACATTTTACAGTCCAAAAACTGCCGTTCGTAGCCATATATTTCCGCTTTGGAAATTAAGGGGGGAGCGCATGCCACCGGGCGCAAATGTTGGCAATTACTGGCAGCAACATCAGGTGAATTGCATAACGATTCAATGCGAGCGAGCGAAGAGAGCGAGCTTAAAAATTTTGACATTTTACAGTAGAAAAACTGCCGTTTGTAGCTATATTTTTTCGCTTTGGAAATTGGGGGGGGGGGGGGGAGCGCATGCCACCGGGCGCAACTGCTGGCAATTACAGGCAGCAACATCAGGTGAATTGCATATCGATTCAATGCGAGCGAGCGAAGAGAGCGAGCTTGAAAATTTTGATATTTTACAGTAGAAAAACTGCCGTTTGTAGCTATATTTTTTCGCTTTGGAAATGAAGGGGGGGCGCATCGGGCGCAACTGCAGACAATTACTGGCAGTAACATCAGGGGAATTGTATAAAGATTAAATGCGAGCGAGCGAAGAGAGCGAGCTTGAAAATTTTGCATTTTACAGTCCAAAAACTGCCGTTCTTAGCCATATTTTTTCGCTTTGGAAATTAAGGGAGGGGGCGCACCGGGCGGAACTGCTGGCAATTACTGGCAGCAACATCAGGTGAATTGCATAACGATTAAATGCGAGCGAGCTTGAAAATTTTACATTTTACAGTCCAAAAACTGCCGTTCTTAGCCATATTTTTCCGCTTTGGAAATTAAGGGGGGGAGCGCATGCCACCGCGCGTAACTGTTGGTAATTACTGGCAGCAACATCAGGTGAATTGCATAACGATTCAATGCGAGCGAGCGAAGAGAGCGAGCTTAAAAATTTTGACATTTTACAGTAGAAAAACTGCCGTTTGTAGCTATATTTTTTCGCTTTGGAAATTAAGGGGGGCCGCACCGGGCGCAACTGGACGATTACTGGCAGTAACATCAGGGGAATTGCATAAAGATTAAATGCGAGCGAGCTTGAAAATTTTGACATTTTACAGTCGCAAAACTGCCGTTTGATGCTTTATCTTTTTTTGCTTTCGAAATTGAGGGGGCGCACCGGGCGCAACTGCTGGCAATTACTGGCAGCAACATCAGGTGAATTGCATGACGATTCAATGCGTGCGAGCGAAGAGAGCGAGCTTGAAAATTTTGACATTTTACAGTAGAAAAACTGCCGTTTGTAGCTATATTTTTTTCGCTTTGGAAATTAAGGGGGGGGGGGGGGGCGCACCGGGCGCAACTGCAGACAATTACTGGCAGTAACATCAGGGGAATTGCATAAAGATTAAATGCGAGCGAGCTTGAAAATTTTGACATTTTACAGTCGCAAAACTGCCGTTTGATGCTTTATTTTTTTTTTTTTGCTTTCGAAATTGAGGGGGCGCACCGGGCGCAACTGCTGGCAATTACTGGCAGCAATATTAGGAGAATTTAAATGCGAGCGAGAGGAGCGAGCGAGCTTGAAAATTGTGACATTTTACAGTCCCAAAACTGCCGTTTGTAGCTATATTTTTTTCCAGTAAGGGGGGGGGGGCGCACCGGGTGGAACTGCCGGCAATTACTGGCAGCAACTTCAGGAGAATGGCATTACGACTAAATGCCAGCGAGCGAGCTTGAAAATTTTGACATTTTACAGTCCAAAAACTGCCGTTTGTGACTATACTTTTTCGCTTTGGATATTAAGAGGGGGCGGGGGGGGGGGGGACGCCCGGTGCGCCCCTCCCCCTGGATCCGCCACTGGTTGTCAAGGGTGTCGGTTTATGTTCATGACTGGGGGAGGTATGACCAGCGAGGTGGCGTCGAAGTGACCAAGTATGGGAAGGATGTCCAAAATCTATGTAGGCCTATATAGTCAACACTGTATAGAATACACTTGCACTATTAGATAATTATGTATAAAATCAGTGCTGCCAGAACCAGGGGTGCGAATTGCTTTTGCCCACGATTTTTTCTTTTTTTTTTTTGTTTTTGTCCCCGATGCAAGATTTCAAAAAAATAAATAAATAAATAAAAAATAATAATCATTTAGTGTCCGGCGTTGAGGTCGCTCGCAGACTGAAGGTTTTTTTTTTTTTTTTTTTTTTTTTTTTTTTTTTTTTTTTTTTTTTTTTAAGGGTCTGAAGGGGGGTGCGTTCGCACCCAACGCACCCCCCCTGGTGACGCCCATGGTATAGTGTTAGGGACGAGATGAGAATTGATCCTCCTGCTCTTTTGTTAGTCTCGCTGTGCAAATCCCCAATGCTTGTAAAAGGAGAGTCACTGTACCCATGTAGCAGAGTAATCTCAACAACAAAACTGTGAACGTGATTATATGTTATCTGTGTATTTGTTTGTTCGTTTGTTTGTTTGTGTGTGTGTATGTGTGTGTGTGTTTGTGGGGGGGGGGTGGTAGTGGGTGTGTGTGTGTGTGGGAGGAGTGTTGAGTCCAGTAACGTGAGCACGCTTATCAAATCATGATTATCTTTCCATCTTACACGCTCGCTGAGATGCACATACTTTTACCATTTCAAAAGTTTGTGCTATTCAGTTGTGAGTATTGACATGGATGTAATAATGACTCTGACATGTCTGAGGAGATGACACACTTCAGGCGGAACTTGATTAACAACGCGTCTAGACACACATTTAATGTTAATAAATGTGTATGTGTGTGTTTTGCAAATTTAAAAACTAAGATTTCTCCCAAACCCGTTCCTAAACTTACTAAAGCAAATCGTAGTCCCGTGGTGCGTAGGCGTTTCGTGATTTGCTCCATTCTTGGAGTGCCTTAAATGCAGTCAAGATATGATTTAAGTCCCAAGCTTAACTTACTATGACTGCAGTCTGAACATGATTTAGGAGTTGGAGTTTAGCTTAACCTTTTCTACACTGCCACCATGTATGCAAAACATGCTCCACGACACTGAAACCCGTTGAGCCCCGAAAACGAAAGTCATTATTGTTACACAATTAAGATTACCATAAAAAAATGAGCCACTCTCGAACCACATACATCGATCATATCGCCGAAAATCTCTGTTGAGACTATGGACATTTCCGTGCTATTTGGTATCCCATGGGAGAACATTAAAAAAATCAACAAACAGTGTCTGTGGCTTTTATTTGACTATTGTCCATTATAATTTTCATTTTCATGTGATTAATATCTTGCCATACATTAACACAATCATATAAAATGAAAATTTCTTATGCATTCACAGACCATGTTATATTTGATTCATGATTGTATGGAATACATAGATTTTCTTTTTAAATCTGTCTTAATGAAAACTACATAATTTGTAAATTTTGCATAGGTAACAAAACAGTATTTGTTTTGTAACTTATATCATTCCATCAGGAATAATTTATTGAAAGAAGCATTCATAGTTATCTGAAAGTGTTTCGACTATTTCGTTAAAACATTTTAGTTTGATATAATTATCAGAGAATTTTCAAACCATTTTGTAAACATGGTTTATAATATGTCAGAGTTTTTGTTTTGTAACTAATATCGATCTATCAGAAATATTTCATTGATAGGAATGAAATATTTTCCTCTCCTTTTTTTTTTCCTCTCCTTTTGTATTTATGATGCTTCAATTAATCTTTCCATTGATGTTATTTTTCCAGAGGGGCCCACATTCTACAAGCTCTGTCTTTTTAGTGGGTCTCTCCATTTTTCGCACTTTAAGCAAAGTTATACATGTACCTTATTTCGATCACTTCTGTTTTTTTTTCTTCAATCTATAATTACTATAAGGTCCTCCTCAACTGTTTCACATTCTTTTCGATACATAATGTTCTGTTTACCTTATTCTCTGTTGTCAAAAGAAGTGCAACTTATATGTTTTGTCGAAAAATGAAATAAACTTTGAATTGAATTGGAAAAAAAATGAAATATGTAATTTTAGAAGGTTTTTGAACAGTTTCGTCGCATTTCAACAAAACCTGATTTCCAAGTTGTACACCTCAGGAACATGAAAACAATGCAGATTAATGTCAATCGAATATAAAGTACTGTTGTTTGAGTTCAGCTCTGTTTTTTTTTTCATGGTTTAAAAATTAAAAGCCAAATTTCATTGTTGTTAGTTTGTCCAGGACGTGTCAAATTCGTTTTCTATCATTCTGTAACAAAATATTGTATATTCGTTTGATTTGAAATCATTAACTTTGCTGCTTAAAATTATTCTTCAAAATCACATTCTATTATGACTTGTCTGCTGAATGCATCAAATTAATTGCATATAAAACAGACCAAATTTCCATACTTTTGGACCAACATTTGACCCCTCTCACTTTCTTTCTTAGACATTAATTCGTAATCTTTGATAATGATATACGGTGTTTAAATTTCATAAAACTTGCGTTGTTTCATTATTTGAAGAAAGTCATATAGTGATCTTTGTATTCATTATAACACATTGTATAATGTACATGTTGTCCTTACAACAAAGATTGACTTTGCATCACAGCTGCAGTTGATTTCCAATGGAGTCCTTGATGTACGTTGATATTATAAATGGAAATAGTTCAACATTGTGTCAGTAGATAAAGCATATCTACTACAAAGATATGAAGAGTTTGTTCGCAAAAACCGATAGGTCCATATTTGTCAAATGCAGATATTTGCGATTCAAGGTCAAGAAAAATAAGGAGAATAATAAGAGAGCTTTTGCTTCTTTTGACCATAACTTCAAAAATGTACCTTTATATGTAGTGACCAATAGGCCCTATATCATTTAAAAGGTATTATTTCGTACTTTATGACAGAGACCGTACTTCAAAATCTTCAAAAATGGACTTATCGGTTTTTGCGAACAAACTCTTCATATATTATTATGCTTTCATACTACACAATCTTTATAGTCTAATCCAGCATAAACCATTCTTTCATGGTATTGAGGCATTTTAACTTCGTCTTTGAAAAACAAAAATTTCTATTTCATGCTTTATTGCACTTTTGGAAATGTTTGCATTTGCATCCGTTTCATGCTGAAGGTAGTAAGGCTCTCATTTTTTTTCTTTTTCTGAATGCTTTCATAGGAATAACTGAAGGGAAAGTTTTATGGGTCGGCGAAACCGGAGAAATCGGCTGTAGAGTGGACGGTACCCCCAATACCGTTGGATTCTCTCAGGGTACCAACCAGCTCAACCAGCTGGTACAATGGAGTCCCGAGCAGGGCGTTGCGAGACCAGGCGGCGAGCGGTACGACATGATGGTAGAGGGTACTCTTTACACCATGATAATCGATAATGTGGTCCTCTCGGATGCCGATACCTACACCTGCTTCTGGTCCCTCACTTCCGGATCGTTTCAAGTCAACAGCACCGCCGTAAAAGTTTTCGGTAAACTTCTTGTTTAATTTGTGTCCACAATCACCATCATACATCTGTGTTAAAGACATCTTTACTATCTCTCTGGTTACTTGTAAAAACAAACAAACAAACAAACAAACAAACAAACAAACAAATAAACAAACAAAACGATGGGTAGTGTTAAAAGTTATGAAAGAAAAATTCACAGCAGCTGTATCATTGGCCTGTTGGCATACCTCCAAGCTGCAGGTACACACCAATGGAAAAAAAAAAACACACACACCACACAATCCTATGCCTGTGGGGACTGATGGCCACAATAGAAGGAGACCGTATACTTTGGTATATAAAAGTTTAATACCGCCATTCTTGGCATCATTGTACATACAAATCATCATTACAATAATATCTTTATGTTTGGGGTTGTTGTTACAACGTAATGCCGACTCACTTGAAATTTGAAGTCAGAGATTATCAGGCTGAGCTGTAAGATTAAGTTCCAAATACTTGAAACAGGCCTAAAACATAATCATAGTGCAGAAGTTCTCAATGGCTTGAAATGTAGGGATCTTTAAATGTTAATCTGGGATTTGTGTCAGTAAAAACAAAGGTCATCTAAACTACATCCATCTTAAAAAGATAGAAAGAAAGGAGGAAACAAACACACATGCTGATGCTGTCGTCAAAAATCGAATTCAAAGCTGTATTAATTTGATTCGCTATACTCTAAAGCTTCTAAGTTATACAGTGTACTCAACTTATTACGAAGTTCTCTGGACTTTCCTTAGTTATAGTGAAATTTTGTTATGATCGAATAGTATCGTGCATAAACATTATTGAAGATGATTTTGGGACTTGAATTTCGATTTGGTTGGAACGAGAATTTCGTTATAACCCCCCCCCCCCCTTCTTTTTTTTGGGTTATAACTGGAGTACAATGTATTTGATTTGTCCAGCTTAATTCATTTGAAGAACACCAAACAAAAATGCTCTTTGGGAATCTTAGCTTTGCATTTTTGCAGACAACAAAAGTTGCATGATCTGCCCGGAAATTCAAACATTGCTGTAATAGGCCTTTATCACCGTTTGAGAAACTGAAGAATTACATCAAGAGATACTTGTGCACTTTAAGATATTTAATGCAACCTTTGTAACGAAGCTGTGACATAAAGCAAACTCACACAGACATTTGACAGAACAATTATAGTCCCAACACTAACAACTGTGCGTTACATTCGTTACAAGTTAACTCAATTGCCTTATATGATTAGTGATTAATTCTAGTCATTGTAACTCATCACAGACGCCCCCAACGAGCCATTTCCGACAGTGCAGCAGTGCCCCCCTATGCCACCCAGTCAGGGATCGGGTCATGAAGTCAATCACTGCATGATCAATCTCGTCAACAAAACCGACACGCTAAACCTCACGTGTAGCGCCAGTGGCTTCTACCCCAACGCCACGCTTGCCTGGATGGTCGCGGGAAGCGAGCGGGCCCCCATTGCCGAGACATGGACAGTGAACAGCGACGGCACGGCGGACGTCGAAGTCACTATTAAAGCGGAAGTGAGCACCTATCCCTACATGTGCATCATCTCTGGTCTGCCTATCAAGGGAGAATCAAAGTCATTCAAAGTCATGGTCCAGGTGCCTGAGGTCAAGTCGACGACGATTTCGCCAACGACCGCGGAAGACAAAGATCCTGGAGGCGGTGGCGGTGGCGGTAGTAGCAGCGTAGGTAGGTTCCTATCTGGGTTAATCTGTAATAGTTGTGGAATATGTGTAAGTCATGGCCATGTGTGAAGATGAACCTGCAGCCGTTGTTTGTAGTGTTAGTACAAACTTCTCAGGAGGTAAATGCATCAGGAAAAAAAGAAGAAGAAAGTCTTGGGTGCTTAGATGTTTCGTCATCTCTTTGACATCTTTGAAAAAGAACAAAAAAAAAATACAATACTCTAACCCCCCCCCCCCGTTCAGACTAGAGGGTTGTCGTATGGATATACGACGTATCTCATTCGACGTATGGATATAGCACGTTTTTATGTGTCTAAATGCTCTAATATTGAAACGTCGTATCAACATACGTCGTATATCGAAGCGAGGATTTGAACGTCGTTTCAAATCATTGCAATCACAGTATTCCAGTTGCTTTACCTCAAGCACCACAAACATTTATATTTGTTCCCTGTGTCTATAATGTAACAACTTGAATACGTTACTTCATCATCTTCAGACAATTATTCAAATTATCTCCCAATCTTTCTCAGGAGTTTGTCTGCCTTCCTCTCTATCTATCTCTATCTCCCTCTCTATCTCTTCCATTCTAAATATTATTCTTTCGCTCTCTCTTTCCAGGACTCTGGGTCGGCATCGCTCTCGCCGTCGTCGTCCTTATTGTTGTCGTCGTCGTTGTTATCTACAAGTTGTGGCCAAGAATTAGTGAGTCCTTTAGCCCTCAGCAGGGTGCCTTCTAATCACGTGATATGCTAGCTGGTAACTCGAATCGCTGGGTTCTTTAATATAATACTGGTGACTCACTAGGATCACTTCTTCATCTGTATGCGCTTCAGTTTTATACTTGTAACTGTCAGCCGCTGCTGTTGTATAGCTTGTCAAAGACACTCTACAGACTTCCTGCGAAAATAGATTATTTCATATTAAGCTAGCTGTCTGCTCTCGTAGTTTAAATCCACATGCCTTCTTTTTAGACAATGCTAGAGGTTTACATTGTATGTTTAATGAACTACGTATCTTTAAAGCACTATTTACATTTCATGGAATACATCATCTTAGTCAGTTCCTCTCATTATAATTATTAAGTTTTCTTTTAAATGTACGACTCGAAACAGCGGCGGCAACATCAAAATATTATCGTCAAGTACATTTTATTGGTCGCATTCCGACTGCTTTCATTGTATCTTGGAATGTATTTTATCAATCCATTGCATGCATATGTTCGATTCATTCTTAAAAAAATATCTCTCGTTTTCACTAAAACTGTTAACATTGTAGATGGTAAGGACATTGCTATAGCTAAATAACAGCACGACCACCACCAGGGGTTGATCCAGGAATTCTGTAAAGGGGGGCGTGATTGATATTTCTGGTGCCACTTCCGGGGTTCATTTCAATTTTTTCTTTTTATTTCTTTTGTTTTTAACGAAAATTAAAGTGGGGATGGGCGTGCGCCGGTTGCGCCCCCCTCTGGATCAGCCATTGACCACCACCACAAAAAAAGACAAACTTCTGTATCAGATATGAATTCAAAATACATGGGAATTGGCACTTCATGTACTCCCTTTCATTCCATAATGGAATACCAATTTCAATATTGGTCAAACAGTTTGTCTGAAGTTTTTACTATACCGATATTTTCATTCACACTGCTGTGACATCAGACACTACAGATGGAGACTTAAAATTTTTCATCCTTAGAAAATAATGGTATATTGTATAATGTCAGTGGACAAAGCAATAAATCACCAAAATACAAGTTGAACCATTAAAAAAAACAAAAACTAGAATAGTTAGTAAATGCAATGCTATGGTACGGAGTCTTAAACCCGCGACGCGGGTGACCTGAGGGGATCAGTCGAAGATGTTGGAGTGATCCCTGAGGTCACTCCAAAATGAGTGAAAATAAAAAATTGAAAATTTTCACTAAAAATTCACTCTTTCCTGTTATTCACTTATTCAAGAGTGAACATTTTCTCTCGATTTTTTTCTTTTTAGAGAGTAAACACTTACGAGTCATACGGCCCACGAGTCATACAGCAAACGAGCTAGACAATAAGTGTACGACGCCCAAGAGCTTGACATCATGTAGGTCTAATATAGGCCCACGAGCTTCTTACGAGTCCACGCGCTAGACTGGACACCTAGCAAATAACAGCCACGAGTTAGACCTCAGGCAAGAAAGGCCCAGGAGCTTGACTTTACATTGTGGGCTCAATATACGTCGTGCAGAGCTAATGGACCCTTTTTGCTACGTGTTGAGCTCTTGCTGCGGACCTTATTTGCGTATAATAAAGTGTCTAGATCGTGGGCCTTATTTGCCTAGTGTATTTATCTCATTGGCTCATTTACTTTGTGCCTAGCTCGTGGGCTGTATTTATACTTGTGGGCTGTGTGACTTGTAGGTGTCCAGCTAGTGGAATGACCACCGGATTATCTTGCCTCCTCTGTGACTACAATTTTTTAATGTTTGATAGCTCTACTTTTCACCGCCTTCTAACTTTAACATCATTGTTGTGTGTACATTAACATTCCACTGTCTGTCTTATATATTTGTACCGTATACTGTCTGCACTATCATACATGCGGTCATGTGTCTTTGTATTGTATTGCCTCTATTATACATCTCTTGCCATGAATGCTTCTGAATGTGTTCTTTTATGGGTATAGCACTAGCGAAAATGATATGGATGCCCCTATATTTTTATATACTGGTTTTCATGCATCAATAATAAAGTCACAGCTATCTTCTATCTCTTATCTTTGTTGGTCGTGCTATCGTGTCATATCTTAAAGTCTTTTCTATGTATTCTTTATGCTCTATGAAGTACTGTTTGCTGCATTTTTGACAAGATTTTAACAGCCCTATCTATTTCATCTTTCTCTTCTATTGCAGTCTTAAGTCTTGCCTTATATGTACTTTTAACCTAACTCAAGACCTTGTAACACACTGTTTTTGCCAAAAGTATAAAGTTGAAGTTGAAGTTGTATTGTTAATGTAAAAGATTAAAACAAACCAAACCAAAACAACACTTCTGACCAATCACAATGATACATCCCCCTAAAGAAAAACATCAAAAACAAAAGCATCAACAACAAAAACCAAACTTAAGCATCAGTAAAAGTAATAATTATACAGCTCTGAAAATGTGTAAACTGCGCATGCCCATGGATACCCTGTGCCTTTGCATGTTTTTCTTTTTTCTCAAATTGTCGTTACACTCATTCATAGCTGAATCAACTGCCGCTCTTTTTCCAACTGATCTTGCACCACCATCATGTTCTGCTCAAAATTCATGTTCTTCTCAGCTCGCGGCATTCAACTTTGCTCATGTCGTGCATATCTAAAAATTACAATAACAACTTTTTGCTGCACCTGTTCCAGCCTCTCTCATTGAGTCAAAATAATACAGATATATAATAGAATACAAGGAACTTTGTAAATGTGGTAACCACGACTGCAGTATAAAATTGTAAATTTGGAAAAACCTGTCCCTAAATAAAATGTTTAAAAAGGTGACTCCTAAGGCTTCGTCCGATATGTAGTACGTCCGATACAAGATACAACACGCAAATATTATTGCTTTGAAATCACATTGGATAGGAAACAGGATGACAGCGACACTCAACGACAAAGTGCTCTAATTCTGCTGCTCTTTCGTCAACACGTTACATACCAATTAAGCTCCAAAAAGGCCACATGATATTGATAAGTATTGTTATTTTTTTTATGTATGAGCTCTGTTTTACATTTTTGATACATGTATATTTATGTTGTATTCTACCCGCACGGACCAGCGGAAGAACAGTCTGCGGACAGAAGTATGTACCGTGCTTAAATAAATGAATGAGATGAAATGAAAATGAAGTAGTTTAGCTAAGTATAACATTCAGAGGTGACATTATACATGAGTGGGACTTGCGTCTTGCCACTGACTCGTCTACCAATATAACACGTGGGTCACTGAAGACTCATCGAGCTGCTTGGCTTCATCTTCAGGTATGATCCCAATTCTATCATTTGTTTTTTTCATTTTATCTGCACCTTCGATGATTTTTCCTCTTGTACATTGATTTTGAAGGATCCTTTTTCTGCAGCAAAATATTTGTCTTCTACAGAATGAAGTGAAGTCATCCAATAAAAAAACAAAAATATTTCTTTTTAAAGGACACCAAAGGTAATCATAAATTGGGAGGGAGGGTGCATTTATGTTGCTTTTTTCACGAGCAGCTAGAATAGTATTTTCTAAGGAGATATGTGGGGAACTATAACACTGCGCGGAGGAATCTTCTTTCAAGAGATTTTTTTTTGTCGAGAAATAAGGTTTCATCAATATCATACAATTTAAAGAATAAAAATCGTGGTCTTTAGTCGTTATTGCAACATACTGTACATTGTTCTCGAAAATGGAATCTTCATCTCTTCTGTGCTTCATGTTTTCTGTGAACTCCGTAAATTGACAAAAAAATGTACTTTCAAAAGCTGCATTGCTGCCGTTTGGTATTGAAGATTGAAAGCCTCTCGAATAAAAGGGTTCCATGCGGCTTTACAGCTCCCTTGCTTGCTGATTTATAACCGAAACGAAAGTGACTGCAAAATCCTCTAAAAATAATTGACTTAAGTCCTCCGGTGACGGTCATTTACTTATTTGTCCATTTGAAAGTCTTATCAGAAATACCTAATATGTTCTTTCTTTGCATCATTCAAATGGAGCAAATTAGAGCCCCTAACAGCCGCAGAGTTGAGACTCTAACGTACGACAGTGCCGTGTATACTTCACTGACGCACGATATCCTGTAGCGCCAGCTATAGTTGAGAGGCTGTCAGTCTAACACTGACTGCAGTATTAAAGGACAAGTTCACCTTCATAAACATAAGGATTGAGAGAATGTAGCAATATTAGTAGAACACATCATTGAAAGTTTGAGGAAAATCAGACAATCCGTTCAAAAGTTATGAATTTTTGAAGTTTTTGTGCAGTACCCGCTGGATGAGAAGACTACTGCAGTGTATGAATAACTTAGATGTCACATGCGTACAACAATATAGGCCTAAGGAAAATATAAAGAGAATTTCACAAAATTCCATCTTTTGAAAAAAGTACACATTCCCCTGACTCGTTACCGATAAATATTATGGGTAATATTATTCCCCCTGCCTTTAGAAAGAGGCAAGTCAATTGCTCTTTTATTATGCGAAAAAAGTGAAAATATGTTGAATTTTCTTTTATATTTTCTTTATACTGTTGTACGCATATGACTCACAAGCTGTAGTAGTCTCCTCATCCAGCGGTTCCAACACAAACATTTAAAAAATTCATAACTTTTGCATCGATTGTCCAATTTCCCTCAAACTTTCACTGATGTGTTCTACTAATATTGATGCATTTTCTCAATCCTTACGTTTATGAAGGTGAACTTGTCCTTTAACTGTTCCTATCGAATGGCCCATTTTCGTGTGTATCATTTATGTTTTGTCCCTTTTGTTGTTACTTCCGTCAGCATCCCTCTCTACATGATATCATCACCTGCACATTTCATATCATCTGTTCATCTACTACCTCATGTTGTATACTCGCTTCTTCTATAACTGCTATGATTCGCGTCCGTCAAAGTAACTTTGTAAGATTTAATTTTATCTTTCTCCGAAATTCTAACCATATCGTGCCCTCTTTAAACTCTTCCCTGTTACGGGCAGCCGGTACACCACGAACCTCCCCGCAGTACAGCTACTCAGGTGTGGCGAAAAAGATGGAGGATCGTGACGCCGAACTAGGGAAGAGCACGAAGTCAAAGAAAACTAAAGGTATGTATGGAAGGCGATGACACAAACACTGCAAGAATTTACGAATAAAGACAACTGTTCAGCAGGATCAAGATCTTGCAATGTAAAACACATTGTGTTTCGTGTTTGGAATCCAGTTCAAGCGGCTTACTTCGTTCCTTCGGGTGTTCGCGTTCGCGTCGGGTGGTCGCGTTACCCGACATTTCGTAGATTAGGTGCCCTGATATACGAAGGGTCGGGTAAGGAGGGGTAAAATAATCACACTTTAATACAGATAATCCTTGACATAAGGCTGATCGTTTAACGCGACTACACGTAAAAAAGTGTCATTCAAGTGACGAAGTATCGGGTGAATCAGGGACGGCGAAACCAGTGAATAAATCAAAGCAAAAGACATCAAACAGGCAACAAAATAGCACAAAAATGGCAATAACAAATAAAAGAGTATAAAATATCCTCAGAAGCATAATTCTACGGCTAAATAAAACAATAGCATTACAGGATGGAGAATATGAATATTTAAACTTCCGATCAAAACAGCAATCTATTTGATAAGCGTTAACATAATTATGAAGAGTTGCACAGTCTATAGGGTCGACAAAAAATAGAATATACATGGTAAAGCAGAGAACATGAACTGAACCAATTAATCAGAGTTCTGTCAGCCTACTTTGACCAACCAAACAATCAGTTTTGAATAATATTTCAGAAAGGGATTAAAAAGGTTTCACACTCTTATGACATTTTGAAGGGATTCTTTCATGCACCGGTATAGGCCTATCTAGATTCTGATCATATCTGAAAAGAATTCAAATTTTTCAGTCAAACAACACAATTATTCGCAGTGATCTGAAAGAATATCTCCATAAATGATACTATGTGGTTTTGTACAATAAAGGACATTATCCTGAAATAGGTCCCCACTCCATTCACCGCCATTCAGTTACACGTACATAATTTGTATTTCGTCATAGTGCAGCTAGCCTTTAAACAAGGCGACTCGCTCTGCGTGCCCCCGTATAGCGCGTTTACCCCACAAACCTGTTGGCCGGCGAGTGGAGCGAACCGCCTTTATCCACTCGTTCAGGGATGTGTACTTTTGTCGTTGTTGTTGCTTTATATTCTTTGACAAATTTGCGTACAAATTTGACGCAGAAAATACACACGGCACCAAGGCAAGCCTCGTTAATATTAAGTTGAATAAGAATAGTTACTTAATATTAACGAGGCTTCATATTGAAAACTTTCGCCCTAATTCACGCAGAAAATCCGACGTAGCAGACGCTGGAGAAAGTGAGTGCGTGTGGGGCGAGTGGCTAGTCGACACATTAATGGGGGTGGCCTGCAGCACCGTGCCTGGAGGGACATCATGTTCACATAATTTCACGCGTAGTGTGTTGTGTGTAGGCGGCAGAAATCGGGTAAAATCTACAGTTGAGATATAATCTAGGACCTTATCATTCCTTAACAACATTATTTCAGTTGATTACCTGTGCACAACACGTGTATATAAGCACCCGATTGCAGACAGCAGGTGGCAAGCGACCGTTGCAACTACTTACATTATTACCACCTCCGAAGAAAATGCACCAGTCCGACTAGAGCCATCATCGAAAAATGAGAAGGAATGTGAAATATATTTGGTTGTTTTTGCTCCCAAACTTAGCAGTTATGTTGCTCATAAGGCTGCTACGTATCTAGATAATATCTCACATACAACTGTATCTTGATATTGCATTGAAAATGATATTTGGCGAGAAACAAAAGCTTGAAATCACAGGAATTCACACTGCTGACGACGGCAGACAGTGAAGGTCAACGGCTCAAATTTTCGTTGGTAGTCTCGTCACGTGATAGCTCTGTGTGGATTGTACACGTTCCCTATGACAGCAATTGTGACTGGGTAGTCTAGCTTTACTGCTTATTTGCGTCAGGACTGCTCAACCAATGAACAAGATTCTTATATCACAAAAATGGGCAGAATCTCTACTTTCTAAAACCGTGCGCCCCAAGTTCGTGCGACTTTCCGTTCTCGAGATATCCCGTGTGGAAGAATTGCAAGACGGCAAAATATGCTCAAATTCGTCAAATTTGGACTGTTCGCCATAGACAAATCTACTTAAAAGGTACTTTTCTGATCAAATTTGCGTCACGACTACAAATGTTACAATAATGATATATACACATAAATAATCCCTAAAGTGTCTACATTCAGAATCCGGGCGCCCCAAGTTTGCTTCTTAAATAGTTTGAAAGTTATGGCAGATTTTGTGGGAAAATGCGTCGATTATTTGACCCGTTTTACTGTTGTAGCGTTCGCGCGGAAGCGCGGCTTCGCAGATGACCGAAAGTTTTCAATATGTAATATTAACGAGGCTTGCCTTGGTGCCGTGTGTATTTTCTGCGTCAAATTTGTACGCAAATTTGTCAAAGAATATAAAGCAACAACAACGACAAAAGTACACATCCCTGAACGAGTGGATAAAGGCGGCTCGCTCCACTCGCCGGCCAACAGGTTTGTGGGGTAAACGCGCTATACGGGGGCACGCAGAGCGAGTCGCCTTGTTTAAAGGCTATAGTGCAGCCGGCGTTGTGACTGCTATCAACCTCCATAGACTTTGCACATGGTATAAAGACACACGCACCTAGAGGGGACCGATATCACGATTCAGCCCAATAGACTGAGTCCATGGAGGTGGTATGAGCTAGCTGTCACCAGCAGTGAAGAAATGAGTGGAGACAGAAACCACGATAATGCCGATAACAATGTTGTCAAGATGTTCAGATAGAACAGGAAGGACCAGTATCGTTGTAATCCACGAGTCGAGACGACTAAAACTTTCGCCGCACATACTGAACAATATGAATGGCCGTCCATTGAAACCTGCATTATCACTGTATCGCACGCGAGCGTATCGCTTTGCCATAGTTATGCACGGCGAGCATTATATGCTGCTAGCCTTGTATACAAACGCTTGTGATAATTTTTTTTTTCAGAGTAAAAACATAGGAATACAATCGCGTATTCGGAGATAAAACACGCGAACGTTCGTGAATTTGCACTGGCTTTGTCTCGAGGATTCGGGTGAGCTGTACCCGATACTTCGTAAATAGGGGTCTAATTCTCAAATGCTCCACCCGACCCTTCGTATATTAGGGCATATTATCTACGAAAGGTCGTGTATCGCGACCACCCGACCCGAACGCGATCACCCGATGAAACGAAGTACTGAAGCCAGTTCAAGCAAATTGTTTCACTTACGATTTTTCTCACGTGTGACGAATTCACCCCGAAATCTAACGTCCACTTGCAAGATAGGGTGACCTTTGTATAACTCTTATTAGTCTTATTAGCCACACGTAAGATATACTCTCTAAAAAAAATCGAGTGAAAATATTCACTCCAAACAGAGTGAATACAAAAAAGAGTGAATTTAGAGTGAAATTGGAGTGAATTTTGAGTGAAAATGTTCATTTTCACTCGTTTTAGAGTGACGTCAGGGATCACTCCAAAATCTTCGAGTGATCCCTGAGGTCACTCCAAAATGAGTGAAAATGAACATTATCTTCACTCAAAATTCACTCTAATTTCACTCAAAATTCACTCTTTTTTGTATTCACTCTTTTAAGAGTGAATAATTTGACTCGATTTTTTTAGAGAGTATGTGAAAGTTTTGGCATAGCGGAATGAATAACGCGAGAAGAACATGCTAACAGTAATAGGCTCCTCTTGACAAACATTAATTGGTTTTGAAGAAATGTAATTTCATTTCAATAAAGACACGTGGTCGTTGAACCACAAAAGAAACACAGCGTCTGCATTTGGAATGTTTTACAAAATGTTTTTCTGTCTTATGTTTTACAAATGAAATGATTTAGAATTTAACTTTTGTAACTTACTTCATAAGCATCAAGTGAAATTTCTTTATTGTAAAGAATAATCTAACACCTTCTTTACTTCTAGTCAGTAAGCAGTGCTAATATCAACAAATGCACCCTATTTTGTATTGGGGTTTGCATAATGAGCATTGTATCTCTTGATGATAAGTGTCCAAGTTTGAGTCAATATGTCCAAGTCAAACGAGCTCGAGAACCCCGGGAAGCGTTCCATCCTTTTGCTGATAAATGACGGTTACACCCAAAGAGAAGTAGTCACAGAGCTTCTCCCCCATCCTTCCCCCCCCCCCCAAAAAAAAAAAACCGACAAAAACAAAGTAGAACTGCATTACACTTTTTACACCAGGTAGGTTGGGGAGGATGGCCCGAGGGCCTAAGTAATTTAGTTGACTCTTTCCAGACCCGACCATCTGGTCCAACCTGGTGCACCGTTACCTGTTCTCCAGTGTATATTGATATATGTGACTGAAAGTCGAATGAATAATAATAATAGAAATAATAATAATAATAATAATAATAATAATAATGGTAATAATAACAATAATAATACTAATAATACTAATTATAATAATGATAATAAAACCAATGATAATAATCATCATCAATAATAACATGAACGCCCAGGGAGTAACAAATTGCAGCCTGGTATTGTGGTTTTGGGAAGGAAACGTCTTTCTTCCAGACGAGATAACTATCATCTCGTCCAATAACAGAAGCCACTCATCAGCAAGAGGTATAAGACGTAAGAGAATGCAGATTGCAGGATCCACGAAGATTGTAAAAATGGAGATGTCATCGAGAAAAGTTTTCTACCCTATTGACCGATTCGGGTTGGTTGAGGGCAGCAGACATTTTGTGGCACTGGGCGCAGCCATTAGCTCATTTTGCGGTGTCCCAGCCGACCCCCCCTCCTCTCCCCCACCCCCCGGGCAACATGTTTACCGCGCACTTGTAACAAAGGTTCGCGCACTAAGCAAGCATTCGCGCACTCAGTACGAGAGGCTTATTGGCTAAAACAACCATGCAGCAGTTTTTCATCCCGCGCGCGTGCAAATGTAGGGAGAGGGGTGGGGAGTGTGGAGGGGGGGGGGGGGGGTGGGGGAGGGTCGGCTGAGACACCGCAGTAATGGCGCTGCCATGCCAAAAATACACATAGCGCGTCACAGAATCGGTCAATACCATGCTGCAATTTGGTACTCCCTAATAGGATTTCGTGTTTCTTCTTTGGAGTGCAGTTTTGCCCTCTCATTTGCAAAACAAGTCAGTGCAAGGGGCAAAATATATCTTTAAGGCATTCTTAGTCAAATGATTTATGTTTTTTGTTGTTTAACTATACGTCATTCTTTGGTAAAATGAAATAATGTAAAACATCAGGTGGAATTGCCCCATCAAAATTAGATTTAAAAAAAGTCTATGTCTCATATTTTTTTCCCACGGCTGTATGCTTGTGCTTGTGTTTCTTCTTTGTGTGTGTGTGTGTTTGCTGATCATCAACTTGTGTCCGGTCTTTGTTTCTTAAGACAAAAAGTCCGAATCAGATGACGACGACGACGAGGTCGTACAAGCCCCTGAGAAGCCGAAGAAAGAGTCGCAGGATGATGACGCTCCCGTGAAAGGTGGGAACAATAATGATAGTTAAGAATGCTTCCTTGTAATTACAACTGAAAATTGTGTTCCGGAAAATAAAGTTCCTAGATAAGAATTGAGAGTAATTCAGTCAATAGGACAAGATCCACATTCAATGCCAACATTTTGTAGACATTTTACTGGAAATCACTTTTACTAAATAGATAAAAAAAAACACCACCAAACATGAATATAATAATTATGCATTAAGTTCGTTTTAGCATTGATATCAAGTCCATAATGTTTTAGGACATTGAAATCTTTGAGAGTGCAATTGACAGGCAGGACTTGACCGCAAAAAACCAACAGATCGAGGAGTGTATAAAGTTCGATTAGTCGGAGATATTGAACCGATTGATGATAACTCACCAACGTTGTCACGTCCTCATGACAAAAAGAAGCAGAAAAAAATCTAACAAATGTCCTCATCCTTAAAACCTAGAGTGCGCTACTGTCTATTCGAGACATTACCCCTTCAAGCTCGTTCCTTACTCACGGATGTTCACCGCCTTTAAGAAACTTCGTTAAACGAAGAATCTTATTCTCTTTAACACTTACGAAGGGGGAGACACAACGGCCGACACCGGCCACGAGTCGAGCGGACACGCCGCTGACCATTCCAGTGACCATACAAGCGGCCACACTACTGGAGGAGGTCATTCCACGTCGGATCACTCTACTGGACATTCTGGTGGTGATACTGGGGGCCACTCCACCAGCCATTCTGGCGGCGGTCATTCTGGAGGCGACCATAGTCATTCAAGTGGCGGTGGTGGTGGCGGTCATTCAAGTGGCGGTGGTGGTGGCGGCCATTCGGGTGGCGGCTATTCTTCAAGCGACCATGGTCACAGCTACTCTAGCGGCGGCGGTGGTGGTGGCGGCTACTCTGGAGGCGATAGCGGTGGGGGAGGTGGTGGCGGTGGTGGTGGCGGCGGCGGCGGCGGGGGCGGTTCGGATGATTAGGAATTCGATGGGATACATAAAGCGCCAACATCTTGAGCGCCACGTTTTGATTCATTTATATCGGACGGGTGGGAAACACGGATCTCTATAGGAAGTATCTGGATGCATCGTTGGTCAAACTCTTTGAAGCCACCCGCCGCCATCTTATCACGTATACCCAGTCTTTACCACCTACGCACATCGCCCGTATAATTGTGTACCGAGCTCACGACATTAATGATTTTGGTAATAGTTTCTGCTAAAATATTGCGTGAGAGTCTCCATTGGACGTGATAACATGACGGCTTCACTTCTTTGAGCAGCGAGCCGATGTGATATCCAGATATTTCACATATAGATCAATGGTGAAATCAGTGGTAGGAAACAACGAAGCACCTGCTACCCAAGCATTCGCTTGCTTTTCCAGGTTAAGGTATTTTAGATATCTCAGTAATCACTGAAACACTGGATACTAATGCAATCTAAGTATATTTGATAATTACCTAATGATTTAGTGATTCATGATATTGTTACACGATAGATGAATCAATGAAAACTCACTTGTAGCCATTGTTTTTTGAGACCTGAAGTTTGGTGTTCAAAGGTAAAAGTGAATAAACATACAAAAATAAAGCCCAGTTAATTAACAGCATCAGAGAAAAACAGTTCTCACTCTGTAGCTGTAGTTTTTTTTTGATTGATATTGCCTGAATATAGAAATTGTGCTCTTGTTTCTTATTTATATTTTTTTTATTGTTTATTGTGTGTGTGTGTGGGGGGGGGGGGAAGGCATCATCCGCCTAGCGTAAATATAGGAATTCTTATGTCATGTACTTCTTTTTTTTGCATACCTTGGTAAGCAAACAGTCTCATGAAAACCAAAAATCTTGGATTGGATTTTCAACTGTCAGTGCAGTCGAAGTGGATGTATGCAAATTAATGCAATACCTCCATCCCAGGAAAATGAAAATATCCATCATTTTAGGTATTACTGTAGTTATTCATACCAACAGATGAAATCCATTTGCATTATATTATGAATTAGCAATAGCATGTTAGAGCTGTGTCAGAAGTATTGTTGTTTTGTGAATTAGTATAGTCCACGTAGTGAGAGAAAAAGTAGTTACGACAGGAAAATATATGATAAATGTGTGGACAGATTTACTTGTCTTTGAAACAAAGAGAATGACGTGGAAATAATGTCATTATGATGAACCATTACAAGATTAGTAGTCATTTTACAGGTTATTTTGCACTTGTAAGAACACGTGCATTATTGATCGTTTGATACTGAGGCCCATTTTAATAGTTAAGTGAATTATGTAGATACTGTATAACTTGAATCTACCGAATTTGTCTTTCAGATTATCTGAACTTAATTGTTTCACATGTGTCAACTGGCATCAACCAGTTTTGGTGTGTTGTGCTTGTATGCCAGCAGTATTTATTGCGTCCATGACCAATGCCTTGATCACATTTCTAGAAATTAGTATAAAACGTTTCTGATCTTCTACCTACGATTTTTAAGTGATGTATAGGATGGAAATTATATAAAATGTAGATTTACCTACATCTAGGATAGATAGGCCTTTCCTCCACTTTACTAGAATTCATGTCGAAGGAAGGCAATTTGTTTTTCTTTTTTTTAAGTTTTCTTTTGAGAGCTACGACTTTTAGCTTCTACCTTTTTATGTTTTGTATCTTTCGTGGTTGGAATCTCGCTGGGTTTGCTCTATTAGCAAGAACACATTCTCTCTAAAAACCAGTAGTCTACGAGCACAATGAGAAATTGTTCACCAAGTTGAAAAGTAAGGAGTTATTACCCTAACGAAGGCCGAATATTGAAAAAGACAACAACAACAACACACACACTAAAAAAGAAAAAAAAAGGAAAACAAGAAAAAAAAAACGGTCGTAGAGAATTAAAGAAATTGAGATTTCATAACACGAAGTGTTTAAGATCTTTCTTTTTTAATTCTTTATAACATTCCTGAAATCTTTAAAACATTTGTCCTTTTGCAGCTGATAATCCTATATAACTTAGTATAGACACCAACCATAAAACATTTGAGTTCAATACATCAGTCTGCAAACACGAAAAAGAAAAGAATAAAACAAGAGCAAATCATATTTCCAAATCCAATTTATTCTTTAAGTTTGGATTTCAAAATGGACTTTTCTTAAGTTGATCTTGTCAAACGTGTGAATTGCCAATAAAGTTTTACTACCAAAACTTCTTATCGTCTGTCGTATGTTAGTGATGCGTGATGATAATGTGCCTGAGTGTGTGTGTGTGTGTGTGTGTGTGTGTGTGTGTGTGTGATAGTGAGATAAGGAGGAAGAGAGATAGATGACAGGTGAAATAGAGAAAGAGAATATGAGGAAGAGAGAGAGAGAGGGGGAATATAAGGATATAAGATACAGCCATCAAACGTGCTCTCAATTTCATCAGGGAGGTGAGACGATGTCATTCATTCATTCATTCATTCATTTTCCCATCTTCAACAAAACACGTAAACTATGCAACCTTTTTTCAAACATAAGATTCGAGTGCATAAATTATATATCGACATTACAAACATGATAATAGAACGTTTTTGATATACCATTGATAACGTATAAAGAAAAAAAATCACAACGAGGAATCTGAATTATTGAAAATTCTGGAGATGGGGAGGAATGCTAAAAAAAAAGGAATATCTAGAGAGCGCACAGAATGTTTCTCTTGTTAACTCATTTTGTTGTGGGAAATTAGAAAAGAGCAAACAAAATAAAAAACACACACATAAAAACAAGATCAAAACACAATATACACTCCAAATGCACAATTCGCCCTCGTGTAGTTTTATATCACCTCGGTCTTTGGCCTCGCTTTGGCCTGACTGTGCATTTGTCGTGTATTTTAATCTAGCATAGTGCATTGAAAATCACGCACTATTTGTATTATGAGGGGAATCCGGTTTGTGAAGGAGGGTGTGAGATGCAGTGTGAGAAGGAAGGGTCAGAGGGATGATGGTGGGGGAATCTTAGCAGCGGGGGATGATTGGGAGGTGCGGGTGGATGAGGGAAACCGTACAGTGCCAGAGGAGGTGGTAGTAACTGCCCTTCGGCCGGACATGGTGCTGGTGGCTAGGTCTGTGCACAGGTTAGCAATGGTGGAGCTGACTGTGCCATGGGAGACAAGGATGGATGAGGCAAGGGAAAGGAAGCTGGATAGGTATGCTGAGTTGAGGGAGGAGTGTGAGAAAAGGGGGTGGAGAGCGGAGGTGCATACTGTGGAGGTGGGGTGCAGGGGATATGCTGGTCGATCGGTAAGGAGGTGGGTCAGAGGGATGGGAATAGGTGGTAGGGACGGGGAAAGATGGATCAGGAGAATTTGTGGGGCAGCGGAGACAGGATCTGCATGGATAGTAGGGAAGGCTTGGGGGGGGGGTGGTGGGAATAGGGGGGTGTAGAGAGAGTGTTTCGGGAGTGAGGAGAGGTGAGTAGTAGTATAGGTGTACGTATAGCGTCATAAAAATATGATTCATATTTCTATTGTTATAGAACAAAAGAAATATGAAAAGACAAAAGAATTATGAATTATGAAATATGGATTATGATATGATTTATGATAAAAAGATGGATTATGATATGATTTATGATAAAAATATGGATTATGATATGATTTATGATAAAAAGATGGATTACGATATGAATTATGATAAATCGATGAATTATGATAATAGATATGAATTATGGATATTTGCATAACAATAGAAATAGGAAAGAACAAAAGAATGTATGAAATATGAAAAATGAAAGATGAATATTCATGAGATATGAATTATAGATATTGACGATGGATGATGATTATGAAATATGAATATTTATGGATCGATATGAAATATGAAGAATGAATTATGAAAAATATGCTATTGTTTTAAGAATCCGCGTCATTGTTTCATCATATTCTTTTGTTCTCACATCGAGAGATATTTTCGAATGCAATGGTCGAAATGGTCATAATGACGATTGCAATCGTATGCATGACATTTGTTTGATTTGATGACGTCACTCCGACAAGTTCGGACCTGTCCTCTGACCGACGCTCGCCCGATCGAAAACAAAAGAACTTTAAAAAACGAAGAAATACATAAAAATGGGGGCGTGTCCTCTGACCGACGCTTGCGCAATGCTTGCGCAATCGAAGACAAAAGTCAGGGCGTGTCCACTGACCAACGCTCGGGGACTTAAAGACAAAAGACTGGAAAAACAAAGAAATACATAAGACTGGACCTCAAGTTCACGATAAGTTCGGACTTGTCCTCAGACCGACGCTCGCACACTCAAAGACAAAAGACTAGAAAAACAAAGAAATACATAAGACTGGACCTCAAGTTCACGATAAGTTCGGACTTGTCCTCTGACCCACGCTTGTACGCGAGCGAAGACAAAAGAATTTTTAAATAAAGAAATACATAAACTGGACCTGGAGCCAGTGACGGGTTCGGACTCGTCCTGCATAAAACAATAAATGCCTCATACATATTCAAAGAGATGGTGGCGTCCTTTGGAAAGCAAAAGAATAAAAACTCGAAGAACATGCGAGAGGGACACATTTCAATTTGAAACCTTCCGAGAGCATCACATGTTACAGAATGTCTCAGCCGAACATCGCCAACACCTGGTGTCCCGAAATGCAGAGGACGGTGGAGAAGGTGGACTTGCTGATGTTGACGGAGTATCTAACTCTCATCGAAGTCTTGAAACGGGTGCAAAACGTGCCAGATTCTCCAATAGACGGTACTCCCGAAGATCCACAGCGCAAAGTGTTCCAGGCGGTTCATCATTTGGACCCAATGACTGTGGAGAGAGTGTACCCTTACGTTGGCAGGGTGCTCTGGATGAGACCAGATCTCGTCGAGTGCGGTTTTTTCCTGGAGTACATCAAATTTATTCTGAGGGGAGAGACTCAACAACAGCTGGAACAAAGAAGAGTCAACATAGGGAGACACGTGGAGGGGATAGAGGCCGCTGTGAGAGTGGTCTACAGGGCCTTGGGGCTCGAGACCGGCCTGCCCGACATCGTCTTGACGGACCCTCAGTGGAACGTGCTTTAGACGAACGACTGCTATTAACGGTGATAAAGGACACATTTCCTTCCGACTTTCACGCCGTAGACACCGAGACAATCTTACGCGCATGTCGGACAATTGCAAGCGAGGAACAATTTTCCCGTGTGAGACGAATCAAGCTTCGAGGCAATGAGAGGTTCGACGATTGTATAGAGGCCCTGCTCAAAAATTGTATAGAGAACCCCAATCATCCCAACAAGTACAAACGTTCGCTGATGGCTCTATGCTATTTTGTCAACGTCTACCAACATGCCTGCATACCGGACGAGCGGAAAGAGGAATTTCGCGCGCAATTCGTGGAAGGACTCAAACGCTACAAAGTGCGCTGGTCGGAACACGCTCCGAAAATGACTGTTGGACTAATGTCGCGATACGTTTTACATTTTTGTCTGTATATGTTGTATAATGTATGGAATGTAGATGTTAATAGAATGTGAATTGATTCAAGCAACGAAATTCGCTGCACTGTGTGTATGCGTGTACAATAAATGATGCGTTTCATTTTCAAATGATTTTTTTACTCGTTACCTTGTCTATCATTGATGCCTTTTATGTCATTGCAACGTGAAAGGAATGCCATTTCTGATGTTTGCTTCTGCAGTGTGTGGTTGCTGAGACGAATAATGTCTAATTCATTTGAGAGAGCGTTAGAGGAAATCTATTACGATCCTCAACATCCAGCTAGTTTCGGCGGTGTCAGTAAGTTGTGGAATGCGGTGAGAGAGGTGGAAACTGAAAAAGCGAGCTTGCAGGGTGTCAGAGACTGGTTAACGAAACAAGATGCGTATACAATGCACGCACCGGCGAGAAAGACATTTAAGAGAAATGTTGTGAAAGTGAGAGGAATCGACGAAATCTGGGAGGCTGATCTTGTAGATGTTCAAAATTTGAAAAGGTTTAATAATGGTTATCGCTACTTACTGACGTGTATAGATGTACTGTCGAAATATGCTTGGGTGGTTCCTTTAAAAAACAAAAAATCAAAAGACATTGTCGGGGCATTCGAAAGCATCTTGAAAGAGGGCCGAGTGCCTGTAATGCTACATACAGACAAAGGTTCGGAATTCACAAACAGACATTTTCAGAAATATCTCGAGAAAGAAGGCATTCACTTCTACACAACAGAAAATGAAACCAAAGCCAGCGTTGCTGAACGATTCAATAGAACGCTGCGAACAAAAATGTGGCGCTTCTTCACATTCAAAAACACTTACAGGTATCTCGGTGTAATAAAAGATTTTGTCAAAGGCTATAACAACACCATTCATTCTAGTATCGGCATGAAACCAAAAGACGTGAATATTGAGAATCAAAAGCGTGCCATAAAAAGTCTCTACGGTAGGGCAATGCGAGGGAAGAAGCGTAAAGCTCCACGATTCAAGTATGAAATCGGAGATCAAGTTCGTATTAGTAAAAGCAAACTAAAGTTCGAAAAGGGTTACGAAGCAAATTTTTCGAGGGAGGTCTTTACAATCAGCTCCCGCGTCAATAGGAGGGTACCTGTCTACAGAATAAAGGATTACAACGGGGAACGAGTGAAGGGTACGTTCTATGAAAGGGAATTGATAAGAGTTTCGAAAGACAAGGAGACTACTTACAACGTGGACAAGGTTTTACGCACGCGCATGCGCAATGGGCAGAAAGAATACCTAGTTCGTTGGTCAGGGTATGGCAAAGAATTTGATAGTTGGGTTCGACACTTAACTATGCGTTAAAAACACGATTCACGTTACTCTCGTTATCATTCTTCGCTTTGAACAAAGGAGAAGAGGCTGATCGAACATGGCTTCTCAATTTTACGTGACGCTGCCCAGTAATAGTTCCATGTCGTACTATCCAAATAACAAAACGTGTCAGTTTACAACGCGGCTTCACGCACCTCTCTCACTCAACGAAGATTACGAGGTGGGGTTGGCAGAAGTTCAATTTCAGTGCACGTGGTATAATGTACGACATGATAACAACACCCTCACTATTTACGATAATGAAGTAGAGTTGCTCACTAGAGATGCCCATTTGTCAAATGGAACGGATGGGTTTGATTTTTCCTTAAATAAAACTGACGTTATCCCCGATGTCAGTTCTTTCGCGGGCGCTTGATTGCAGCGCATTATACCGTTATGTTGCTCTTGAATATACCGCGTAGTTTTAACAGTTTGCTTCATATCGTCGTCTTATTCTTTTAAGAAACTTAACTGAACCCACATCTCACGTATGATAGAGTATTCCGTTCACTTACTTCGTTTGACATTTGCTCTAATTTCATTTACAGAACTTAATATCTTATTGTGTTATTCATATAGCTATATTTGTACTATTTGATGCCGTTAATTACAATGGATGCCCGACTCAAACATAGTTTTTCATGTATGGTGGTCGGACCGAGTTTTTCAGGGAAAACCGAATTCGTGAAAAGATTACTGAAAAATGCCTCGGAAATGATCGATCAACCTCCTCGCAAAATTATATGGTTTTACGGGGAGTATCAACCGTGTTACGCGGCAATGACACGATCCTTTCCGAATATTGAATTTCATGAAAATTTACCAGCAGATTTCAATGATTTGACCGACCCCTCCCGACCAGTGTTATTTGTCATCGATGATTTAATGGATGTGGCTGGTGATGACAAGAGAGTAGCCGCCTTGTTTACTAAAGGTTGTCATCATAGAAACGCGAGCGTTATTTATATCACTCAAAATCTCTTTCATCGTGGAAAGGAGTCTAGGACTATTTCATTAAACACGCAGTACTACGCTTTATTCAAAAATTGTAGAGACAAACAACAAATTGCTTGTTTAGCTAAACAGATGTATCCCTCGAAAACAAAGTTTTTTCAAGAGGCATTTATGGACGCCACAGCCGATAAATGGGGTTATTTATTCGTAGACCTTAAACCAGACACGCCGGAAGAATTTCGTCTCAGAACGAAAATATTTCCCGGTGAAGTTCAATATGTATATGTTCCTAAGATATAAATTGTCGCGTTCGTGTATTAAGTCATTTATTAGTTAAAAATGTCGCGCCGAGTGAAGACCCACGCAGTCCTGCTCAAGACCCTCGCACACTGCTCTCCTGATCAACGGAAACTTCTCATCAAGACAGCTAACAAGAACTTCATTGACGCCATCTGTGAATGTGTTTTGAACGTGATCTGCGGTAATGTCAAGCTGTCGCAATCCCACAAGAAAACTTTGACTAAGCACAAGCGAAAACTCCGTAAATTAGCGGATCGTCGTACATCTCTGGCAGAGAGAAAACGAATCTTAAACCAACGCGGAGGATTCATTGGTCTCATTGCCAGGTTGATCACGCCTGTACTCGGAACTCTCGCTTCTAACCTCTTTGCATCGGCAAAGTAGACACTGTATAGAGGTACCGCGTTGATAATGGAGAATGCGCGCAAGATGGTGCTTGTGCCACAAACTATGCTTCATTCTCTCAAAAGTCAATCTTCATCACCTACAGAGCAGCGAATCAACGAATTGGACGATCAGATTCGTTCGGTGTTGGACAGGCCCGATCTACCAGAGTATGACAAGGCGTTGTTGTATTCGCAATACTTACAGCGGTTTTTGAAAGCGACGGACAGCGTTAAGAAGCCATTGTCTATTGAAGTCGTTAGCGACAGCTCAAGAGACAATGACAGCACGCATCTAGTAACTCATGGACAGAGGGGCGCGCCAAAATCTGAGGACGCAGTGGAGCGTGACATCTTGCAGCACGTGCCTAAGAATTTTGTGAAAAGAGCTTCGCAGTTGCTGGAAAAGATGAAAAGGTGCGACGATGTGGGATGGACGGACAAAGGGGAGCTGATTGTGAGCGGGGAAAGTGTGCCTGGCAGTAACATTTGCGACTTAATGTACGACATTTTCAGAGAGCGAAGTGGTTATATTCCTACTGGTAGTGAACATTTTATTCGTGCGCTGGCTCGTTTGAACATTCCAGAGACTGCGTTGACCAATCTCAGCCGACGTGACCAACTTCAACGTGTTAAGAGGGGGAAAGATTTGGAGACCCCGATTCATCGTCGTTTAGATTCTCCAGACCCCAAAATGTACACAACCCCTACTACAACTAAAAGTTATACACGTACAAGGCGTACAAGAGCTAGTGATGCTAATGGTTCTCAAACCCCAAAGTGGCAATCTTTTTAAAATACGGCTTAAACGGTATGACCACAATCCTCGTTAACCCGAGCTGTTCTCGTTAATTCGTGTAATGATTTTATTGTATGTTAATTTACTACTCTTCTATTTCAAACAGTTATGTACAATTTTAAATAGTAGCCCTTACCATTATGATCTGCGTGTTGATCTAGGTGGGTGTTGAAGTACGCCATCGATGTTGCGTATGGGGTGATATGAAAGTGTGTACACAAGCATTTACATACTTAATATGTATCATTATATTTTACGAACGATGATTTTTTGATTGTATTAACGTTAACATCGTTACATATCCCCAACCAATTATTTCATCAGGTGACCCGCAATGTGTATATAAGATTGTACGGTCTATGTTCAGATGTGAAGGAGTGTATACATACATAATATTCTGTTTGAATGTATTTGAAATTTTGATGCTAGCTGTTCTTTTGAATTTGTCCGCATGATATAGCGATTGACTATACTATCTTAACGTTTCACCACTTCAACATTTCATCGTCTGAACATTTCGACTAGTTGCTATGTAAATATTGTAAATATAAGTTCGCGTGACGTTTTATTTTATTCTGTGGTGTTTACCGAATGTGTCATACATTTTATCTCCTGGCGTAGTTGTACATAATATGTCTTACTTCATGAAACGATGTAAATAGTCAAATCCTGCCTGGTTTATGCATTAGTACATTCAGTGGTGAAAGTAGTTGTTTTTATTATTATTCGTAGTTAATTCCATAAAGACCGTCATATTGTACATATATCCACCACTTCGACGTTTCGTCGATTCGTCATTTTGTCATTTCGTCATTTCGTCATTTCGTCATTTCGTCATTTCGTCATTTCGTCATTTCGTCATTTCGTCATTTCGTCATTTCGCTGTTTTAAATCTGTGCATGTAACGCATGCAAATTTCTTTTTTTTAATGTCTGTTTACCTAGAATTAATAACTTTGACGAAACGGAAATACACTGTAAAATGTCTCACGCAGATTCTGCAGATTGATGACTACATCACCTCAATGGTTTATAAGTTGTTAATTATTCTTTCATCACCATGTATGATTTAACCCATGCTTGAACATCGAAACATAATTGAATAATGTATCGTATTTTTTATATGAGGAATAGTTCTTTACGTATCCAGTGGAAATGTATATAGTTTGTTCGTTGCACGGTGTAATGATTTTTTTCTCACAATCACAAAACGTAGAAGGAAGCAAAGAAAAACAAGTACAACAAGGAGTAATTTATTTACATATTTATAGTCTGTTGTTTTATTGGAGAAAATAAAACGGGTACCACGTACAATATTCTTACGATACAAAACGCACTCGTTACATCTTATTTTTGTTTTGTCCTGTGTGATATGTGTTATACAGCGTGACTGAGGAAAAGAGAAGCGAGAAAGAAAACGAAGAGCGAAAGAGAAAATGAGACATATACTCGTAACGAAAATAACAAAGTATGTATTACTATGAAGAACGAAACCCAGCCCAAGTTTAATCTATATATATATATATATATATATATAGGTTACCTAATTTTACAAAGTATTCAAGCGGTTGTTACGCTAGGTACGCTAACCTAAGTAATATATGGTCTATGAATTGTAAATGATAATATATTCCATTGGTAACAAACTGTCACAATCACTCAACGTTTCGACATAAAGGTACAAACTTAATTCTCTTATTTTCAAACTAGCTTTCCCAGACATGAAAGAACATATATTCATGATTTGGAGTTATATGATATATATATATATATATATATATATATATATATATATAAAAAAGAGAGAGAGAGTGAGGGAGTGAGAGAGAGAGAGAGAGTGAGTGAGAGAAAAAAGGTAATAGTACAGGCTTGCACATACGATATATACAAATTACTACTAAGTTAAATACTGTTAGATATCTAGCAATCCACATCAAGAGAGAAGTTTACACTACGTTATACACGCTATTACAATATCTTCTTACAAACTATCGAAGCTACGTGCGATTTGTAATAGAGTAAAAGATGTATCATGAACACGATGGGAAACATCAGAACGTCGATTAAACCAATCATTCACTCTCTTATCATTTCTCGTATAATCCTTGCCAAACACATTTAATACACTTCGAGTTGTTTGACCCCCTACTCGTTTCGTCACGTAATAGATACAATATTGTCCGCAAACTGTGGATACAGTTCCTTGTAGCCGTTTGGAATTAGAGGACCATGCCGAGGCATTATTGTCCAAAAACTTTACAAAGTCAAGACTGTAAGTTAAGGGTTCATATCCGTAAGAGTCAAAGAATTCGCCTTTTCCGTTGCAAAAGTAGAAAGCCACCCAGTGTGTTCCTGGTTTATCGCTAGGATCGGTATTCGCGATGAAGCATTGCTTCGCCCCACTAATTGATCGCGGTAGACAATTTGACGCATATACTCCTTTGAAATAGGGCTTGACAATAGGATCGTTCTCTAAGAAACGTTGAATCTGCGATGTATCCATAGTCGATTAGAATATTTCGGCAGTCGGTTGTCCGGAAGAGGTTTTATTGGTAATCGTAGATGATGTTTCTGCTTTTATCAATCTGAATCAGTCCTTGTCCTTCCGAGTAGACGATACAGTTGACGGTGTTTGGAATGGCCACGTCGAATTGTAGCTCTAAGCGCAGATTTCCTTGCTTGATGAGATTCAAGTGACATCCGTCAGATAGGTCGGGCGTAAGGTCGAATGCAAAAAGGGTATAACCTTCGCAGTATTCTTCTCGATTGATGTTAATTCCCTTGTCTACAAACAGTCGGTTGGTTCCCATGAATAGTGAATTGTAAGCGTGAATGTAACTTTGTCCAGCTCCCGCTGCAAAGCTAGGACGTAATGGTCTCATCGGCACCGTTTCTCCGTCAATAGTGAGGGAGATGAAGTTGAGGCGTAAATGTTTAAAGTTGAAGGGGTTCTTGCCAAAAGTACCGTTAAAGGCGTCTGTGTCAACGAATCCTACGACCACCCGATTTGGTAACTGTCCGTGAAATAGATTGTCTTTATTAATCGACATGCTTCCTGCAGGAATGGAAAAGGACTTCACGTCTACTTTGTTGACGGGGTATTTCGCGGTTGTCTTCTCCAAGGCCTTGGCGTGGTTTAACATGATGGTAGGACTGGTCTTTACTCTGCGAACGTAGAGGGCAGCAGATTCTATTTTAATTTTATATCGGGCATTCTCCGTCGAAGACAGAAGACAAAATGCGTCTTTGCTACGATTTAACTTGATTTTCAAATCAACCCCCGGGAGTAACAGTCTTTCTTGAAAAAAAATGTCGGCGTAAATCGGACCAAGTAGAGAAAGTAATTTACTCTCGACGATGAATCCATGTCTTTTCGCCAGACCGGGATTAGCTTCTGCAGAGCTTGCCAGCGGGTTAACGGCATCCATTTTCCCCGCTTTGTCCTTGTAATATAGTTGTTGAGTGAGTTGAGACTCTTTGGTCTCTCCTCCATAGTGCAGCAGAGATTCGATGTACGCTCTGTAAGGGTATGTATTCGACGGCTGAGACACTAGTTTTTCATTGAGCATGATATCAACTTGTGCAAAGAGAGATGGGAGAAACAGGTTTACGGGACCAACTGGGGCATCAGCTGGTAAAGCCGTGTTATCATTGTTCGTAACTTTGACTGTCACTTGAAGCATGGTCTGAGAGAGGTCCAAGTATTCTTCCGACGTGTCGAACACGTTGAATTCAATGGGCCCTTCATCGGTGATGCTGCTAACGGGGTGATATTCTACCCATGGTCCTTTGACGATGCTCATTTGAGTGTGTGGTACCGTGAACAAATCCAATTCGGACTTGCAGCAGACATCGCTCTTGTCGTGTAGAAGCGCCATGTTCAGCAAAGACAGCAAGGAGTGTATGAGACTGGTAAACGAATAGTCCGAATTAATCGAAGATGTCGCGCAAGCGAGCTCTTTTCGCTGGAGAATTTCGAGACCGAATGATACGCTTCCTTCCTCGCCTCCTTCTTTTAACTCTTCCTACAACTACTAATCGCGCTCCTCCAGTCTGATTCCCAATTTTTTTCTTTACTGCTCGAACAGTCTTTGAGGCCAGGTGTTTTCCCGCCCGAGCCACATTTTTTCTAGTTGCGCTTTTAAAAGATTGTCCGTTGATGGTGTCCTGAACAATGTTCATGCCTGTATGCATAGCTTCTTTTCCCAAAGCAACAGCCCCTCTTTTTAAGAGAGGAGTTGCGACTTTGAAGAGCCCCTTCACCAGACTACCCAGCCCGTGTCCTCTCTGCATGGATGCCCCGCGGAAGACGGGTAATCCCGAGCCATATTGGTCGTGAAAAATCCTTGCCGGTGCGCGAAATACCACCATAGTTGGACGTATCGCTGTGTAAATTTAGCGTCCAGCTAGTTCGTAGAGCGCTCTCTAAAGTGTAACTTCACGATCACTTTCCCGCGTTCAAATGGTACCACTTCACCCGATTCGGTTGTTAATATAATCTCTATCGTTTCAAAATTGTAAAGCTTAAGAGGGACGTAATGCGGAGTGATATAGGTATTGACGATATTATCGCGATCCTTGTCCGGAATGACTGCTATCGTCCTCAGTAAAGGTACAGCAGCGTCACCTACGTGTTGAAACTGAACGATATCAGAATAGACATAAAATGTATGAAATTTCATGTGTACATCCATTGGCATGGGACTCAGTGTTGATTCCGTGAGATGGCATTCCCCTTCAAACCCGAGCATCATAGCCAAACCACAGGGAATGAGGAGCGCCGTATTTCCTTCTAATCGGATGAAACATTTTCGTTGGGTCCTCTTGTAATAAAATGTGATGCTTTTACGTAATTTTCTCCGGAACTGTTCGTTGATCGAGTCAATGAGTTCCTCTCCAGAATTATAATATCCCGCAGGAATCTCAATTTTTTTCATCAATGGAACAGCGTCGTCCTCTACTTCATTATCGTAAATAGTGAGGGTGTTGTTATCATGTCGTACATTATACCACGTGCACTGAAATTGAACTTCTGCCAACCCCACCTCGTAATCTTCGTTGAGTGAGAGAGGTGCGTGAAGCCGCGTTGTAAACTGACACGTTTTGTTATTTGGATAGTACGACATGGAACTATTACTGGGCAGCGTCACGTAAAATTGAGAAGCCATGTTCGATCAGCCTCTTCTCCTTTGTTCAAAGCGAAGAATGATAACGAGAGTAACGTGAATCGTGTTTTTAACGCATAGTTAAGTGTCGAACCCAACTATCAAATTCTTTGCCATACCCTGACCAACGAACTAGGTATTCTTTCTGCCCATTGCGCATGCGCGTGCGTAAAACCTTGTCCACGTTGTAAGTAGTCTCCTTGTCTTTCGAAACTCTTATCAATTCCCTTTCATAGAACGTACCCTTCACTCGTTCCCCGTTGTAATCCTTTATTCTGTAGACAGGTACCCTCCTATTGACGCGGGAGCTGATTGTAAAGACCTCCCTCGAAAAATTTGCTTCGTAACCCTTTTCGAACTTTAGTTTGCTTTTACTAATACGAACTTGATCTCCGATTTCATACTTGAATCGTGGAGCTTTACGCTTCTTCCCTCGCATTGCCCTACCGTAGAGACTTTTTATGGCACGCTTTTGATTCTCAATATTCACGTCTTTTGGTTTCATGCCGATACTAGAATGAATGGTGTTGTTATAGCCTTTGACAAAATCTTTTATTACACCGAGATACCTGTAAGTGTTTTTGAATGTGAAGAAGCGCCACATTTTTGTTCGCAGCGTTCTATTGAATCGTTCAGCAACGCTGGCTTTGGTTTCATTTTCTGTTGTGTAGAAGTGAATGCCTTCTTTCTCGAGATATTTCTGAAAATGTCTGTTTGTGAATTCCGAACCTTTGTCTGTATGTAGCATTACAGGCACTCGGCCCTCTTTCAAGATGCTTTCGAATGCCCCGACAATGTCTTTTGATTTTTTGTTTTTTAAAGGAACCACCCAAGCATATTTCGACAGTACATCTATACACGTCAGTAAGTAGCGATAACCATTATTAAACCTTTTCAAATTTTGAACATCTACAAGATCAGCCTCCCAGATTTCGTCGATTCCTCTCACTTTCACAACATTTCTCTTAAATGTCTTTCTCGCCGGTGCGTGCATTGTATACGCATCTTGTTTCGTTAACCAGTCTCTGACACCCTGCAAGCTCGCTTTTTCAGTTTCCACCTCTCTCACCGCATTCCACAACTTACTGACACCGCCGAAACTAGCTGGATGTTGAGGATCGTAATAGATTTCCTCTAACGCTCTCTCAAATGAATTAGACATTATTCGTCTCAGCAACCACACACTGCAGAAGCAAACATCAGAAATGGCATTCCTTTCACGTTGCAATGACATAAAAGGCATCAATGATAGACAAGGTAACGAGTAAAAAAATCATTTGAAAATGAAACGCATCATTTATTGTACACGCATACACACAGTGCAGCGAATTTCGTTGCTTGAATCAATTCACATTCTATTAACATCTACATTCCATACATTATACAACATATACAGACAAAAATGTAAAACGTATCGCGACATTAGTCCAACAGTCATTTTCGGAGCGTGTTCCGACCAGCGCACTTTGTAGCGTTTGAGTCCTTCCACGAATTGCGCGCGAAATTCCTCTTTCCGCTCGTCCGGTATGCAGGCATGTTGGTAGACGTTGACAAAATAGCATAGAGCCATCAGCGAACGTTTGTACTTGTTGGGATGATTGGGGTTCTCTATACAATTTTTGAGCAGGGCCTCTATACAATCGTCGAACCTCTCATTGCCTCGAAGCTTGATTCGTCGCACACGGGAAAATTGTTCCTCGCTTGCAATTGTCCGACATGCGCGTAAGATTGTCTCGGTGTCTACGGCGTGAAAGTCGGAAGGAAATGTGTCCTTTATCACCGTTAATAGCAGTCGTTCGTCTAAAGCACGTTCCACTGAGGGTCCGTCAAGACGATGTCGGGCAGGCCGGTCTCGAGCCCCAAGGCCCTGTAGACCACTCTCACAGCGGCCTCTATCCCCTCCACGTGTCTCCCTATGTTGACTCTTCTTTGTTCCAGCTGTTGTTGAGTCTCTCCCCTCAGAATAAATTTGATGTACTCCAGGAAAAAACCGCACTCGACGAGATCTGGTCTCATCCAGAGCACCCTGCCAACGTAAGGGTACACTCTCTCCACAGTCATTGGGTCCAAATGATGAACCGCCTGGAACACTTTGCGCTGTGGATCTTCGGGAGTACCGTCTATTGGAGAATCTGGCACGTTTTGCACCCGTTTCAAGACTTCGATGAGAGTTAGATACTCCGTCAACATCAGCAAGTCCACCTTCTCCACCGTCCTCTGCATTTCGGGACACCAGGTGTTGGCGATGTTCGGCTGAGACATTCTGTAACATGTGATGCTCTCGGAAGGTTTCAAATTGAAATGTGTCCCTCTCGCATGTTCTTCGAGTTTTTATTCTTTTGCTTTCCAAAGGACGCCACCATCTCTTTGAATATGTATGAGGCATTTATTGTTTTATGCAGGACGAGTCCGAACCCGTCACTGGCTCCAGGTCCAGTTTATGTATTTCTTTATTTAAAAATTCTTTTGTCTTCGCTCGCGTACAAGCGTGGGTCAGAGGACAAGTCCGAACTTATCGTGAACTTGAGGTCCAGTCTTATGTATTTCTTTGTTTTTCTAGTCTTTTGTCTTTGAGTGTGCGAGCGTCGGTCTGAGGACAAGTCCGAACTTATCGTGAACTTGAGGTCCAGTCTTATGTATTTCTTTGTTTTTCCAGTCTTTTGTCTTTAAGTCCCCGAGCGTTGGTCAGTGGACACGCCCTGACTTTTGTCTTCGATTGCGCAAGCATTGCGCAAGCGTCGGTCAGAGGACACGCCCCCATTTTTATGTATTTCTTCGTTTTTTAAAGTTCTTTTGTTTTCGATCGGGCGAGCGTCGGTCAGAGGACAGGTCCGAACTTGTCGGAGTGACGTCATCAAATCAAACAAATGTCATGCATACGATTGCAATCGTCATTATGACCATTTCGACCATTGCATTCGAAAATATCTCTCGATGTGAGAACAAAAGAATATGATGAAACAATGACGCGGATTCTTAAAACAATAGCATATTTTTCATAATTCATTCTTCATATTTCATATCGATCCATAAATATTCATATTTCATAATCATCATCCATCGTCAATATCTATAATTCATATCTCATGAATATTCATCTTTCATTTTTCATATTTCATACATTCTTTTGTTCTTTCCTATTTCTATTGTTATGCAAATATCCATAATTCATATCTATTATCATAATTCATCGATTTATCATAATTCATATCGTAATCCATCTTTTTATCATAAATCATATCATAATCCATATTTTTATCATAAATCATATCATAATCCATCTTTTTATCATAAATCATATCATAATCCATATTTCATAATTCATAATTCTTTTGTCTTTTCATATTTCTTTTGTTCTATAACAATAGAAATATGAATCATATTTTTATGACGCTATACGTACACCTATACTACTGAGGTGATTGATGCCAAGCTTTTTCTTTTCTGTCTTGTTTTGTGATGTTTTGTTTTGTTTTGTTTTGTTTTTTGTTTTTCTCTTTGAAATGCCATGGGGGTGCTGTCAAGGGGATCCCAACGCAGCACCGGCCAGCCAGGGGGAGGTGTACAGCACTTAAATGGCCGAAACACTGGTGATCCCTGGTGTGCTGCTGACGACCCATGGCATTTGCGGAGTTAACATCTTTCCGTTTATTTTCTTGCTTTTGAGACGCTTGGGAGAGGCCAGGTGACGACTGCGAATAGAGCAGTGACACCCCGGATAGGTGGGGCATCAGGGAAGGCTACCCTGATGGCTATGGCAAGCAAATAACCGGCCCCTCAGAGTTACCGGTTTTAAGTGTGGCCCATTTGCGGCGTAGGGCTGTGCGCCAGGGCTGAGGGGTGGCAGTGGGAGGGGTTTTCACCCTTATTGGTGAGTGTGTGCCCACTTGACTGAAAGGCTACTCACTCGCCTCATCCGCTTTTTCGCATTGAGTCGTGCTGAATAAGAATCCATACTGGATTCTGAAAGGGCGGGTACTTTGACTCACGACAATGAACAAAGATCAAGAGGGTGTGTGTGCGGGATGCGGGAGGAGGTTCAAGGGGAAGAGAGGTGTGGCAGTTCACAGAGCAAGAACGAGCTGTGGAAGAGTGGCAGTAGGGCATGACTGCACCAGCAATGAGCTGGGTGAGACAGTGGGAGGTCCCAGTCAGGTTTCAGACCACAGAGCCGGAGACCCTCAGCATGCTCTACATGCTGTGTTTGAGCGGAAGGAGCCGATTGCATGGCCACCGGCGAGAAGTGAGAAGTGGGAGCTTTTTGACATCAAGCTTGCGGGAGTTTTGAAAGTGGAATTGGCTGGGAGTGTTGAAAAGAAGATGCGTATGTTTGAGGGGTTTGTGTTATGGGGCTTGTGCAGAAGAGTTTGGGATAAAGCCTGTGGGTAGTGGAGGTGGGGGGAATGTGGAGGGGGATTTTGGAAAGTCAGGGTCGAGGAGACAGCGGTTGATGGCCCAATTGAGGGCGGAGAAGAAGAGCTTGCGGCGTAGGTGGAGGCAGGCAGACGGAGAAAGGGCTAGTCTGAAGGGTTTGTATGAGGACCTGAAGAAGAGGTATGCGGATGTTAGGAGGGCCGAATATCAGTGTAGGAAGAGGAGGAGGAGGAGGAGGGAGAGGAGGGAGTTCTATAAGAATCCGCACAGGTTCACAAAGAGGTTGTTTGAGGAAGGGGTTTCAGGAAGTTTGGAGGTGTCGAAGGAAGAGCTCGAGAGGCATCTGAAGGCCACATACTGTGATGAGAGGAGAGAGGAGCCTTTTACTGGGGTGGCAGGGCTATTGAGGCCACAGGAGCCAGAGGTCAGTTTTGACTTGAGTGAGTTGAAGTTGTGGGAGGTTGAAGCCGTGGTTAAAAAGGCCCGAGCTGGCAGTGCAGCTGGGCAGAATGGCTTGTCCTACAAGCTGTTCAAGTACTGTCCTCGTGTCCGAAGGGTGCTGTGGCGGATCCTAAGGGTGCTATGGCGGGAGCGGATTGTTCCAGTCAGCTGGTGTGTGGCAGAAGGGGTATATATCCCAAAGGAGAGGGATGCCAAAGGCATTGGCCAGTTTAGACCGATTTCGCTTCTCAACGTGGATGGTAAGATCCTCTTTAGTGTCTTAGCAAGGCGGTTGTCAGGATTTGTCATGAAGAACAAGTTTGTGGACACCTCTATACAGAAGGCAGGGATACCAGGTTTCCCTGGGTGTACGGAGCATGTCCAGATGATTTGGGAGTCAATCCAGAGGTGCAAACGTGAGAAGGAGGATGTGGATGTCATCTGGTTGGATCTTGCAAATGCATATGGATCAGTTCCTCACAGGTATCTCAGCTTTGCTCTTGAGTTTTTGTGGGTCCCTAGGGTGATCCGGGAGATGGTGCAGAGCTACTACAGCCAGTTCAGGATGAGATTCACGACCCAGACTTACACAACAGAATGGCAAGCGCTAGAAATTGGCATCCCCATGGGGTGTCCAGTCTCGCCGCTGCTGTTTGTCCTTGGGATGGAAGTGTTAACCCGGTGTGTGGCCCCGAGAATTGAAGGGTTGATGCTGGCTGCAGATGTGGTTGTGCCGTCGATTAGGGCTTTCATGGATGATCTCACAATCGTGTCTGGCAACGAGACCCAAGTCAAAGATGGCCTCCATAGGTTGGAGGAGTTGGTTGCCTGGACACGGATGAAGTTCAAGGCCAAGAAGAGCTGCTCAGTGTCAGTGCGGAAGGGGAAGGTGGTCGCAAGGAGATTTCAGATTGGGGGAGAAGATATCCCTCAGGTCACTGAGCAGGGAGTAAAGAGCCTTGGGCGGTGGTATGAGTGCAAGTTGAATGACAGGCACCGAGGAGTTCAGATCTATGAGAAAGTGGTGGAGTGGTTGAAGAGGGTGGACAGGACACTCATCCCTGGGAATGCGAAGGTGTGGTGCTGCCAGTTTGGCTTGCTACCACGGATCATGTGGCAACTGCAGGTGTACGAGGTGGCAGTGTCCAGGGTTGAGAGGATGCAGCAGAAGATGAACTCATACTACCGGAAGTGGTTAGGCGTTCCAAGAATGCTTACAGATCTGGCATTCTTTTGCAGATCAGGCAGGTTGCAATTGCCTATGACGTCAGTGGTGGAGGAGTTCAAAGCTGGCAAGGTTAGGCTAGTGATGATGATGAGGGAGTCAAAGGACCAGGTAATAGCAGGAGTTAGGCCACCGATCCGCACAGGGAGGAAGTGGAGGGCGGAGGAGGCTGCGGACGAGGCAGTGGCAATGGCAAAGTGGAAGGAGATGCAGGGTGCGGTTCAGGTGGGTCGGAAAGGGGTCGGGTTTCATCAGGGTGTCAGATGGTACAGCAAGCAAGGCAGGAAGGGTAGGAGGGAGTTGGTGGTGGAGGCGGTTAAGGAGAAGGAGGAGGAGTACCGCTTTGCCAAGGCTGTACAGCAGGGAGTGCAGGGAGCATGGACCCGATGGGAAGGGGTGGAGCAGAGGAAGGTGTCATGGAATGACCTTTGGTCAATGTCCTCTGGAGCTGTGCGCTTCATGATCAGTTCCACCTTTGATGTTTTGCCGTCTCCAGTAAATCTCCAGAGATGGGGCATTGTGGAGGATGGTGGATGCAGGGTCTGCAACAAGGCGAAGGGCTCACTAGAGCACACTCTGTCAGCATGTAGAGGTCTATTACAGGCCTATACATGGAGGCATAACCAGGTGTTGAAGGAGATGGCGGAGGTGGCGAGGGTGGCAGTGGAGGCAAGGAAGAAGAATGGGCCTCCTAGGGTGAGGGGAATCCGGTTTGTGAAGGAGGGTGTGAGATGCAGTGTGAGAAGGAAGGGTCAGAGGGATGATGGTGGGGGAATCTTAGCAGCGGGGGATGATTGGGAGGTGCGGGTGGATGAGGGAAACCGTACAGTGCCAGAGGAGGTGGTAGTAACTGCCCTTCGGCCGGACATGGTGCTGGTGGCTAGGTCTGTGCACAGGTTAGCAATGGTGGAGCTGACTGTGCCATGGGAGACAAGGATGGATGAGGCAAGGGAAAGGAAGCTGGATAGGTATGCTGAGTTGAGGGAGGAGTGTGAGAAAAGGGGGTGGAGAGCGGAGGTGCATACTGTGGAGGTGGGGTGCAGGGGATATGCTGGTCGATCGGTAAGGAGGTGGGTCAGAGGGATGGGAATAGGTGGTAGGGACGGGGAAAGGTGGATCAGGAGAATTTGTGGGGCAGCGGAGACAGGATCTGCATGGATAGTAGGGAAGGCTTGGGGGGGGGGGTGGTGGGAATAGGGGGGTGTAGAGAGAGTGTTTCGGGAGTGAGGAGAGGTGATTGATGCCAAGCTTTTTCTTTTCTGCCTTGTTTTGTGATGTTTTGTTTTGTTTTGTTTTGTTTTTTGTTTTTCTCTTTGAAATGCCATGGGGGTGCTGTCAAGGGGATCCCAACGCAGCACCGGCCAGCCAGGGGGAGGTGTACAGCACTTAAATGGCCGAAACACTGGTGATCCCTGGTGTGCTGCTGACGACCCATGGCATTTGCGGAGTTAACATCTTTCCGTTTATTTTCTTTCTAAGTCATTTGAAAAGACTACTTTGCTCGACTATATAGAAATCAGTATGTGCCAATATGGTGAGAAAGAATGATAAAAATACTAAATGATAAAAATACTAAAAATACTAAGATGGGGAAAAATAGGAGTGATGTAAAGAAAATGTAGTGGAGATTGGAAGAGACAGAAAACAGGGGCGTGGGAGAAAAGACAGAAGCAAAATAGAAAAGAAGATATTAATACATAGAAGAGAGGAAAAGAACAGAAAAGGTATATGAGGAAATAATTAAATTAAAGTTGATCGAATTGAAAAGGAATGTCCTTGTCTACTTGAACGAACCTGTGTTGAGCTCACAACCTTTATTAAATTAGCCACAAATAGTTTCTCAGTTCTGTGTGTTATATAAAACCAAGGATCAACTCATTCCTTACGGGAACCTGGTGGCCTGTGTATTATATCTATAGGAATTTCTGAATTCAGTATGGCACAGGTTAAGATATCGCACCGTAACAATATTGCAGTGTTTCATCATTGAACGCTTTACGCTCCGATGAACCTAGCAATCTTGTCAGATTGGTACAGTCGAGGTTTCGATGTATAATGGATATATGACAAATTTGACACTTGGAAGGATGCATGTTCCCACTCTATCAACATATGCGTGTTTCCATACGATACTGTTACGTTCAGATTTAAAGGGATGATATAGTATTGGTTGAAGTGAGAATTTGACTTTTAACTTTTTGCAAGATATCTGGAAACCACTTAATGATAATTATGTTAAAAAGCCTCCTATATGCTTAGAGGAATTTAAAGTCTGATTAAGAACAGTTTTGAAATGGCTGAGCTATCCCCCCCCCCCAAAAAAAATAAAATAAAATAGAGCGATCCCGATAAAAGGTGGGTCCCACCTTGTGTTAGGATTGTTTTGTTTTCGATATCTCAGCCATTTTAAAACCAATTTTCATCAAATAAACTGTGCATTCCTCTTAGTACTATGCTCTTTATTTTTTTCTAACGAGGTTTCTCATTATCTCAAAAAATCATCATAGGAAAAAAAACACACAAACACTTTGGAAACCTCAAACACCATCTCAGCAGAAACTGTACCATCCCTTTAACTTCGAGGATAAGCTCGTAGTTACATTTGTAGCTATGGGGCGCCAAGTGTCGCATGGTTTTAGTTGACGAAATAACAATTTCCTCACGAAACGGCAATTTTGTCAACGAAATAACAATTTTGGCACGAAATTGCCATTTCGTGACGAAAGAGACTATGCGAGACTTCAGCCCCATACATAACTACGAGTTAATCCTCGATGTTAGCTTATGTTAAGGATCACCATCTGAACGCAACTATAGAGTGGAAACGTGAAACGTGGGCTAAGTTCAAGGGAGAGTGCAATCAAATTAATATCTTTTGTTAATCACATCAGTAATGTAGCAGTGATCGACATACGGTGACATTGACATAATCTTGGTTTGGAGGAATCTTTGTGGGCGTATCCAAGCAATGTGGATGAAATATAGTGCAGAAAAAAAAGAATAAAAACTCTGCACATGATAATAATTGAGATATTATTTTGGCCACAGAGGTGATGAAATGCGGTATAGTATAATTCCATACCAGTCAACATGCGTTATTGGATCGCCTTTACCCTTTAAAAGGGAATTTCCACGCGACACATAACGTGTATACACCAAATGCCCACTATTGGCGACATAATTATCCACTGGAAGCTGTTGAAAACTCGGACAATCTAATGACAACAAATGGTAAAATGACATCTTTGGTCACATTGACGTCATATTCTGCCTGGATTTGAACTATTTATTCATTCAGTGTATACAGCGGTAAAATAACGTCAAATAACGTAAAGACTGTACAAAGGTGATTTTATGATTAAAAAAAGTAAAAGCATCTTTCAAGGATATATGTTCATCACATGGGCTTAGTAGAGAATAATACTGCCTAAAGATTTAAGTACATGTAGCAGGTTGAACTGATATGTCCTTCCAATGAAGCAAAAAAGAATGTCTGTATTTCTGCTCAGGTATGTACGTATATAATATGTGACTGTGCACCTCAAAACGAACATAAAGTCGCACACACTGATTTTGCGTGAGGACTGAAAATAAGTGAAATGGGTCAACCTAGCCGAACTTGACTTTTTCATATTTTCTGAAAGAGCGAGTCTTCTTTTACATTATGCTAAAATTTGGTATCGTAAAACGGGCAGGAAAGTGTGTTTTTTAGCAGTTTATCTCGAACATTTTTGGTAGAATAGTGTGATTAGGTGTGTCTTTAGAATCTTTTTTTCATTTCTGAAAAACCTTGTCCACACTCTTCACTTTCAACTCTAATAACTTTTGAAAAGATAGTGATACTGCTTTGAAAGTTGGCATTAATTATGGACAGAATGTGTCAATGAGGCATGCTTATTTTGACTTTAATTTGACAATCCCTTCATTGTTGTTACTCTGGTGGTTTACTTCCTGTTTTTTGTCCCATTCATCGCACAGCCAGCACGGTTTGGTAAAGATTAAGCGCTTGAATATACACTGTACTTCAGAGCCTCTTTTCTCAGTTCACACTTTTCCTGAGTTTGTGCTTTCTTACTAATATTTAGATAAGTTAGGAGAGTCCATTTGATTTGAGTTATACGTCATTTTAAAGCTTAAAGTCTGCTCTTTCAGAATATGGTCTTAACTAAAAATTTATGTCTGGTGACTTTTTGTTTGTTTTGAGGTGCAGGGTCACATATTATCTCTAAAAAAAAAATCGAGTGAAAATATTCACTCTTTAAGGAGTGAATACAAAAAAAGAGTGAATTTAGAGTGAAAATGCTCATTTTCACTCAAAGTTCACTCTTTTTTGTATTCACTCCTTCATGAGTGAATATTTTCACTCGATTTTTTTTTTTTTTTTTTGGGGGGGTGTATATATATATATATATATATATGTATACATCCATTCGGAGAGTGCAATCAAACACAGATCGGGTATTATCTGCTGATACTTTCCCTATATGTAAAAACCTTCCCTCGTCCTGAGAATGGATAATTCCAATTTTTGTTCTCTTTCGCAGAACTTTGAAGAAGTACAGAACTTCTTTAAAGGGCTGATAAAGTTCTGGTTGCGATTGGGAATCAGCTTATAACTTTTTCTTCCCCCCCCTTTTTTTTTGCTAGATAACTAGAAATCACTAATGAAACATCAAAAAACATATAATTCTGAGAAGAATCAGTTTTTTTTTTGAATGAAATTGATTATGAAATGGCAGAGATATCTAAAAACAAAGTAAAATAAAGCGATCCTTATTAAACGTGGGTTGCATCTCTATTTGGATGGCTTTATTTTGGATATCTCAGCCATTTCAAAACCAAAGTTCATCAATAAACTTTGGGTTCCTCTTGGAATTACATATTTTTCCTATTTCAGAAGAGGTAAGTTATTATAAAAAAAAAGAATCATCATCAAAAAACGTTGGAAACTTGAATCCCCATCTCGACCGAAACTGTGTCATCCATTCGATATTCAATTCGTGTTTATTTCATTCACATAAGATATCCAAAATTGGGTATAACAAAGTGATCCTAATAAAAGTTTTATTGCAAAAAAAAAAAAAAATGTAATTGAATGGACATGGAACGCTGCAGTTTTGGAAAAAAATGAGATTCGTGTCCGTGATTTTGAGATTCGTGAAAATCATACTAAATAAGCAAAATAACTGCACTTTGCATTTCATCTAATGCATACATAATGCTTCCCTTCGGTCTAACAATATCAACAAAGCGACTTAAATTTCCAGTAAGCATCAGAGCCCCACCCAGACCACACTCCAGCATACTTTACTGGGAGAGGATTCGGGTCTGTCCAGTCGAAGAAAGGAGCAGCGTCGCCATGGCGACCAACTCGGAGACGCCCACCGTTGTAGGAGACCCAGAACTGGTCGTATGTTGGTATCGTTGCTAGTCTGGACTGGGTTGCATGCGATGTACCAACCGTTACACATCCACCACCAGCCGCACCGGTAACGGTGTCGCATTCTCGCTGGACATTTAAAAACATGTTGTTTCCTGCTCCGAAACCTGCATGCGGAAAGAGAAATCACGTGAGTTAAAGTACATCATATTTAATGATCCAGTAAAATAAATTGCAACTTTTATTCTCTCCCGTTTGTTTTCTCACATTGTCTGTGCACAAGCATTTGTGTTTTCAAAAATAAGCATGGATTTTAAATGAGGAAGAGTTTGAATGCAAAGCAAGCATATCCAGGCTAAACTGATTTGAGAAATTAAATTAAAGCGTAAAAAGCAAAGAAAATGAAATACATGTATAGGCCTATGTGATGATTTTAGTAGTACATGTATCTCCAGAAATTTTTATTAAAATTTCTGTTACGAATGCAGTTTCACTAAACAGTTAAATATTACTTTTCTTTTGAAAATTGTTTTTTGTCATCAAATATTGCACACGTGTACATATGCGTGCGTGTGTGTGTGTCGTAGTATCACAATGCATCTTTACGAAGGGTAGATCACCCTATATTTCTTCACCCGATCCTGAATTTAAGTAAGCATATAATTATGTAACAACATATTACAGTGAGAACTATATAAAGCATGAACGCCTTGTTCCAGTAGCATGCCTTGTCTATTCGAGTTTCGACTGTGAAATTTGATTTTTGGATTTTTATTACTTTTAACAATCCTTGCCTATTACACAGTTAACAAAACTTAATCATGAATAAACAATGTAAGAGGTACAAAAATAATCGATTGAACACAACTGAGCAAAATTCAAGTTAGAACAAATATCATCAAAAAATAAGTGGTAATGGCAAAGAGAGCATTTTGGTGACCACAGAAATAAGATTATGAGGCTGAAAAAATAAATATTGGTAGTTAAAAAGAAAAAAATACAATAACATGTTACTAGATGGTGGTCTATCATTTTAACGTGATGATATCAATTCAAAGGGCTGGTATGATATTGGTTGAGGTAAGGATTCACCTTCTATTTTGGAGGAAGTGCCTAGAACCCACTTTATGGAACGTTAAAGGGAATGCAATTCTCAGAGGAATTTATATGACAAAAATCGGTTTTGAAATGGCAGAGATATCAAAAAACAAAGTAAAACAAAGCGAACCTAACAAAAGGTACCAAAGGTAACAAAAGGTAAAGGGTACCATCTTTTATTAGGATCGCTTTGTTTTGGATATCTCATCCATTTTCCAATCCAATTTTCATGAAATGAAATTTGGATTCCTCTTAGAATTACATATTTTTCTTACTTCGTAAGACATATCTCATTATCTTAAAATAAAACCCCAACATTAATAAAACGTTGGAAACCTGAATCCCCATCTGGACCGAAACTGTATCATCCCGTTGATATCGAAGAGAGGGGCAATTTTGTTTTTATTTTGTAATCCAACAGTTAGGCACGATCACCAAATTTAGATTACATCCCTTTCTCTTCATTTACTACAATCAAAGCTTCATATGTTATGGTATACATTCCTCCTTGGAGTTTCTTGTCTTCAGCCGACAGACGTACAGTGTATTTTACGTTACTTTCGTCATATATTATAACAACAACTTCACAATAAACAAATTGTCATTACATAAGTGCGTATCATTTTTCGATTCCAACTAGACAAGAATTGACCAATATTGCGATTTTAAGAGCAAGAATCGAATCAGAGCTCAGATAAAACAAACATTAACCTGTATATCTCTCACGCATTGAATTCAGAGCATCTTCTCATTCAGGGACTTTTTTAAATAAAGTAATTGGGGAAATAAAACTTCTCACATAAGCAGGTCATGAAAAACATAAAAGTAAAGAAATGGTTTTACCGTTCAATTAACTTTATCTTAGTTGACAGCTGGATTATTGATCCTGGAAATTTCGATGTGTTGCATCCTTGTGCACATCAAGTGTTCTCTAAAAAAAAAAAAAATTAAATAAAGCAAAGCAAAAGAAGGGGCGGAAAATTTACCTAATCTGTACATGTATATCTCAGCCGCGTTGACACCAGATAGGGCAAGGTGGGCATCGTGGTCAGCGCTGACCTCAAACTCCAAGAACGATGTGCTTCCGGTCAGGTCAAGTTGGATTCCGGGGAATAAGTAATCTCTAACAGTAGATCCTCCATCCAGCGTATGAATTACCGGGCACCGTAATTCTAGCAGGTTAGAGTGAGAGGTGAATACTCTTTTCAATACAGTCGCGCACCCCAAACATTTATTTGACCGTGTAGACGGATAAAGTCAGCGCATCCACAGCATTGAACGTACTGAATCATGAAATACCGACTGAAATACTACAGTGTCAAACAGTAAGAGCAATAAGCCAGTTCGTAATTAGCTCATGTACACCTTGGTACAAATGACCTTTCTTTGTTCTCAGTTAGTTAGGCACTTCACTCGTTTTCAAAGCGGTATAATGCATAAGCTTGCCCGACATAACAATTTGTGGAATTCATGTTCAAACAAAGAATGAGCTTGTGCTTAGACCAGGTGACCAGAATAGTCAGTCAGTTGACACTTTAGCAGGCATCTAATTCATTGTTTCGTATGGAATGCAATAAGATCCTTTTTCTTTTGATATTGCAAATGCCAGGCTTGCTATCAGGTGGATGTGCTGGCAAGCACTAATTAGATAAGGATCACATGAATAATCATCACATCACAGATGCTCATCTCAGTGAAATAATAAACCAAAATACCTGTAGATACAAATGACCTTTTTCTGTTCATGCGCAAAGTGGAATTACGAACTGGTCTATTCGCACACCTTTCTGTTTGTTTATTCAACTGTGCGCTTAGGAACATCCGTATTCAAAGCCGAACAAACGCATTGTTTAATATTCTCTCCTCTTCTGTCCTCTCTGTTGTTTGTGTGTTGTAATGTTACTGTGTTGTCTTCCTTGTGTCCCATATCGTGTCCTTTGTCAACGTCTTCATCTGTTTGTTGTTTTATTGTTCTCCTTTTTACGAGCGTGGGCAATACACGCGAATGTGTGTATGTATGATTATCCACTATTGTGAGTTCTCATTGCATTTTATGCGCTTTAAAATGAATACGATTTGAATAACGACGATGTATAATCGTTTATCATGTTTTCAGTGGTACATTGTAAGACAAGATTAGCTTTTTATTGGACCACTTTTTCTCCATGCCTACTCTAGGGGTGCGTGTGATTAAATCCAACTAAATTTCATTACAGAAGTGCTCGCAGTGGTGCGAACCTCTGATTCAAACAAATTCTACATTAAACAATGAAGCGTGATGATACCTCAAATCAAACTAATGCATGGAAGAGGAATTTCCGGTGAGATAGCGTCCTTCGAGTAGTGCGGCCTCTAAAGGGTGATAGTGTTGGGCCGACACCGATTGGGGCTGTTTCATTCTTTCCATGGCGTGAGCGCTGTCTTATACCATGAACACTTGCAGGCCTTACGTGAATAACATTGTATACAATAACAGAATGGTACTGATTGAGTAATTAGTACACCTCAATCCATTAACAGAGATAACGGGAAACGTACCGCACTGCAGTCCATAGTAGTCATCGGTGCACGAACAATTGTAGCCCGTATCAGTCTCTGCACATGATGCGAAGTTCTGACATGGCGCTGAGAGGCAGGCTGTATGACCCACCAAAGCCCACAAACAGGGTGACAAGGATGTATGACAATGATAAAAGAACATCCAGTAACCAAACTCCCCTATAGTCAGCAATCAATCTAATTTCATTACAACTTTTTTATGAAAGGACAACAACAGAGAAGAGTTTCATATAAAAAAAGAAATAATGGAACTGTAAGAAAGAAACACACACAAAAAAAGAGGAAAATTTGGCCCATCATGGTATAATACAAAGTTGAACAAAAAGGTTCAGCATTATGGAAATGCTACGCATTGCTGGAGTTTCTCCCGCATTTAACCTATGTAAAGGGAAATCTTGCTATATCTGATGAACATGCGCCTACTTCCCTTTGCCATTGTAGACCAACGTAATTCTGTAGGAAAAAAGACAATTTGAGGATTTCAGAATTCCTACTTTGAATTAATGCAATTGATGTTTATTGTGGGTCATATATGTGACCCTGCACCTCAAAACAAACAAAAAGTCGCCAGACATGAATTTTCAGCTAAGACCATATTCTGAAAGAGCAGACTTTAAGCTTTGAAATGATGTATAACTCAAATCAAATGGACTCTCCTAACCTTTCTAAATATTGGAAAGAAAGCACAAACTCAGGAAAAGTGTGAACTGAGAAAAGAGGCTCTGAAGTACAGTGTCTATTCAAGCGCTTAATCTTTACCAAACCGTGCTGGCTGTGCGATGAATGGGACAAAAAACAGGAAGTAAACCACCAGAGTAACAACAATGAAGGGATTATCAGATTAAACTGAAATTTAGCATGCCTCATTAACACATTCTGTCCATGATTAATGCCAACTTTCAAAGCAGTAGCACTATCCTTTCAAAAGTTATTAGAGTTGAAAGTGAAGATTGTGGACTAGGTTTTTCAGAAATGAAAAAAGGATTCTAAAGACACACCTAATCACACTATTCTACCAAAATGTTCGAGATAAACTGCTTAAAAAAACCACACTTTCCTGCCCGTTTTATGGTACCAAATTTTTTTATAATGCAAAAGAAGACCCGCTCTTTCAGAAAATATGAAAAAGTCAAGTTCGGCTAGGTTGACCCATTTCACTTATTTTCAGTCCTCACGCAAAATCAGTGTGCGCGACTTTATGTTCGTTTTGAGGTGCACGGTCACATATATATATATATATATATATATATATATATATATATATATTATATATGAAGAGTTTGTTCGCAAAAACCGATAAGTCCATATTTGCCAAATGGAGATATTTGCGATTAAAGGTCAAGAAAAATAAAGAGAATAATAAGAAAATTTGTAGTTCTTTTGACCATAACTTCAAAAATGTACCTTTATATGTAGTGACCAATATATCATTCAAAAGGTATTATTTTTTACTTTATGACAGAGACTTTACTTCAAAATCCCCCAAAATGGACTTATCTGTTTTTTGCGAACAAACTCTTCATATATATATATATATATATAATTACATATATATACACTCAGCAAAAGAAGTAAGTTCCCCCTAACATTTTTGGATATATCTCAAAAAGTATTTTACGGATTTTCATTATTTAAACGGGAATGGATAGGGAATTTCATTACTCGAAGCATGAATGGCATATCATTGCCACCAGATATCATTATTGGTGTAAAAAATGCATTTTATGTCAAAATGCATGTGAAAAAAGTTGCACTTCAGGCTATATGAAGCATATTGTATACATTTCATATGTGAGTTAGCAAACGACCTTTTTAAATTTTGCAATTCTCAGGAATTTCTTCAGGTACAATGTGCTTCCCTATTAAACAGATGTTCTGCATACGTTTTAAACAATATCCTTTTCAATATGAAAATGTTGGTAGAAGCCATGTGATTTGTAATTCCAATTTGGGTTGATCACATTAATGTGCCTATAGCCATTTTGCATCATGCGCTCAAGTTGTAGATCGGTTTGTTGAGGGAAATGGCATCGAACGTATGGAGTGGCCTGCAAGATCCCCTGACTGTAATTCAGTAGAGAATCTTTGGGATATCATTAAGCGGAAAGCGAGCAAGAAGGACTGGTGAAAGATGACATTTCATTGCAAGAATTTCAGCGCATATTGCAGAGAGCATGGGCCAACATTGAGCAGCGCCAAGTACAAACTTTAGTTAACAGTGTGAGGAAGAGATGCCGGCTGGTCATTGAAACGGATGGTGGACATATCAATAATATCAAATACATGTACTTCATTGTATGCTCATGAAAAGAAAGAGATAGAAAAATATGCAATAAACCATACTTAAATGTTCAGAATCATGAGTGATTGTTTGATTATTTGTGTAAAAGTCACTGCAAATCACTAAAGTGCAACTTTTGTTTTCAAGCATTTTGACATAAAATGCATTTTTTCACACCAATAATGATATCTGGTGGCAATGATTTGCCACTCATGCTATGAGTAATAAAATTCCTTATCCATTACTGCTTGAATTATGAAAATCGGTAACATACTTTTTGAGATATATCCAAAAATGCTATGGGGGAACTTACTTTTTTTGTTGAGTGTATATATATATACATACATACAAACGTATTATGCATCGCATATGTATCATGTTTAATTGCAGACAGCAAGACAATAGGTCAGATAATACGAAAGTATAATAATCAGCTAAAGTAGTCTCATTTCTATTTTCAAGACCAGTCAGGGCTATATAAAGAACAAAAAGTTATTGAAACGAACATTGTTTTCTGAACGCGTTCCCAAACTGGATATCCAGTTTGCACAGTTATTGATTGTTTAGTGCTGTATTGGGCAGTCATAGATGGGAAAATTCTCATGACATCAATGGAAGCTTTCTTATGCACAATAATCCCCATATTCAAATCAATGAATTCTTTTGTGGAGTTGTTTTTATTGCAACTGATTAACAAATTGTTCTACACCAACATAAATAACCATCAATTATCAAGTGTTTTAGCAGCATGGCCATGGTAAAAAAAAAAAAAAAAAAAAAAAAAAAAAATCAGTATACGTACTCGGCCTGGATTCAAAGCAACGATCTTCTCATTACAAGACAGGTGTAAAGTTGTATCCCCCGGACCTCCTAGCTTCTAATCCTCTTGGCATATTTACATCGATATAGGACAAATATTGCCTGTAAGTTCCCATAAAAACATATTGACGAAATAATTCATCAATTTGAACAAATACGCAGTACAGGCAGCATGCCATAAAGGATTAGAACTAGAACTGGCTATCGACCGGAAGCTCTGTGCTCTAGCAAGGAGGTTTAAGAGATGGAGTTCCAACTGGCTGTAATTATTCAAACAGTTGTCACTTTTCTATTGATGTACAAAAGAATTCCACGGGTGCATCAGTGCCTTTGGTGACGGGGTTTGATGCCGCCGTCTTGCTGAGCAATCTGAAGATTCATTTTGAACGTTAACTTAATGTTGGCTATATTTTGCTTGTTTATCTATTAAATGAAACGAAATCTCACTTAATGATAAAGCTCATTAAACAAAGGTCAATCCTTTCAAGAAATATGTGCAAAAGTGTAAATCAGAGCTGTATCATGAGAAAGTGTTTAAAACTGTACCCTCCCAGAAAGCCGGTTTTATCGCTTTTCCACTTAATTCCTCCAAATAAAACTGATATGGAATAATCTTCGAGTATAACTCTATATCAGTAGATATATCAGATTAGTGGCCGGGCACGGCCAGTCGAGTAATTTCATTTTCATTTCATCATTTTTGCGCAATTTGTATTCGCGCATCCCCGTGTCTTTACCATTATATACCACCTATCTTTTATAAGTAGGGATGGCGAAAAGTAATTACCATCACAGAGACATATTTTCGTTAGAAAGTGGCAGATGATTATGCAATGAGACATGAGTCAATTGTCTTCCTATCTCCGCGGCAGATCCAGTTTGCCACATGCTTCAAATACTTTCGAGTGACGGCATCGAACGTGATTTCAAAGGAAATACGACAGTTGTGACTCCATTCTCTTGAACCTCCTTGGCTCTAGAGAGTACGACTCCGGACCGGTACTCAGGAGATCATACAGTTTAGGGAATCTGGTTATTGCAAACTGTCTTTAGGCATAAACATGCTTAAGGGTGGACGAAAGTGGTACTTACCTGGAACGGCGCAGATATACCTTTTCTTCCCTATTAACAATGGATGATTCATTATCATAGCCATCTCTTCATCCCGCATCAACTTGGAAACCATGGCAACCGTCTCCCCGCTGGGTAGCGTATGAGTTCCACAACTGAATTTGTCGGCGTGGCACGTTTCCCCGCAAGCCAAGCTCAAGGAGACTTGTAAATGAGGACAATGATGATAGTACTTTATTCAAACAATAGGAAACCGTCAATTTTACCCTGGTTTGCAGCCACACTATCTACGCAAAGCTACAACAAATAAGTTAAATGAATTAGTTGTACTACTGCCTCCATTCAAAGCTTATAATACTACTACAATGTACTACTTTTACTACTACTACTACTACTACTACTACTACTACAAATGCTACTAATATTACTGCTTCTACTACTACTACATCTACTACTATACTACTACATTGTATCATATATCATACTACTACTATTTCTATTACTACTGCTACTACTTCTGCTACTGGTACTACTACTACTACTACTACTATTGCTACTACATGTACTTCCACTACTACTACTACTATTACTATTACTATTACTAATGTATTACTACTACTAATTCAAGACCTTACCATAATAATAATGATGGTAACAGCAAAGGTAATAGTCCTTCTACCTCATTCTCACTCCTCTTCCAAAGGGCAGTCATCAATTTCCTACTCCCTCATGTACTACTTTTCTCATTTTTATCATATGGGATAATTTCCATCAAGTTGTCTTTTCTATCTACCAAAGCGAAAGAGTTGAAGCTCAGAAACTTCTGATTTCATATGGCAAATCGTCAGTACGTTCAATTTGCCTCCAGTTATGATATCTGTCTTAAATGTATATGCTGGTAATTTCACTTATCTCTGACTTAAAAAGAAATGAGGTTTCACACAGTCTCACTTGGTGGTGATGTAACATTTACAACATTCTTTATCTTTAGATGTGTTGCTATCCGTAATTCATAACAATGCAATTGTTATTAAAATAGTTTTTTTTTTTTTTTTTTTTTTTTCTGGTGGATGATCTCTAAACTACTATCACTTTCCCTGAACGTCAAGTATGCTGGGTTATTGCACCACACGAAAACACAGCTACATCAGGAAATGAGTGTATAATCAAATAAAGACCAAAAATAAAGATTAAAATATGGTATATTGGAAAACAGGATTACAACTCGTGACAAAATAATTAATAGAGAAGAAGAAATGGATATAATTATACTTAATGTAATTGAAGTTTTGGTTCGATGCTGAATTATTTTTATGCTTTCCTTGCAGGAGCTATATACATGTAAAAGTGCCTTATCATTACACCCTTGTCCTCCAGAATCTTTAATGCTCAAAGTTCGAAAGTTGTTTTGTGAGTTGATATGAGAGCTGATGAATATGTTATATCTGATGTAGAATAGGACCAGGTGATATAGGGTGCTTTCGAGCGCTCTCCTAAAGCGAATTACCGTTCCGTACCCGCGTCAGGGGAGCGCTCGAACGCTCCTAAAGTGTACCGTACCGTAGTGTACCGAGCCAAAAGTGGACAACTTCCCGATGTGCTCCAAAAGCGTACCAAAAGTTCGCTGTAAAGCATGCGCGTATCATGCGCATACGTCGCAGTACAAAGACATCGATCTCTTTGTTCGGGACAGGTGCAAGTACATGTAGTTCATTCTTGCTTCAAAATGTGTGACCTTTTCTAAAAAAAACTCGTGAGGTACGCTTTCTCAACAGAGCGCTCGAACGCTCCAAAACTGGCATGGTACGGTACGGTACGTTTTAGCTCAGTTCGCTTTGGTTCGCTTTGGAACGCTCGAACGCACCCATAGATATCAAAGATAAATGAGATGCTCTTACCCAAACCAATGATAACAAGTGCTAGCAGAATGATAGCTAGTGCTTTTCTCTCCATTTCGTCTGAAAATAGCGTATTGTTAGCTCATATAAATCCAAGCGTATAAATGAGGCCGATTCTCAGAAAGCAGACTGGAATTCTTCGATTGTCGGTCTTTTTCTATCAAAACAGATGCCGGAGCTTTCTGTCGAACATCCAATCTCGCATTAGCCTAGACGTGGAATGATGCAACGACAACCTTCAGAGCATTAATTATGCAGTCAAAGGCGAACAGGGACCTCGGTGTTCCGCCTGCCACTACGTTGCCAAGCGGTTAATTTCTTTCATAAGAGGATATTATTACTTTTTATTACCTCCGCGAGGGAAGTTGTATGCTTTTGCTCACTTTTGTTTGTCTGTCTGCCTGTCTGTTTACGAAATAAATCAAAAACTTAGGAACGGATTTGAATTATACTTTCAGGAAAATTTAACATTGACTCAGAACAGAGATGATTAAACTTTGGCTGTGATCCGGATCCCCGTTTTGATCTATAGGGATTTTAGAATGATTCTTCACCTCTATGACAATCTATGGCTATTTTCAGGTCATATGTGGCTCTTTGAGCAGGTGTTTGTTTGTTTGTCTGTTTATGTGCCTGTTAGATATCAGGATTACATTAATGTAATGATGAACGGATTGAATGATACTCTCAGGATAAATGTATGTCATTGTTTGGTGGTGGATGATTAAACTCAATGACTGAATCCGGAATTTTTGTTTTGATTTTTTTGGGAACAATTTCTTTATTTATTTCATTTTATTTTTTTTCCTGCTGAAGGCATTGATGATTGCTTGCCTACTGTCTCAAGATGACTTTGGCCGAGTTGTAACTTCTAAGTGATTGCAGTTATTCACGTTCTTACCACTGAAAAGCTATGACATTCTGGCTGTTGGACATAGTAACTATTAGTCCATGGGCCTGGCCAGATATTGGTACCACCTGAGGTGGCAAAACCTTTTTGGTGTCATTTTGTTTGTCGGGCATAGATATGCTTATCAAGCTATGATAGCATTTCCAAATGAGTAGCTTAGTCATAATAAATGAATCTTTAACCAATTTGGTCTCGTTTTTATATCCCTATACTTCTGAATCGAAACTAATCGCTATATAAAGAAGAGCACTGTCTTATGTATGTCCACAGGTGTGCTGTTGTAAACGCGGTGCGCTTAGTCTTTATTCAAGGCAGCGAAGGGAATATCCAAAGGGTTTTGATGTCCACAACTGTCACGCGGTGCGCTCAGTCTTTATTCAAGACGGCGAAGGGAATATCCAAAGCTTATGATACAGTGTTTATCCCTTTAAGTAAAAAAAAAAAAAAAGAAAACAATTCCTCGCGAATTTTGCCGTATTTTTCAATTATTCATCATTTTCCGGTGAAAACGCTAATAACACGCCAATGTCGCTTTATTTCCATCCAACAATGAAAGATAATGCAAAAACAATGTACTGGTACACTGCAATGAATTATAATGAATAATATTGTAAATTAACAGAGTGATTTTTGTTTAAAACTGATGTATTCGTTGAGAGGGTAGTATAAAAACAATATAGATAATCCCTTTTATTAGGAACTTTAGATATGATAACGGTACATTGTTTTGTTTTGTTTTTCTTTTTAGCAGTGTTTACCAGAATATTGTTGTTAATCAGGCAAGGGGGCCCCTTTTTGTGCACCATCCGAAGGAATACATAAGGTGTCATCACTTGGCCCCCCTCTTTTTTTTTTTTTAACCCGGAAGTACGTAGGGATACGGTCACAACCCTCAAAATCAGCCTGCTCGGCTACCGGTCGGCGAGTTTTTAGCCAAAACCGGTCGGACAACGACCGGTGACTGACCAGTGACCGACCAGGCGCCACTGATTTTTAGGGCATCGGTCGGTCGCCGCTGAAGTTTTAACGCGGAGTTAAAATTTCAGCGGCGACGGACCAGTTTTCACTCGCTGCCCAAAATACGCTCGGTGTCCGAGCGGGAACCGCCCATGCACTGACCTAATCGAGCGGTCGCTACCGAGCGATTTAGGGAACAAAAATAAGACAGACAAAAATGACAACAGCACAGAAGAAAACCAAGAGAATAGATCGAGCGGTCGCCGTCGAGCGATTTAGGGACTAAAAATGTTAAGATAAAAATGACAGAAGCACTGAAGGAAACCAGGGACTAGATGAAGATGATAATCTAGCGCAATTTGGAAGAAGCAGGGGGAGGGATAACAGCCAAGGAAACCCCACCAACATCTCAGCATCTCAACATCTCGGCAACCAACATGAGGGACATGGAAGTCAGAGGCAACCACTTTGGGGCAAAAGTTAATGTTGATATGTTGACGTGGTAAAATATGGTTTGGTTACCTTATCATTCATTAAAGGCCTATTGATTGAAGAAGAAATGAATGACAAGAGATGGGGAAAATTAAAATATGAAATTAAATAGGAATAGAAAAATACTGTAAAATATAGAAGTAAACAAGATATTTTGGAAAAATCGAATCTATTCTAATCTTTGTTCCATCTTGGGTGTTCCTCCCTCTTGTTTTATTTCCTAATTTCTAGTTATCTGTGGTATCACATAGCTGAGGTTTGTTAGTTGATAATTTAACTCTTAGATCTTTTGCCTCGAGCTCTATTTTAATTGATTAATTAGTTAAAGATAATAAAAAGTTTTGGTACCTCAAAAGTTTCCCTGAATTTCCTTGTCTTGGTTTGTGTTTCACGTTAAAGTACGTTGTCTGTGAGAATTACTCGCCCCAAAGTGCTCTCATGTCTTAGTAATCATGCAATAAGGGTTTCGTACCAGAGCCGTCGCCGTACGGCGTCGATAAATATTGTACGAAACCACTGAATGCGACCAGCAGCGTGCAGCCCATTGTACGCATAGCTAACTGCGACCAGCAGCCCCATACGCATAGCGTAATGGGGCTTCGCATTGTAGCATTCAGGATCATGACAGAATTAGTATCGCGGGTAAATGTCAACTTAAAATCCAAAAAATTCTTCGATTTGAAGACTTACCGATTAATTTGAAGTATTGAAAACAGGCTTCGAACAACGTTTGGTTCTGCCAATAGTTCCTTTCTTTTCGAATTGATGACTGAATGTGACTCGGTCGAGAGGACCTTGGGAGAGCTACATACACTGACTGCTACGGCCAGCGCATGCGCACACAAACATCTTATCCGTTGATGGATTTGAAATTTGTGCGCATGTGATGTGTTCGCATGCACTGGCTGTAGTATTCAGTGTATGTGGCTCTCCCAAGGTCCTCTCGACCGAGTCACATTCAGTCATCAATTCGAACAGAAAGGGACTAGGTCCCTATAGGCAGAACCAAACGTTGCCCGAAGCCTTTTTTCAATACTTCTACTTAATTGGTAAGTCTTCAAATTGAAGAATTTTTGGGATTTTAAGTTGACATTTATCCTGCGATACTAAATCTGTCATGATCCTGAATGCTACAATGCGAAGCCCGATTACGCTATGCGTATGGGACTGCTGGTCGCTATGCGTATGGGGCTGCTGGTCGCAGTTAATTGCATGATTACTAAGACATGAGAGCACTTGGGGGCGAGTAAGTCTCACAGTGTTAGTTATATGAAAGGTACTTTAACCTGAAACACAAACTAAGACAAGGAAATTCAAGGAAACTTTTGAGGTACCAAAACTTTTTATTATCTTTAACACATCACAAATCACATAGGTACATTAATAAACACAGGTAGCTCGTGAGAAATTTCCGGCAGAAACCGGCGGGTGGCCGTCGGTACGCCTACGGGTCAACGGTAGATGACCTATCGATCACCCGTCGGTCGCTGAGCGATTTCGTAAAAATCGGCCGGTGGCCGGTGGGAGATCGTCCAGTTGCCGACGGGGCATCGCTCGGTGACTGCTCGGACTCTGCGCGTTGCAGATCCCCATATTTCGCAAAAATTTTACTGAAAATCGATCGGTGACCGACGGAAAATCGACAGGGCACTGCTCGGCCATAGCTAGGGTTTTACAGCCTGCTCAGCATCTCCAAAAACTGCTGAGCGGTGCCAAAATTTCAGCAGCGACCGAGCAGGCTACAAATCGGTCGGTCGCCGCTCTGAGTTGTGACCGTAATAAGCGGCACTAAAATGAAATAGAGATTTTGAAGTGTAAGCGCGGTAAGGTAATGTTTGTCCGCTGAAGACACCCCTTTTTTTTTTTGCTTTTCAGCCGAAGAAACCCGGAAGTGGAAGGGCTAGCTGATGACCTTTTTGTTTTGTTTGTTAGCTCATGAAACCCGGAAGTGCCCCCCCCCCCCAGCTTTTGAAAACGCTCCGCCGGCAAATAACAATGGGCACTACATGTCAGCGCCGTTTAAATAACGCGGCTCCACGAAGATCACGGGACCAGTTCTGACCAATCGCTGGCTTCAAAACTCATTAGCCGAAAACCGATTTAACCGGCCAGACTTTCTTCATATACGGCACTGAGCGAGACCAACTTAATGGTACAGTAAATTAGATGAAAATCTTGTTCAAACCCGATTTTCTCCGACCACTTAAAGAGTTTCTTCAGCTGGGAAACAAACAAAAAAGTCTTCAGTCATGTCAGTGGGAATAATAAAACCATTTTGTTGCAGGTATTTTGATTGGTCATTCACAAGCACCTATACTTTTTCATAATGTCTTTCATACATTACATTTTACTGTTATGGTGCATTAATGATTAGTAATAACATTGATATATATATATATATATATATATATATATATATATATATATGTATATGTATATATATATGTATATATATATATATATATATATATATATATATATATATATGTATACCGTGTATATATAATTGTACATGCAATGAAAGAGAATTTCTTTCAGAATATCATCGACTGAGTAGACACTCTTCCGAAAAACTAGGTCGCGACGAATGGGGTTTAGTAAAGAGGCTGGAGAGTTCCTTTTTTCAATCCGTCTTGAATGACCACCAGGTCCCATGTTTGTTAGTGTGTGCATGTAAGGGTGTGTATGTGTGTGTGTGTGTGTGTGTGTGTGTGTGTGTGTGTGTGTCGTGCAGGCAGCTGTGTGATAATAGGGATAATACTTTGAAGATGTATTCAAGTATGTTTGTGTTCCATGTCTGTGTAACAAAGATAAACCACGTCCGAAACAGTCATGTGACTGAGATGTATTAATGCAATGGAAATCAAGAACGAACGCACCAGACATTAAAACACAAATACACAATCATGGACAACGTCTCTTCTATTGTCTCTCGGGCTGTTCGAGTAGAGCCTGATGCGATATCTTATTCAACTACTGCACACGATAAAAGTATACGGATGTTTCAAGTAAAATAATTAGATCACACAAAACAGGATACAGCACGTTCATAGGAAATTGACATGACGTTATATGGCTATTGGATCGCTATGAAACTTCACTTGTATATGCCTGGAATCATCAATTTACAAAATTAATAGTGAATGGACACGAGTGCGATGGTACACGAGTTTGCACAAGGTGAAAGATAGAGGCACTCTATTCAACGAGGCGAGAGACAAACAAACACAACGACACGAAAGTTAAAAACTTTTTTCCGTTATCCAGTGAGATGTGGGAGCTTTCCGATTATGTACTGCGACATATTGTAAGATTTCTACCAATTCATTTTCTTCTTCTTTTTTTTTTTTTGGATCACCGGTTGTCAGCCCGAAGTTCTTAATTTGAAATCACAAGAATCTAATTGGACCTGCAATAACAGTCATTAAGCTTGCTGTTCCATGACCCATTATGGTTCTGTATAATTCTATAATAGGTACTCCACCAAAACTGTCAATGAACATGACAGGCACATACTGACCAGTGTTAAGTAGTATGTTGTGATATACGTGTAGATGTAGGCCTAATTCAATATTCTGATAACTTATCATGTTTCTATGCAGGGGTGGATCGAGGAATTCCGTAAAGGGTAAAGGGGAGGCGCCTGTACAAAATTAAAGGGGGTGCAAGCGCCCCCATTTTTCTTTTTTTTTAATTTCTTTTGTTTTAGAAAAAAAAAATAGACAGGTATGTGCGCCCCTCTAGATCCGCCACTGCTATGCGTCACTGATCATTCATTTGAGTAGTCATTTTAGTTAGCCTTGGACCCTGAAAGGCGCTTAAAGGGGATGGCTATAGTAACTGATCAGTGGGAATGCTAGTGGATGATTGTTCCAATCCCTTGTGGGATTCATTTAAGAGTACATTATATATCTATTGTTGTGTGAAAATTATTTGCTTCAGAATGGTCCCATATTCAAGTAATGTGCAGTTCAATGATTCCAGGTTAGCATGCCTGTACAGTGTCGGGGCGATCGTCAATGCCCGTTAACGATCATCCCGACACTGTACAGGCATGCTAACCTGGAATCATTGAACTGCATATTACTTGAATATTCAATAATGGTTTTATTTCAATCGCATTGCAGTCAGAGACTGAATTGCACGATGTTACAAAAAATATAACACATACACAACACAGATAAAATAATCATAGAATTACAAAAAGCATTTCCATTATGAACACATCATATTTAGCCAGGATATGGACTCGAGAGGAAGTGAGGAAGGGAAGAAAAACAGAGATACTGATAGGGATTATAGAGGCAGAAATGAGGGTGGGAGAGAAAGGGAAAGCGGGAGTCCGCGTAAGAAAAAAAAATCATAAACATCAATTAAGATACATAAGTTCAATCATTTGTATGCAATTGTTCATTACCTCAAAATGCTGGAGCATTCAAAAAAAAAAAAACAATTCCATAAAATGAATCATATCATAATGAAGTTATAAACAGTACGCGGAAGAATATTATAATATTAGATGAGACTATTCTGAAGCAAATAATTTTCACACAACAATAGATATATATAATGTACTCTTAAATGAATCCCACAAGGATTGAAACAATCATCCCCCAGCATTCCCACTGATTCCCACTGATCAGTTACTAGCCATCCCCTTTAACAAGTAAAACTTATAGTGTAAACGATTGTACTAAAATATCAAAAGTGTCACTTCACATTGACAAAACAGTTACTGCACTTATATTCATGATTCCATTTGGATTAACAAATCAGCAAAGTGACTTAAATTTCCAGTAAGCATCGGAGCCCCATCCAGACCACACTCCAGCGTACTTTACTGGTAGAAGATTCGTGTCTGTCTTGTCAAAGAAAAGAACAGCGTTGCCATGGCGACCAATCTGGAGACGCCCACCGCTGTAGGCCACCCAATAGTGGTCGTACGCTGGAATCGTTGTGAGTTTCGCCTCGATAGCATACGATGTACCAAAAGAATGACAGGTGCCTCGAGATGAAGCCGTGGCGCAGCTTCGCTGGAGGGTGAACCATTTGTTTTTTCCTGCTCCGAATACTGCATGAACAGTTGAAAAAACAAACAAAAAACAACAACTGAGGGAGATCACGTAAACTACAGTGCATTTGATTTAAATTCAATGGTCCAGTGAAAAGATTATGTGACTTTCATTCTCTCCCTGTTTTTCTCTTTTTTGCTTTTTTGAGCACCATTAAGATGAACATCATTCGAAGATAGACAACCAGAAACAACAGTTAAGCTTTAAGCTCTCTTTATAACACAACACAAACTGCCGGGTCATACTACAGGTGATAAAACATAACGTAATATACGTCTCAACAGTGAATACACTGGCATTGAGTAAATATACGACATGTGACTTTTTGTTTTCTGATGGACGGTCACATTGTACTCGTTAAGTATAAGAAATAAAAGAATCAATTTTAATAAACACGGGAACTGTTGATGGATTCGCACCCATCAAAAACCGACCAATTACTATTTTTAAAAGCAAGAAGCGAATCTCAACATAATATGAGAAAAACATAACTGTGGACTTTTATAGCTATTTCGTATTTTGAATTCAGAACATCTTCTAACGCAGTGATTTCTTTTTTCTAAAATAACGTCCGAAAAGAAAAGATACTACGATGTAAGTGCTACTAACGTGATCAGGTCATGAAAAACCTGATCACAAAAATGATTTTCCTGTTCGATTGTTACTCTACTCAGGTTGATACTCGGAATATTGATCCTGGAAAGCTCGCATTGCTCACATAAAGCAATCCAAGATAAAGACAAGAAAAGTAAAGAAGGGGTGGAAAGCTACCTAATCTGTACACGTATTTCTCTACCGCGTTCACACCAGATAGGGCAAGGTGGGCATTGTGGTCAGCGCTGACCTCAAACTCCAAGAAAGATGTGTTTCCGTTTAAGTCAAGTTGGATTCCCGGAAAAAAGTAATGTCTTTCGTATGTTCCTCCATCCAACGTGTGAATCAGCAGGCAGGCTACGTTTAGATTGTGGAAGTGGAAGACGCTTTTTAATACTTAATAGTTCTACACTCCGAAAACTAAGCACAAGACCATACAGATATATGGGATATTGTTTCTATTTAGTACATTTATTTATTAGGCATATGCATGACTATCTTTTTCTCTGTTTGCTGCTGTTTACTCAAGAACGTTAAGGGTGTATTGTCTTTTTTGTCCCTCATTTTGAAAATTTATCTGATTTGAGACTAGCAATATTCAATTCTCATGTTACGAAACGATTTGATATATATGCATGTATGTATGGATGTTGTCTTTCCGTCCTTCTTTCTCTGTCCTCTTCTAAGACATGTGCTTGTCCTCTAACACCTGTCTTCCTTTTCAAAATTATATGTTTATGTGTATCTGCCTACTCGCTGTACGATCCGCGAAACCGGAATTGTTTGTGCTTCACGTACATGTATGTCAAAATATCTCATACTTTAACCCCGGCAGCTGATATGCTTTCATCTTAGATTTTATGCTCCTCTTTATGGCTAGTCAACTCAATGCAGCGTTTGACTCCCTTAATGATGATGAACCCTATGATTTGTTTAGACACTCCCCTACAGAGTTAAGTCGGACCAATTCACGCTCTTCTTCTTTTTTTGTTGATAACCTCATTGCCAATAATGTTAATTTGTCTTCGAAAAATTTATATAACGATTTTGATTTTGAATATGACTCCACTCATATTTCTTCTAAGTATGTTACAGTTGATCAATTCACAAATCTTGCCAAAAGTTTTTCAGAAAGTATATTTTCTATGTTCCATTTGAACAACATGAGTATAAATAAGCATTTTGATGATTTGCAGATATTATTCGGTAATCAAATGAAACAACAAATACCTGTAACAGGTTTAACCGAAACATATGCATTAAATGGTTATGAGTTAATTGTTAATAATAAAGTGAATAGGACGGGCGGTGGGGTTGCTTTTCATTTATCACAGGAATTTGAGTATAATGTTTGTGATGAATTAGATATAATGAATGATATTATAGAGTCTTTGTGGAAATTTCTATTCCGCAAAGTAAAAACATCATTGTTGACATTGTTTATAGACCTCCAAGTTCTTATCCTAAAGATTTTTTGAGTTGCATCATAGATTTATTTAAAAATCCCCTTTTGGTTAATAAAAATGTTTTTGTAATGGGTGATTTTGATATTGATTTCATTAAAAATGATAACACGTCTCAAGAATTACTTGAAATATTTTTGTCAGCCTCATTTCTGCCATTGATTTCGAAACCCACACGTGTTACAAATCATTCCGCTACCCTTCTTTATGATGTTTTTACTAGTGTCTTGCAAATGTTAAACTCTTCTATAATTTCATCTGATATGACCGATCATTTCCCTATAAAAGCATGTTTTGATTTCGGGTATTCGGTTAATAAGATTGCTTTTTCTCCAACCAGACGTAGGGCTACACCAGAAAATTTGGCTAGACTGGTGTTAGCTTAGAAAGGGCTGATTGGTCTAGTGTTTATGATAGTGACGATGTAAATATATCATTTGATAATTTTCAGGGATAATTAATAATTATTTAGATGAATGTATACCTAAATCAAAAGACAAGTAAGTTAATTATAAAATACCCCCAGGTTTCCGTGGATCTCAAAATCTCTTCTTCGTTCAATCAATAGGAACATAGGTTATATTCTAAATTCAAAATGAAATAAACTGAGAGGTCAAAAGAAAAATAAACTTCCTGTGGAACTACTATAACTAAGATTATACGGTTGGAAAAGAGGATATGTTTTAGTCAGAAAAATATAGACATGATATGAAGAAGACATGGGAGGTATTGAACCAAGCCAAGAATATATCAAAAAAGAAATCAAATTTCAAAAATAAGGTATGATAACAATATTTGAAGCTCCCAGTGGTATAGCTAATATTTGTAATTCTTATTTTTTTTAATGATAGGGGAGAATTTGGCAAAACAAGAACCACAGTCAAATACGCATTTTTCAACAGTTTTAGGTCAATCTAATTCTACTTCTTCTTTTTTCCAACTACGAAATATGAAATTATTGATATTGTAAATGCAGTGAATGACAAGCTGGTTATGATGATATAAATAATTTCCTTTCAAAGGGAATTGTATCTTCAATCGCTGATCCACTTTCACATATTTTTAATAGATCTATATTACATTGTGTTTTTCCTGATTTTATGAAGATAGCTTAGGTGTTTCCTTTATTTAAAAAAGGTAGGTAGTTCAGATATGAGTAATTACTGGCCTATTTTTTTTGCTTTCATCTTTGTCTACAATTTTGGAAAAATTGCTATTTTTAATCATTTTTTTTTCAATACTATTCATGCCCTTTTGAAGTTTATCGAAGAAGGAACGCATACCATTGGTAATCATTCTCATCTTATTGGTATATTACTGGACTTCTCCAAGGCCTCCGATGCAATTAATCATGCAATTTTACTTTACAAATTGTCTCATTATGTAATAAGGTGGAAGTCCTTGGAGTGGTTCATCAGCTACCTGGAAACCCGAAAACAATACGTATCTCTGAACGACAACGTTTCAAGTGTCGAATTCATTGCATGTGGCGTCCCACAGGGTGGCTTACTAGGACCCGTACTTTTTTATCTTTTATATCAATGATTTTTGTAGATCCTGCGACGTGTAGTCATTTTCGCTTTTTGCTGATGATTAAATATTTTCTTTTCACGTCAAAATCCAGATACTCTCATACACATTGTTAAATCCGAATTAAAAAAGTAACCCAGTGGATAAGAGCTAATAAATCATCGCTTAATTCTTTGAAAACTAAGTATATGTTACTTAGCAATTCTATTCAAGCATTACCCAAAGATGTTATTTTTGATGACTCTCAATTAGAACGTGTATTCTCATATAAATTTCCTTGGGATTACAGTGGACAATAAACTTTCACGGAGGCCACATATTATTAACATTACTACAATAATTTCACGTAATATTGGTATCATTAAATAGACTCAAGTTTCATATTCCATTGCCTTCTTTACTGACCTTATATTTCCAATTTTACCTTTTGATATCGTAAATACGGACTTTAGGCATGGGGTAGCGCCCATCAAACTTTATTAGATAGGCTACTGTTATAACAAAAAAGGGCACTTCGTGTTATTTGTTCCGTCTCGCCACGTTTCCATACAGATCCATTATTCACAAAAGATTTTAGAAATTAAAGGTCTGTATTTTTTTTTTTCAACTTGGTGAGTGTATGCTAATTTTCAACGCAGATCCACTCCCCTTTATATTCAATTTAAAGGGAGCATAAACCCAAAGAGCAATGTGGATTGAGTGAAAGCAGCAACATTGGTAGAACACATCAGTTAAAGTTTGAAGAAAATCGGACAATCGATGCAAAAGTTATGAATTTTTAAGGTTTTGGTGTTGGAACCGCTGGATGAGGAGACTACTAGAGGTTATGACGTATGAGTGGACAACAATACAAAGAAAATATAAAGGAAATTCAACAAAAATTCACTTCTCTAGCATTATGAAAGGGCACTTGACTAACCGCTTTCAGAAAGCAGCGGGAATAATTGCTACCCTTAACATTATGTCAGTATCAAGTTGATGGAATTTGTAATTTTCATGAAAACTGAGTTTTTGTGGAATTTTCTTTATGTTTTCTTTATATTGTTGTCCACTCATACGTCATAACCGCTAGTAGTCTCCTCATCCAGCGGTTCCAATACAAAAACTTTAAAAATTCATAACTTCTGCTTCGATTGTCCGATTTTCTTCAAACTTTCACTGATGTGTTCTACTAATGTTGCCGCTTTCACTCAATCCATATTGCTCTTTGGGTTTGCGTTCCCTTTAATGTTTACACGGAATCAGTTTTTCCATAACTATCCAACTAGGCAATCTAAAGAGTTTCATTTACCCCTTCTGGGAACTTTATTGGCTCAGAATACATTCATATACACACTCCCTAGATTCTGGAACTCATTAAGTTGCGACATAAAAAAAAAACTCCATCGTTGTATTCTTTGAAACGGAAGTTGAAATCCTTTCTGTTAAACCCTCTCTGATGTTTCGTTTTAATTAGCAAAGTCACATCAACCACAGGGCACATCATCCAACCATCAATCAATTAATCTCTTAATTCATGATAATGAAATACCTTTCATAATTTTGCACGGCTGTGTGCAGCCACCAGCAGCTTGAAGCTCCTCTTCCATTCCCTTTTTAATTCCCTCTTTCGTTTCCTTGATCAGCGTGTAGGCATTTTCTTTTTTTCCTTCCTTCTTTCCATTTTTCTATCTATTCTGTCTAGTCGTGTCATGTTGCTGTGTATCTTCTGTTTTGTTCCGTCTTGTCTTGAACTATTTGTGTGCTATAAGCATATACAAATAAGTATTCTATTAGAATTTTCTTGAGTGGTCACAACATACAAGCTTGCTTTTTAGTGGAGCTCGCAATTCTTTCTTTTTTTTCCTGAACTGAAACATAACCTTGTATTGCTTTTGCAAGTGTACATGCATATATATGTAACTTTATTTGTATCATTTGACATCAATTGCATAGTTGTATGTGTACGTTTGTGATATAATTCCTAATTCATACTGTGTTATGTTCTGCTGGAAAAAAAAGTGCAGAACGAAATAAATGAAATGAAATGAAAGTGTGTGCACACATGCATTGAACGCATCATAAAATACCAATTCAAACAATAGGGGGCTTTAGATTCTTTCGACGAAGATGTTCAGAGGAAAAAAAAACCGCGAAAAGAAACATGTTCCGAGCAAGCGTCTCAAACGTCCACATCACAGATCTAAAACTCCCTAATATCGTGTCAGACGTCACAGAAAAAAAAAACATCAGTGGAATCTTTGGATAAGGTTGGTACGGTATGCTGCATAATGGTGGAGGTCTAGGGCAATTACCCCTTTGGCAATTACCCCGGACCCTTCCTCTGGCCCTAATCCTAATCCTAATCCTGAACCTAATCATAACCCAAACCCACTCTCCTGACCTTAAACGTGTTAAAACTAACCCTAACCTTAATCTATACTCTAACCTTATCTTGTCAATTCATTTGTATATTTCTAGTGGGGGAAGTTCAAAATGGTTTGTAGTGTGTTAAGTGTCTGAGAGAACTAAATCATGATTAATAATAGGTACAGTACCTTGATAATGTACCTTGATAATGACATGTTAAGACAATGGTAGGCGCCTATTCAACGGGTGTAGGTCTGTTGTATTAACAGTATTGTCACTGATGGTAGAGCGGAACTAAGTAATTACACAAATTGATAGATATGCCTGTTGTTTCCAAGGGCGCTTTATTATCTATTACCTTCATGAAATCCATCTGGTTTATATTGATTAATGAAGTGGTATGCCTAGGGTCTTAATGGATAGGTCCTAATAAGTGAAATATCGCAATCAAAAATTGACTTCTCACTGTATTTGGAGATACAACAATACCAGTCTCCAATAAAGAACGAAGCGGGAGCTGTCTTCAAATTAAGTTAGTGACTGGAAAAGGGATGGGGGGGGGGGGGGATGGGAGGGATAACGTCTTTCGGGTACGGCAGACAAAGATTGGGCTGCTTTATTCACTCTGTGCAGTGCAAGTGCAGAGACTACTCTCTTCGTCATAATGTGAGCGCTTGCAGGCCTTATGTGAATAACATTGAATACAATGTATTTAAACCCATACAAAGAGGGATGTGGTAATTACAACAGGATCAGTACCACAGGGTATACCACAGCAATATTCATGTGGAATTTTGGACACAACCACAGGACAGTTATCATACACCCTGTACCATAGGACAGTTACCACAGGATTACCACACAATATTACGACAGGATTACCATTGTGACAGAAAGTACCATACTCTATGCCACCGCACTATCACTTAGTATGCACCCAGCTTGAAAAAAAAAACATAGTTAAAAATCAACATACTTAAATCAATCTGACTGAACCGTAATCAAATGCACGGACTAGATAAAACCAAGTACAGTCAAACCTGTCTATAGCGGCCACCCAAGGGATACGTAAAAAGTGGCCGTTATAGACAGGTGGCCGCTATAGACAGGTAATCCAACTTTGTGTGCATTGCTTACATGCATGTATCATCATTGTATACATCTATAAATACTTACATACAATGTACATATCATATTGTGTGTACGTATGCACACGTGTGTATCATGCATAACACAATGCCGGTGTTTATGAAATTGGTGCACAGTACATGTAGCATGTGCATAATCGTGAAGAAAGCTTAACACTAGTGCATTACTGTGACTGAATGAGTGATGAATGCAGCTTTGGCAATCACTGAACATTGCCCGGGAATGACTGGCACGGCTAAAAAGCAGAAAAACACGCTGAATTATCGGCTCGGCTACGGCTCCATCGGGTTTTTGGCCGCTATAGACAGGTTAAAATCTACCGCGGGAAACAAAATTTGTGGCCGCTGGCCGCGTTAGAGAGGTGGCCGCTATACACAGGGTCTTTAACATGGCTTTTCTCTCGGGGGGATTTTTCAATGGCCGCTATAGAGAGGTGGCCGCTATAGAGAGGTGGCCGCTAAGGCAGGTTTGACTGTATAACAACAACAACAACAACAACAACAACAACAACAACAACAACAACAAAAACCCGGAAGGCCCAAAACCATATTCCAGAAATTAAGTGGTAGTTGATAGTTTCTGATGTGCGGGACTACAGGACAAAAATACTGTTTTAATTACTTATTGGAAATTGATTAATTATGTAGAAACAAATCTATACTACAGCAATACCACAAGATATTACCACAAAACAACCACACAAAATGTCATATGCTGTACCTCAGCACTCCCATTTACCGTTCAGCTTGAAACCAGGCCAGTTAGGGTCTTGTTCTGCCAACTGCACTCTGGCACCATTTAATTCCAGTATGGGTATAGGCAGCTTTTTCAAATCTTGTACCGTAGGATACATTACCACGCGGATACCACAACTGGCTATTCGCAATACCACACGAACCTGTGTTACATTATCCGTGGAGTCCTGTGGTATCGGATATTCTCGTGGCATTTTGTATTGTAACATAATAACCCTACTGGAAAGAACACAGTGTCCCGGAGTGTGTTCACACTATAAAGTTCACATAGTCAACTACACTTGTATATGAAAACACTCCAATAAAACAGCGTGAAGAAAATTTCACACTGTGGTGTGGTTATTCACCTAGTAATATTTCTTTCTCACTGTAAATTGATGATTCACAATTGTTCTCACACTGGTCAATGCTGGAAACAGTGTGAAGAGATTTCACAGTGTGTTCACAATGTGTTTCACACTGTGACAGAACACACTGTGACACAAGCACTGTTCTTACCAGCAGGGAATTACCACAGGATATTACATTACAACCTATTACGTTAGGAATAGGTAATACTGGTGTATTACAGAGTAAGTACTACTTTAGATAGATTTACATATTAGTCCTTTATTTCACAGCCATTCATCGATTAATGAAATTCTTCTTCTTCTTCTTCTTCTTCTTCTTCTTCTTCTTCTTCTTCTTCTTAGTTCTAGTTAGTATGGGATGCTGTGATGTACTGATATTTTGCTGTGGTGTTCGGTACACGCTGGTCCTGTGTAGTATTACTGCAGTGTTGTACTGCGGTGTAATGCTGAGCCGTTATTTGCTATGTGGTACTACTGCTGGGATTGCTGGGTGATAGCTTTGTCCTGTACGTGGTAGTCCTGAGGTAGAAGTATACACATTGTAAGTGAAAAAAAAAAACAATTACAAGTAAATCAAACACAGGGATATCCTGCGGTATTTTCTTGTGGTAGTTTCTATGGTACTTTCTGTGCTAGTTTCTGTGACTTTTTTCGGTGGTAGATTCAGCGGTATTTTCTGTGTGGTAATACCACAAGAAGTACCACAAGATTTTATATATACGGGCATCAGGATTGCAGTGTCTGTGCACCTTAACGCATTGAGAGATATGTGGGGAACGTACCGCACTGCGGTCCATAGTAGTCATTGGTGCACGAACAATAATTGTAGCCCGTCTCAGTCTCTGCACATGATCCGCCGTTCTGACATGGCGCCGAGGCACAGGCTGCATGCGTTGACAGACCAAAACCCACAAAGTGACAAGACACTCATAAGATGAAATTTAATTACCAGACTCTTGAAGTCTGCATTTAATGCTTTGTCATTATCACTTTTTTTTTTTAATTAATGGTCAACGACACACATGCTTTTCATTTAAACAACAGCAGCGTCAACAACAACAACAACAACAACAACAACAACAACAACAATATTGTTTATTGATCCTAATGGTTCGTTGAGGCACCGTTTCATAAAGCTTGTTATCCGTGACAAGTTGACGTAGGTGTTATAAGCTACTGAAATCCTTGCATCTGATCGGCTAAGAGCAAATTTGTCACGGAAATGTGACAGTTGTCACTGATAACAAGTTTTATGAAACGGGACCCAGTTTTTGAGTTTGTTTTGCCTACCATGGCTATGATTTAGGCCTACTTCACCGTCGTTAAGCAAAAAAGACACTTTGTATGATTCAAGGTTTTAGACCTAGAAACATGCTGTATGGACGCACCACGAACTGGTGCTGTTCGTTATTCCGAAGGTTCGCTTTCCGAAGGTTCGTTATTCCGAAGGGTCGTTAATCCGAAACACGCAAATTCCCTAAACCTACAGGTTCGTTCATCCGAAAATGAAATAGGGTTCGTTAATCCAAAAATTTGTCGTTATTCCGAAGGTTCGTTATTCCGAAGATTGGTTAATCCGAAAATGTAATTCGGAACAATGAGCCTTCGGAATAACGAATCTTAGGAATAGAGAGCATTCGGAATAACGAACCTTCGGAATAACGAGCTGTAACCCCACGAACTGGCCGTCGACTTTGTCAGTTTGTGTGAGGGATCTCTACCGCAGCATTTGTCTTCTCACATTCTTATACTTGATGAACATGCGTCTACCTCGTCTTTTTTTATAGATCTACGTTATCCTATCATTGTAAAAAAAAAAAAAAAGATGTTATTTTATTTTGAACTAATCTACTACATTTGTAAACGGAAAGAGGAAGAGGTTTTCCTTTCCTGAAAACCGGCATGCGCTCTCCATAGCTTGCAGACCTATTTATATATGTTTATTCGTTGCGTTATTAAGCAATCATGATATGCAGAAAGGGAAGCCTCAGGGTAGCTTCTTATGAACAAATCTGGATTAAATGAATTCTTGGGTCGCGTTCTATATAATCATTGCAAATGAATGACAAGCTGCCCTACATTTACGTAAATAAGTGTGAAAAAAAAATCATGGGCATATACATACTCGGGTTGAATTCGAACCAATGATCTCCTGATTATCAACGTGACCATCAAGTTTGCTTACGGTAGTCAGAGCTGGTCCTAATCTTTATGGCAAATCTACGTAGATATAGGGCTATTGTCAATCAGGTGCATCAGTTGCAATAAAAAACAATGACCCGATCGACGAATTTCATTTATATGAATAAATACGTAGTATCCGCTGCATGCCACAAGGAATGGAAGTAGCACAAGGTGCAGTCGGGCAGCAGCTCGATGGTGCATCTGATGCAACCCCTGTTCGGTAAACAGGAGATCACTCGTTTAAGTCTGGATATGTTTAGTGACTCCAAGGAGGTACTAGGCAAAGCTTTGCCTAGTACCTCCTTGGTGACTTGCTATTTCAAATTTTCCTTAAAACCGTGAAAAGTAGACGAGCACGGAATTTACCTGGAATGACGCAGACGCGCATGTCCTTCCCTTTAAAGAATGGGCGATTCATCATCTTAGCCATCCCTTCGTCCAGCATCAACTTGGGGACCATAGTAACCGTCTCCCCGTTGGACAGTGTGTAAGTTCCACAGCTGAATTCGGCACCCGGCAGAATTTCCTCACAAGCCAAGCTCGAGAAGACTTGTAGAAAAAGCAAAGCAGAGTAAAACAAAGCAAAACAAAGGAATAATAATAATAATGTTGATAATAATAGTAATAATAATAATAATAATAATAATAATAATAATAATAATAATAATAATAAATTTTTTGCACACAATACGAAACCGTCAATTTTGCCCTGATTTGCAGCCCGACAGCGCAAACTTATTAATCAATAAAATTAGTGGCACTATTCCCAAGAACCCCCTTCCCCCTTTTTAGAGCTATAATTACTGCTACTACTATACTACTACTGCAACTACTGATAATAATGATAATGATAATGACATCAAGTAGGCCTACTTACAGCAAAATTATTAACAGTAATGATACTGAAAATAATGAAAATGATTGTTTACCATGAGAACCCCTCTACGCTATCTACATTATTTTTCAAGCGGACAATCATTAAATCCCTTACTGCATGGTACTCGTTTTTCCATATGCATGCATCAAAGGATAATTTCCATTTCTTACTAGGACTTCAAAAAGAATAAAGATAATGAGTTTCACACGCTTTCACTTGATGGCGACGTAACATTTACGTCATGATCTTTAGATGGTATGATGTCCCTAATTTCTAATAGTGCAATTGTAATCAAATTAGTTTTTGATGAATAATTTACAACTATATACAATCGTTTTCCCTCCGAGGCCCTACTGGATTATTGCACCACATGTAAAAAGCAACTTCGTCAAGAAATACATGTAATTGTATAATTGCAATATCAAAAGACAAAAGAAATATTCTGGTATATTGACAAACAGGATGACAATTATCATGACAAGATACTAAGAACACGAGAACAGAATGAGCACATATTAGAACTAGATATGAGTTTGATGCTGTTTTTCTGTAGAAGTACATGATCATTACCTCTACTCTCATGAATGCTAAAGGCATAATGTACCATTTGCAGATGAAACCAAAACCCAGTATTAGTGCTTTAAAATAGTTCTAAAATGTGAGTTGGGGGATAGAAACAACCACTGTAAAAATTTGAATCCATATAATCAATATTAAGTGTTGTTAAATACACAAAATATGAAGAATAGTTGTAATAAAAAATAATGTTTCCAGGCTAAACCGTCTACAGTTACCGTTTATTGAGAAAAATACTGATATCTCCTTTCATTTTATGCTGTATTGCAAAAATCCTATATGGTATAGGACGTTTTGTGATACAATGTGATATGATGTTTTATCCTACATATATGCATCAAATGTGATGCTTCCAAAGGTAAACAGGACTTTCAATACTCAAAATTTGAAAATTGCTTCACATCACGTTGACATGGAAGGTGATAAACTCATAGTTTATCATATAATGATACAATATCAAGTGATATACAATGTGAATGTCAAGGATAAATAATATACTCTTACCCAAACCGATGACAACGAATGTACAACAAGAAAGATAGTTAGTCCGTTTTTCTCCATTTGAAGATAGAGAAAATGCTTCACTAATCTTTCAAAAAGAGGGAAAAAACCAACGAGACAGATTTCGTCAAGAAAAACATCTAAATACGTATGATTAGTTCATAAGAACCACAGCTATTACATCTAATATTGTAAGAAACCGACTGGATATTCTACGAATCCTGGTCTCTGGCTTTCAAAACAGATGTGGAGTGCGGGCTTTCCGAGTGAATTTAGTGTTGTTCGTGTTTTACCATAGAATATGACGTTGTGAGTAGGTGCCTGTGTGTGTAAGTATCTGTGTCAAAAGTTTGTGTGTGCGTGTGCTGTATATGTTGGAAAATGGGATATAAGTCAGAAGCATGCAATCAAAGAGATTTGTTCTCACTATATACCTACAGAGGGCGACCTATACCAATAACATACAAGACGAGCAAAGGGGAGCGTGGACTGTGCACCAGTCCTATTCGTGTTATCCTGGGATATTAACAGAGACTCCAACTCTCCCGTTTTCGACGGGAGATCTCCCGCCGAAAGCCCATTTTTGCACAATCTCCCGTTCTCCCGTTTGAGATTTGATTTCTCCCGCCCTGGCTCTGTGTCTCCCGATGGAAAGGATTTCTTACTTATTTCTATCGTATGTTGAAAAAAATAAACCTTAGATAGCACCAGAGAACATCTAGAATCCTAGGAACTTCGCGCTTTGCACACATCAACTTGGAGTCTCCCGTTTGCTAGGGGTTTCGGGCGGGAGAATCTCCAGATCAGAAGGTGCTTGGGGTTGGAGTCTCTGTATTAATTGCCTATTAAACATGGCGAGGATGGATCATCGGCACAAAACTGTGATGGAAAATGATGAAGGTACAGTGTAAGGGTGTCAGTTTACTTTACTATTTGAAAAAAAAAAATCCTGCTGTAAAATAACATGATATTCTACTACACAGAATAGTCCCGACACGGTGTGCAGAAAGTGCTAATCACATAGAGTGAGACCTCTATGTGAATAAGCATTACAGTCACATTAGTGATGCAGTATTCGTCTCGAAAGATGGTCTTGCTATAAGAAATGGGTTCCAAATCACTTTTATCAACTTCACGGGTGCCGTGTGTCTGACATCTCTCTTGAGTTTGGGAGACACTGGTCGTGGAGGAGAGTATTTCGAGATGAAGCTACTACCATCGTTTTTATTGTTTTTTCTTCTGCATTTTGAGCACCACTATCCTACCCGGATCCCACAAAGGTATTATTATCAATGGTATCTTCATTTCCTCTAATCATTCATCGCAGCCCAAGGCTAAATTACAGATGATTTTACAAAACTTGCATATAGTATAAAAAGTAAAATTGTTTAGTACAAATGTGACCCTGCGTCACAAAACCAACAAAAATTCACCATTGAGACATGGATTCTTAGTAAAGAGCAGATTCCGAAAGAGCAGACCCAATGATGTATAACTCAATTCAAGTGGACTCTCATAACCTATTATGACAGAACTGGAAATAAAGCACACACTCTGGAAACGTTGAACTCAGAAAAGAGGCTCTAAAGTACAGGCAGTGACAGGATCTATTCAAGCGCTTAATCTTTACCAAGCCCTGGTAGATGTGCAATGAATGGAACAACAAACATGATGTAAACGACCGGGCAACAACAATGAAAAGATTATCAGATTAAACTGAAATTGAAATGTTTAATTTTCCACATTCTATAGATGATTACTGCAAGCTTTCAAAGCAGTAGCATTATCCTTTTTAAAGTTATGAGGGTTTTACAATGCTTTTTGAGAAATGAAGAGGGGCTATAAAAGACACACACTATTCTACCAAAAAGTGTTCGAGAAAAACATGTCAAAAACACAAATTCCCGTTTGTTTTATGATCCCAATCTTTAGTATAATGTAGAAGACTTGCTCTTTCAGAACATATGAAACATTTAAGACTTCAGTTGGCCCATTTCACCTAGTTTCAGTCCTCACACAAAATCAATGTGTTCGACGTTTTGTTGGTTTTGTGATGCACGGTCACAAATAAACATATTATATACAAGCCTATACAAAACTAATGCAATTGCGTCAATAAAAGATGAATAATTGTTATCAATTAAGTTTTTACATAATGAACAAGGGAAAAGTGATAAAAATATGTCCAAAGGAATTCAGACTACCTATTTTGATAAATGTAAAATGTGAAACCGGTTAATAATATAAACTATATGAAAATACTATAAACATAAGCACGTGGATGATGTGATACATTTCATTTTCAACACGCCAAAAGGAATATATAGTACCAAGAAAAAGGGCAGATACATGTAATAGAAAAATATGAGTAGAAGTATTTTATCACAAGTGATGAAGAGTGATGACAAAATTAAGCCTAGAAATAAATGACTGATCTCAATATTACTTCAAATAACTCAAAATTGTTATATTCTTAGCTACGCCATGATGATGCATTTCCGAAATTGCAAAGTTGGCCTACATGTACGGTGCCATTAAAGGTGCAGTTTAGTTTTATAATTTAACATCATAGAGCACATAAATTGACAGCTCCATGTATACACTTGTGGAATTCCTTGTGGTCCTTGAGCAGGAAAAACAGTATTCTGAAAACTCCACAACAAAATACAATGAACAACTGTGATGAGATATGAGGCTCACATACATTTTATTTCATAGACGTAGCTATGTAATTTCATTACAATTTTTCAATTCATTTCATTTTATTTTCATCAAAGAGTAATATATTGTACAGTTCCTGTTATTGGGCAATTTGAAAAAAAAATCAAACCATGAAATCTAATACAAAATATATTGAGATAAATATTTATCGGGAAAACAATGCATGCTTTGCAATAGATACCAAGAATGAATGAAGCAATGGAAGAGAGATTTGCTAAGAAGAAAAGCTTGGAAAACGTAGATCACTCCAAAAGAACAGCAATAAACAATTAACATACTTTTATAGAAAATTAATCGAGATATACATTCCATCCAGGCATTTGAAATTGATGCAGGCTTACATATTATCATGCTAATTATATGAAGCATAATTATCATCAACAGTACTTGTTTTAGTGTACAAGAAAAATACAATCTAAGAACATAATTATGCTATGGTACGGACATTGTTCATTAAGTCGTGTGTTCCACGAAAATAATATGATAACAAAGCAACACTCCATGCAAGAACACACAGGTTACAATGCAGAAACAAATAAGAAAATATAAAAGATCAAGCATTAAGAAAAGACGCAATATTGTCACACGAAGAAGAAAAGAATAACATTACAACACAACCAGAAACGAGTAGAAAGAAGGAGAAGGAGAGAGAAGGAGCAGGGAATAAAGGTCTGCGAACGCACCACTACATGGCCAGGACAACTCAGATGCATAATTAACCATTTACAGATGAAACAAAAACCCAGCGGTAGTGATTTAAGATAATTCTTAAATGTGAGTTAGTTGTGAGAGAGATATACAACCACTGTACAAATTTGAATCTGTAAAATCGATGATAAGTATTGTTAAATATAAAAAAAAAATGTGAACAATGGTTATAATAAAATGTTTCTAGACTAAACCGTCTACAGTTACGGTTTATTGAGAAAAATACAGATATCTCATTATATCTTAGACTTGATAGTGATCTTATTTATATAATAGGATGCTTTCAGACCTACTGATATATCTTGATTTTTTTAAAATCACTGTTCCAAAAGGTAAACAGGACCTTTAAAGTATAAAAATTATTACTCAAACAATTTAATCATCTCACATACGTAGACAAATGATTATTTTCAATTAACATTTGAATGTTATTAACGTAAAGGAATCTTTTAAGCTTTTATCTGAGCTATTCCAAATCTGGATCCATTATTCTGCTATGTACAGTTCTCACGTGTGACTATTATTGGGTGAGAAGGAATGCATTGGGTCCATTTGTGAGATAGCCTTGTATGTGACTATTTCTATAAAATATACCATGAAATATCTTAGGTAGATTATTACAGCTATAATTTAACATAAACTGGCCGAGCTGAAATGAATATGTAATATAAATATCTTCTTTTCAAAATCTTGTATTCGAAAAAAGGCATCAGCATTTTTGAGCTCACGTGTGGAGGTTGAAGATTCTGAGCGGCATATTTCGCAAAAGAAAAAAAAAGTTTTTCTAACAATGTCTATTATGCTATTTTTTATTCAAATTCAAATCAATTTTGTTTTACATACTAGAAAGAAGACACGTTTACAAGACAAACAGAAGAGAAAAAATATAAACATACATAGTACATAAGACGTCAGGGATGAGAAAAGGCCAAATGAAGCCTACCGAGGCGAATTCTTAGGATGCACTTTATCATTGGTCAGAGAAATGCAATTACAGAGTACAAGCACAACTTCAGATTTATACACTAAGCAGCAAAATAGAAATTAACACCACAAAAACAATGGAATATATAAAAGTTACAAATTACTTAAGCTTACTTAATTTTGATCAAAATATTTCAGATTTACGTTTGAGATATGTCATTGTTGGACTCTCTTTAATAAAAGTTGATAAAAGTTCATACATCGAAATTTCATATACCATGAATATATTTAGGAAGAAAAAAATAAACGTACACTGCAAAAATTCCGGTGTTAAATAGTGAACACCGAGCTGGTGTTAAATTTTCGGTGCTCATTTATGGTGTTAAATTAACACCTACAGGTGTCATTTCCAAATTTTAAACTGTTTTTTGAAGAGTTTCTTAGTAACTGCACTTCTTGTGTTGATTTTTAATTTAAACAAAACGATCAAGAATTTTACATTAAAATACTAGAATTTTGAAAAAATGTGAAAATAAATTTACACCAAAGTAACACCAGCTGGTGTGGTCCCTTATTGAAGCTGGACGGGTGTTAAACCATTGATATTAACACCAGCAAATATCAAATCAACACCATGTGGTGTCATTTTTTAATTAACACCAGTACAGTGTCAAAATAACACCAGGTACAGTGTCAAATTAACACCACGAAGTGTCAGGTGAACACTTTTCAACACCATCACAGTGCATTTTTAACACCTGTGGGTGTGGTCCTTTATTGAAGTTTGATCGGTGTTAGATTTAACACCCGTGGTGTTAAATCTAATACCGATGTTTTTACAGTGTATGTATAAATGATGCGTAGTGTTGAAAATGGAAAGCGAGTTAAAAAGCAGAGCTTGTTATTATACTTGCCCTCAAAACCATGCACTCATGTGTTTTAAACAATTCATAACACCAACAATTCTACTCGTTTTGATACAAATATCATCAATATGAGCTTTACATACCGAGCCATTATCAATAGTCACACCAGGAAATTTTGTGCTATTTACCTGTCTAATTATGACATTAACCATAATTATATGAAGAGTTTGTTCGCAAAAACCGATAAGTCCATATTTGCCAAATGGAGATATTTGCGATTAAAGGTCAAGAAAAATAAAGAGAATAATAAAAAAAAATGTGTTGCTTCTTTTGACCATAACTTCAAAAATGTACCTTTATATGTAGTGACCGATATATCATTTAAAAGGTATTATTTTGTACTTTATGACAGAGACCGTACTGCGAAATGTTAAAAAATGGACTTGTCGGTTTTTGCGAACAAACTCTTCATGTATATGATAACATCTTCACTATAACCTAATTCTTCATCTCGAATATAACATGACATGTTTTGCCTATATCTAATGTATTACCCTCAGCAACGACTTCATGATTCAACTACGGTAATACTAAATTTGATCAACCCTTACTGTGCCAATGGGTCTAATGTGCACAAACTCCACACACAAACCTAAGGACAGGAAATGAGCGTGGTATTAAACTTGATTAAAGTGATGTCATTAATGCAGACAAAAGAAATATCAACTTATTCATTACATTTACATTATGCTAAATGATTTTATCAATATCATTAATACGAAACTTTTCTAAATTGTAAAACTTAACGGCAGCACAAACGCTTATCAGCTTCATGGGAAAAAAAAAAAAAAACTTCTTCTGGAGGAGGAGTATCAGATGCAATTATTTTCTGGAAGCCTATCAAAAGAGTTGCCAAAATCCATAAACTTTGCCTTCTCAATATTGACTGACAACATATTTGCGCAAACTTATTATGCAACCTACTTATTAAAAAATATCATTTTCTGTTCTTTTCAACATATTGAGGTCAATAGTGAGAGAATAAAAGATTGGAGTCATCTGTCGAAAATAGAAAAGAAATCTTATGTAGCTCGCCACTTCATATTGTCATCTTCTCGCTTTATAATATAGGATTGCTTTTATGCAAGGGTATTTAATTTTCAATTTTGTGCAACTATCTGGCTGGATTTCAACTTGTCAATAGATGACCTTTCCTGTTTAAGTGACATCATATATTTTAAATGTTTTTTTTTTATGTTGTCCAGTTAAAGCGATACGCCTACCTGTTTCAAGGTCCCGATTAAAGGGAGATACTTCCACAGTACGGAAAAGGGCAAACCCCTTCGACTTTATCCAAATTTGATTCAATAAACACAGGAAATATACACACATCAAACACACGCACACACATATACAAAGTACACCCATGCCCCTTATTACTTTTGAATAATTATAGGTACATCACACATAATCTCATTGAGCATAATATTTACAGTAATAAAGTATACGTACTTTATAAATATAGATGAAATAGAAAACAATATTTTGATAAATTATAATCTTTTCTATGTGTCACTGATCACTCAGTTTTTGTCGTCATTTTACTAATTCTTTGACGTTGAAAGGCACATAACATGTGCGGTAAAATAAAACTTGTAAAACAAAAGATTACACTAAAACATCGAAAGTGTCAAAACACCCAATAGAGCAGCAATGTTACTGCACTTTAAAACTTAGTTTTCCATTGACTGCATGTTCTGAATAATACATCTAACAATATCAACAAAGCGACTTAAATTTCCAGTAAGCCTCCGAGCCCCACCCAGACCACACCCCAGCGTACTTTACTGGTAGAGGATTTGAGTCTGTCCAGTCGAAGAAAGGAACAATGTTTCCATGGCGACCAACCTGGAGACGCCCAGCGCTGTAGGCCACCCAGTAGTGATCGTACGCAGGAATCGTTGCTAGTCTGGACTCGGTCGCTAGTGAATGAACAACAGGAGAGCAGCCGGTAGCATCGGCAGCCCAGTCACATCTTCGCTGTAACTGAAAAAACGTGTTACCTCCAGCTCCGAACGCTGCATGCAAAGTTGCCCCCCCCCCCCAAAAAAAAAAAAAAAAAAAGAAAGACAGAAAGAAAGAAAGAAAGAAAGAAACATACAAAGAAAGAAAGAAAGAAACAAACAAACAAACATACAAACAAACAATTGAGATCACGTGAGATATAGTGCATTATACTTAATGATTGAATGAAATGAAAGGCGACTGTAATTAATGTTCTCCCTTTTTTCTCTTTGAGCTTTAGCATTAGTGTTCACCTCGGATGACTACAAAAACAGCTTGGATATTCATCATGAATAGCTCAAATGCGAAACAAATATATCCATCCTTAAATACGTCGAGAGATACGAGCTATTGAGAAACAAAGAAAATAATTGAAATCTTTGTGAAAAAAATTTGTATCTCAAAAATATATTTTGATATGTGTCGCGTGAAGTATTAGTAAATGTAATTTTATTTTTTTTTTTGTAACTGAACGATGATCTTATATAAAGGAATCTGAAAATGCCGTTTATCAAACTTTGCATCATATCATATGAGATTCTGAATTGAGATAGGAAAAGTCAATCTATAGGGACGTATTTTTTTCAGCCTGTTCGAGGTTCGACTGTGAAATAGAGACGTTCTTTATGCATAAAACATTGTGGGAATCATCACTAACAGGCAGAACAGATATTCAAATCAAATATCGTCGTATAGATCAAAAGTCATGTTATAGATGGTAACTACATTGAAACATCACAATTGTTGCCCTTGATAGAATATCAAACTCACATGAATCAAATACAAGCGTACTAGATCACTGAAGAACAAGTCGGATCATTGCCAGAATGTCGGATAATTGGATATGACGTGCTTATGTCTTCTGTTTTATCAAATTTATTTTGACGGCATCTTGTAAAATGTGAAACTTATGTGGAACATTTTGGTCACAAACACGCCCGAAACTATAATATTATACAAATGCCCTAACATGATGAACGCCGCTTTTCTTCTTCGTCTCCTGGCCCGGTAACTTCCATTTTTCTACATTACCTTTAAAGCCAAATTGAGAACAAAAAATAAAACAAAAGAAAAGAGAGAAAAACAAATTGGTTTGCTCGATAACTGACGTACTACTGATGCATTCCCACTCAGCGGAAAGAAACCAATTACGATTCAGAAAGCAAGAATCGATCTACTGCTGGCAGGAAAAGAATATAAATAAAGATGTACATGTAATCAGTGGCGGGTCCAGAGGGGGTGCACCGGGCGCACGCCCCTTCCTTGTTTGTTAAAACAAAAGATACAAAAAGGGGGAAAAAAGAGATGAAACCCGGAATTAGCACTAGAAATATTGTTTGCTCCTCCCCCCCCCCCCCCCCTTTACGGAACTCCGTGATCCGCCCCTGTTACTCATTAACTTCAGACCATCGGGAAATGATTTTCCCGTTCATCTAGCTTTTATAGGTTCACTCATGATGATGATTATGAAAATTCCGATACAGCATGCTTCATTGCCAAAGTGATCACAGAAAAAAAAAGGAAAACAAAAGATCGAAGGGACAGAACTGTTACCTAATCTGTACATGTATATCTCAGCCGCGTTGACACCAGATAGGGCAAGGTGAGCATCGTGATCAGCGCTGACCGAAAACTCCAAGAACGATGTGCTTCTGGTCAGGTCAAGTTGGATTCCGGGGAACAAGTAATCTCTAACAGTAGATCCTCCATCCAGCGTATGAATCACCGGGCAAGCTACATTTAGGAAGACAGTGTGAAAAGCGAACTCACTATTCAATACAGGCCCCGACTTGAAACATTTACCATAAGACGAGATATTTAATGTATTAAGTGTGTGCAGGCAAGCATCATTAAAGTACCAAATTGAAAATATTAAAATTGAACAGTATCAGAGAGAGAGAGAGAGAGAGAGAGAGCACTCATACACCTAATCATGTCCTCTGGGTTATCTATTTCTAGCGGGGGAACCCCAAAATGGCTTAAATTTTGTGGGTGTCTGTAGAGACTGAAGAATAATACATAATGAGTACACTGCAAAAAATGCGGTGTTAAAAGTGTAACACCAACCGGGTGTCAAACTGTGGGTGTTAAATTTGGTGTTAAATTGACACAATTTGACACCCTTCGGTGTTAATTTAACACCAACATTCTCTCATTCATTGGGTGTTAGATTCTCGGTGTTAAAATGACACCCAAGTGGTGTTATAGTTTTGTCATGAAAAGGGGGTTTTCACTAATAACACCGTATCGGTGTTAGTTGTCCATCAGAGAAGATCACGTGTTCGCAGTCTGATGATCTCATTGGTTACACATGCCAATGCCTGAAATTTGTTGCTGTGGCGCGGAGTCGTCAACGTCTGTCATCGCGATAGTCAGGTTTTCGATGTCGTCTGGGGTTAAAAATGACATTGGATCTATGATGGTGACTTTGCTAAGTCTGTCAGCAGGGATAAGTATCTTTTAAGGTAATTATTTCCTGTACCAGTTATTTTCTATCATAAACGATGTGCATGATTTTCACGGATTTCATCGCATACATAGGCCTAGACAACTTTGTCTTTGCACGCACATAATACTATAGTATACTATGTAGCGCAGCATACTAAGTAGCCTATAGTGTTTGCCATACATAATAGGCCATAACACCAACGCGCTGCAGCGGTGAATTGAGTCCGAATTTCGCTGAGGGTTCCTTTGTCCAATAATTGCATTTTAAAAATATCATCAAATTTTAAATATGAAAGGTTCCGTGGCATTTTGTATTGTTATTGATGTAGTTTTCTTACCTCTGAGGCTCTGGTGCGGATCTTTGTTAGCGCGCAAATCATTTGTAACCAATGAACCCGACCCGCTACTGACGTGCACGAAGACGAAGTTCGAACAATGTTTGTGTGTACTTGTTCGCAGGTATAATGGTAGGCCCCTAGGCCTACTATATTTTTTGTAGGGCCTACTGTAACTTTGCTAGGTCCAAACTGTTAGGTTTAAATTAGTACTAGGTACTAGTAGCAAATATCGCTCTAAAAAGAGCGTAAATACCCGATTAAAGGGGCTGGGTGGGGGATTCTCCCGACCCGATTTTTGTTTATCACAACAAAAGGTTACGTGATGTTTTCAGTAGCTACACGTAGGAACGTAGGGGCCTATATAGGACGCTAGTGTTTGCGCGTGGATCTTACGTTAGAATCTACTAACTAGTTTCTAATATGAGTACTACTATTTATGAGTTTGCTAACCGCTTACAAATTTACATTATATAAGAATATGCTCTTATAAAGTTGATGACGTCACATGCATGTAAAACCGGTATTTCCACCGAGTCCATGTTAAGACAGTGCACTAGATCTAATTGTAAGGTGCGAGTTCAAGGGTAGCGAGAAACAGAATCACAGCCCCTATTAATAACTGGCAGTTGTTCTCTGTCTGAGAACTGATCCTAAATTTCACAAATGAGTCAAAATGGAATACATGTATCATCGCTTTTTTCATGATTCAGGTGAGGGAATATACGTCTACTTTGATGGTAGTATTTGTTGAAATAATCCTTGAAAAAAAAAAATCCCTTCTGGAATATGCCTCTTCCCCATACTTATGTTATTGCCACACTTAATGATATTGGCAATAGTGCACTTGAGAATCTTGAAAATGACAGAATTGCAAAAAGACCTTTTATTATCTATCTAAAAAACCTTGAAAATGAGAGTAGATCAATTGCAAAATGGCATTTGATTTTTCCATTTCTCCTCAAATAATATTTGCATAAATGTACACTGCATAAAGATGATGAATACCTGGAAGCAGGATATTATTGCCCCCCCCCCCCCCCCTGGTGGCTAATTAAAACGAACTTGAAATTATGAGCATATCTCAAGTAGGTATATATAATAGAATCACCGACTGAATTAATCTGAAGCCACCTGAACAAAACCCTTTGTTTTCTGCAGTTCTGATCAAATCTTTCATGCACACAAGATAAATCTGTTTCATGCACTTGTATACAGTAAATACACTAGTGCAGTTATGTGGATGTTCAGTACTTTGAATCCTAAGCCAGTGCATCACACCTTGCGCACCAGTTTGACAGTTTGCGGACTTGTAGCCGCTTGATAATTATGTATGTTCATGGTCCTTACACTTGCAGGTTGAACAGTACTTCTCACTCCTTCTCCCAGGCGACGATGCCAAGCTTTTTTGAGCAGTGGCCAGTTTTTGGTGGAAGGTCTTGTCAAGCTAGCAAGAGGAAAGCCTTCAGAAACCACAGTCAAGCTGTTGAATGCGGAAAACTGATGTGGATTCATGAGACTTGGAGCAATCATCAAATAGTGTACCACCAGACCTGGTAGCAGTCAGGGTATGCACAATACTATAGGTTTTGAAAGCCCCTTTTTTTATGTTCTAGATGTCTATCCATCCAATATCGTTTCTTGTGTATCATGCCGCAAGTTGAAAACAATCATCTGTGAATGAAACTTGGTAAGGCTATGTAAATCCAGGGGGCGTTCCACAAAACTTGTCATTGGTGACAACTAGTTATAAGTAGCTGCAATCTTTGCACCTGACAATACATTTTATCAAACGTTTCCCTGGAGTCGATGAGGGTCATGAGGTCAATAATCAAGGGTCAGGAGCCCTTCATTATGAAAAAAAAAAATGCAGGAAATATCTTGTGACTTTGATTTTTCAAAGGCAGATGAATGGATTTCACCAAACTCAATTGTAATATAAAAGTTCACAGTCACAAATCAATATGTAATGTCATTTTGTTATTTTGGAGATGCTGATGAAATAAAGAAGAGTTTTTTTTTCTTGTTTTTTTTTATAGAAGCCACACAACAACCCATGGGTTCATCCTACATGAAGGATCATATGTTTTACTTAATGCTCCCTGATTATGCAGTGCAATTCACTGATAATTTCTGTTGATACCTGGATACTTTGTTAATGAGTCATAGAATATATTGTACAGGGGAAACTCGGTATTACGAACACTGTTATAACGAGATATCGGTTATTACGAGGAAATTTTCCCGGTCCCAAATTTCCTTCCACACAAGTCTTTTGTAAAATGCATCTCTTATAGCGAGAACGGCTATAACGAAATAACTGCTATAACGAGATAAATTTTGTGATTTCCAAACAAAGAAAAACATAGCCAATCAAACCTGTTATAGCAAGGTAAAGCAAAATGTCTTCGGGTAAAGCTTTACTTCGCCTGTGCTATCATGTTCCGATTTTGTGAAGCTCGCGATGCGCCAAAAACTGTCTTGTACACACATATTTTCTTCAGTACACTCCAACGCTAGCACGGCATGTTGTACTTGTATGTGTGTGTGTGTATGCACTGATACACGCAGAAAATGTGGTGGGACGGCAGTATGTATATGATGACATCATCATGACGTTTAGCAGGGTGTGAGGCAATCTGATGCTGTGATTGGCTTTCTACGTAGGGAATTCCCCATCTTCACACACACGCAGTCATAATGTACATACAGAATGTGTCGCATACACACACATCATTGTGCAGACCATACTAGTATTCAAGCTCTCCACACACAACACACACCCATACCATAACCATACCAATTCACAGACGATCTTGACACAATCGCAAGATATCAATTTACACATTCAAACATCTACAATTATTAGGAAACACGTTCTTGATATTGGATTTCATTGGCGAAAAACATCTTCTTACCCATAAAGGTGAGTAATTCCCTCACACACATTATCAAGTTGTCAGTATTGATCAACAGATCATGGGTAGTCCCACATGTGCAAATAAATGTCTTTATGTTATGCTTTCTTTTATGCCTACTGATATAACGAGATATCGGCTATAACGAGGAAAACGACTCGGTCCCGACCATCTCGTTATATCGAGTTTCCACTGTATATAATATGCATTTCTTACAACACAGCATAGAATGTAAGTAACCTGCAAATCCTTCTTGTACTCTATCTGCTTCCACCTGTGAACCAGGGCGCAAGGATTGTGCAAGATTTCTGTGGCTTTGGCTATAGACTACCTTATCCGATTTCAAAAGGTAAGTCTACATGACTATAAGGTTTGTTCAAATATGATGCAACAAACCCCCTGACATTTTTAGTGTTCAGATATGGTACGCCGAACCACGCCACTTTCATTATGTTAATGAATGCACATGACTCAAAAAAAAAATAAGATAAAGATAAACTCATGACATTGTATCTTCACTTACTTTTGAGCTTGATTGCACCATAACTTCTTGCCACTGTGTGGCAAAATATATTCCTCTTGCCTCAGTGTTTTTGTTTTGTTTTGTTGCATTTTGATCTGTTTATTTGTTTGTTTTTTACCATCTCATATCGCATTGATTTGTGCACTAAAATGTTGCCGGAGTTTGTCTCATCATATCTGAACAAGCCTTTATGAGTCATTTTGGACAGGCAATTAGAACTCACAGTACTTTGGTATTCTGAAAATGAAATTTATTTTTACGAGTTTAATTGATTTTGCATTTTCTACTTTCTATGATCTGTTTTTGTATTAGAAAAGAAATTAGAGGTCAAGGGAAATTTTCTGGGTTTTTTTGTGTTGTTGGACTATGTAATTTATTAAGATCACTTGCTTTTCAATGTTTCACAGGTTAACTTTTTTTTTTTGATGTTGTGAATATTTTTGCGCACTTGCCTTTGTCAGGGTTATGTCCTGATGTCGACGAGAACTTTACTCGTGAATGCTTCAAAGTCGATCCTTGAACTTTAAAGATTGTCTTCCCCATATGTAGGCTAAAATTTTGAAGTTGCTTTTTGATCAGTCACGAATAAGAGAAAAGTGATAAATTTCAAAGCTTCTTTAAGAAAAAATAGGTATAAGTAAGTTTTAATTGTGAAATCATAGTGATCTTTAAGTAAAATGGAATAAGATCCATTTATTATCCTATGCCAAGAAGTGGTGCCTGAATTGTTATGGTTTTGAGTAGTCCATCCCTCCGTGTGTGTGATAGTTGAAATCTGTTAAAATAATCATAAATGTGAATAAAATGTGTTAAGCCTATGTATGACTGAGTCTATCAAATTGCATTATGGGATCGAAATAAAGGTCACAGTCAAATTTGTCTAGTTTTTATTTGTAATAGATTCATACAATGTCTGTTTGTTTTTCATTGTTTCCTTACATTTTCAGCCTGATGCTAGTTTTGATCACCACTTGAAGAGGGAAAGCAGAAGAAGATGCAGCTCTTGATGCAGCTTGCTTGCTTGAAGATCAGAAGATGCAGCTTGCTTGACAGAGGACATCAGAAGGATAACATACATGTGTACCAATATTACTTCATTTTGACCACTTGGTACTACCCTGCCCTGGTGATATCATTCAGAGTGCCTTCGACACATTGTTCAAAGCACATTAAATATGTGTTTTGTCTACGGTATGCAAAACCTCTCATCAACCTTTGGACATTTGGAATTACCCCGAGTTCGTTAACCGAGATCTAAACTTTCAAATAGATAATGAAGTGATGCATTCTTTAGGAGTTCCCACTGAAACTGCTTTTTTTTCACTATTTGCCATACGAACATGGACTGAGTGATGGACAAACAATAAATTGCACCCATGCAGGGGGCCTGTGTACGGACATAATTTGATTCGTTCAATGGTTTTAGAAGACACTTGAAGAATCATCATTGTGACAATGAAACTGCGAAGATACTCCAAGTCCAGTTCTATGGAGGAACCGAGATAGAGACTGATGATATACAGTTGATGAAGCAGTACTCTTCATTAGTCGATGACAGTTTTTGATGAGGAGGTGATTACCTTTAGTCCAGGGGACATTGAACAACGACCTTGTAATTTTTACATGTCCTAGTTTACATGTGTCAGTATGGAGTAATGCATTACCATGGTAACATCAAATTTTCATAAAGATTACAAATACAGAATGTGGATCAAGCTACTCAGTTTTAAATCAATTCTGTTGAAATTCGATTGTCCAGAAATCTGTTGCCATGGCAATTGCAGTTTTTAAACAAATCATACAAAATTGTGTGGATCACGCTGCTCTCTTAGTTTCTTTTTTTTTTAGCATTTAAATTTGAATTTGATACATATGGTCACTATGATAATATGTTATCGTGCAAGACACTTTTTGTGGGGGTCATAAATCCATTTCCATGGCAACAGCACCTTCATACAAATCATCCACAAGTACGATGTGGATTCAGCTAACTTCCTCAGATTTTGAGCATTTGACTTTAAATTTGGCACATGTGATCACTGTATTATGTACCTGTGCAAATTTTATTTTTCGTCACTGTCAAATAGTATGTTGTCAAGTTAATGGTATTTTGTAATGAGAATCGTATAAACTACAAGTGGATTGAGCTTACTCTCTCAATTTTTAGCAATAACCTTGAGATATGACACCTATATATTGTGACAAGATAAATTCTAGATGTGCAAAACACTTTTCTCGTCAATGTTAAACAATGCGTTGCCATGCTAACTTATTTTTTTTTTAATACAAAGCAATCGAAGATATTGTGATTGACTCATAACTCCCTCATGTTTTAGGCATTTGACTTGAAATTTGGCACGTGACCACTGTAGTGCGTTAATGTGCAAATGTCATCTTTTGTATCGGTCAAAGAAAGTGTTATCATGGCAGTGACATTTTCAAATTAAAAACTTACACAACAGTTGATTATGCAATCTCCCTCAGTTTCTGAGCATCTGGCCTGAAATATTGCACAGAGTGCTAATGTAATGGCAACCATCTTTTAAAATGAAAATCAAACAAAAAATACTGTGAATTGGGTGAGCTCCCTCATTTTTCTAGCATTTGACTTGAGGTTTCGCTCATGTAACCAGTGTAATCTTAAAATGAGTCGCACACTGATCTCACTGTTGAGTAATCTTGCTATGGTAACAACTTTTGTTACATTGTACTTTTTTTCAACAAAAGGCATACAAGACTATTGTGAATTGAGCTAACTCTCTAAGTTTTAGGTGGGGGTATACGTTATATCAATTACATCCAGTTCGAGTTGAAAATATTGGCCCAAGAAGGCCTTCTGTGTGTCATTTGAATATTTAAATGATCCGAATTTCACATGCTTGTATCGTCACTTGCAATAGCATTGATCAAAAGAAAGAGTATATTTTTTTTTTATGTTAACATTTTACAACCAGACTGGATGATCTATGTTGAATATTTGAATTATACAGCTGAGTAGGCAATTCAATTTGAACATTTGAATGATAGAGCCAAGAAGATATAATACTAGTATCAATTTCATTTGAAAATTCAACTTGATAGTGCCAAGAAGGCCAAAGGTATTCAGAGTGAGTATTTAAATTTGATATTTTAGCCTACAATAGCCATAATGTATCTCATTTGCATAGATAATCAAAGAACCAACTGAAAGGGTCAAAGGTATTCCATTTTGATACTTATATTGTAGAGATGAGGCTTTCATTACATGTAATAGAATTATTGTGTTTTGTTGTGACAGACAGAATTTATTAAATATTTTGATCAACCTAGTAGCACGTGACTGTCTTTCACCTACTTACATTACTGTGTTATTTTGTGCGATTGAATGTGGAGAGTGTGAAATGATGTCGAGGTATCGACACTTCAAATTGTTAATAAGTTGGCATCACTTGGAATTTATTTCTCACTCTGAAGTGTTGAATCAACACTTCTGTGGTGTCAAATAAACACCAAATAATGCAAACTTATAACACTTTGAAGTGTTAGAATAACACCATGACAGGTGTTGGGGTATAGATTCTAACAACAAATAGTGTTGAAGTTACACCGTCATTGGTGTTAAAGGGTGTCAAAAGAACACCAAAATGGTGTCAACTTATCAATAATCTAAGCAACACCAAAGCTGGTGTTGGTATATTTTAACACCACGGGTGTTGAACTTACACCATAACTGGTGTTGGGATGTCAAATGAACACCAATATGGTGTCAACTTCTTAACACTCTCTTAAGTGTTGAAAAAACACCGAGGCTGGTGTTGGTATATTTTTACACCCTTTAACACCCATGGGTGTTGGATATTTTAACACCAGAGACGGTGTTACTTCAACACCAGATGGTGTGGTCCTTTATTGAAGTTCGGCCGGTGTTAGATTCAACACCAGTGGTGTTAAATCTAACACCGCTGTTTTTGCAGTGTATATACAGAGACATGGAAAGGAGAGGGGGGTGCAGCGGACTTATCGTTGGATCAGTTTGAATGCCTTTCATGTCAAAGCTAAGCTTTCGATCTGGAAATCAGCATAAAGAAAAGCATTAAATCTATAACAAACCAAATTACACACCTCTTCAAAGTTATCTCTTCTAAACTCACCACAGATCCACATGAACACCTCTATACAGACATCATTTTTTTAAAACGCCTGGTTTCTAGAGATGAAAACACACACACACACACACACACACGCACACGGTCGTGGGTGCAAACACATCCTGCATCAATTTATCGAAGACACACATAATTATATTCAGAAGCTCAGCAACAACAACAACAACAAAAAAAAAAACACTTCATTACAGACAATATCGGCCGAGACTGCAAATATAAATCACAGCCAGAGAACTTATAACAAAAAACCATGCATCACGCCCAAAAGAGAAGTTGATATTATCCAAATTTTACAGCTTACGCCCACGTTTAATTCAAGTCGACTTTTAACCCTCTTACCCTCCAACCCCAAACTTAAGGTCCTCCCCCGCCCTCATCTCTAGACTTCACAACAATGCACTCCTCCATTTCCTAAAATAAATGTAAACTTGTGATATTGGGTACTCATACACACTCATTCTCAATGAAATGATAATGATGCGTACTATTTACATAAAAGGCGTATTTCTTTACACGCAATAAACTAACTTATTAGACATGATTGTGCGTAATAAGTGGATGACGGTTTCTGTATCAGCATATTATGCTCGATTTTCTTTTCTTGATATAATATGCATACATAATGTGTGTATGTGCATACGTACACTGTTGTGTGCACTAGGATTATGTGTGGGTGTGTTTATGTGTGTGCCGTTTTTGGGTGTTTGTAGTGCATATATCATATGTTATATCCAGCCTGTTCCTGCTTTTGCTTTATTATGATTGTTCAAGTCTTGTTGCAAATTGGTTGCTTTTTTTTGTGTGTGTTAGACGATCCATCAGAATCTGGAAAGCCTGGTATTGATATGATAAAAGGCATTCAAGGTGAACTAACGCTATACTTCCCCTGGCCCCTCCTTCCCGCCACCTTTATACGAAATAATGCAGCATCCATCACCCATGTGACCAAGGCGACTTTACGCTAAATATTGTTATATGTATGCATAATATATTGCTTCAGTCGGCTAATTGCTGTGGCTGCTAATTCTGACGGTATTAAGTGGATGATGGCATTTGTAGACAATGTCAACCAGTGATAAACTAATCCCTTCTGTGACTTCATGGTGCTCGGCTAATCCTGCTTTTACCTGAGGCAGAAGTGTTATAATTATGCCTTGATAACGACATTTTAAAGGTATTGAATATTTTTGGTTGAGGCCTATCTTCAAGTTTCTAACATTCTCTTTTAATATAATGAGAAACCTCTTATGAAATGTGAAAGATCGTGTAATTCCAAGAGGAATTCGACGTTTATTTGATGAAAATTGGCTTTGAAATGGGTGAGATATCCAAAAACAGAGCAATTCTAATAAAAGGTATGACCCACCTTTTTCCGATCGCTTTGTTTTACCCTGTTTTTGGATGTCTCAGCCATTCAAAAACCTATTTTCAAAGAATAAATTTTGAATTCCTCTTAGAATGACGTGCCCTGTAGTATTTCATAAGTGATTACTTGGTATCTCACAAAAAGTTAAACACCCAATCTTCACCTCCACCAATACTATACCATTCCTTTAAGACCGTCTAAAAATGAAATGGAAGGCATTTCAAATGTCAATCCTCTAACCTGTTTGTAATAGTTAGATTAAACACCATTTACCATTTCTCCAGTGATAGTTCACACTTTGTTTAATAAATTTAACATTACCAAAAAGTTCTGAGGGGTGACAACATTAAATTGTTGGTATACCATGAACTTTTTAGAGTGTGCCGAACGGGTTTACGTTTGTTAAATCTGTGGATTCATGTCTCTGATATCGTCGCGGTGTCGTCATTTTTCACAGAGCCAAACTAAGGCATGCAGGTAATAAACATTATTTTGTTGGTAGGTATGTATGGTCTCCCCTCGGGAGCTGTTCATAATGTCCATCGAACCCAACTGATTTTTGATTTGTTTTTGTTTTTGCTTTGATTTTTTGTAGGCGTATGTGTATTGTATGTATATGTGAGTGTGTGTGTGTGTGTGTGTGTGTGTGCTTGTACATACAATTATGTCTTTGTTGTAATAATTAAAGAAATACTCTCAAGGGTGTAACCTCTGATTCAGAATTTGACTTTTTACTCATTTATAGGATGAATAACAAAATTCTACAATAAACCATGAAGTGTGACGCTGTCTTTGAATTATTAAATGATTTGTGGGAAAGATAGTTGCCTTCAGAGTGCAGCCTATTTTTTCTTCCAGTGCCTTGAATGCTCCCTCCATAGCCTGAGCACTTATAGGGCCTACGTCAATACCATAATATATCTATGTATCTATTAATGTATAATAATGTATTTATGAGAGGATGGTACTCTTTGAGTGTTATTTGCTGTTAATAGAATTGAGAGTGATAATGGGAAACGTACCGCACTGTGGTCCAAAGTAGTCATCGGTGCACGAACAATTGTAGCCCGTCTCAGTCTCTGCACACGATCCGCCGTTCTGACATGGCGCTGAGAGGCAAGCTGCGTTGACAGACCAAATTAAAGCACACAGTGCCAAGGATACAAGACACCAATGAAACGATATGAAGTAGACAGACTCTTGAAACCAACTGCTGATGCATTTTTTTTTTTTACTTTTGACAAAAGGACAGCAACATAAAAAAATAATTTATTTAAAATTTACTTTCTCTTTTGTCATAGACCTAGGTTGATTCAAAGCATAAAAATCCTCTTGAATTTCTCCTTTCTTCTACTAATCCGCTATTCCGTTTGATGTATCAAAATATCATGATATATTTCATGCTTTAGAATGGTTTCTATACTTATGAAACGTATGACAATTTCGGGTGCAAGTGACTGTGCAAAAATGCAATCAATAAAATAAAAAAAATAATGGATATGACGGGGGGGGGGACATAATTTTGCGTGAGAAAAAACAAACAAATAAGGAACATGCAGAAAAAAAACCGTGAATGCTCTATCTTGCACAATTAATTCTTTTCGTTACTATAGGGCATTATGTTTACCCGGTTTGGGATCAAAATGGGATAGTGGCATTGTAGTTTTCAGCTGAATTATTAGAAGAAAAAAAAAACAAACAAACAAAAATCATCGCTAAACCTATACCTTATAATAAACATAGGTGATGATTACAAAAATATATCATGATCACAAAAATGGCAACACATTGAAGAACAAAGACTTTTCCTTTTAAATTGGCAATATTTTTGCGTTTCCAATACACATTAGAGTAGAGAGTAATTGGCATGTTGGTAATGGGATGTAGTCAGCTCGGTCTTGAGTGGAGGATAACTTAGTGGCAAATTTCGTGTTTAGAAGATGATTATTCTTGAAGAAATATATAACGTCACTTGTTTCATGGCATATAGCTTCGAAACAATAGACCAGTTAATACCAAAGTGTAAAATCAATATGGATCTTTCTCCATGTGCACGCCGAACATGCATGCAGCAATGCCTCCGAGATTATGTATTATTTCATTTAGTTATATTTGACGTATTTCTTCATTGAGAAATACGAAAGTAAATTGAAATTGAAAAATTGAAATTATTGAAAATACCTTTGTCTTCTTCTGGAAATGGTTACCAAACTGGGAATCCAGTGTGCACCGTTATTTATTGATTTGTCAGGTGAAAACTCTATGAGAAACATTTAGCAAGCCTTCTGTCAAAGCAGCCCATATCTTGATGTGTATAGAAAACCTGATTATTTCAAAATAACTCTGTTTTGTTCTTAGCTTTAATTCAATCCTAATTTCCGTTTCAATACAGATATAAGATACATGCGAATATGAGCAAATTGTACAAAAGTGTAGATATAAAACAATAAAAACTCTGACAAAACAAGGCAAGATCATGAAAAAAAAAAAGAAACGACATGGGGATAACAGAAAGTATAGGAACATAAAAAATGCAAGCTCGTCATAATTGTGTGTGTAGTTGATCAGTAAATGGTATGTGCGTAGAAAGCCAGAATAGGCTTGTGATGCTGCACATAACCCACGGTATCTAATCATTATTAAGAATAATACAAAATTTGTACATGTACCAAATCATAACAAAAATATATTTGAAACAACATCATACAAATAAAGAGAGAGAGAGAGAAGGAGGAGCGCCGTATTTACCTGGAACGACACAGAATCGGATGTAACGTTCTTTCCCTTTTAACAGTGACTGATTCACCGCCATGGATATCTGTTCATCCCGCATCAGTTTGGAAACCATGGCAACCGTCTCCCCGCTGGGCAGCGTGAGTGTTCCACAACTGGATTTGGCAACTGGGCAAGTTTCCCCACAGGCCAAGGAGACTTGTTAAAAAGAAATAAAAGTTTTCCTCTTTATGGAAACCTTCAATTTTGCCCTCCTGGTTTGCATCAGGAATACGCAAAGAATGCCAAATAGCTGCAATACTCCCAAATGGTTGCTCAGTTCAATTCATTTCAAGTCTCATTTCATTTTCCGACAAAAAAAAACACAACAAACAAACATGCATAAACATCACACGTTCTTTGGAAACAGAGAATAAGGTTTCATAGGCAGCATGATGAAGAATGCAAAGAGTATACAATAATCGCGGAATCTATTTCAATTTTCAATTTTACACTTAGCAGCTTAGAGAGAATCAAACTGATGGAAAAGAAATAAGCAATTCGCATAGTGCGAAAAAATGGAGGGACATATCACTGCAAAGACAAAGATTGTAGAATGTGGGCCCCTCTCGTAAAGAACATCACTAAAAAAATTAGCTGAAGCTCAATGAGATAAAAGGAAAAAAAAAGGTCTCGAAGCCTAATGAAAAGACAGACAAACAGGCAGACACACATACGTGCACAATATCCTGATTATTGCATATGAATATATGTAATTGTTTTTTTCTAAAAAAAGTTTCAATCATGGTCAATTTCAGCTATTCATAAAGCATTTTCATGAATAGCTTATTTCTCGTAATTATTTGCATTATGATTTATATTCCATTATTGTTTTTTAATAAACTTCTCATCAAAGTAACTCAAAACATTTGCCTGGAATAGCACATACACTTGTACTAAAGGAAAGACTGAGACAAGACAAAATTATCGTTTCGTTACGAAATTTTTATTTAGTTACAAAATGTTTTCATTTCGTTACAAAATAATCATTTCATGGACGAAATGATTGATTTCGTAACGAAATATTCCATGGGACACTTGACGCTCCATGGTTATTGGCAATGGTTTAAATCATGGTTTCATTTGTACCACCTTCGTGAATTCGGGCCAATGAGGCATGAATAACATTACAGTATTAAAAGGAAACACAACAGACAAAAACTCACAACACAGACACCGATCCTTGACATACGCATGTCAAAGAAAGGATATGACGCGTGAAAAGAACAAGGAAATATAGAAAAATCGTTGAAGACATGAGATAAGGCAAATCAATATTCAAGCCCATGCATTAGGGGCGAAAATGATGTAGGTGGCAGAATAGGCGGCTAAGGAAAATTCTTCGACAGGGTAATCGTGGTAATAGGAAAAAAAAAAAACTCATTTTCTCATTTGTGTCAAAAGGGATATTTTCGATTAGGGGGTATGTCTTCTCTATCTACCAAATGAAAAGGGTTGAAAATCAGGATCTCTGGATTTCATTGGACAAATTGGCAACCATGTTTGTCTCCTGGCCAACAGAATTGGTATTGAAATGTACGCTGGTAATTTCACTGAACTCGGGCTTTGGAAGGTTAACACTCTTTCACTTATATTATTAGGAATACTAGGACACAGAAACAACATGGACGCATAGTATAATTGTTACCTATTAGTTTGATGTTATTTTTCTAACCAGGGGTAAGTAGAAGTGAATTTTCTTTAACTCTTTTATACTCCCATGAATCATAATGCTCAAAATTCGTTGTTGTCTTTTTTTAAAATCTTGACATTACAGTTCACAGACACATACTTTATAGAATACAAGACATCAATGTCGACGATTAATGAGACAACTTACCGAAACCGATGACAACGAGTGTAAGCAGATAGATAGCTGGTATTCGGGTTTTCTCCATTTTGAAGATCGAGAAAAGGCAACACTAATCTTTGAAAAAAGAAAAACAAGTACATGAAATAAATTCCATAAAGAAAAATACTAAACACGTATGGTTAGCTTATAAATAGGAATCAAAGCAAATATGGGCAATTGTATGAAAACAGACCGGAATTCTTCTAATCCTGGTCTTTGCCTTTCAAGAACAACCGTCGAGGCTCTCCGTGAAACATCCGATCTCGTATCAGTATGCTCGTGGAGTGGTGAGATGGCAAGAGTTACCATGAGAGCATTGAAGAACTGTACATACCAGGAACCGCGATGGTCGGCTTGCCACTGCGCTGATAGAGATTTGTTTCTTTCATGAGCGGATTTTTCTTTTTTTTTTCAGTACCTCCGCCAGGGGAAGTTATGATTTGCCAGCGTTTGTTTGTTTGTTCGTTTGCCAAATGAATCAAAAAATTGTACAAAGGATTTCAATGTCTCTTTTTTTTTTGGAGAAAAGTAATAAAGATACAGGACAAAGATTATTAAAATTTTCCAGTGATCCTGATCATCATTTTGTTGAAGGGATATTTTGAATGATTCTTTTTATTCTTTCAGAAATAATGCCATTTTTACCACAAGCAGTGACGAGCTGCTTGACCGAGATCTGCCCTCTCCGCCATTGCTTTTCTACTTAGCAAATGAGACGAGTTTATCAATTATTTATTCATTTTTTATTTTATCTTGTATTTACCAAGGATGATTTTAGTAGGAGTCTTTTTTTAAAGTAATGATGAACAGATTGAATGAAATCTTCATGATAAGTCATTGTGTTGTGATTATTCACTTCATATCAGAACCCGAGGTTTCTGTTTTGCTTTTCAGTTATTTTCATTAATTGATGTATTTCCTGTATTACCTTTTATTCCACCTATGCATTGATTCATTTCATTGTGTTGTGATTTATCAGAACCCGAGGTTTCTGTTTTGCTTTTCAATTATTTTAATTAATTGATGTATTTCCTTTATTACCTTTTATTCCATCTGTGCATTGATTCATTTCATTTCATTCTATTCATTAATTTTTGCAGAGAGCATGGATGAATACTATAGAGTATTATCAGCCCATGGGTGATGGCCTCGGCGAAGAACAACCAAACAGACAGACAGACAGACAGACAGACAGACAGACAAGCCTGTATACTCATTGATATAAGGTTGCTAGTGTACGAATCATCATTATTGTTCCATCACCTTTCGCATCTCTCACGATTTGTTCTCTTCGCAAGAAGGCACACATGATCTACAGCCGATCTAAAAGTCAGTAGTTTACGAACGTGGAATGAGAAAACTCTACCAAGCTTAAAAATATAGGGGTATTATCGTGAAAAAGACCGAATATAAAAGAAGAAGAAGAAGAAGAAGAAGAAGAAGAAGAAGAAGAAGAAGAAGAACTAGCAGAATAGGAGGAGGAGGAGGAGGAGGAGAAGAAGAAGAAGAAGAAGAAGAAAATGATTATACATAGTCTATGCCAAGAAATCGATGCCGTAACATGAAATCACATACTTTTCTAATGGGTTTCTGAATAACATTCCTAAAAACATTACGGTATATCATGTCGTTTTGCAGTTGACTATCGCTAATATAATTTAACATAGAACCTAATCAAAGGAGGCATTCAAAGTGATGATTATAAAAGATGGACCTACCTTTCACTATAGGATAGCTCCGTCTTACATTGTTTTTGGATACCTCAGCCATTTTACAATCAATTTTGGCCTATTAAACTTTGAATTCCACTTACAATTATTGTAGGCCCCTGCGCTCTTAAAAAAAAAAACACTTTATGATATTTAATGTTAAAGAGCGCAGGGGCCTACAATAATTCTAAGTGGAATTCAAAGTTTAATAGGCGAAATTTGATTGTAAAATGGCTGAGGTATCCAAAAACAATGTAAGACGGAGCTATCCTGTAGTGAAAGGTAGGTCCCATCTTTCATTTGTTTTAGATATACCATACCCATTTCAGAACCATGTAATTCTCATCCAATTTACTTTGACTTTTTCTTAGATATTCTTTCATATTTGAAGACCTGAATATAAGAACGACCTAAGTCCAATTTTTGGCCAAATTCAGTTTGACATGGGAAATTGTAGCTTATGCATGGACTCATCTTGTGTATAAATGATAAATCCTAATTACCCCCGGAAGTGCCTGAAATAAATGAGTTAATGAATGTAAGAATGAAGGACTTGGGTCATTCTTACATTCATATTATAGCGCCCTCTCTTGTCCTTCTTTCATCTCTATAGCAGAATATCATGTATATGAATCAAAGAACGACCCAAGTCCATAATTAATGTAAATGTTAATTGTCATAAAAATATATGTTCTAATTTGTATAGACAATGTTGCCTTCCCATCACAGTTAAATAGAATATTATTGGACAAATAGAAAAGATATGAAGTTTTTAAAGTTTACTCGAAATGGTCTTCGGATGGACTTGGGTCGTTCTTATATTCATATACTCATTTCTTAACAGGTTTTATTTCATCTAAAAAATATTCATCCAAAAACTTTTCGAAATCTGAAGCTCTATCTCAACCGATATTATACCATCCCTTTTACTTCGATTTATTGTATCACTCAGTCTGCTAAACACTGTGAAATTCATAGAATAATGTGAACGATTTATGATTCCAAGAACCGTTGTTATAGGGTTATTATTTTTGATCAAGTTGGGCGTGATCTGTTCTAAATGAATGCAAAAACCGAACATGTGATCTCCTGTGGTATAGTGTTATTAATGATGCGTTGAAGCGAATATGATCCGGCATGATGATCTAATTTCTTTTGAAATGAAAAAGAAAAAAGGATACAATTTTTCATTACGTCCTTGAGAGAGAGAGACAGAGAGAGAGAGAGAGTGTGCGTGTGTGTGTATATGTGTGTGTGTTTGTTAGAGAGGGCGAGAGAGAGAGAGAGGGAGAGAGAGAGGGAGGTCGAGACTGGATTTATGGAAGGAGGGTCGAAGAATGACGTCACAGTGGAAGGGCTTTTGTGATGCGTCATCCTCGTTCACGTCCATCATAACAGGGAGGTTTGTCTCACCTCCCTGATCATAATAACCTGTGATGCCAGTGGCGTTTGATCGCCCTTTTGCACACATTGCATGTATGTGTACAGACAATACCGACGGTGTACGTTGCACTCCGGTTTGTGTGTGTCCTACAAAGGCATCGCACAGTAGGCATGCGGAAGACCGCCCACGTGTATGACTCTGTGTACACAAGGGTCAATAATAATAGTGGTGTACTTTGATATGTACAAACATTCTAAACATTGTACCGGCCGACTGTTCCGCGGGAAAGCTTGAAGAAATTGCGTCAGGACAAAACTCTCCCCGCCAGCTCGTCGCACCAGTGCAGCTCAATCATAAAGTATGTGTGATCTTTCTTTCGTTACCTCTCTCATTGACACGTATAGCATAACTTTGGTACATATAAGTTTGAGTATAAAGAGTGGGCGAGCCCGCGAGCTTAGAGGGCATACACTGAAGTTAAACACACCTCATAGTATTATATACAGCTCATGGGTACAGTGTAGTATACAAATTCGCCGATCGCGTCACAGTTCGTTACTTTCACAAAATACAGCACAAAGTATGCACGATAGACCAATGCAAAAGGTACCTACATAGAGAATGATATACTATTCATCAATTCGAAAGAACGATATTTATCGCGATAGTGTTTTAAACACAGGGCTGCGGCTTTCGTCACATGAGCATTGAGGATCAAGTGGTAATGGTGTGTAACTGTGAGTGAATAGATGGTAAAGTGCCATAGGGCATGTTAGCTATCTATACCGATCCCGCGGCGTTTTCAACTTTCGCCAATCTTAATTTTAGCAGAGTGATCAACGGCACCTGCCATTGACAGGGTATAAATCCTGTGTTGTGATCGCTCAAACTTTGGCAGTTCAGTGCGATATCACACTATCCGAGTTGGATCCCTGCGCCAGCTGCGCCGGTGACTTCCGGGTAAAAACACACGTGATAAACCTATAGGGACCTACGGCTACGCACTGTATGTGCACACACGCATACGAACAGTATGGGGTTTGCTACCCACAAATTCACCCCTGTGCGAGTACAAGTTATAATCATACCACATAACGGGATATATACTGAGTAGATCTCTCAATTAGTTTGAAATATGCCCGGTCAACCGTATAGCGCAAATCAACGTTTGAAGAAATGCAATTCCCATAATGCTATAACAATAGTAATTAGCTGCATGAAACAAATGCGGGTCATTTTCGTTTACAGTTATCATATAATGAAGTATAAAGGCTATTTTCAGCCAGGAAGGTTTCATCTCACGTCTTCCTGGCTTGAGCGTCCATCTTTTCCGTTTGACATAATTTCCGGCGTTGACTTGCATTTCAATTACATATTTCCGCAATCTGTTAGTCTCTCACCACTTCACGTTAATTGATTGATTTATTGATTGATTTATTGATTGATTTGATTTGATTTGACTTATTGTCCAATAAGGAAATTCAGTTTTCACATGGTTTGACAATGCAGATACATCACCATACACATTTCCATAATTTATGAACAGAAAAGTAACATATTACGTAATATTGAATAAAAAGATAATATAAAACACATGGAAGGATGTATACATCTCCATTGTTTGAACTGACTTATCGCGGGAATTAATATTTCAACGTCAGCTGTGTGTGTGTGTGTGTGTGTGTGTGTGTGTATGTGTGTGTGTGAAGTGTGTTGTTATTCATTTATTTATTTTCATTTTTTATTTTTTTTATTTTCTATTTTTTATTATCTTCTTTTTTTACTTTAGACCTTCGTATCGTCTCTATAGCGCAGACCAAATTGTGCTGACGGAAGTTTGGGAGTGTCCTGTACAATCACATACACAGGACAGCTAGATGGCAACTTCAACAGGTGAGTATAGGAGTAGGCCTACTGCTTTCATGGTTTTTATTTCACCACTGCGTAAAATTGCATAGCAGACAAAATAGCCTACCATGTAACGGTAAATCTCGCGGGATGGTTATTAATTTCATATTTTACGTATACCTCTCTGTATCAATACAGTCTCCGTCATAATAACGGCTCTTTGAAAGTTGTCCACGTCCCCTCTTGTAGCTATCACAACGCACAGCCTTTTAAGGCCTCGACATATAAAGGTTTGAAATGTTTTGAAATCACAAACGCGCTGGCACTTTTAGGGGCGGATCCAGGAATTCCGTAAAGGGGGGGGGGGGGGGGGGGGGGTGAGGCGCCTTTACAAAATGTGCTAGTAATGTGTATATTATTGAATAATGTTTAATGGCAGTGTTTTAACCTCTTTTAAGCTTCTCCGTTGTATAATCGGATGAAATCAATGTTCATTTGCCATGTCTACTGAAAATGTGTGAAATGTATAGGCCTAATTATAGCCTGTTATAGAGTAAAGAATTAAATAATTTGGTAGCCATTTTTTATGCAAGTTATATGGTCTTGCACTAAGAAGTTCACTTAGAAACAGCGGGCTCATTAGATAAAATTATACCAAACAGTCCAGTGCCCCACTTTAAAAGAATCGCATAATTTTGGTTGAGACGTAACTTTTCTTTTCTAACATTTTTTGGTGAGAAAATGAAAATGTTCTTATAAAATATGAAAGAGCATGTAATTCCAAGACGAATTCAACTTTTATTTGATGAAAATTGGTTTTGAAATCGCCGAGGTATCCAAAGCAGAGCGATCGTGATAAAAGGAGTGGGACCCACCTTTTATTATCATCGTTTGGATTTTGTTTATATTGTTTTTGGATGTCTCAGCCGTTCCAAAACCAATTTTCATCGAATAAGCTTGGAATTACTTTAGAATGCTATGCTGTGTACTATTTTATAAGTGGTGTCTTGGTATCTCGCAAAAATCTAAAAGCCCAATTCTCGCCTCCACCAATCCTGTACCATCCCTTTAACACTAAAATGCCGCTAGTATTCACATTTTTCGAAAATCCCTTTAGACTAATATGGGTAACGTTGGTTTACCATACAGCAGGAAGTCCGCCCGCTGTCTTCGTGTCGCAGACAAACGATGACGTGAACCCGACGGAAGTGACGTTGGCTTACAACGTCAACGCATGCCACGGTGGCGGCACAGCTCTTGGTATCTGCACAACTCAAGAGGGATCGGACTCCAACACCATTCTCTCTCTCATTCGCTCTGGTTACTATGGTAATCATTTCGAAAGCAAGTTGGTTGCGTCTTCGAGTGCGAAGGACACCAACGGATCTTCAGGATCAGAATTTTCACAAACCGACAGAGATGGGAACCTCATCCTCAAGGCGTATGGGGGTCATGTAGCTGCGACCTTGTTCTCAAATCAGTCGCGATATACTTCCGGGGGTCATTGTCTTCGGCGCGATTCAGCAGCAGACGGCTCGCTGAACCTGACGCTTCGTGAGATCGGCTTTGCAAACGAAGCAACGGATGAGGGCGCTGTTTCTTTTCTTGCTGTCTGCAGTTCCTCAAAGACCGATGAGTCGACTCCCATAGCCTGCTGCTACCTAGTAGAAGTTCGTCCCGGGAAGGAGAAGAATGACGTCACTTCTATTCCCGTCGGGAACTGCGGCCCAAATCGCCTGAAGGATAAGTGGGTGTTTTCTAGCGATGGAAAAGACTCTCTGCAGATAACCGGTCCACCCGGCGGTCATTTTGCCTTTGTCTGCAATGCCAAGCCGTCTGATAATCAAGGTTCGGATGGGAACGTGCAAACTGGAAAGACACATTTCTCCGAAGCGTACAACGGCGAACACGACACGATTCTCCTTCCAAAGATCAAAACACACTACGGCAGAGCCCTGCTCTTGCTCTGCTCAAGAAGCTGTCCTGTCACCAATCTCACCACCTCCGCACTCTACCTCGTGGCTCCGCTGGCTCTGAAAACCGGAGTGTTCTGCCTTGCATGGTTGACTGAAGATCCTGATGTTACCTCCCGCCAGGGCGTATCGGATATCTGGAGGATATCGAAGAAAATCGGCAAGTTGACGGCTAGGTTGCAGAAAGATGTGACGGGGCCATGTCGCTATGCCTTCATCTCCAATGCTCCGGAAGATATTTCCAATGTCGGGATGAGGTCAACACGGGGAAGCTGCCTAGCAACGGGTAGTGTGAAACCTGTCGATGGCGAGCTCTCCGTCAGGGATGGTGTGATCAGCATTAGTACAGAGTCGCGACAAGAAGTCTTCATTGAAGTGAATGGTGTGGCGCTAGAATCGGTGAAAGAGTCTCAGTTCAAAGAAAATTCTGGACAATTCGTCTGCCAGATCAGTCATCCACAAGACAGTTGCGCTTCTGGTGGATTGAAACTCTACAGGCCATATGTCTGCTTGAAGAACAAAGGTGAGCTTGTTGTCATTAGCTTTTCGAGTAATGTTCGTTATTCCGAAGGATCATTAATCCGAAAATGAAGTAATTGTCGTAATTCCGAAGGTTCGTCACTATTAAACACGCAAATTCCGTATACCACAAATAGATGCTCTAACACGTCTAATCCGCAAATGAATATAAGAGAATGGTAAAACTAACGCACCTTCGGAATTACGAACCTTATTTCTTTTCCGGATTAACGAACCGTCATTTATTTTCGGTTCTAACGAACCTTATTCAATTATAAACTTTCTGACTAAACAAACCTTCGGAAACATGACCCGTAACTAACATTTCAACTCTTCATGAATGTTATCAAAATATATTGTACGTTGGAAATAGCTTCAGAATGTTACAGTTTTTAATCATGCCATAAAAGTAGGTTTATGCTAACAAATAATATTGAACATGAACGTTAGCGGCTTTGACTTGTGGAATGAGTGTTATAAGTTTTATAATAATTTCTGGGTGTCTAACCTTTGCTTACTAACAGTGAGGAAAAACAAACAAACAAACAAACAAATAAAAACAAAACACACAAACCAAAAACAATATTTCCAATATTTCCTCATAGAGATGTGATTTGTATGATTATCTGGAAAAATCTGGAAAATCTTGGAACTTTCCAGGATCTATACGCCTTGAGACCTGATGAAGGGTTGTTTCTTTGAGTGTATAAACTGTGTATGAGACGTCCATTATGAGCTTCCTCGTGGAGACGCTATATATGAGCTCCCTTGTGGAGACATCATGGTATATTTAATATTTTTGTTTAATATCTCTTAAGATTTATTATGTTTGTTTTATGTTAGTATTGTCTGGGGCAAATTATGATATGTTGTATAGGGCCCCCAATCTTTTTTCTCTCGAAACTGTTGTGATGCTTAAGTACTAGATTGGCATGACAGGATGTCTGGAATATGTAGAAAATTCCGCTAAATTCCGCTGAAAATTGACACTCTCTTGACTTGTTACTGCCATTTTTGCAATGCTATATCCTGTGTCTTCTGAAGGCGGTATATTAACCCTAAAAAGACTGGGCTATTTTGGTAGCTCGAAAGACTGGGAGGGGGGGGGGGGGGGGCCTAAAGGGCCCCCCCCTTAAGATCTCGGCCGTGGATCGCGTGATCGCTGCAAAAATTTGCACGATGGTAGTGTGCGATGTAATCTACAAGATCGTATATTTAAATTTTCCAAAATAGTCTTCTTTTATTTTATTTTGATTAATTATGCTAATTTATGCGAGAAATCAGACTTTTTTTATCTAAATCAGTAAATAAAGCTCCAAAAGTGCTCATTTTTGGTCTAGATATTCTTTTTAGCATTCTTAGCAAATTTACTTGAAAAAAAATTCGGTATCAAAATTAATTTCTTATTTATTTTATTGTTTTATGAATTTCTTATGTATTTCCTTGTTTTTCGACCTTTTGTTTTTGTTGTTTTTTTCAGCAAAATTTGTGGCAGACCCTTTTTGAAGCATAATACTACTAAAACAAATTGATTTTAGCCATTGAGAATAAAAATAAGCATATTTATATGAACCATGTGATAAAACTCAATTTGTATTGACTTTGTACACAAAATCACATTTTTGAGCCATTTTCGGTCTCGCGGGCATGTACAAAAAGTTATGTAACTTCAGAACCGTATCCCCGGGTGTCACAAATTTGGTGTCAAAATGTGCGGGAAACTCGAAAGAAAAAAGTCATAGAGCATCGCGGCGAGAGCATTGCGTGTTGCTGAGTAATCGCGCGAAATATCGAGGGCGGGGGGCCTTTTAGGCCCCCCCCCCCCCAGTCTTTTTAGGGTTAAGTCAAGTGTTCTTTCTATATGCTACAGAAATCAAAGTACCGGTACATGGGATTATCTGTGTGTTTTCTGTATATATTGCTCGTCTCCTGTGACACCGCGAACTGTCGCATCTTTTTTTATCCAACAGAAAATAATAAGTCCGGTTTTCTTGAGAATTCACTGTTGTGTTCTACTGGTATCTCTGCAGTCACTAAATTCAAGTGTTTGTGTCGATTCCTTTTTAAAAGCCGGAATCCTCAAGGACATATTATTGTCAAAGCTATATCATGTTAGAAATGTTACACACCGACTAACCCCGAATCATGCCGAAGTTTTCCGACTCGTTTCTGATGGTTTGTATCGAGCTATCTCGAACCTACCTCGGCAGCCGCTCGGATCGTCTCTTGTGTTATATAGTGTATGCTCATACCCACTATGCTTCACAATTCGTCTATCAGAAAATAAAACCGTGGAAGTCGAGTTGGTTGGGTCACCTGTGCAAGTCGTGTGCCAGAAGATTGGAGTTCACCTCGCCGTCAACTTCGGCGGCCCTGCCTACGAAAGCGTGAATGGAGTCGTGTTCGAAGACGGCAGGATACTCTTGCCGTCTATCTGTCCATCCATCGGTGAGCCTCCGTTCACAAACGAATTTGAGGAAACATAAGAGTTTCTTAAACTCTGGATTCTTTTGAAATATGTTCGTTTGTTAGTAATAATTGAACATTCTTGATGGACTTGAATTTGTTCCTCTTTGATTCCTTCTTCTATGTGATTTGAATTTTCCTAATATTGACGAAAATGTCTTGATTGTAACGTGCAGATATTGGCACAAAGAGACGTAGTAACATATTTTCTTGGGTGGTAGAAGGCTTAATGAGAACATGCTTGCCGAAACGTCGGGATTGGGTAGGCACTTTTCAAGGCCACTCACATACTCCAGAAAGAATACGTGGTGCACCGTGAAGCCTTCTACCACCCAACGTTCTACCACCACGGAAGCCTTCAAAGATTTCAACATATTTTCTTCTTTTTGTGTGTGTAAGTTTTAAAGTTTTCGAGTGGTTGTGTTGTCAGTTTGATTCTACTTTTGTAGGCCTTTACCATGTTTACATTTAATGCTGGTCGACGAAAATGTTTGAAAAATATCATTCTTCTTTCCCTCATTATTGCATATCAAAGACAAAGCAATCAAATCAATAATTGATAGATCTTGCATCCTCGCTGCTTTGTCATGTGCCATGAATGTGTCCCCGTCATTTCAGAACAGGAACTACTCGAAGTGAGCCGCAAAATGCTTTCTTTGTTACCATGCTATTATGAAGAATAAGTTGAATTACACGACATTTCCGTTTCAGAGAGTATCTACACGGGATGCTACATCGATCCATCAACGAACTGTCATGGCGTTGTGTCTAGCACGGAGGATGGGGCGTTATACACGACATACATCGGAAACAGACTCACTAGCCCAGAAGGCATACACCTCAAGGTACAATGACCGCAGTTAATGTAAAAGAGGCTAAAAGTGTTATGTAATGAGCGACAATGTGGCTATGTCGGTAGTCTGTTGGTATCTGCAGTTGAGAGATTTATGCCTCTAGACGAGTAGATAGATGCCTGTTTGTTTGTTTGTTTGTTTCATTTTTCCATCTGAGAAGACCCCTGCATGGATAGCGCGTATTCAGCGGCACTAGCTGGTCTTCCATGGGGTACAACTGGATATGAGACAAAACCCCTTCACCAGGTTACCCTGCTCTTTGCAATGAATGAATGAAGAGCTATCTTGTGACTGTCGCACACCCGGGACCTCCATTTAATGTCCTATCCAAGGGACAGAGTGTTTTACGTTTGTTTGTTTGTTTGTTTGTTTGTTTGTTTTTTCTCAAAATAAAGCAGTGCTGATTGCTCAGTGCTCAGTCAAGGTATACTGCATGTTGAAAACTACAATCATTGGAACTTTTTTATCGAGAGCTTAACTTTTAATGATTTTATGATTACGTGTTTTATTGTTACCCTTTATCGGATGTCACATGTTATGCCAGAAATTGCTTGTTTCCATATGGCTTTGTGTCCTATTAATGCATATTCCATTTCCCTGCTTATCTCTTCAACATACCCTAACTTTCTTTACACTCTCCTCGCTTCCTCAATTGCTTCATAGATCGCGATTCCATCTGGTCAATATACCCTAACTCTATTCACACTCTCCTCTGGTCTGGCCTCCGCTGTGATTTCCGTAAATGGGAAGGACGTATCTGGTCACGTGAGTAAACTCTGTCTTTGTCATATTTCGTCGTCGCATCCGAGACGATTGATGCAGGCAGATAATAATACAGTCATGCCCGAATAGCGTAAAACAATATGCATAAACGACTTGGTAACAAGGGTTGCGGCAGACGCTAGCCAGTCGCAATTAGAGTGAAGTTACAAGTGGGCCTATCAATAGATGTTTCAACAATTAATAATGTTTATTTACAAATGGCTTGTGTTACGTCACTTGTATCTATATAAAGCAAAGTTATATTTTGGGCGTAATGTAGACACTAAGCTATGTTTTCTATCCAAACGTGTTTTAGATAACAGTTACTGTTTAGAACTTGAATGAAAAATCGAAATGAAAGAATCAAGACAGTTGTTCTTACGATGTTATATTGGTCACAGATCTAAAAGTCATTACTAAGTTGTTTTACCCTCTGTTGTATTTGGTTCAAAGAAATGCATAATGTTCATAACAATCACAGGCCTTACACATATACCTGTCCGTATGTAAATATATGGCTGTTGAATTTTTATTTCATAGGCTGTTTACTCTAAAAATACACCCCGCTGTTTTTCAACAACATTGATCAAATATACAAACATGATGATTTAGTGACTACCTGCATAACTGGGAGTTTTAGATATTCCCTGGTTTACTTCCAGGTTCGAAGTCAACTGGAATGCATTGCTGACGTCAGCCCAGCATGCACTGCGAAGAATGCCTCCATTCCCATGGTGACGTCAGATGAATTTGTGGAGATAACAATCAAGAGTGGTGAGTGCTAGTGCTAATCATTTTTAGTCGAAATTCAACAAAGTACTCTATCCCAGTCCATCATGTATTATTCAAATTTTCATTGCTTAAATTAGTTTAACAATAACCACGAATCAAGTTTAGCGTTGCTGACACTTCATCTTTTGGCGCGTTGTTTGTATCCGACCTGTCAACACCGTCTTTATCTTATTTTGACTTTTGTCACTCTACATCACAACAAAGTTACCCCTGGATGTGATGAAGTTGGATATAGGCCTATCTTAAAGGAAATGAAATTACAACTTGAAGAAGCGTTTCAGATTTATTAATAAATTAAAGTCTTGATGCTTTTTGAAAATCTTGTACATCACTTTTTCCCCTAACAAACTCCGCCCTCCAATCCCACATCTCTCCTTCCGTGACCTTTGACCTTTTTCCACACATCATCCCCGTCATAAACTGCAGGCGACCCAGATGAGTCCGTGAAGCTGTCGGCAATTCTCATACACGACGAGCGGTTCCCTGGTGTGAGTAACCCTTGCGACACGGAAGCATCCCCAGGCCTGAGCCAAGAGGTAGGTGCATGGCCCTAATTCAAGGCACACCCCGATATAGCCGACCTGATTTCAGTGTCTGCTCGAGCTCCTCTTTGCATGCGATCGTCTCTAGAACTTATACAACATAAAGTTCGTTAGTGACTCTTGATAAGAAGCGTATTGATATGAACTCAATGTTTTTCAGTTTTTCTTGTCACTGGGAAATTAAATCCAAAATATGTCAACTCAGTACCCATTTTTGTACTATCTTGGTTTGCAAGGTTTGAACATGATAGACACAATTTTGTTTCTATTTCCTTGTACTTACTTGCCTGTGATGGACAGGTAGTATCCTAGGATTATTTATCACATCCTTTAATTTGCAAAGGAAATAAAGTATGTTATACACACATTATGTAGTGTTTTTTAATAGTAATGACCGAATAACAAAATTGACTATTTGTATTTTCAACACCCCCAAAATTGAGATGTAGAGCTAAAAAACTACAATGGTCATCTGAATGATATAGGAGCATACGTTTCGGGCATATACGATAGCTCATAAATATTAATCGCATGATATGCAATGTACACTAATCTAAAGTAGGCCTATGAAGAACAATATTTTCAACTATGCTTAGTGTAATAGTGTTGTTACTATCAAAAAATTATCACCGTCACTGTCGTTGTAGTAATTTAAAGTATCCTTTAAATCTCCACCTGTATAGCTCGCCGAAGAGGTCGCTCCACTGGACCGTCAGATTATGGGCGGTGACGTCAAGTACCTTGGATGGTCAGCCAATCTCCTGACTTTGCTGGTCAGTGGCCGCTTTGAATGACATGTTTCTATCAAAAATGGTTAACATTGGCAGAGTCTCGGTATTGACTGCGAAAAGCTATGACATCTATTCTAGAAAAGAATTCCTGATACTAATATCTCAACGGTGTACTCATCATACGTTCATGCATAATAGATCAACAGTCTATGCCCTGGCTGTTGATCAAGTAACTTTAAAAAATTGTATTGCGATCTCAACTAACCGACTTCTACTCATACATCCATTGATTTTCGAATTCGGAGTGGTAGGAGATCACTTTAAAGCAACGGTTGTAAAGTACTAGTTTAGTTACCACAGGCTTAATAACAATTATAATGACAAATTGCACCAAAACGTAATGAAGTTATAACATAGGTGATGCAATTCTTTTCATCTCTGAAAGATATATTGGACTGTTTCTCCTTGACTTCATGGGATCCTTTATTTTCTGGTCATTTGCCTGTTTCTCTTTGCATAGAGATGTACCATTACTACCATAAGAGATGATTATTCGTCGCCTTTGTCAACACTACAACCCATAAAAAATACGCCATCTTTCTTTACTCTTTCTTCAAAGAAAGCTTATCATAGAAACATTAGCGAGCGTTAGATCTGCCATGCGAACGCTCGAGACGACGCTATAACGGCTAAAGATAGTTTTCTGCACGAGCGCGATGCAGCTATTTCCGTCGTTCAACCCGGGAGGCTGCTTCGTCTTTGTTTTCGCGTCGTAGGTCTAAAGCTCGCTAGTAAAGACTGATGGGCAATCGAAACAGGCTTACAAATCGTGTAGGTTCATTATCACTCACCATGAGAGGACCTCTGAGTCTTACAACAGCCAAATCTTCCCTTATTTACAGGGCAATGGAAGTACTGCGCCTGCGCGAGAGGCATCCGAGACGAAACCACAAGAAGAGGATGGAAGTTCACGTAAGTGTGATGCTGCCATCCTGTTTTGTTGATTTGGATTTATTCCATGTGGCCTCTAATTAAAGGAAACATTTAAAATGCTCACGAGGAAGCTATAAAGGGACAAAAATGTCTAATGACTTTAAGCCCCAATAACCCTTTATGTGTCGATGATTCAAAATAATGTACACAAAATCACACACGAACCTATGGACACGAAATTAAAGTGACGCCCAGAGGTTTAACCCTATAAAGCCCAAGCTATTTTGACCCCTTCCAGGCCCAAGGGGGGGGGGGGGGGGGGGGGGCACATTGTGCCCCCCCTATATAACTTCTTTATTATATGGTGTATGACCGTCATATTTGGCACATGGGTAGAGCAACTCGTACTCTACATGACCCGACATTTGAAATTTCCCAAGGTCATCCACTGAGGGCGCTATTTACCAAAATATAAAGAAATACATAGGAAATATGCTAAAATCATGTTTTTTCTTTGTATTTCTTTATCCCCAGTATATATGTTTCTATCTTATATCAATCATTTTCATATTTACCATAAAGGAAAAGCAAGTCAACCTTCACAATTTTTTTAATGCTTGAAATTGCTCAAGGTCAACATGTGGGGGCGCTATTCATTACAATATAAAGAAATATATGAAACCTATGACGTATTGCTTGGAATGGGCACATATACTGGTATCACATTTCATATTTCCAAAATATTGAAATTTTGAGTTTGCAGATTGATGATATGATAAACAAATGATATTACAGGCAAAGCTTGTGTGAAAATAACCCAAAATAAAAGGGTAGTCTTTGAAAAATGCTGTATTTTCAATTATTTCTATTATATCTATTGTTTGATGCCTATGTCGTGGAAAAATAAAGGAAATAATAAAAAGAGCATTTCAGGGTAATTCACAACCATTATTACTTCACATTTTGGTCCTTCAGCAAATTACAGCCAAGAAAGCCCCCATTTCATCCATTATCATACTGTTAACTGAAACTGGAACAGAAAATCATGCAAAATCTGACGAACATGGTTGTCAGTTTACGGTTGCCATGGCAACCAGCAATATCAAACATGGCTAAATTATATATCAAAATGTTTACAATAAGATTCTAGGAAAAGTCACCAAATTTGGTTGAAATCGAGTAAAGGGTGTGGGAGTGGCAAACGAAAATATGGTGGGGGGGGGCACAATGTGCCCCCCCCCCCCTTGGGCTTTATAGGGTTAAAGCGATGAGGTAATGACTGCGAAAGGTCCTGCCAATGGCCTCAAACCATTGACCTTATGATTTAGACACAGTAGTCATATCCAATGAACCACTACAACTCCTCCATTGTATGATGATAATGACGATGATACTTCTACTACATCTGTAGACGAGAAAGCTTCCGAGTGACCAACGGCTTTAGCTCCCTAATAATCCTTTCTGTGTCGATAAATGTGAACAGATTTCACAAACAAACCTATGGATAAGAAACGGATGACACGCAAAGGGATAAAACAATGAGGCAGTGAATACAAAGTGTCTTGCCAAAAGGAATTTTCGCTCCTGCCGATGGATTCGAACCGCTGACCTTATGATTTAGACACCATGATACTAAGCCCCAACAGCTCATTCATTGCATGATGATGATGATCAGGGGGGCGTTTCATCAACGAGTTCGTCGGAGTTTTCACCGACAAATTTGCTATCAGCCAATCAGACCAAGGATTTCATTAGCTTTTTACAGTTGTCAGTGTAAATCCTTGTGTCTGATTGGCTGATAGCAAGTTTGTCGGTGAAAACCTCCGACGAACTCGTTGATGAAACGCCCCCCTGATGGTGGACTTACTTATGCATAATGCGAACACTTAATCTGTTATGCGATTAAACTCTTCAATTATAGATTTCAAAAAGATAATTTCTGCTAATGCACTCATCGTCGAAAGACCTTTCATTCTCTTTCAATCTTCTCCTCGCTCTCTCTCTCTCTCTCTCATTATTTCATTAATCTGTTTTTCTCTTATTTTTTTTTTTAGCAGTTGACGCTGTGACGACGTCACAAACCCTCAACCTGTCTGATTATTTGTCAGCAGAATCGATGGACAATATTCCTACAATTGAAGTAAGTTTGTGTATTGATTGTGCTATCATCAGTCATTTCAATTATCATTTCAGTTAACTTGCTTGTAGAATCCAGTGGTCAAATGACTCATAACGAGTAATTCTGCGGTTTTCCTCAAGATTCGGTCCAGATTAAAATGAATGGTATTTATCTTTTTACCTCTTCCCGCTCTAGATGTAATTTAGTAATGCAATGACTGTGCATAATAAGTCTGTTATCATTGTTTTCTCAACATGTGCACTTATTTTCAGTTGGTAAACCATGTATATAATCGCTTAATGTGAATAGATAACACTGTAGTAACGTTGTAAGTCATGTATATAATCGTTTAATGTGGATAGATAACACTCTAATAATGTTGTAATCCAATTTTTGAAGAAAACAATAGAAACAAAAACTGAGGCGCTAAAAATGCTTATTACCTTTCAACTGCTGAATACTGAGTACATAGTTTGTTCATATGGGGCATTTGTGATTTGTTGTCATTTTTTTTTGTCCATTGTCAGTGGTGACGAGGTTACACACAACCCAATTTCAAAGTTTCAGTCACAGGCAGACTGGGTTTCCAGGAGGGAAGAGCATACTAAGTTCAAAAGATATATGTGACCCTGCACCTCAAAACAACCAAAAAGTCGCCAGGCATGAATTTTTAGTTAAGAACATATTCTGAAAGAGCAGACCTTGAGCTTTCAAATGATGTATAACTCAAATCAAATGGACTCTCCTAACCTATCTAAATATTGGAAAGAAAGCACAAACTCAGGAAAAGTGTGAACTGAGAAAAGAGGCTCTGAAGTACAGTGTCTATTCAAGCACTTAATCCTTACCAAACCGTACTGGCTGTGCGATGAATGGGACAAAAAACAGGAAGTAAACCACCAGAGTAACAACAATGAAGGGATTATCAGATTGAAATGAAATAAATCAAGCATGCTTCATTAACACATTCTGTCCATAATCAATGCCAACTTTCAAAGCAGTAGCACTATCCTTTCAAAAGTTATTAGAGTTGAAAGTGAAGAGTGTTGACAAGGTTTTTCAGAAATGAAAAAGGGAACTCTAAAAACACACCTAATCTCACTATTCTACCAAAAATGTTCTAGATAAACTGCTAAAAAAACACACTTTCCTGCTCGTTTTATGATACCAAATTTTAGCATAATGTAAAAGAAGACCCGCTCTTTCAGAAAATATGAAAAAGTTAAGTTCGGCTAGGTTGACCCATTTCACTTATGTTCAGTCCTTACGCAAAGTCAATGTGTGCGACTTTATGATCGTTTTGAGGTGCACGGTCACATATATTCAGGAAAAGAAACGTCATCAGTGTTTATTAATAATCCTCAAACCCGTACGGTGTTTTTCCCAGTTTTCCGAGTCCTACCGTATGCCACTTGGAAAGCAAGGCACTTATGACGTCACAGTTCGATTGGAGAAGAGTGACGGGACTCGAGTTGACGAGCGATTGACGAAGGGGACGCTTTCACGCTCCAAAAACTGGACCAAAGCTAAGCTAATCGTAGATGGATACGGAAAAGGCGTGAGGAGACTTGTCGTAGAGACACGAGGTAATATCACACAAACTCAATCACACATTTCTAATCTTGTATAACACTCGGACCCATGCACCACGGTGACCCCCTGGGAAGGGTGTTCCTGTGCATGATTTTGCTGAGACTAATATCCATCTCTCTCACTCGGGGTACGAATTTGTTATGATGTACGAAGAATTTAATCGCGAGACTGGATATTGGAGCATTTTGAAATATTTCATAGTAAATCCATCATCAGACTAGAGCAAAAGAAAACCTTTCCAACAATATCTCACTTGCGACATAACAAGAAATATGCTTGAAGTTATGATTATGAAAAAATATCCTATATTTTCTCTAGCAGGTTTGATCGCAAAATTCTTAAATTGACAATCAATTTTGCGATGGAACTCTTCATACAACGCACTCCCGTTATAACGAACACGAACGAAATTCCGGTTACAATGAAGTAAAAATCTAGGCCTTAACATGATTATCCGTTTCATGTTTTTTGATGTTCATTTGTTCGGTTATAACGACAATTTCGATATTACAAAAGAAAACTGCCGGTCCCGAGGACTTCGTTATAACGGGAGTACACTGTAGTATGAAATCATTCGTTTCCTCCGCTTGTTCACTAACTGTAGTGTCTGGGAAGACGGTTGAACATTCATCTCGTAGTCTACGCATCAAGTGTCGCCGGGCCAACAGCTCTGGACGCGGTGACAACATGACTGACGTGAAGCTGGCAAAAGACGTCAAGAAACTGGCGGGAATGATTCGGGATGTGATACAGCGATATGGTGGTGGTGACGAGGCCGGACCAGATACGATGGAGAAGAGCCAACGTCAGTCACAAGGTATGACCGCGACAACAGAAATAGTAATGGGACCCACATACATCACTGTTAAATCCCAATCATTCACCAACACGAAAATTATGTATCATATAATGTCGCTTGAACAAGCAATCGAGAGATCACACATAATTATAGGTGTCTTTGCGTCTTGTGTAACAGTAAAGTGTCATCTGCCCTGACTCTCTCGCCAAATGAGTCTTTATACAAAGAAATGGAATGATCATTGTATGAGTCAAACATTTCACTTCCGCGTGCAATGCGATGTTTTCGTAGTCCCTCACATCTTGTTTGAATTATATCTCAGGTAGAGAATTGGCAGAAACCCAGAATATGTTTTGTTTTCCACGTTTTGATAGGCGCGACTTCTGATCTCTCATGGTATACGTACTCAATAATTTTTGATAACCAACGGTGAATAGGTTTAGATGAAACAGGATATTGTATAAAAACGAGAGTTATGCGTAGACGAGTGACACTGATTTTTGAGTATTTTTTTTTCAGTTTTAGAGACGTCTGCCCAGCCTCCGTCTCTGGAGGAACAACTGATGACGTCATCAGCACACGTGACTGAGAGTTCTCAATTTGATGCTGCTGCTGCTGATACAGCTGCATCCACCAAGTCCAGCAGCGGGCGAGGCGCGGCCAGGAAGAAGCGAGAGATCCGTGTCTTCGTCTCGAGCACCTTCACAGACTTCGCCGCCGAGAGGGAGCTGCTGATTAAGAAAGTATTCGGCGAGCTCAAGAGGATGTGTTTAGACAGGGGGGTGTTCTTCAGCTACGTGGACCTACGCTGGGGCATCACCAGCGACCAGAGCAACGATGGGCAAACTATCTCTATCTGCCTTAGAGAGGTCCGCCCTCTACTGTTACACTCATTTATAACGAAAATCTATCTCCACTATTTTTTTTGTCCTTTCAGTTTTATTAGGAAATTATTTTTTCCCACTCTTCCTTTAAATGTTTTCATCATGATATTATCATGATATCTTTCTTTTGTATTTCTCTCAAGCTACCTTTATTCTGCTTCTTGTTACCATTAGTAGGCCTACTGTTCTCCCTGATACTGCCTTGCTCCCTTGCGTAAAGTTTTTGATCCAATGTTTTATGTTCATTGTCATTTACTTTTATTTACACTCTTTTTCTTTATACTTTAGCCATAATTCCGTTCTTTGCTATTTTTATATTGCTGTTATCCTCGTAAGGTAGATATGATTTGGAGAAGACGACAACTTAGTCTTTTAATACAGCGTTAATGCTAGATTGTGTGATGTTAACAAAGTTATGAATAAGACAATACAGTGCACTCCCGTTATAACGAACACGGTTATAGCGAAGTCCCGGCTACAACGAAGTAAAATTACATGCCGCATCATTTTCCACTCCAAGTAGTTTTACTGTTTATTTGTTCGGTTATAAGGAGATTTAGATATAACGAAAGAAAACTGCCGGTACCGAGGACCTCGTTATAACCGGAGTTCACTGCATCAAATTTACAGTCAGCAGTTCACATAAAAATTTAATGTACAACTTTTTTTGTACCTCTCCAAGAAACAGATACGGAGAACGAAAACAATACCCATATGACAGAACTCGTCATTCTTTCCCAGATCGACCGATGTCGCCCGTACTTCATCTGCCTGATGGGTGACCGATTTGGCTGGAGCCAGACCGAGGACGAGGTCGACGAGCTCCTGAGCAAATCATTCGACTACGCCGTCGAGAATTTCAGCAATCTCAAGTGGATCGACAAGCACCGATATCGGTGCAGCGTTACTCAGGTTGGTTGAGTGCATCTGGCCTTGGTACCTGCCATATTACCATGTAGAAATTCTTTAAAGTAGGCCCTTTTGCTTCAGAGAATAAAATGTCATTTAGTGATTAATACGTGACACTTCCGTTTGTTAAAAACGATGGATTAATCATAATAGTTTAAATGGTATTTCCTTAAAGAATTAAGGAGAAAGTGAGGAAGTAGATAAAAGAATAAATGAATAAACAATCAAATAAATAAATGAATAAATAAATAAATAGATAAATGAATAGATAAATAAGCATGAATACATTATCTGATAAATAATAATGCCTGAATATCAGCTTGTGTTTTTCATTCAGCTGTGATTTGATTTGTTTGGTCAGCTTCTTTTCTTGTTTGATGTCATTTGATTTTATTACTCTTAGCCTTTTTTCTCGGTTATTCCGTTTTTCTTTTTTGTACTTTGTCCGTTCATTGTAAGAGCGTAGAAACAACAGAGACAGTAAGATGTGATATTTTAACTTCAGTGGTTAAAAAAGATCGAGTCTCTCATAGTAATCTTTACTTTTGGTTTTCATCTCTCTGTTATAGTTATCACTTCCCTGTAAAAAGAAGATGAATGTTTGTTTTACTTTTATATAATCTAGCTTGAAGTCAGCCACGCCGTGTTTCAAAATAAAGATGAAGACATGACGAAGACTTTCTTCTACCTTCGACAAAGTAAAGTGAGTTTATCTGTCTCGTAATCTTCTTTAACTAAGCAAGTAATATTTACATATTATCGCTAAGTGTTTGGAGAACATAGAATTTAACACCAGCGTGAGCAATGTTGTCAAACTAATCTTCAAACAAAACCCTCACAAGTCCACTCATATTTACTCAATACTTACGTTAGAAATATTGTGTGCATGCATTAACTTTTGATTATAGATATCAAATTTGTTTGAAAATAAAAAGAATGTGGCAACATTGAAAGTATATAAGTATAATTATGAAACTAAGATATGTCCTATGTACACTCTGAATCATACAGTTTCAGACTATGCAATATTGATGAGGTGTGAGTCCCCAAGCAATTACTGACAGATACATGTATGTAGTCCCACACCATTAGAAAAACAAAAGCGGCCCAAGCCAAACGTGTGACTTCCAATGTACTAATTGTCACAATATTTCTGGGTTAGGACGATTTCTGCGCCATCTGCACGTGCACGAGCAAGTGAATTCGGAAGGGCCGAATATCGTCCTTGCTTTGTTAATATTGTCTTTGCTGATTGCACGGATGAGGTCAAGAGGATAGAGGCACGTGTCAAGAGATAACAAGACTGCCGCCAGCGGCCACCTTTATCGCATCTATTCTGGTCTCAGGGATAGTACCACTTCCGGGGCAAGATCAATTTCCGTCTTGCTAATCGGCAAAACAGTCAAATTCATGTTTCGAAGGAGCAATCGCTTCACCCCAAAATTCTAACAACAAAAAAGTTCGTTTCGATTCGGGTATACCACTGTAGGTCTGATTTGCCTCACAGACTGTTCAACACTTAGAAATTGTTTTGGAATCTGGATATTTTCTATACAAATTAACTATCAACTGCCTAACGAATACAAGTATATTATAACAACCATGAGCCTGTGACATAGATATACGAGTACAATCTTACAGATCAATAATTTTTATCTTGCTTTTGTTTTAACCCAATTTTGCTCCTTCGAATCCGTTAAGATGAGGGTGGGAAATTGTTTGTAATTGCAGGTTGTCGGGCCAATGCTGCAAAAATAAATCAACAATCACCAACTGCTCGTCCACCTTTGATAACGAATAACCTCACGACTTTTTAGTCGTGTCTATATCACTGTCATAAGGTAACGACGAAAAGTCACGTAGGTAGTGTGTGGTCGTGTTTGTGTTGGGGGATATTATCAATTTACGCTGAGCAAAACCCTCCGAATTTTCTCTCAAAGATACTAAGTCTAAAGGTTTGAAAAATCTGATTTACAATTTTTACAGTGTTCATATTTTGACAGAAAATTGAGAGATTGAGCGATATATAGATTAATAGATCAATGAATGAATGAACGAATGACTGAGTGAATGAATGAATGAATGAATGAATGAATGAATGAATGAAATGAAATGAATGCCCTTCGGTGAAAGTGTTTATGTGGCCAATGTTATAATGCATGTCTCTGATATAATTATGGCCACTGTCTATGCTATTACAGTCATTTGGTAAATAGATTTCGACAAACCAAAGTAGCTTCCCCATAATAGGCCTACCACTAAAGACTGACCACTGTCCACTGGTTTGATTCTCACAGTCCAAGGAAACAATGATGGCCGAAGACGGACATGAACCCGAGTGGAAAATCGATCAGCAGCGAGCCCTGCGACAGACCGTCATCGAGTCAGGGATGCCTGTCCGGCATTACGTATCTCCGGAGGAAGTGTCCGCGCTCATTCAGCAGGTTAATCTGTCATTATTTTGTCTTTATTACATAATCTTAGTGTAGTAATGGCTGTGTTTTTAAGTACTGCAGTATGTGCCTGCTTGTGTGTTGTTTGTGTGTGGGTGTTTTAGTTTATGTCTCGTGCCTGAGCGTACGTATAATACGTGCGTGGTATATAGGCCTCTGTATGTGTGTGTAGTGTGTATATGTGTGTCACTCTTCAATTTCGTTAGGGGGGGGGGGGGGGCCGCAAACAATATTTCTGGCGCTACTTCCGGGTTTTATCTCATTTTTTTTCTTTTTATTTCTTTTGTTTTAACAACAAGTAAAGAGGGGGCGCGCACCCGATGCGCCCCCCCCCCCCCCCCCACTCTGGATCCGCCACTGCTCTTTATGTAATATGTGTGAATGTTTGTGAATCCTTTACTATTAGTAACTGTTGTTAGAACATGAACACAGAATGCCAAGTAGTTATAAACTATACTGTTTATCAAAATGAAACCGTATCAAACGTTACCATACTCTTGATGCAGTTTGCACTACGTTAAACAGTGAGCGTCCTAGGCTTTTAAATTAGAAATATCAAAGATCAGTCCCAAAATTCTTCCCGTGCAGAACAAATCTTTGTTATTTCCGAGAGAAGATCACTTTTAGGGGTTTGACCAGTGACAGCAGGGAGGTGAGACGCTTCTCACCTCCCTGATGACAGTGGATCATACAGCCAATCGAAACGTCCTTGAAATCTGTCGTTTCTCTTGATCTATGCCATATCAATATTTTTACTCTTAACGCCTACATATTTTACTTTAACCCTAAAAGGGCCGGGGGGGGGGGGAAGGCGGAATCCGCCCCCCTCAACGTTTCGCGTTATAATTCTGTAACGTGAGAAGGGCTCATCGCGAGGCTTCTTGACTTTCTTCGTTCAAGTCTCGCGCAACTTTTGAGACGAAATTTGCAATGTCCGCGCATGCTTTTGCGAAGCCACGCCCATTTTTGTAATGGAATGTCGCCCCAAAACGGGCACAATTTTGTGATTTTGTGTACATTTCCTATGAAAAACAGTGCTCTGTCATGAAAGTCATAAAAACCTGACTATTTTTACAAGTAATCACTTTCATTGATTAATTTTGTGGTAATTATGGTAGAAAAGTGGTCACTGACAATTTCCAATGAAAAAACATAGAAAGAAAAGTTGAAAAACAGAGAAATACATAAGAAATTCTGAAAACAATAAGATACATAAGAATTGAAATGAGTTTTGGAATTTTTTGTGATGAACAATTGTTGAATATGCTAAAACAGATTTACAGATAAAAAATTACACTCTCAGTGCTTTTAATTAGGCTAAAATATGATCTTGAGCTTAATTTGCATAATTAAGAAATTTGAATTAGAAATTGATTGTTTCAAAAAATCTTTTGACACAATCTTGTAGATTTTGACGTGGGTCTTACGCATGCAAAATTTCATCGCGATCGCACCACCGATGGCCGAGATCTGGGGGGGGGGGGGGGGGGGCGGAATCCATCCCCCCTTCCCACCACCCCCCCCCCCCCCCCCCCCGGTCTGAGCATAGTTAAAAAAGCCCGGCCCCTTATAGGGTTAAAAAGTTCAATTGGTGGCTGTCCCATCTTTTAGATATTCGTATCAAAACGTGTGACTGTTTGAATAGATGTTGATTTCATGTTTCGCTTGTAAATGGGTTGCTTATTTCCTTACGTTATCGTATCGTGTATCACAAATTTTACTCTCGAAATAACCAACCGAGAGATAGTATCAATGCTATGCGATTTGGTCAATGGATAGATAGACTGGGCTATTTTGGTAGCTCGAAAGACTGGGGGGGGGGGGGCTAAAGGGCCCCCCTTAAGATCTCGGCCGTGGATCACGCGATCGCCGCTTGCACAATGGTAGTGTGCGATGTAATCTACAAGATCGTATATTTAAATTTCCCAAAATAGTCTTTTTTTATTTTATTTTGATTAATTATGCTAATTTATGCGAGAAATCAGACTCTTTGACCTAAATCAGTAAATAAAGCTCCAAAAGTGCTGATTTTTGGTCTAATTATTCTTTGTGGCATTCTTAGCAAATGTACTTGAAAAAAAAATTGGTATCAAGATTAATTTCTTAGTTATTCTATTGTTCTATGAATTTCTTATGTATTTCTTTGTTTTTTCGACTTTTTTTGGTTGTTTGTTTTTACAAAATTTGTGGCAGACACTTTTTGAAGCATTATACTCCTAAAACAAATTTATTTTAGCCATTGAGAGTAAAAATAAGCATATTTATATGAACCATGTGAAAAAACTCAAATGCATTGACTTTGTACACAAAATCACATTTTTGAGCCATTTTCGGCCTCACGTGCATGTTCAAAAAGTTATGTAACTTCAGAACCGTACCCCCGGGCGTCACAAATTTGGTGTCAAAATCTGCGGGAAACTCGAAAGAAAAAAGTCATAGAGCATCGCGGCGAGAGCATTGCGTGTTGCAGAGTAATCGCGCGAAATGTCGAGGGGGGGGGGGGGGGGGGCTTTTAGGCCCCCCAGTCTTTTTAGGGTTAAGATGGTGATATATTATTTGATTTCCAAACCAGTTACACTGTGTCGTATTGCTGTTATAATTCTTACATATGTTCCATAGAAACTTTCGAGTTTTGTCAGTTCATATCGAGTCAATTGAGTAAATAAGATGTATTCAATGAAGCTCCTCACTGCACTATCCACAGGATCTAGAACGCTGTATCGATACTGAGTTCCCACTCGGCTCCAAGCTCACGCCTCTTCAGCGTGAACGGGAGGCCCACCAGTCTTTCGCCGATGTTCGCCGAAGAGTGTACATCGGTCGCTCGGAATACTTCGAGAAAATTGATGAATATTTCGCCGGAAGTCCAAGCATGCCATTCGTAATTCTAGGCGAGTCTGGTTCGGGCAAGTCAGCCCTGGTCGCAAACTGGTGTGGCAGATTTGAGGAGCGACATCCCGATGATTTCATCTTCATGCATTTTATCGGGAGCTCGGCGGACAGCGCCTCACACTTTCGTCTTCTTAGGAGGTAACGGAATTTACTCAGTATTTTAAAGCAAATAGTATTTCCGAAGTACAGTTATGCATAAGAAGAAAAATGATGAAGTCTGAAAATTACTCTTTTACTAAAAACAAACCCATCAGTTGCGTATCCCTCAAATAATCATATAATCATGTAATCAAAGATATGATAACTTTTGAATTGCATTTTTTTTTTTCTGAGGTCATGACATCTGCTATCATCACGTTCGGAAAGATACGTGATAGAGGCATGAACAAAGAATGATACTCCAAGACAAGTAGATGATGTTTCCAGCTGTTGTTGAATTTTTGATTAGGATACAATCCATAATACTGGTGGTATTTCGCATGGTTAAAATCATGAAATCCATCAAACGCACAAAAAGGTTTTTCATTCAATAAGATAAAGTGTATGAAAATGCTATTAGATTCAGCATAAAGGGTATAATGTTATGTAAAACAATTTATGTATTAACATTGTTTTAATTAAACTCGGTTTATCTCACATGACCGCCTACACATGTGGTTCTAATGACGATGAAACTATTTCACTCTGTGATAACAATTTCCTCAGATTGTACGAGGAACTGAAGGAGCATTTCGGACTTGATATGACGATCCCCTCGGTGGATAAGATGCTGATCCAGGACCTCCCCAAGTGGCTGTCAGTAGCGGGAAGCTTCGGGCGGAAGGTGGTCTTGGTACTGGATGCTCTCAACCAGCTGGATTCAGGAGCTGGGGGCACAGGTGAGGAAAGGAATCTAGCTGTGACGTCATTTATTTCTCAAGTGCGTCTTAAAGGCCATCGATCGCACATTAAACGACTTTGGATCTGAAATAAGCAAGCGAGTTTATTCTGAGGCTATTGTGATTTATTTCGGATCCAAAGTCAGTCAGTCGTGCGCCCGAAAGTCTATTAGTGTGCGATGGCCTTTACTCTTACTAATCACGTAGGCCTACAACAATAACATTGTCATTATCATTATCATTAATACCAGTAATGTCGTCACCATTGCTATTGTTGTTATAATGTTTGTTATTTCTATCATCCGTTTCGTTTTTGCGTTTCTTCTTAAAATTTGTGTTTTTGCTATTTTCATTATGATTATCATTATTTTTGGTTGTGTGATGTAGGTGATGAGCAGGACCTAACCTGGTTACCCAGAGAGCTGCCTGAAAATGTCTTCATGCTCCTCTCAACCCTTCCAGGAAAGGTAAGTTGAATACATCATTATCAAACTCTTGGATCAGCTTGGTTGCTCCCATTGAATGAAGTATGTCCTTGACATGACTCAACTAAAGAATGACGCACAATTACACCTGCTAAACAGCACCTCAATTTAAAAGAATATGTTTGTAATACAGGCAGTTACCATAATATTATCATCTTCATACAATTGTTTTTCAGTTAATGGTCATAATATATGTTTTTAGTGCCCCTTCAAAAAAGGGAGAAATAATCAATTTCAGTATTTGCTATGACAGTGGAGGTGTGACGTTAATCAATGTTTGTTTCTTTTTTTTTTCCCTCCTGTGAAGGCGCTTGAGGCGGTCAAAGCGGCTGGTTGGCCAGTCTATCGGGTGCAACTTTTGAACTCTTCCGAAAAGGGGGAAATCATCACGTGCTACCTGCAGCTCTACGCGAAAGCGCTGAATGCCGAGCAGACAGCGCTGATCGTCAACGCACAGCAGACGTCTAACGCGCTCTACCTCCGCGCGCTTTTGGATGAGGTGAGAACAAAAGAGGGCGCCCTCTCATGCTGAAGTTTTGACTGAAATGAGATTAAATTTGACAGATCACAAAGAATACAGAAAGAAAAGGACGGGGAGGAAGGGATGGAGAGATGGAAGGAAAAGAAAACCGTCAAGAGGAGCAGTTTTGAAACTAGGACTGGCACTTGTTTTTGTCTGATTTGAACTTGATTCGAAATTTGAGCAGGAGTTCGTATAGGAGATGAATAGAAACGAAAGTTTTCAGAATGCCCTATTACTTAGGGCAATTTAAACCAAATTCCTGGTCTTCGATGTGAACGCATTTTGTTTTCCCCAATTTTTTTCAGGTCCGCATCTACGGCTACTTCTTCAAGTTGACAGACGCCATCAGGCGGTATCTCGAAGCCAGTGACCCCGGAGAACTTTTCGTCAAAGTACTGGAGCGCCTGGAAGCTGACTTCGAGACTGGCGAAAATGGGAGGTAAATTGAGCCACTGCACGCAGCTGTCCTGAGCTCCCTCGTTTTTTGTCAGTCTTCATGATTTCACCTTTTCTCGAAAGTCAAAGTATATCACCATAAAGATGCAGAAAATAACGGTTGGGGTGATCACTAAGCAGATTGAAGAGAAGCTTCTTATACCAACCTTCAGCAATGGTTAATTCTGTGGGCAAGTTCAATCTGTGTCAGGGCAATTACTCCCCGATGGCAATTACTAATACCCCCCCCCCCCCCCCCCCCACGGTTAAATACTGGTTAGTGAAGACGTTAGAGTAAAGATTCGGGTTAGGATTAGGTTCAGGATTAGGGTTAGGGTCAATTCCGGGAACAATTGTCCAGGGGGTAATTGCCCTAGACAACTTTAATCAACTCCCGTGGACTTTCTAAAGCCACACTCTCAAGGTACACTTTTCTCCTTACTGTCTGCTTGTCTTGCGATCAGGGGACAAAAGATGGTGACAAAGCGTAACCTGATTCCCTTGTGAGTATTGGATTTATCCTCGTTATCTATAGATGGACGCTTTCACTTTTATTGACAAATTGATAGTTCCTTTCAAAGGCTAATGTTAGGGCATCATCCCATCCAATGTTATGTGTTAGGCTCGCTATTAACCCAAGACGTAAGTCAAAGGTAAAGCCATTTTACTTCACCTACGATGCGTGCAAAGCGATAAGCCCCTCCGTTTTGATTTGTTCGTTTGTTTGTTTGTTGTTGTTGTTTTTTTTCACAGACCCCACCTCGTGCGAGACACTACATGTGCTATTTGGTGCTGCAGCCGGGGGATGAGCGAACAGGAACTTCTGACTTTCCTACAGGTATGTATGGGCCCTACTAACGATTCATCTGATTGATGGTAGCTCGTTAGCAGCGATAAAACAGAAGGTATACTACTTTACTGTTTCGTTCCATTAACACAATACACTCAGGAGAGGAAAACAAACACAATGTGATTGAAACGTTTAGAACAGACACTATACGTTGGGAATATCTTTTGCGGTTTCCTTTGCCGTATATAATTATTTCTTTTATTGATGTTTTTATACATTTCTCTTCTGTCATTGATCAATTTCTAGAGGAGATGCTGCTGTGAGATGCATTTCAGCCGTTAAGTGAATAAATTCACCCCGCAGTCCACCATGAACAAGCTTCATCTCCAGTCCCCACGAGTGAAAGTATTCCTGTAATGCATATAAGTATAAATGATTATTCATTTTAGTGTGACTATTGTATAATCACTTCTTTAGTCAATTTTTGGATATGTGTATATTTCTTGCGAACGATAAGAAGCAAACTCGGTGGAGTTGTTCAGAATTGCGTGGCTATATTCTGTTTTTCCTTCCACTATGTGGCAGGTGCCATCGAGAGTGTGGTCCCCCTTCTACCTCTCGCTGGAAGAGAACCTGGTCAATCGGAACGGCATCCTTAACTTCTTCCACGACCACCTGCGTCAGGCCGTGGAGCGAAAGTATCTTTCGAGCGTGGCCGAAAAGAAGAGGGCCTACTTGAAATTGGCCGACTTTTTCCAGACGCAAGACATTAATTACCGTTACGTGAGTGATTTACATCGTTGTATATGGGATTTTATCCAGGTCATGGGCGCTTTACATTTGCTATTTTATATTCATTGTTTGTGGCCCAATGGCGACCTGGTGGTAGGCCTACAAAATATTCTATTCAATAATGCATAATTTTCCGCAAGTTTCATAATGAGGAGTCTGTTTTTTTTTTTATATTCACTATGAGATTATGAGATGTCATCAGCTGCACAAGGAAAACAATTAAAATATAAAATTATGTGATAACTTGTATAACATATTTAGAAGTATTCCTTAAAATGTAACGAGTGCAATGCCACTTTTTCTACTTGATGATGACCTTACTATTATAAGAATATGAAAATGGTGTTTATCTTCATACTATATACTCATAACTGTATTTCTTAAATATGATATGTATATTTCATCAGACAGCGAAAGTGACAGACGGACAGAAAGACTTAATGGTAATCATTGAGTACATTCATACGTAATTATCATCTATGGTAACTTTCTTGTTAACATTAGGTTGAAGAGCTTCCTCATCTGTTGATGGAAGCCAATGAAATGGATCGTCTGAAAAGCGTGGCCATGAATCCCGCGGCGTTCCAGCTGCTCATGAAGACACTGGACGGCAAGGCGCGACTCGTGCAGGCCTGGAGAATGGTAAGGGCGTGGCCTCTTTTTACAAATGACAACCACGTGAATGTTATTACAAGTATATTATTGTAAGCAAAAAAAAAAAAAAAGATATGCGTAATGGTTTAAACGAAATGATATCGTAACAATACCATTCATTCAGTACACGTACACATGCAATCCTTTGCGTAATCCTCTCTCTTGATGATTTCCGTCAAGTTTTGGCCAGTTTGTTTAGGATTTCTTGGTGCAAAACCCCAAAATTACTCAATTCAGTTTTTCTTGGTAGCAGAAACAGAAACCTAATGAAATGTCTACTTACCTTTCCTGAAACTGAAATTGTTTGAAATAATGAATCAGATGGTGTTATTTTCTTGTCAAAATATAAACAAAAGATGACTACACATTTTCTCTTTCTGATAGGGTATCTCATAGTACGGTACCAGGTATATTCGTAATCAGTATTATTAGAAGCCTACTGTGTTGTAAACAGATCACCTTGTTCAAATCACAACTTTGTGGATAACTGACTTGCAACGTGAATAAACTGCGACTATTTGTTTTCAAGGGCTCAGATGTTTTTTTTTTTTTTCAAAATGATAGAATTTATTGATTTCTGGAAGCAACATAATTACACAGAGGATGGATGAAATACATGATTATTACTTCAACACCGTATTAAGCCATTTCTTTGGTACAAACAATTTAAACACTTATCTGTGTGTTTTTTTTTTATCTGTGTTTTTTTTTCAGATTTGGTATTAAGGTATGCTCATTACTCGGGAACTTGGTTGGTAAGAGATAGAATCATATTTTTATTGTTTCCTTTTGTTTTTTATGAAAATTGACAGCTAGGAGGGTTTGAGCAGGCAGGTCAAGCTTACTTGGAATTTGTCAACCATTGCAGCGACTTTATAGAGACTACTGACAAAGCAGAATTTCTCGACTGTCTCACAGACTTCTTCATGGAACTCGGGCTGCTGAAGATATCCAGGTGAGATATAAAAGTGGTTAGTCTTATCTCCAGGAACTTCTCCCATATTTGACTCATGTAGTTGTCTCCTGTCCAATTTTTCCGTCATAGATGCCGAAGTATTACCATGCATTTAAATTGTCATGGATTTCTTTTCTTTTTTCCATTTTGAAGCAATTATTTTCTTCATATGAAGCCTTAATTATCTCTACCAGAAGAATGGTTGATCTTTTTGAAGCGTTACAGTTCTATTTCATGAGACAAAGAGATTTGTTTGATTTCAACCAAGAATTTGTATCTCTCAATTTGAGAAGCGTCGAATTATAATGCTCAATGATAAAGGAAGGTCAGCATTCCCACGTCATAAACTTTATTGAGTAGAATGCAAAAAGCCAGAAAATAAAAACCAAATAGTCATAAACCATGTAATCTATCTGCGTTATTGCTGCGTGAAACCTGTTGGTTTATTTGACTTGAAAAAAGATAGACAATGATACTTCTTCCACGATTTCGTAAACTAATGCAATTTTGTTGTCAAAAAACTGTTGCGTTTAAGTCACCATAGCCGTAACTTTTTCTGACACAAAAACCAGCTCGGTACACTAAAGACTGGGTATCTCTGATTTGAAGCGGCTGATGCCGAAAGAACTTTAATTTCCACTCCTGCTAGTGAACGCGTTGTCCTCTATCCTTTCACAGGCGGTTGAATCAGCTACGGCTCAAAATTCTGGAAGAACAACACGTGACTGACGACAGTTGTCACGTGTGCCATCACGTGCGGTACGAAAGAAAAATGTGCAGCAGACATCATGACGTCATAAAGGTAGATTTGGTATCCTCAAAACCCTCTTTAACAAAATTCATTAAGGATGGAAAAAAAGGCGTGTATCAACGGTAATTTCACGTCAGACCTTACGACCAAGGTTATCTGCTCATCAGATTTTGTTTTTTGTTTTTTATGTATTCCCATACATGCTTTCGATTACGTGTTCGATGATAGGGATTAAACGGTAATATCGTTTTCTTTTCTGTGTGTGTATGAGTGTGTGCAAAGTTTGGTGTATCGAGTGCACTTGATTTATTGAAGCTATTCCTGCAACATAATCTTTAGGTAGAAAAGCACATTTTGGAAGGCGTGAAGCTATCTGCCCTTCACGCACAAAATAGTTCCCTACATGACTCACCGAAATTATTGAACGTCTCTATACTACTAGTAATCGGTCTGCAGATACAAAATTGTAAACTGTATTGAGCGATACATCCAATTTGCCCCTAGAGACTAGAACAAAATGACGCTCAACGGTGCCATTTTCTTCATGCAAGCTCCTCTTCTATAATGTTCGATAATGGTGTGGTATCGTCTGTCACCGTTGGTTTTCCCGCCCTTGTAGAATATCCTAGATCTTGGCATGGTATGTCAGAAGCTGCACGATTTCAGCGCGGCTGCTGCTTACTTCGAGGACGCCCTCTGCCGGCTGTCAAAACCAACCTCAACAGATCAGCGACTCCAGATGATTCGAGCTCTGGCCGGTCTGGGGTAATTTCTGCCTATTTTTACAGTCGACTCCGGTTATAACTATTAAGTCCTCGGGACCCGCAGTTTCCGTTCGTTATATCGAACTGTCGTTATAATAAAACAGAACGAATAAACGGTAGAAGACAAAGAGCGGATACTGTTGGGGCCTGAATTTTATTCCGTTGTAAACGGAATTTCGTTATATAAGTGTTATGATAACTTTATGCCATCATTATGTTGATTAACATCCCACGAGCAACGACTTACCAGTTGTCGCTCATATGGTCATTGATTTTGACAACAAGTTTACTATTTACTTAGGAATGTTTTATCAGCCTTTGTAGATTATGCTGTGAGTGATGTAACAACTCAAATTGCATTTGAAAACAAATTATTTCAAGGTGCATTTTGAACGAGACAAAGCTATTTATGCTTAGGGCAGGTAATGAATGTATCAAGAGAGGGTAAAAGATTATGATGGCAGCTATCCGTCGCGGTGTATAACATTCTAGCGGTAACCATTCAGTTTTTAGACTCTTTAAAGCTGCTCTTGCAAATCAAACTTTTCTTCTTTTTTTTTTTTTGGCCAATTGCTGCACATCTATATTATAAGCCTTGCATACAGGCTATTCTTATAAATCGTAAATGGCACCAAAGAATTCTCATTCTTCAGGTAAACCACTGGTCTAGCCACGAAGATTGAGTACGCTAATTGGCAACATCCTTTGTCCTGATGATCATCTCAAACTCATCTCCACTGACAGGCAGGTGTATGGCGTGACGTCACGAGGACTGGAGGCGCATCGCTTTCTCTTGAGGGCGCTAGAGATCGCCAAACAGATTTTGCCGGAATCACATCATGTGCACGCTACCCTTCACGGCTTGGTGAGGATATGATCGAAAGAAATACGTGGACTCGAAATGGATTCATGAATTGCCATATTATTTTCGTGCCTTTTTTTCCTTTATCTGTTAAAAGATATACATTTTTCTTTTTAACTTACAGAACAAAACTGTAAGCTAATTTAGCTCTGAGGCAATAGTACTGTTGCTTGCATTTTTTTTGGAAGCATTATATTGCAAGCTTTTAAAATGAGAATGACATTTATGAAGGTTTTATTCAATTTTATGTTTTATTTTTGTTTGACTAGACGTTTTAAATCTTGTTTACGATTCAGTTATTAAAATGAATGAATTCTGAATCTTTGGATGGTATGAATTGATTTCTTGTTTTATTCCAATTTGTGAAAATGTGAAGCTTTGTTGCCCCCTTTTAGATCGGGGAGGTTTACCAAAGGCAAGGCTACCCGCTCAGGGCACTACAACACCATGCTTTGGACCTACAAGAGGCCCAACGGAGCGGTGGCGGCCTATCCAAACCACGTGCAGCCGTCACTTTGAACAACATCGCTCTGGCGCTAACTGACTTGGATTCGTCCCACGAGAGCACATTGGTTTTCTTCGAGCAGGCATTGGCTATTCTCGTGGACGCGTACGGTCTAGATCATGTCGACGTTGCTTCCGTCAGGTAAACGATGTCGACATCGTGTGCTATAGTCTTCTTTTATTTGGCAGTTTTGATCTAGTATCTTTTCAGAAAGTTGATGCATCAATCATGGTAACTGTAAAATGCACAATGCGAAACCAATAATGTAATAATTATATCTATCATATACACTGAGTTTAGAATAAAGCTTTTATTAGTCAAGATACAGTGTAGTTAAGTTTGAAGAATACATGATTTGTTATTTACTAGTTCACCATTTTTATAAATGAGAAATAAATTTGCTTTGGAGAATGACCTAAACAAAATCCATAAAAGAAGAGAGGGCACACCATCATTGAAAGCCTTGTTCTTCTTGCCCTAGATAGCAGCTAGCTGAGTTATAAGAAAACATGCGCAGTTTGATAACATGAAACAAAATACAGTACAGGACTGATACTTTTAATAGTAACTCTTCTCTTTCTTGACTTAGACTTAACTTGGCGATGCTGTTCTTCAACCTAAAGTTGTACAAGAAATCGCTCTTTCAGTTCAAGCGAGCCCAGAGCGTGTTCAACGTCTACTACGGCACACTGCATCCCAAGTCACAGCAGGCCAAGGATGGGTTGAGGGCGCTACGACCCTACACACTCAGTTAACCCTTTGATTACCATTGGTAGTTTGTTTGTCAGTGACGTAATGATATGGTGGGCGCGAAAGGGTTATAGACTCGATGGCTTATAGAGAAGAGGTTGACCCAGTAGAATCGATTTTTTTTTTCGCTGCCGAACGGGGTGCATTCGAAATCCACGACTAGCGCAGGCATGCTGGAATAGAATTGCCCATCAGCGCAAAATAATATGCATCAAACCTACGCTCAACGGCAATATATACCTCCAGTCGAGATTTTGTGTGTGTGTGTGTGTGTGTGTGTGTGTGTGTGTGTGTGTGTGTGTGTGCGTGTGTGTGCTTTAGATAAAGATCAGTAATAAAGCCGTATACACTCCTTTCCTGGGATTCCCGAAGATATTCCAGTCGGGCCAAGTATTGCAGGGAGAAACATCAGAGGTAGAGTTGTCGTAAGGGCCGAAATACATCTTGTATCGCCATTAATGTTTATCTAAAATGTGTAGATCTCAAGCTTTTTTTTTTTTTTTCTTATTGAATGATCGAGAATTACCTCTTATGCAACATGGTATGTTCATATTCATTGCCGTATAGATTGAGTCAAGTGCAATTACCGACCCCATCTTGTTTAATATATGTCAGTACAATCTTATTTTCAACGACATGATATAATGCTGATAACCTCATGATGTTTTAATAAAAATAAAACATGCATGTAATGTAGTGTAGTTTATTCTTATGTACAGGTTATTCAAAGATTTGGTACAACTCATTATAGTGTACGTGTATAAACACAAGCTGGATGTGCCTTGTATTTTGCTATAATATATCTAATGAATAATTATGCAATAGATGCAATCATTAACAAGCGAAGTGCCTTAGTTTTTGTTTTTTTTACATAAATGGTGGGTTCTAACATTATTTTGAGCGGCATTACATTGTTTTAGTCAGAAGTGTAACGACTCGCCTGTGTCGGGATTAACTAAAACATCTGCACTCACTTTCGGTTTTACAGTGAATATATAGTTCTCACTGACTTGCAACTCAGCAACTGAAATGCATAACTATATAGCGTGCGTTTTGCAGAGCTACTCCAAATCTCCCTGATTCTCAATTTTGCCCGAAAACTTAGATATCTCTTTATGTCCACAGAAGAGAATTAAAGGCCTTCATAGACTGAGCATTGCGTTTGCTCAATGAGAGGACTGGTATAGCCCCGGTCACACAGCACTCCACGCCCAAATCACGTACAAAAAGTTTAGAAAATCTGGTGGACGTGGTCGTACTGTAAGTGGTAATTTTTTGGTCAATTTTGGTTTGCATGGCAGTGCTTTGTACGGGGTATGGCCGTCGGTGGCTGTTCCACTGCTGAAGGATTGCCTACCACGTCCAACCGCGTTCGTATGTGTACGCGGAAAATCCATTTGTCAGCAATATTTAATAAGCCGCTAAACGCACGCTATTTCCCGTGATACCAATGCATAACACGCGTCAGATGACCGTGCTCTGCCCGTGACAGACCGCTAAACTTTCGCGTCTTTACCGCGTCTCCCCAAGTTTTAATCACTGCCGGAACACGGATTATCACGTGTGTTTCACATGTGTTACACGTCTTTACCACGTGTGCTGCCCGTGGTTGTCAGCGGAATACAATTTTGAGCAGTTCAAAACTTTTTACCGCGTCCGACGCCGTTCAGACTTTTCCCTGCGTCCTGCCACGTCTATAAATCGACCGTAGCTCGTCTTAAACTCGATATTAATGCGAACAACATCGTCTGCTTCAAGGGAAACCACTTTTAGACGTGTTTTGGCCGTGATTAAGCCGTAAAGCGCTGTGTGACCGGGGTTTATGTTACATAAAAGTATCTCCCTGATTGCCGCGTCGAACCTTCTTCACTTAATACTGTAATTACATATAGTGGCACCCGTGATCTTGTATAGGCCTAGTGTTTATTTTGTACACTTTGTTTTTTCTTTGTAATTGTTACCATATTTTTGAACATTGTTATGAATGGATCACTGCTTATACTGTCCTTAAGCATTTAGATAAAATTTATGAATACAGTCCGATGTTTGTTATCCGGCCATGTAGGGACAGGCGCCCGTCCGGATAAGCAATTTTGCGGATGTGGGAAAGCAATGTTATTCATGTACATGAGAGATATAGACTACATGTACGTTATCGCTGCCGACCTTGTGGAGGCTACAGTATTATAGGTAGGTACAACAGAGTGTGTGTGCACCACAACAGTGTGTAATCTCTGCTGGCTACTTTAAACAACTGCTTTCCGCTTATTACGGAAATTAAAACATCGTATCCAGTCATAACACGTTGTTAAAAATACTGTATAGGCAAATCTAACGAGTTTTGTATAATGAACTTTTCTTTACTAAGTTTGAAGTCACTTTCTTCCATAGAGTTGGATTTTTCCCTCTTCACATGTGCGAGTTAACACATCCGCATTACTGAGAAGTCCGGATAAGAGAATAGGCCTAAGTAGGAGGTTATGGCCGGATAATCGACGTCGGACTGTGTTTACGAACACGTGATAATCATACTCTTTTTAGATAAGCAGTAGTGTAACGTCATACTAATATCCATTAATAATCACTCCCCAGGGTAATGCTTTCCAGGAATCAATAACGCATTGTTTTCGTCTAATCGAATGAACTGTCTTATCATAATTTCACATCAAACGCAACTGCAGTTACTGAATCTGCCAACCTTTATCACTTGTTTATTCCTGCTTCCTTTTCCAAGTTTGATATGTTGCAACTGTTTAGTGGAATTAAACGCTCAATGTTGAAAGTATTGTAACGTGTTCTCGTAATGAGCCGATTGCATTTTGTATTGCTTCAGTAATGTCATTGTGTCTTGCTATTACACATGCATTCCCGATTGCTGGTTTCTGCGTGTGCATTCGTTTCCACGGAAAAACAATAACCAACACCACAAATGGTAATCATCACAATGAGTTGTGATGTAATGCATTTTGTCATGTACTTCATTCCCACAGTCTCATGGCGTAAAAATAACGCTGCTCAAACGTTCCATACACAAACACACACACGGACACACTCAGACATAGCTTTCTGCTTTCTGAATCTAGCCAGAAAGATCGACATATAACAAGGAGAAAATAGAAAGAGAGAGAGAGAGAAAAAAAAATTCGGACATTAATATGAATATGAATATGAATATAAATTAACAAGCGCATTATGACACAGATATAGCTTCTATAGATTGAAAACGCAAAAGTACAAACAATTCAATTTCATTTTGAAAATTTATTTCAAAATATTAAATATACGTAGTCCAAGGAATGATTGCATTTTGGTCTAGAGAACAAGAGCAGATAACATCATTAAAATCTACCACTGTCTACACCTGTTGCATAAATCTAACAAGAGTCATGTCGTGATAATGATTTGCCATTATAGATAACGAAAATATACACATGGCATAAAGCTATTGAGAGATGCAAGATAAAGCTTTGTTTGAGAAAAAGAAATACAGAATGTTACAAAGCTACAAATATATTAGATTTCGGCAGTAGAAATTAAGAATGAAAACTATTAGAAGTAGGCGGTGCTAATTTTCATGATTACACATTAATTCGCCAGACGCAGCTGACGAGAGACATTTTATGCTTTGGACATCTGCTGTAGTTATCGTTATAGCCTGTGCTTATTATACAGTGTACATATATCAATTTATTTGTACGTTCAGAAGAGCACATGCGCAAGAACATACCTGAAAAGTCAAGATCAATTATGTCGCCAAAAATAGTTTGCATATACACGATATCAAAATGTGTTATTGTGACACTGGACGTATTGTCTATTGCAGGTTATTTTGCTTAGATTATGCTTGCATCTCTGGCATGCAATATCCCCTTCATTGTGTACTGATTGACTTTTATTGAACGAAATGCTGATTCAGTCCGTAAGTCACTTGAGCAAGACTGCATACCACGCACTGACCATTAAAAAAGAGAAGGGATAACATGTGGTGTGTTGTCATGGCGACATTCTATATTTTGCAGCGCTTATACCACAGTCAAGAGTTTCCTAGAAAACGTTTTGGAACAATGCTTTCTAGAAGCATATCTTTGACCTAAGTATCCCTATTCGTGCAAGGTGAGCGGATTTTGAACATAAAAACCGCGACTTCGCTCCATGAATTACAGAAAGTCAATTTTTCAGCCAGATAATGTAAATACGAATAACTCCACTCATGAAACTGCATCATGGTTTTGCAGCAAATGTTGTGCACAAGGGTTAATAAGATTATTCCCTGGTTTTGTTTCATATCAATCATATCTACCATAAGCAGCTTTTTTTTTTCATCATCATTACAGCATCAAACCGTTATTATACACATGATTATGAGATCGATTCTCAATTACCTTTGACAGGTTCTTCTTTTCTGCAGTGCCCAGAATGTCTCTGATCTGATCACGTGGTCATGGTTTACATCAAGATTTATCATCAATGATTAGTTTTAAGAAGTCAGCCGCTTGAAACAACATGTAAAGGCCACAAGATCAAAGATTTAAGTCAGAGCAGACTAATAATAATAACATTCCTTTGAAGTCCCCCAAATGTCATGTAAAACCTAGGAAAAAAAAACAACAACACAAGAAATAACACACATGAAATGCCTATGGACTATTCAGATCACTATGAAATGATGCAATTTCTTTCTTTTTTTTTTTAAATCTCAGGTCAAATTTTCTTGTTGATGAGGATAGTCAAAAATTCTACTCCCACAATGGGGAAAGGATTGATACCAAGAATAGAACAATCCCCAATTTTCTCCAGAATTCAAAAACTTTCAATGATGCAACCTTGCACAATACAAGCAGGGTGGTTGCAATTGAACATGGAGTATGACATACTCTAAACATTGTGCCACTATGTTGCACAACTCTACACGATGCACCTACATACACACTCTACTACTTGGCAAGAACCTCTGGTTCATTATTTTTTACTTCTTAGCACAAAAAGTTCAGGATTTTACACAGAATATTCAAACAGGATCAAAATAATATTAACATTTTAGCATCTCAGACGATGTCAGCTGTACCATAAACACAATAACAAACAATCACACAAACAGATAAATTGAAGTGAATGTCAACATGATAAATGCATTGCATGATTAAAGATACATTGTCTTGGGTGGGGCAAAATGAATTGCTGGAATTACATCATAAGACAAAGAAAGAGGAGAAATGTAAGTAAATTAATTCGAAATCTCTCAAAATTGTGTGAAAAGCAACATACTTATTTCCAATCACCTTGTGTTTGATACAGATCAATGTGTGGCCTATTGTATACACAGACATATTATTGTACATAGCAGGTCTCTACAATTGCATAGGCATGATCATATTAAAACTAATACCTTCTTTCATTATTTCTAGTCACAAGATAAGAATAAGCATGAGGTTAGGAATTAAGGTAGGTTTCTCAAATATGATTTCTCTATTTTTTGTTTTCATGTTTCAACTACATTATCTCTCTGAACACAATTCTACAATACTTCAGCAAAAAAACTGTGACTGCATGTTGTATATACCTTTGTGCTACTGAACCCATTTTACAATAACAAGACAAACCTGCTTTATCAATGCTGTTGACTTTTCCAAAGACATATCATGGACAAAACATACCCTTAATATAGCAAGCATTCCTTAAGACACAAAGAACAAACAACCCTTCATTAATTTGATAGCAAAAAATGAGGCAAGTAAAGGGCACAGTAACGTTATTCATACAACAATTATTTCAGCTATGTTTAATGTAAGTGCACACATTTTTTTCTTTAATGGACACATTTCGGACAGTCTCAATTGGTAGCCAATAAGTTCTTACTCTAGACATAGTTCACTTTAGAATCTGCTCTTTACTAATTTTCAAATCACCCACAGCATGAAAAATTCTTTGAAAGTTAGAATCTAAACACGGTTTACAAAACTGACATAGTGACACAGATTTGTTTAATGATACACTGTGATAAAACATCACATTGTGCGTGCTATCTAAACATAGCAGCCTCTCTCAAGCACTATTTCAGAGATGTTGGTTTGAGTAGATGTCACTACTAAACTGAGTTGATGACAACTCATGCATGGTGCACCTGGGTTTGGATTTGTTGTATTTATTTCAGCACTATGACGTTTACAAAGTCTAATCAAGCTTTATTGAGTTCAGCTGATTACACACATGCCAGGCATATAAGATCGAAGTCACTTTTACATTTAAGTATCATAATCCATAAAGACATGTCAGCACACTCGTATTACAGAGAGAGTTGTTAATGAACTATTACGCAAACTACTGTGGTGTAAAGACAAATTTAAGGACAAAATGAGAAAAACAGAAGAGTCGAGAAGAGTAAAAGATCCATTTTGTGGATAGCAAACTATTAGAACAAAGAAAATGGTGCTGACCGGATTTGTGCGTCCCCTTATGACTTACAACCTGAGTTACGGGGAGTTTTGAGATTCTTCGTTGACTGCAGTCACACAGACATATTTGTGCAATGATTTATCCCTTTTCTGCTGTAATGTATAAAGTACGCATATATTCATGTTGCTACATTCCACAAAAGATATCCACATTTAAAAAGAAATGATTTTCTTGCTGAACTGTTTCAATATTTTTCAACTCTTTTTAATACAAAGAAGGCATTTACAAACAATTATGCATAGATTCTACTGTCAATTCTTCAGGTTTGAAAGGATAGGTGTGAAAATTAAAATTTACACAAGTAATGCTACATTTGAAATGATTACACAGACATGAACATCACAGATGATAATGAAAGAACTGGATACTTCAAACGATGTGAGTTGATGGTCAATTCACATCAAATGCTGTGAGTTGATGGTCAATTCATACTCAAAATTTGATCGGGGAATGACTGGAAGAACATGGCAACAATGTGACAAAAATGAAGAATACTCAATTAACCCGTTGAGGACGGTTTGATTTTGCTACAACACGCATTTCCCATAGACGCTTGCCCGAGTATACTCGTGACGCGTCCTCAACGGGTTAAGGACAAAAACTATTCAATCTACAAGCCCAAAGCAAGATGATAAAACTACATTTTGGGAGTACACAATCAACTTCTGCCCCTCAACAATCGCCTCTTCCCTTTGTGAATGAAATGCTGCATAAAATCATAGCTCATGGCTCTCTTTTGATTTAATAGGTTCAACCCTGTACCCATATCCTCCCAGGTTCTGAAATCTCCATTCACTTTGCACAGACCCCATCAGCTTCCAGTGTGGAATGGGATAACCCGTTGAGAACTAGTCTAAAGTATACTCGGACAGGTGTCTACGTAAATGCATGTCCTCAAATGCCCATCCTCAATGGGTAACCCGTTAAGGATGGGCTGATTTTGCTGCAACACGCATTTGCCATAGACCCTTGCCTGGGTATACTCGGGACTCATCCTCGACGGGTTAAGGACCTAAGAGCAGTATATGATCTTCAGTTTCCAAGGGTTCCTACATAACTCTATAATCAGCAGCCATCCGTGACAGCTGGTAACAACTGCATCACAGACACACGTCAATCACAAGGTTCTAACCTTAGGGTGATGTTCAAGGCATGTTGGCACCCAAGTCATTGTGTCCATGTACAACATTTCCTTCCACACTCGGATACTCCCTGACATTAACAACTACGTGTACTAGAATTCACATAAGAGTAATGGAAGCTGCCAATGTCGTGCAAAGAAGACAAGAGACAAAAATAACACTCATATCATCCCATTACATTGTACTACTCATTGAAAAACTATAATTGCTCTAGATGTATTGTTAAGCAGCTGTAATAAGCACATCTTCTTTAAGTACATTCATCTACTCTGAGGTTTGTGGAATGGCATACACTACTGTCTTTCAGATGACAAAGAGAAAAAAAGAAAATGCACAACATGCGACAGAAAGGCTTTGCCAGGCAATGCAGCTCAACCCACAAAAGCTTCGGCACATTTCAACACTTTTCTGGAAGACAAAGAAATGCAGTGGACAAACATTTTTTGGGAGGATTTCTCATGACTTTCTCGACATCAACTGAACAACTGAAAGGATCTCTGGCCACCTTTGACTCCCTGTCTTCAACGAACGATGGATACCATTCAAGAAGAAGCCTGAATTGCCACTTAAACAGTTAACATCCTACATTTTACTCACTCTACAACACACATTCATTTACAGCCTACCAAACAAGACATGTACCAAGCCAGTCCTTTAGACTATTATCCAAAGTCCTCTTTCTCTAAAACATCAAGCGAGGGTGCCATACCACTCTTGTGCCTTTTGTATATACAGCTCTGGGGGAACTCATCCACTGGAGTGTGTTTTAGGATAGAATGGTACACAATCTCTTCTCACCATCCCTGCATGCACCTGTACACAATAGCTGCACTAATTATGTATCTTCCACTATTAGATATGTCACCACTCTCAACATCTTCTACATGTATGCATGAATGAAAGGTGACACATGCATGGAAGAAATGACCTCTCAAAGTGCTACAATCAAGTGAGCCTCTACACAGTGAAGTGGTGAGTTCATATGTACAGCTGTCCAGACTGGTGTACCACTTTTCTGTGTAATATTGACCAGTCTCTCCCACTCAACTTATTCCAGTGCCGATGAGTACATACACCAACAACATACACTGGAATGAAAATTAAGTTCAACGCTATTTGTGCAGTATCACTAGCAATGTACAGAGAATACTCAAAGTCACCTGTGACAGTGATTTCTTTTCCAGATCTGTCTTTTTGTCTGTCTAACTCTCTGTCCCTCTATCACCCTCTCTCCCATATCTCCCTAGCCCTATCTCTTCCATTCCTCCTCAATGTCTGTCTGTTTGTCTGACTGTGTATCTCCTTGATGTAGTTTTTACAATGACAGAAATTCAAAGTGCCGCCCCTGATCAAACGTTCACAATCTACCCCTTCATGCATCCATGGTACCTTAATAACATCAATACGTACCCTGCCAGATAGATGTCCGACTTCCTGGCCGTGCAAAGGGTCGATCAAATGCAGCCAAATTTCCCAGAATTGCCTCTCCTTTTCATAAACCACAATCTCATCATGAAGTGCTGTGCTGGTTCTATAGCCGACAATGTTTATGTACAAATCGAGCACTCTTGTGCCATGATATCATTTATACACGTATACAAGGACCATTTTAGCTGGATCTGCTCATAGATGATGCATTTTCTCTCGACAAAGAGAATATTGGTATATTAATTTTTGGTTGAGTTGGCTTTTCCTATTTTTTTTTAAGGAATATACGTGCCAATATGCCTGTCATCATACAGATAAGCTACTCCATGGATTGAGATTGGGAGTAAATACGTTAATTCAGTTATCATGAACAGATTTACTGAAGTCTGTATTGCACGGCTAATCCTCTTTTTGTATTCATAACCTCAATACAGACTTTTGATATTTGCTACAGCATCATTTGTAAAGTGGCAAGGTGACTTTGACCAATTATTGCTGTTAGATGAAAAGAAAAAAAAAGGTATTAAAATACTGACAAAGAGGGTGGCGAGAGCACAGAGTTACTTTACAGATCTGGTCAAAAGGGCATCATCACTGATAATGCTACCGCATATTTTTGGTATCAAAGGAGGGAATCATACTGTACTTTAACAACCAGAGAAATGCGTTCATGTGGTGTTGATATTTAGTGTGACAAAAATCAAGGTTGATTACTGTTAATTGCAATATGATGGTATTTGGCCGTTGTTTCTTTTGTTTATTAATGTGCTTTAACATCACCGGGTGTGGTTTCAAAACACCAGGAATGTCACAACATCACCGGGAGCGTCTCAATTATTACCATGAGTGCCTCAACATCACCAGGAATGTCTCGACATCGCCAGGAATGTGTCAACATCACCAGGCGTGTTTACGCATCACCAGGAAAATCTCAATATTACCATTGGTATCTCAAAATCACCAGGAGTGCCTCAACATCACCAGGAGTGCCCCAACATCACCAGGAATGTCTTGACATCACCAGGAATGTCTCAACATCACCAGGAGTGCCTCGACATCACCAGGAGTGAGTCAACATCACCAGAAGTGTCTCAACATCACCGGGAGTGCCTCAACATCTCCAGGAGTGTTTCAACATCACCAGGAGTGTCGAAATATTACCAGGAGTGCTTTAATATCACCAGGAGTGTCTTGACATCACCAGGAGTGCCTCAACATCACCGGGAGTGCCTCAACATCACCAGAAGTACCTCGATACCACCAGGAGTGTCTCAACATCACCAGGAGTGCCTCAACATCACCAGGAGTGTGTCAACATCACCAGGAGTGTCGAAATATTACCAGGAGAGCTTTAATATCACCAGGAGTGTCTTGACATCACCAGGAATGTCTCAACATCACCGGGAGTGCCTCAACATCACCAGAAGTACCTCGATACCACCAGGAGTGTCTCAACATCACCGGGAGTGCCTCTACATCACCAGGAGTGAGTCAACATCACCGGGAGTGTCTCAACATCACCGGGAGTGCCTCAACATCTCCAGGAGTGTTTCAACGTCACCAGGAGTGTCGAAACATTACCAGGAGTGCTTTAATATCACCAGGAGTGTCTTGACATCACCAGGAATGTCTCAACATCACCGGGAGTGCCTCAACATCACCAGAAGTACCTCGATACCACCAGGAGTGTCTCAACATCACCAGGAGTGCCTCAACATCACCAGGAGTGTGTCAACATCACCAGGAGTGTCGAAATATTACCAGGAGTGCTTTAATATCACCAGGAGTGTCTTAACATCGCCAGGATCGGAGTGTCTCAACGTCACCAGGAGTGCCTCAACATCACCAAGAGTGTTTCAACATCACCAGGAGTGTCTAAACATTACCAGGAGTGCCTTAATATCACTAGGAGTATCTCAATATCACTGGGAGTGGAAGCCCAGTGATTAAACTGTCAGCTGATAAGCAATCAAGACATTCTTTGGTTTACGCCTAACTGTGAAGACATATGACATCTAACACTACAGACATTGTGTACACTGAGAATTCCCTTCGTAGACATACCAGGTAGTATTTTTCAGATGATGGAATGATAAGTAGAGTATTTCTTCTTCATTTTGTTTTTTCTCTTAGGCTTGATACAATATTGTGTTCTTGTATTCACAATGACGTTACACATTTCATGATTAACAGCATACATCCTTCCATTGGTGAAGCTTCAAAATCTCTGAATTCACCAGTGTATTAACCTCACTCTTTTGCCAAAGGAATACCCTAATGATAGGGGGTGGGTTTAGTACATGCATCAACAATACTGGTGTTGCACCCATAAAGACAATTGCTGTTTATTGTACAGCAGTAGCTCATCCTCATTGTTTTGATTTGAGAGCAGATGTGCAGATAGGTAGCATTCTGAGGCATGTGCAGGTGGTAAATCATTAAATGATAATTCTCACTTACAGCAGTAAAAATGGCAAGTTACCGTCTTGTTCCCCCCAAGCTCCAGAGCATATGGAACTATAAACATGAAATGCCATGGCAACAAACCAAGGGGGTGTGTTAAATACAACAGTGTGGTTAATACACCAGTGAGTACCATATCTGTAGCTTCAGTCCTACTATGAGTTACACATGTTATTCCACATAACTTTCTCCTGTTGCCAATATACAATAGTTTGTCGCCTTATTTGAACAGAGCTCTCTTTTTCTTAAAAGCCTCTGTTAACATACAAGTTTGTAGTAGTTCCACATACCTGGCATAGAAAATATATTACATCAATAGACACAATTTACATACAATTTTTGCAACCTGAAATCAAACTTTTCAGCATCACCTCCTCATTTCCTACTCCTCTCACAAAATGAAATGCGCACTCCTTCCATCTTTTGGGCGAATGAAGTGCAAGTAGAAACAAAATGGAATCATCACCGAAACGATTCACTATCACGGCGAATCTGGAGCACCTTGCGGCGTCACATTTTCGTAAATCAGTGCATCCTTCTCGGCCGGCGGTGGCGCCGTTTCTTCGTTGGCGTTGACCTCCATTGGCGCCTCCCCGTCCTTCATCTTGTTGAAGTCCAGCGAGGCGTAGATGGTCGCGTCCTCCGTCCGGATGGGAGGCTTGCCCTCAGGGTGAGGTTTGTTGTGAGCCACCTCGGCATAGATGAGACCATCATCGCTGACCTGAGTGGACAAGAGTGACCAGATACAGACACACTTTCACCCATTGCGTGCTTTGAATGTGGCACAGAAAACCACATAGGTGGTGATTACATGTATCGTTACAACATCACAAAACAACATCAGAAGTCCTTGCATAGAAGGGTTGAAGTCTCTCCATGTGATTATACCATGATTCTCACTTACTGCTATTACTGCTACATTTCTTTCATTATCATATTATCAACGTTATTACTTATCACCATTATCAGCATTCTTGATTCAGCAATGTAATGGATAAATTGAAAGAAAAAAAGGAGCATAAAACAACAAGAACTTCTATTACTTTGCCTTGATGTGAGCCTATAAGGATAAGGGGTGGGGAAAAACAAACAAACACAACAACAAACAATCTACCCGGTGTGAAACCTTCTTTTCAAGTTCATAACTAGCTCTATGTGAAATAACCTGTCCAATCAGCCTTGGTTACCCATCGCAGCTAAATTGGGATTACACAACTTATGAGATTCAAATACCCATGTTCAAACTCTTACAACTTGACAGATATTACAAAACTTATTTTGCAACCTAGAGCATGCACACCTACCTAAATATAGCTAACATTTTTGAATAGTCAAAAGAAGCTCAAAAATTGTAAAGAGGGTCAGAAAGAAAAGAAAAACCATGCACACATAATTATTACAGAAAAAGAAAAAAAAATATTCAGGCATTCTTCTTACAATTCTGCCTTCATGCTTTGACGTCCCATTTTCTTCTTTCGGAACCACATCATAAACTGGGTTATCTGTAAGAGGATGAAAACAAAACACTGTTACAACAAAAGTATTGCTCTATGTTGACAAAGTACTCATTTCCCTTTCAAACTGAATTCCAAATGAAGTATCAATATTTGTGTCTTAACTGATAAACACAAGTCTACAGTATGTCCCCCAAAAAATTACAATCAGATTTTCGCATTGATAACACCCAATATGATTAAATTGTCTAAATGCTACTTCAGAGTCTTAAAATAAAACATTTTAGCTCTATTTTGCAGAAAACCCCATTCGATTTGGTACAGTGGTCACAGAGAAATGTGGATTGTTGTAAAAAATGTCATGAGTCTGATTCTTCCAAGTTTAGGACTTCAATGATCTTGTATGTGAATACAATAGACAGAACTTGGAGGGAAGAGATTCCTGACATCCTCTACAAAATTCCTAATTTCTCTTTGACCACTGAAGCAAATCGGATGGGGTTTTCTGTTAGATATGGGCAATGAGCTATAGTTTCATACCCTGAATTTGTATTTATATTGATTCAGTATTTTTAAAGATATCATTGCGGAGGGTCCCATTGTAATTTTTTTTGGGGGACATATGGTACTTGCAAGAAACTGTTCTGTTTGAAGCGATTGAATGACAGTAATCTCTTGCAATGTATGGCAGGGTTGGTCCTCCCTGAAGGTTTCAACTGTCATCAGGGAAATGCATTCACAGCTAGAAAAGCAGCAGCTCAAAATCTGAAGTCTTTATACAAAGAGTTTGTTCGCAAAAACCCGATAAGTCCATTTTTGAAGATTCTGAAGTACAAAATAATACCTTGTAAATGATATATTGGTCACTACATATAAAGGCACATTTTTGAAGTTATGGTCAAAAGAAGCACAATTTTTTTAAATTATTCTCTTTATTTTTCTTGACCTTAAATTGCAAATATCTCCATTTGGCAAATATGGACTTATCGGTTTTTGTAAACAAACTCTTCATATGTATACATTTTAGTATGTAATTGTTTTGTGATCTACAATGTACCTCGCTACGTGAAGAACAATTACACCTTCAAAATGTTTGCTCCCTACGAAATGTCATATTCCTCGAAACTCTGAAATGGTGTTAGACCTAGCTTGTTGTTCAGGAAATTGATTAGAGGCAATGTTTTTGATGAAATGAACTACTTTCTGTCTCAGTCTTGGTCACTTGCACAATATACAATGTTACCAAGGTGCCAATCAGATTATTGGATTTAAACATTTCCTGTTTGGGCTTTTCAAGGAAAAAAAGCAAGACTTCGACAGACAAGCAGCTCAAGGTTTACATCTCAGCTGAATCCAGTTCCTAGTACTGGAATCTCTCTACGAGTTTCACAACTAAGTCTATTTGTTTCAAAAAATCTGGTCTCGGTGTATAGAGTAATACTTGTGGGTTTTCTGTGCAAATTTGCACTCATAGCATAAAAAGGCATACTAATTCCATGGTATTCTTCTGTTCATGACAATGTGTCATTGCACACTTGTGAATAACACATAGCTCTTTGAACACCATCACTGTCATACTGTCTAGCTTTCATTTTTTTTTTTAAAATGTAGTACATCTACGGTCGTTTTAGGCTGACAGTATTCATATACAGTTGAACCTCTCTTATCCGGCCTCCCTTTATCCGGATCTCTCTATTATATGGACGCAATCTCGCTGTGATTTTTTTAAAAATAATTACGGGAGGAAAGGGGGATTCCCAACTCCTTGAGAACTCCTACACAAACACACATGAACTACATATTACTTCCAACATGATTAACATACATTACATCAAATTTCCTCCCAAATTGCTTACCTTCAGACATTTTAACAACCCCAAACATCCCCAAATGTAACAATGAAAAGGTTGCAGTATACACATTACTACATGTGGTATTACAATGGGCTACATCAGTACATGTGTATGTATATGTACATGTATAAAGCATTGAGTCTCCAGTATCCGGCTAAATCCCTTATCCGGATGAGCCCCGGTCCCGACTTGACCGGATACGAGAGGTTCAACTGTACAAAAATCTGGGAGATTCAGTACTTCATGTACAATGGAGAAGATATTTGTATACCACATGAAGCCCAATTAGGGAAAATTGTATCATATGAGTAAAGAGATTTTGTATTTCATAATCAGGGTGCAAAGATAAATCTTAGTTTTCATCAGGAACTTCCTGCAGATTCAGTAAGAATTGGCTACTCTGTCTCTCTTTTGTATCTCTTTTCACTGTGTGTATATCTATGATGCTAGGAATCTCACAACCATCAATTTGCACTTTATTTATCTTTGCCTTAAAAAGGAAACACTACAGGACAGACATCTACAACCCTGACCTTGAAGTTTTCTGGGCAAATTAACAACTAACCCCCAAGCACATTTAATTATATCCTTGGCTAGATGCCCAAGGAGCAATCATTTTCCGGGGGGTTACCACTATTGCAAAATAAACACAGTGCCTCATTAGGTCACTGTAACAACCATCTGCAAAATCACTCAAGTCTTAATTTTACCATGACTTTGTTCACATGTTTTTATGTAAAGTCCTGAATTGCCAAATATCAACACTGGATGGCATAAAAGCTAACAATGACAACCAAAAACACCAAGGAAACATGGCTGGATCGGTAATGGGAGTAGAGAGGTCAGGGGGCTACACGGCTGATGTGAGGAAAAACAGGAAACTCAGGATGAATGGGTGACGTTTCCAGAGGGATAGGAAATAACAACACTGAGGCTAATTGGCTGATTACGACGGGGAGGGAGGGAGGGGGGAAGATAGCACATATTAGTGACTATACAACCAAAAACTAGCATGCTACAAAACATACTAGGTACATGTATAGATACGTAGACAACAATGGGTATAACTGGAGCAGACCTCCCAACCTTTCTGACTACAAAAAAAAAGAAAAAAAGATGATTAAAAAAAACTGGGATGATTTGGTTCAAAAGTAGGATAAGATAATTTCCCATAGGAGTGTGTAGTAAAATCACCCAGACAGAAAAGAAAGCCTTATTATTTTTAAAAAATGTGAATGGTCAAAATTCACATTCCTTCCTCCAAACTTTGAATGGTTGGGAGGCCTGCCGGAGTCATTCATATTGTAACTTACAAAAAAACACACCAAAAAAACAGATGCACAATCATGCATACAAACATGAATGTGGATATACATGGAGATATTATAATAAGTAAACTACGATAGGTTACATCATTATTAGTCCAAGCTTTGATATCATACATATACAAAATAAAACAGGCAGTGCATTATTCACTCATAACATTTAGTTTGTATACTGTCTTTATATATTGAAGAATAGTCTAAAACAAAACATGAATGAAGGGAAGATCTACAACACATATTTCAAGTCCCTTGTTGTCCTCTCCTGAAACATCACAAGATTTTTATTATTTTTTTTCTAAGATGATATTTTTTGGTTAGGCATGAGTTTATTTGATTCAGCTTATCACTGACCTTGCTGTGAGAAAGAAAATAACTCCATTCCATTTTCTATTGCCTGTTCAGTCTAAATTCTGTTTTTGGTTTCTGTTTTTACTGGACACAGAAACTTACCTTCCTGTTGCTATAAGATAACGTGGTGACCTAATTACAAGGTCGATAAAACAGCGTGTCTGTGACTTGATTGGAGTGATAATCATACCACATTCATTGTCATTGTGCGCTACTTCAAGATCATTTTGTTCACCTTTCCCGAGAATAACTATCCTCTAAACCACCTACAATGTTTTGTTCCAATCATGAAGGTTTTTCTGCATCATTCCTTTGTCCAAAGATAAAGAATCCTTCAGAAGATACTTTGTTTCTCTCAAATGTTGAAAAACTGGAGACTATTGCTGTTTCCATGCACATTCTCTGGATTATTCATGGATGTTCTGTGTGCATTTCGCAAAGTTTGAATGACAGACAAGAGGTCTGATTGACTAACATGTATATTTTTTCTGGGCATCTAGAATTTTGAGGTACTAGTCAGATGACATTACCTGTGATATTGTCTCATTGTAATCATATTCTTTCTGTTCATGTGTTTGACGACCAAATCAATAAAGATTCTACCTGTGAATGATATCAAATAGTCAATCGAAACATAAGGAAATGAATCACTCATTATTTGTCAGCTTCCTCTAGGCTCAAGGCTATCAAAACAAGACGTTCACTTTGTATTTATGCAGGAAAGGCCAGAAAGGCAAACAGGCCCATTATGCCCTAAATCTTTCATTGTTTTTCGCTGAATCCATCATAAATCCCAACAGACATTCCACTAACCATACACCATTTGATGTAAAGCATGGGAATTGGTAAGAGAAGCCCATAAATTTAGTACCTCCTAAGTTTTTAAGAATAATAAATCCAGTAAACCATAAACCTGTGCATGTCCCACTCATACCTTAAAAACTGTGGTGACATCGCCTTTTATTAAATACCTCTAGTTTTATGAGAATAAAATTTCAGTGCATAACAACCATGCACCATTCACACCTTAACCCGTTGAGAACAAGTCCCAAGTAAACTCGGGCAAGGGTCTATGGGAAATGTGTGTTGCAGCAAAATCAGCCCGTCTTTAGCAACAGGTTAAAAACTGTGGTAGCTTTGCCTTCTGTTACAATAAGGTACACAGTCATCATACCGCTGTTTAACCCTTTGAAGAGTATATCCCCAGTATACTTTGGTGGGTGTCTATGGTAAATGAGTGTTATAGCAAAATCAGCTTGTCGTCATGGGTTAAAGGGCATTACATATTCCTACATTCACACCTCTAAATCTGTGACAAGTTTTAAAGAAGAAAAGTGTTAAATTTTATATGTGTACTGATTTGAGTAAGTGTTTAATCATCTTCAAAGCATAAAATGACTAAATACAAGAAACCCACGGCTTGATACTGTGAGAAAAAGCACTACCTTTTCCAAACACACAGAAACGCAATCACTACAATATTAACAACATATCAATACGGGATATTCACATACAGTTTGTATTATGTTATAAATCATACACTTGCTGTACATGGGTTATGAAACGAAACGACAAATCATTCAATACTTTAGAGGAATATACATGTAGCATAGACACCATGGATTACGATGTAAACATGATTAAAACAGCCAGCAATCACTAGAAGGGTAAGTCTACAGCTACCATAGAAAGAGAATGAAGAGAAAGGCGACACGTACATGCACAGTACCCACCACTTTGGAATGCCTTCATCTGACCATTTTTATTGGGTTTGCCTCCAGCTCCTCCCCTGTCGAAAGGAAGGAAGAGTTAGATTAATAAAGGTTTCATGTACAATTGTCAGCCACCCACCATGTGCAGAAAAAAACAAACAAACACACACACATACACACAAAAAAACCTCACAAAAAACAACCCACATTGCATTTAAGAAAACTTCAAATTTTGGTTGTACTGATGCCTGTATGACACTGGGCTAACTGTTGGATTCCCCCCCCCCCCCCCCCTTTTTTGCAAAAAAAAAAAAAAAACCTCACAAAAAACAACCCACATTACATTTAAGAAAACTGCAAATTTGGGTTGTACTGATGCCTGTATGACACTGGGCTAACTGTTGGATTCCCCCCCCCCCCCCCCTTTTTTGCAAAAAAAAAAACCTCACAAAAAACAACCCACATTACATTTAAGAAAACTTCAAATTTGGGTTGTACTGATGCCTGTATGACACTGGGCTAACTGTTGGATTCCCCCCCCCCCCCCCCTTTTTTGCAAAAAAAAAAAAACCTCACAAAAAACAACCCACATTACATTTAAGAAAACTGCAAATTTGGGTTGTACTGATGCCTGTATGACACTGGGCTAACTGTTGGATTCCCCCCCCCCCCCCTTTTTTTGTGTGTGAATATGTCTTTTTTTTAACTTTATTTCTTTTTTACAGCATTTAATTCAAACTTTTAGCCTAGTTGTAGATCAGAACCCACTCAGGTATAACAATGCACCTCTCAGTCTATCAGGAAGGACATGGTGACACAACAAGAGATTAGTAGCCTGGGGGATTAGGTAATCCCAATAATTAACAAATATAGGGGGTAGGTAATCTGGCCTCTGATTGACAAATACTTTTCAGACCTGTGTTCCAATCAGCAACAAAAGCTAGCTCTCCAGTGTATGTGTACCAATCAGGGAGTAAAGAATGGTATGAAAGAATTGTGCCAAAGCTTTATTCATGCATTATTTCATTGATTTCCATTCCAGCTGAATATTCATGCAGAATACTATTATTTGAAGCATTTCTATTACATTATAAAATTTGGGTATCAATAAGACATTGCACTGAGGATGCCTTATTGGATAATACAAAATATATAAGAGCACAAGAAAAGGGATAAGGTAAGCTTCCAGTATTTTTTTTTCAACTGGAAAAAAAAAATATCAGAAAATTCTCAGAAAATCCTATTTTATAATGATGTTAACATTTCATATCCACAGATGTATCAACGATAAACTGTAAAGTATCGGTGAAACTTATCACCAGAAAGAAATATGTCACACTCACCTTAATGATGAACCTGTTGTAACGAAAGAAATGCAAAGAAGATAAAAAAGAGTTTGCTGTTAGAAAGGCATGTACAGATTCAAGAAAAATACATTAGGTAGGACTTATTCAGCCTCTTGGGATCCTACAAATTGTGTACATGTAGGTGTAAACATACTGATATATGCCTCATGTAATATTTTATCACGGTATCACGATTTGAAGTCCTGCTGCACAAAATGCAATCATTGAAAATAGGAAACAAAAGTTACATTAACAATGAATTGTTTTCATACTTATTTGCACGAAGATTGGTATGCCTATTTTTCTTTGCTTTTTGGGGAAAACTTCTGCACATGAAAGTTCTGCCTTAAATAGTGGAGGTTGCCTTCTGAAGCTATGTATTTTGAAACCAATTCATATTGATAGAGATGGGCTTCATGCAAATAAAAAGAAGTATTATAAACTAAAATCAAAACAAAAAAAATCACAGAGTACTTAAAAAAAAATTAGACCTAATACTGGTATCGACTGACATGTTAAAAGTAGTGATACAATTTAGGGATTTTCATAATTCAAATCCTAATTTTTACTTTTTACGAGGGTGATGCTAGCAATGAGCCCTTCAGGAGTGTGCAATGCAAACAAATCTATTCCCCATATTGAACCATGTTTCTTTAAAGAGGCACAAATCAGAATAAGAATGTTTGCTTAGCCAATGACTCGCTAGCATCTATTCGTCATGCACATGAACCAGATCACTGTACCAAGCCCATATGAAAGTAGAATGGCTTGCAAGAGACTGACAGTTTCCTGAGGAAGGATCTATGACCTCACATTAGAGATCAGCCGCACCGTCCGGTAGATCGGATATTTACACTGACTCAAGGATTCTACATATCTACTGTGTCTCTACATTAACCCGTTGAAGACGAGTCCTGAGTATGCTCGGGCAGGTGTCTATGGGAAATGCGTGTTGTAGCAAGAGCAATCTGTCAACCCGTTGAGGACAGTTTGATTTTGCTACAACACGCATTTCCCATAGACTTCAACAAAAGTACATTCTGGACTTGTCGTCAACGGGTTAAAATGCAGGGTGTGCCATTACACAGGAAACTCACTTTACACTCCAAAACCACAAATCATCTACTGCATTAGGTGGTTGTAAATGAGAAAGAAAAAAAAAAGAAGGAAAATAAGCCTCAACCTAACAAGTGTATGACACTTTCACCTGTACAACACAACCACAAAATATCACTTTTTTCTTTCTGCTGTAGTCTGACATTCCCATTGAGAAGAAGAATCACTAAGAATGCGTTTTCATGTGCTTTTTTTTGGGGGGGGGGGATAGAATGGCAAATATTCATCATTCAGGGGTAAAGCCTTGATACCATTGACACAAAGAGCAGCTGTTCTTGTCCCGAAAGGAGCGCAAAGTACCCCCTGTTGTCCTCTTTTCTCTTTCAATCTTAAACTGCACATAACATAACACTGTATACACAGCAATGTGATCAAACATTGTACATGTGTCACATGCTACAACTGATGGATTGCTATACCTGCCTACTCAGCTGAATATGATGTGCGTCTAATGAAAGTGATGATGATTGATACAGAAATGCATTATTGTGTGGTGCATTCACATTGTGACAAGTTGTGACGGTGAATTGCAAGACATTTTCCAGTACGGTCTCATTCTGCATGGACTCAGCAGCTGTCAATGTGTCCAGTATCATTTTTACGTCCTTATCTGATCCAAGCAGAAAGGCACAATACACAGTACATGCAGTATGTGCAGAGCAGACAGGGTCATGCATAATCAGGAACTGTTCAATCATGAGATGACATATACCGCTGAATTTTAATTGCATACAAAACAATTATATAGGTGATCTCTGTACTGTAGGTAGATGTCACTGAAACATCGCTTTCATCAATCTTTGGTCATTTGTGAAGAGGATTGAAGTGCAGTCCCACACCATAAAGCAGGTCACTTTACTACATGTATATAAGATATAGGTGGTCTGACATACATCCTACAGAATGATGAAAGATCCTCTGGCTTTACTCTATTCATCAAAGGGAAATTTAGCTTAAAGGGACTGTAAAGTACTGGTTGAGGTAAGGATTCATGTTTTGAACATTCCTAAGTGAGATAATGAATAGCCTCTTATGAAATATGAAAGAGCATCTAATTTTAAGAAGGATTCAACGATTATTTGATTAAAATTGGTTTTCAAATGGCTGAGATATCCAAAAAAGTGCTAATAATAAAAGGCGACATGCCCCAACTTTATTAGTATCTCTTTGTTTCACCTTGTTTTTGAATATCTCAGCCATTTCAAAACCGATTTTCATCGAATAAACTTTTGATACCCCTTAGAACTGCATGCTCTTTCACATCTCATAGAGTGGTTTCTGAATATCTCACAAAACGTTAAAAGCTAAATCTTCACCTCGACCAGAACTGTACACACCCTTGAAATGCATACAATACATTATGTGTGGGTTCCTCAAGTCATATGCATTGTAGATGAAAAAAAAAAAAGAAGAAGCAAAAAAAAAAAAAAAGGTATAAAGGTGTGGTGCCCAATATTCCAAAGATTTAAACTAATTACCTTGCGTGGTATCCTAAATTTCTCCTGACCCCTATTAAAATGCACTAGTACTGGCCTTGGTCCATTCCGACGAGTCAATTTATGTATGTAGTGTAAATATCATTGTGCATGTAAGCATGTAGGCATGCTGTGATGCTGATGTGGTTGTGTGGGTTATACGAAGTGACCCTCATTTGCAAAGGACCATGAGAGTTTACACTGCGAATATGAAAGATCCTTACCCCTTTTGTATCCTTTGCCATACATTGAACCTTTGAAAACCTGTTTAATTTCCCTACAATTAACTTACTTGGCAAATACTGTCAGCCATAACAGATTCTGAAAAGGGTGTCACATGAAAATAACTATCATAATCGAGTATCCTCTTTGATGCTTTTTTTTTTAAAGCATTATAGGAGGCTTCCAAGGAAATGATTCTGATTCCAGTTTAAAATGTCATAACAGCTGGCAATCCATGAGCATTACTTGCTGGATAAATGCTTTCTTTGATGACAAATATCTCTCAAAGTGAAGTAAGAGGACAAAATAATCACATCTTCAAAGGAAATGAAAAATACAAGTTAATCCTAAGGAGCAACCGTATGAGTGGTTCCACCTAAGACCTTAAGAAACAAGTGTCATCTTTGGATGACATCTTGTAGGAGGGTTTGCAAAAGAGGGCATGGCAATGTGACTGGTGGTTGTGTGGTAGATGATGAGCGAAGGGCGTGGCAGCTACAAGGTAAACGTGGTGATCATTGGAAGAGGCTCGGGCCGAGAGCCACGCCTAACTTACTCTGCTCCGCTTGCAGAAACCCAGTCTCATCATCCGCCACAAAGGGGTGAAATCGCTTGATCTCACCTTTTTGCTTCCGCTCATGCTGCCTCCGGACGACAACGAGGACGACGATGACGATGATGGCGACAAACACCACCACCCCGGCGATGGCGGCGGTCATCGTGGAATCCGCCGTTGGCTTGTCAGCAAGTTTAGCCACTGGAGAGGAAAGTCCAGAGGAAGGCAGAAAACAGGTGCATGACCAAGATGAGAAACTGGAGGGGCAAATTTACTCACTTATCCACTATGGCAGCCGATTTCTAGAAAGGTCAAGGAATAAGCACCCTTCTATTTCTAGTAATGTTTGTAGTTACACAATACCATGACCATAAAAGATAAAATCCTCACTACTACAGATAAGTGAAAGATTGAGGTATTGTTTCTGCAGCTATCGCAAAAGTTCATGCTGATGCAAGCTGCAAATATCTCATCTGCCAGCTGTGTATTTCTATCTGAACCATTTCTGAGGCCAGGCACGCCGCTTATCTTGCCAAGATTTTTCATCAGCATTCGTTAGTCCACCTAAACTTCACCACGTGTAGTAGTACAATTGAAGACCTGAATATAAGAACGACCCAAGTCCATGGAAGACCATTTCGAGTAAACTTAAAAAAACTTCATATCTTTTTTATTTGTCCAATAATATTCTATCTAACTGTGATGGGAAGGCAACATTGTATATGCAAATTAGAACATATATTATTATGGCAATTAACATTTACATTAGTTGTGGAGAGGCCATTTTGTGTGATGGACTTGGGTCGTTCTTTGATTCATATACATGATATTCTGCTACAGAGATGAGAGGACGAGAGAGGGCGCTATAATATGAATGTAAGAATGACCCAAGTCCTTCATTCTTACATTCATATAAGATTTAACTCATTTTTTTTCAGGCACTTCCGGGGTTATTAGGATCTATCATTAATACACAAGATGAGTCCATGCATAAGCTACAATTTCCCATGTCAAACTGAATTTGGCGAAAAATTGGACTTGGGTCGTTCTGATATTCAGGTTGTCAATTGTACGCCTTAGTCCAAATGGATGGCTATAGTGACACAGTAGGGAATAGGGACATGGGGTAATCTCCATACACTGACAAGTAGTTTCCACACATCAGCATTGACTTGCACAGAAAACAGTCCAAGCAAATTATTTATTCTTGCATCAAGATGCTTTTATTGCAGCTAATTGACAAGTTGCACTTCATCTCTGTAAATGAGCGCTGATTATTCAGTGTGTGAGTAATAACCATGATAAAGAAATCATGAGCACATATGATTATGGACAAAAGTCCCACCTAAGTACATGTATACCCAATTTTTTCATTTATTTTTTTTATCATGGATGTTACTCAGACACTGAATGATATCCACTTATTCAAGTTGATGAAGAAGAATTTGTTAATTAGTTATAAAGAAAACAGTCTAGCTGTCTATTGGTGAATGAAGAACAGTATTAAAGGGATGGATACCTTCGACACGCTCCACAATACTGCACAACCCTCTCCCATAGGTGACCACAGTGACGGGCTGGTCGCTGCGTTTCTGAACTTTGACCCCCGGCTCTAGGCAGGCGCTCTTCGGGTTGCACTGTCCGTCTGCGGGAATCTCAACCTTAAAGCACAGCTCTTCGGGAATTTCCGTGCTTGGGTCGGTGTTCAATGATACGACCCCATTTTCATTGGACACAATCACACCTGGAGCACAAAACAAGGGTGCATCAAAACACAAATGTGGCTTAAAAAAAAACAAAAACAAAAAACAAAACAAAAACAAGTTCCCTTCTAGGTTCAAGCTGCATCATCATTTCTTGATATGAATACTTAACTCTTTATGTGCCATGGTGGAAACCCCCTGTGTGCCACATTATTCTGAGACACAAATGTTGTCATGCTTTGAGAAAACATCTGTTTTTCCAATATATTTTACTTTTATAGACTTATGTTAAGCTGGACGCATAGTGAGTAAAGTTGTAGAGAAAATGTCTAGCTTTGCTTTTGATGTAAATTGTATGACAGATCTATGATTGTTTTTCTTTCAAATGACTTGTACATGTAGCTAAATTACTGTAAAGGCATGACGTTTGCACACAAAACAGTGACAGAAACTTAGAATTCATACGTAAATCCAGTAGGGAACACGACTTGATAGTCAATCACAGCATAAAATGCAAGCTACACGAGTGTATATGTGAGAGGAACAGAAGCACGAGAAACGCTTTTATTGTACTGCACCATTTGGCGATTTATGGATTGGTTTGGGTGGTTTTTGTATATATGCGAATATGCGAAGTTGGCACGCCGTCGACTGAGTCGATCGAGCGAACGTGGCACATAAAGAGTTGAAATACATCTTGAATGAAACATTGCATTGAAGTCAACTATAAAGATCAATAACTGTTTGATGTGAAGTGCTGCTTTCAGACCTCTCAGCCTTTCTCACTGGAAAAAATAGGAAATTGGCTACAAAGTATCAAAGAAAGAGCACTTCCCATAGAATTGTGTACAGGTAGTGAAGTTATCAAGAGAAATAGGAAACTCCAATGGAAATAAGAGCTGCGAATGGTCAAATTCAGATTCTTTCGTCGAAATTCAGAATGATTGGGAAGTCTATGTTTAGCACTAAACATATCAAGATGCTGGTGAAAGATGCGAAATCATCACTTTAGATTTTTTTTTGATATGGTCACCTCTTTTTCCTTCTCATTTACGTACAGCTGAATAATTCACATTGGTAAATCTAGGTTTTGAATCAGATGCTACAGAACATGGTTAAAAAATATTTCATGCCAATGAATGATGACCTGTTTAAAGATTGCACATACACGTTTGGGAAGTAGATGATGCAATGTTTGTGGTAATCATCCAAAAGTATGTTGACCTTTTTTTTTTTTTGTTATATAACCTGACAGATAAATTGTAAGATGAAAACATCATGATTACCTATGATCTTCACACATTGTGCATTCTTACACTGTACATGATGTAAAAAGTTGTATGTGATTGCTAGTGGTATCACTGTTCTGTGGAAATATGCAAAACATTTAAAATGATCAATCTCCTTCAATTCAATGTCGATTATAACATCTAAATGTCTAATAGTCATGAAGCGGTATGATATTCTTGTTAAATGTGCATTTTATATAGGTGTGTTTGTTTGTTTGTCTGTTTTCAATGTGGGTCCAGTACACTTTTATCCAACTTACCATAGACACTTGGTATTGATGCTGAAAGAAAGGAATAAGAAAAAAGGACAATGAGATAAACACATGGTAAACAACAATAAGTGGATGGCTACTTTACGCACTTTGTGTCTGTTTCATATGCCACTCTACTGACAAACAAAATACAAAGATGGTTCATGCACATGGCTTTGTTCTCAAAATCTCAATGGCATCATAGAGACTCATAATGAATCATTATCTTTTTAAAGAACTTCATATGATAGGAAACCCAGTGCTCACTTTCTCTACAAATGTGTATTTCACACACTAAAAAGGTAGACATTTTTGTGGTGAAGGTATTTTCACACATTTTGTGTGACAAGGAACTCACACAAAAATAAAAGCACATGTATATTTTTGCTAGTTATATTATGTGTCGATTCCCATGGAATTCAAAACTTGGAAAATTCATCTTACTCCGACCGAATGCAAAGTTAATTGACAAGTGCAAAAATGTGTGCTTTCTATAAAAAAAAATGGGATTAGATGAAACTGGCACCTTTAAAGTCACACATGTCAATCTGCAGTCAGTCACATTAAAGTTCACACAAGGATTCATACAGATGTATTTCAAACCAAGTTTGCTTCACACACACAGATATCAATGAACCAAGATGTCTGAAAGCCTTTCACACCATGTGACTGAGGGGATATCTGGCTCTGATCAGCAGTTTTACAACATATTGTCCAACAAATTTTACAATGAATATTTGTGTAGATCTCTGGAAAGGGTAAAACCAAAATACTCACGGGCTGTTGAAGCCAGCACTTCAGCACTCTCTGTACTTCTACCATTACTGTTTTCTGCCGACACTGAAATGATGTACCGTGTGAACGCCTCTAGCGGTTCAATGACGTATCCATTCTCTCTAATACCTGCAAAAAGAGACATTTATGCCATTTTTCAACATATATTTAAGAAACTTCATTAGATTGCATCCTGTCCCCAAACAGGTACACTTACAAGTTTCATATATCTATTCGAATTGGGGGGGGGGGGGGGGGGCAGGTGAAGAATTTTATTTCAAAAGTTGCATTAAAAAAAAAAAAAACTGTATAACTTTCCATTTTTTTGCAAGTGTTCTAATGACACTTCAAATAGTTATACACATGTAGTGCATCACAGACCATAATGGAAGCTAGGCAGCTCACAATGCCTCTAACAATGCCTCAACAGAAAGGCCACGATGACAAAAAGGGATTAAAGGAGATTAGGTGATCTCTTTTCACAAACAATGACATGAACACAACAGTGCCAAGTAGCATATAATGCATGGTAAAGGCTAAAACTCCTGTTGCCTTGACAGAGTTCAAGCCCGCCTGACAACAATCACAAATCAAAATGACAGAGGTCCCAAAGAGGTATAAGGGAGATATTTGTGTGTGACATGCTTCTGAAATTAAAGCCCTGATGTTAACCCGTTCCATACGGAAACCTGGTGGCCTGTGTATTAAGTCTATGGGGATTTCAGAATTTGGTATGGAACGAGTTAACAAAAAAAAAAGAATGTTTGTATATTCTATCTTATAGAAACAGCTTCATGTCCAATCTTTCAGATAGCGTTTTGCAGAATCTGGGAAACTTAATTGGCAATCCTAAATTTAAAGGACAAGTCCACGTTCATATACATAAGGATTGAGAGAATGCAGCAATATTAGTAGAACACATCAGTGAAAGTTTGAGGAAAATCGGACAATCCGTTCAAAAGTTATGAATATTTTAAGTATCTGCGCAGTCACTGCTGGAAGAGAAGACTACTACAGGGTATGATGTCACATGCGTACAACTAATGAAGGAAAATAAAAAGAGAATTTCACAAAACTTTACTTTTTGAATAAAGTGCACATTTCTTCTACTTGCTACTGACGTATGTTAAGGGTAATATTATTCCCCCTGCCTTCTGAAAGAGAGAAGTCGAGTGTTCTTTTGTTATGCGAGAAAAATGGAAATATGCTGAATTTTCTTTATTCTTTCTTTATATCGTTGTACTCATGTGACATCACAAGCTATAGTAGTCTTTTCATCCAGCCATGACTGAGCAGAAACTTCAAAAATTCATAACTTTGTAACGGATTGTCCGGTTTTGCTCAAACTCTCACTGATGTGTTCTACTAATATTGCTGCATTCACGCAACCCACATGTCTATGAAGGTGAACTTGTCCTTTAAGAGATATTTGTGTATGATTTTTTGCAGCAGACTTTCCCATTTGTGTATACCAGTAACCCATTGACTGACTTCATTTCCTCTGCACTGTGTATATCAATGTGTGCTCCAATTAGCAGACCCACCAATTCACACTTAATCATGCAAACCCCTGGACCATTATCTTCTTCACATTCAAATTCAAACATTGACAGAAAATGTTAGAGTCTCATTGTTCCCTGAAAGCCATCATCATGATCATATTTTATCAACTTTAGTATTTTGTTTGTTTTGTTTATGGTAGCAACGCACCGAACATCTCCTCGCATTGTGGGGTACTCTCGTTCGTGCAGTATTTGACGATGAAACTTTGCGCTTCCCCTCCGTCAAAGCCTGGTTGCCAGGCAACCGGGATGGAATCGGCAGTCGTCTCCGACATGTTGACCCTGAGATGAGATGGGGCTTCCGGTTTGGCTGTGGGGAGGAGAATCAAGGGTGATGTGGTCCTTGAGGTGAACTAGCTGGTAAGTTATCTAATTACTGCCATTGTGCACATCAAATTAAACTGTATGCTCAAAATATAGAAAATGGGTCAAAGATATCTCCACATCTGTCAAGTACCATGCTCAAATAGCCTGTAGAACGGGATATAAGTATTGCTTGTCACAACTGTGCAAACAGTACCTCTCTACACTGAGAGTAATGAAATGATGAATAAAACAACAATGACAACCCAGTTGAAGAAAGAATAGCGGAATCCTTTCTACATGAATAGTTTGATCGCAAAAATGGTCCTAATCGTAAAGTGCCATTTCAAACATTTCAAAGTGAGTCCATCATCAGATCAAACAAAATTAAAAATTTTCCAGTAATACCTCACTTGTTATATAACTTGGGATATTCTTGAAGTTTCATTAAAAGATTTCAGATATTTTCTTGTTATTTTGTTTGTATCTTAGCAGCTTTCATTGCAAATATCTCAGATTACCAATATTGGAGTTAACTCATTTTGTGGTCAATCACTTCATCTAAACTTAAAATGGATTATCTTTTCACTGATGGCAGTACAGTCCAGTACAAAGCATATACAGCAATCATAAGAAAAATCATTCCCTAGTATCAGGCCGAATACATCTTTGAAAAGCCAGAGATGTTTAATAGTAGGATAACTTACAAGTTCCACTCAGCGTGATGATGAAGGAGTCATTTCCCTGCGGGTTGCTCGCCGTGCACTCGTAATTGCCGTGGTCAAGTTTTGGCTGGACGTCCTCGATGGTCAGCGTGCTGGTGATGACACTCTTGTAGTCGGTATTATCTTCCACCGACTCCTCCGTGGCCCGCTCCCAGAGGTCCGTGGAGTGGTTGCCGTGGCGACTCCAGGAGATGGTGAAGCTGGGGTTGCCCTCGGCAACGCACTTCAAGGTAACTGCGGAGCCCTCATTGGCTGTTGAGCGATTGTCAGCCTTGTTCAATATGGTTGGAGGAACTATTTGAAATGAAAGAATGATAAAATAAATACATTTAACTTAAAATTGTTTTATTCTTTTTGTTTTTATTTCAACAAGAGTACAGCTTGCCTTTAACCCGTTGAAAAACGAGTCCCAAGTATACTCGGGCAAGGGTCTATGAGAAATATGTTGTAGCGAAATGCGCTCATCCTCAACGGGTTAAGTAAATGGAGTGACTGTCAGATGATCATAATGTCTGTATGACTACTTGACAACCCTGATTGTCATACAAGGAAATAGTAAACAACACTCACTTCAGGTTGTAACCATGACTACAAACAACTGACTCACAATAAAATGCCTCATAAAATCACAACTGACTGGGGATCACGACAAGGCACATATAGAAAAGGTGACTGTACTTACAACGGGTTGTATAACATTATCCTTAACCCTTGTTATGCCAGGGACTATGGACAGTGCATGCAATGCTATGGGGTTTTCTCTGCCAATTGGCGCTCAAAACACACAACTGCTCCTTAAAGGCTGTCTTGCTGCCAGCTCTATGGCATTTCTGGCATTCCAGTCCATACAAAAGCAAAAGGTTTCTGCTTTTCATATCAACAACATCTCAGCCAAAGAAACCTTTTGCTGTGACAGAGAAGAAAACAAACACACACACACACACACACACACACACACACACACAAAAGACCAGTGCTAAATCTGGGTTACATGTCCACTACATAAGGGTATTACTCACAGTCAACAATCAGCTGCTCTTCGTTCATGGTGGATGGGGCAATGCCATTGTCAGCGAGGCATCGGTAGATACCGGTGTGAGATCGCCGCACCCGCTGGAACCGCAGGGCCTGGGAGCCATCCTCCTTGGTAAACTGATCAAGCATTAGACCAGGGTTGTCGGCCTTGATCCAGACCAGGCCCGGCTTGGGGTTGCCATCGGCTTGACAGGTGATCTCGAAATCCTCGGTGCCCTCCTGGATGAAACGGTCGCTCTGGTTTCGGATGAGGAGCGGCACGGTCGGTGGATCTGAAGAAGGAAATGATTGACAATATGCAAAAATTGTGTTACCAAACATATCACACGAGCAGGTCTGCCAACATTCCCACATCCAAATCTGGGAGATTCAACACAGCAATCAGGGAGATATCTGTGTGTTACATGCATTTCAATGGGTGAAAATAATTCCCAAATCAGGGAGATTTTAATATTTTTTCTCTTATTCAGACATGAACAGATTTTGACATTTTCAGGGAGACTCCTGCAGACTCTGGGAGACCTGGCAGCTCTGCACTAGAAAAAGATTCCAGTGATAGAAGAGATGAAGCAGAAAGATGGAAAGAGGAAGATGGCATGATGAAATGAACAGGATGACTAGGAGAGGGAGAGAAAGAGTTAAAGAGGAGATAGGAGAAGGAAGGAAAGAGAGGGAGGGGGAGAGATGTAGAATGAAATGGGTGAGAAAAAGTGAGATAAAGAGGGATGAAGATGAAAAAAAAGAGATAAACAGAGAGAGGGAGAGATAAGGAATGAAGGATAAATGGGAGATGGAGACATATAGTATTAAAAGGAGGAGAGGGAGAGAGAAGGAAGGAGAGAGAGAAAGAGATAGAAAAAGAGAGAGGCTGAAACAAAAAAAAAAAAATCTTGAGACTTGGAGAAATGCTGCTGTTCCATTGATACTCACACTGTATGTCTGGCAAACATTCCTCCGAGCACACCGTGGCTGTAGGGCAGGTTGGGGTAGTGGTAGCACAGCAGCGGAAGCTCTGCCCATAGTCAGCCCTGGTGAAGTTCCTCATGTAGCTCAGTGTTGTCTTCTGCCCCATGGGGGCGGTATTTTCCTCAAAGTGTGTCTGGTAGGCGTCAGCATCATCAATTGTGGTGGTACCTACACGGTCGATAATCATAGGAAACATAGGAGAAAGGTCATGATTGTATCCTTCAAACATCAATCAGAATGTCCTACAGCAAAAAATTACATCTATTCCTTGAATACATTTATTGTGGTAGCATTATTATCATTATTACTATAAATCATCAATATTATCCTCAGGAATAATCACAAAAATGATGATAATAATCATATCAATATCAGTAGAACTTTTATGATTCAATAATATTACCAGCATTCTTCCTCTCATTATCATTATTATTTTCATTTTCATCATCACCATGGTCATAAAAGTAGAATTAGCAGATGTGGTAGACGTAAACAGCAGTTGCATGAATATGATATTATCATTTCATTGTATCAATAATCAGCATAATCAGTTTCATTACTGCTTTCAGAGTTGCATAATCTGTATCAACTTCTCTGTGTGGTACTTCACAAGAGCAAGAAAATGTCATATCAAATTTACACACAAAAAACAAACTGTCTACAATCAACCTTATTCAGGCTCTCATTCTTTGAAAGAGCTGAGAAAATGTATTTTGCATTTCTCAAGTTTGAAATCACAAGAAATTGCTCCCTTTCCTCACTGTAAAACAAGAAGGCAGCCCAATTTAAGACACAATTCTGTTTCGACATTTACATGTAAACAATATCAACTTATGAAATTTGCGAGAAATTTGGAAGTTTTGAGTGGACAGACAGATATCACCTCTGACTCTACACATATCTCTGAGAGGTAGCTAATCATGTGTAGATTTCTTGTAGAGTCAAATGACCCACATCTCACACAAGGCCAGTTAGCCAGACTCACCCATGGTCCAAACCAGGTTTGCAGCTGGGTTGCTGACCCCAGACTTACAGATCATCAGTTCAGACTCACCGGCCACCACTGTTGGGCAGACGATCACTTCCACAGATCTTGGGCAGTCTGGGGAAAAGGGGAGGGTTGTGTTGGTTAATTTGCTTTATATGTTCTATGTGTTCCTTGAATTATATCTTTATCAGACAGTGTTCATACATGGGAAGCTGAACAGCCCTGGACTGGTGAACCAACAGATACATTCAACAGTACTGTTCATCAGATTGAATTTTCATCACATGGAGGGTGAATGATGGGGCAGAATAATAGTGTTTATGTGTATAAAGAGGGGAGGAGGGGATGGGTTGATATTGTGGTTACAAAGTTCAAGCAAAGTCCTGACCGAAATGGGATCATCCAAATTCTGGTATGAGCAATACAGTAGGGTAAAAAGACATGATCAGCTTTGTAGTAAAAATAAGTTTCTTAAACTCTGTCAGATGGCATATAGTGTACATGTTGTAAGATCAACCTTTTGAATTATTTCCTTATAATTTCTTATTGGTCTTTCAATGAAACAAGTGATGCTTTCAAAGAGCACAATCCCTCATCATATATTAAGTTTTGATGACAGATCGAAATTAAAGATGAAAATAAATGATTAAAGAGCTGATTCGAACATAACAGTATATTCTCTTACACTAGTTCTTGAGAATACTGTTAAGCAACTGTTAAATTAAAAAGCAAAGTACGAATACGTTCACAAATGACATTTTCGTGAATTGGAGCCGACAGCCTTTTTCGCGGTATCAAATTTTCACAAATGGTCTTTAGCATTCAATGCAAAAAGTGCGGACCAGACCTTTAGTTTGCATCTTAATTTTGTGAATCTTGGCTATCTTGCCAAATTTGTGAAATTAATCTATACATGAACATTGCTGGTTCTACACTATGTATATTTGGAGTATTTGCATAATGATTCATGATCTCGTCATTACAGTCAAATAGATTCTTGAAAGGTTTGAAGCCTGCGCAAGCAAAGTACGAGAGATGTTTTGCAAAAGGAAGGATTTAGGTAAATCTCTTCCGAAGGAAGAGGGATAATGAATCGAGTGAGATGAGGTGACTAATCCATCAATGCTTTGACCTACAAAGTAGACATCTTTTATAGGAAGCCACTCCTGGTTTTCATCTACACATCCACCATGTTTGTAAGCACTCAGATCTCCAGGCTAAGTATACCTTCCTGTCCAAATTAATCTCATGAAACCATGAAGTTGGGTGTGGAAATACACCCCTTGATTCCATGCCACTTCCTTCAAATGTCTCCGTATCATCATGCCTATTAAACCTGGCAATATATGGTTCAAAGATCGAGTGAATTTTCAAAAGCAGGAACTACTATACACCTTGTAGCTTTGAAATATAGTTAAAGGGATGGCATAGTATTGGTGGAAACGAGGATTTGGTTTCTATTTTTTTTTGCAAAATACCAAGAAACTATTTATAAAATAATACAAAGCACACCATTTTAGGAGGGATTCAAAGTTTATTAGATGAAAATCAGTTTTGGAATGGCTAAGACATAAAAAAAAAGAGTAAAAAACAAAGTGATCCTAACAAAAGGTGGGTCCCACCTTTTATTAAAATTGCTCTGTTTTGGATATCTCAGCTATTTCAAAACCGATTTTCATCAAATAAACATTGAATCCCTCTAGGACTTACATGCTCTTTCATATTTCATAAGAGGTATCTCATTATCTCACCAAGAAATGTTAGAAACCTGATGTTAGGTTTTCAACCAAAACCATATGATCCCTTTAAGAGATTTTCATCACTTTCCATTAATTCCATTGTAATTTTTTGCTTTCAGTAATCCAGAGGAGACAGATTGTTACTTTCTGTTTTTAAGCATCAAAGAGAGAGGGTACAAATAGAATACAAAGACTCACAATTGACAACCAGGGAGTCACTCAAGACTCTCATCGGCTGGGGCAGTGCCGGGTGGCTGACGCTGCACTGGAGGGCCAAGCCGTTATCCTCCCGCTGCGGGATGTAGCTCAGCAGGCTCTTGGCGTCGAAGCGGTCGTTGACGTCGGTCGACATCTGCAGCACGGCATCCATGGTCAGGTTCCGGTCGCCGACGAACCACTGGAAGGACGGCGCTGGGTGTCCATTGTCCGCTTGGCAGGTGACGGTGGTCTGCTGATCCTCCACCAGGTCTCGAGATGCACCCTGTATCACCGGTGGGTCCGGAGGACCTGTGTCACCATGACAACGGGAGAACATCATTCTATTATATACCATGACAGACAATACTCTCTGTGACAATAACAATCAAGTATACTACAGTTGTAAACAGCCAAAACAGCAACATTTCTGGTTGACTGTCGGTGGGTAAAAAAAAATAAAAATAAGATAAAGCAGAAGGAAGAAAAAGAAGTAGGAGGAGAATAAAAAGAAAAATATATAAGAATATAAGAGGGAGAAGAGTAAGAAGTAGAAAGAGGAAAGAGACATAAATGGACGAAAAAGAAAAGAAGATGCAAAATTACAAATAATTTTGAGGACATCTAATGCTTGCAGCCAAGGTTGTTGCTATCAATGTCAGATAAATCATGCTTTTCTCAAACATCTCTCAGATATCACTTTCTACAAGTCCCTTTTAGAAGCTGAATGTACATAATTGATAATTGGTGTGGTTATTGTTTAAGCATATCTTACACTGGTTAATGAAATATGCACAATATTAGCACTGATACATGTGAAATGAAGGCAAGATAAAAATCACAAAGTTGTCAGTCATTCTGAGATGACACATTAGTAATCAGAAATTAGTAATCAAACGAAACTTTTTTCAATGACTAACCTTAAAAAAAAAATCCACAGAAAGCTTTATCTATTGTCAACAGCTAATGATAACAATATAATTAAGCAAATTAACCTGTATATGCATGCTCTTTGTATCATTGTGCAAATAACTTGCTGTCTTTGCGAATTGTAAGCTTTACAAGGGTTAACCTTAGATGCCTTGAAATCTGGTCTTTACCGCATCTTCATTGCAACAATGCCTACAGCCTCCAGATTCAAAGTTTTGATAACTCCATTACACAAAGGGAACTTTATGGAAATGCTGGTCCCCTCCCCCCCAAACAAAAACAAAAAAAGTATAAAAGGATTTATTTCATGTCTGCTGTTACACTAGTTTAATAGAAACCTGAGCATGGTGATCCATGCACCATGAAGTGGAAAGGTGGGCCCAGTTCAGATACAAAGTTCCCTTGTATATCTAAGATTCCCAGTGGTCAATATCTCTGGGTGAGTACACACACAGCCAGTGAATATAACTAATGAGCGTACGCTTCAATGCACACTCTATGTGCTTGCTGACTGGTGCTATTTGAGGTTTTTGAATGTGCCCCAGTAAGCATCGAATGAATCATGCCCCCCATGTATCCCCACCCTATTAAACATGTCTTTAAAGAGAATCATCAGTCCCCTAATTAGGTATCATCTTTATGCAGTAATTCATGAAACTCACAAAAGTAAATCATCCCGTAAAGCGATTGTTCCTCCCTCTTCCCATTTTTAGTATCGTTCTAAATTGCTTTTATGACTCCATAAAAGGAGCCCTTTAGGCAAGGATAAATGGACAATGACATGTTAACACACAACTTGCACTAAATGTGGGTGCCTTGTAGAAACATAATGGGAATTTCCACAATAAGAATCCAGGGGCTACATATTCCCCAGCAAAGCATTCATTCCCAGTTAGTAACTGACATGATTTACATACAAAAAGTAAAAATAAAAAAGAATACTCCATACATGATTAAATGTACTTTGATATATCAGTGCAGCATTAAAAACAATGGCATACATTATAATCTTTTCTTTACTGTCTTTTTAACTTTTCACATTGATTCACTTTAAAACATACATGTATTGCAAAGAAACATCCCTCATCGCCCAATTGTTGCTGAACTTGCACTTGTGCTTCAGCTCTTGGGTTCCCACACACTTTAGAAGCTTAAAACTTGCCAAGCTCTTCTATTGCCATTCAGTAAACCATCCAAACCTGACCTTGCTGCAACGTTTAGCAAGCTTACTATTAAAGATTCAGTCCCAGCTGGGAGGCCACAATGACATAGCACAGATTAGGGGGATTAAATAATTTATTAATTGACAATTCATTTAGTTTCCAGACATGTGTGTCAGTTGGAGAAGGAAGCGCAGTAGGTGTTACATGAGACTGGACTGAATAGGCTTACTATGCAACCATAGCAAACACTTTGGGGCCCAACTTACAGTCAGCATGGAATCCATGAGTAATTTGAAAACTACCAGTTTGCTCATGCATATTCATATACCTATTGTAGTTTCGATGGCTATGGGAAATGGGGCATCCTGGATTTAAAGCGCCCTTGGACTGAACCTGGTTTTGTAACTGGCTTGGACGAGCGACTGGATTACATATGTCACGTCTCACACGTCATACAACTCTACCGATATGTGTGTCGTAATACATTATATGTTGAAAACGTGCATTTTTTGCGATGTACAGCACATTCATCCATCCATGTCACAAAGGGTCATTTCACCCATACAGTGCTAGTGACTATGGACAGTGTGATATAAGCAATGGGGTTTTCTGTGCCAATTAGCAGCCAAAGGATACAGTGTACGTACAAACTGTACATAGGGCTAAACAATTACGTGTATGTGTATGAAAATACATGCAGTACATGTACAATACATTGTACTTTGTACGCAAAAGGCAGGAGTTACCAGAGTACTATCTTGGCTGTGCTCAAAACTTTGATATTAGACTAGTTTACTCCAACTATATGTGATCACAGAGACTCCAACTCAAAGCATCTTTTGAATAGGATATTCTCCCGCCTGAACCCTGTAGCAAAGGGGAGACTCTGATGATTGTGTGAACATGGGCACAATGTTGTGTACATAAATGAAGCTCACATCACGAGTGGAAAGAGCAATGTCCCTTGCAGCCGGGGTCCATGGCCTGCTGAATGGGCCTGGACGCTCTAGAATTGCAACTCTCTGGTGCTTTCTTTATTAATCTATTTCTAATCATGGGCGTAAATGGCAAAAGTAATGCCAAGCTGGAGAATGCTACATCTGACAGAGTCTTAAAGGAATGGTTGAGACGGGGGTTTAGATTTTAATTTTCTGTGCGATGATTATAAACCACTTACAATATGAAAGAGTATACAACTCCAAAGAAAAATTCCAGATTTATTTCTTGACAGTTGTTCAGAACTGGCTGTGATACCAACCAACACAAAGTATTAAAAACAAAGTGGTCATAATAAAAAGGTGGGTCCCACCTTTCATTAGGACCCCTTTGTCTTTTGATAACTCAGCTACAATGTATTTCAAAACCAATTTTTATCAAATGAATGAAATTTGAATTCCTCATCAAATAGCATTGTCCAATAAACATCTTACACTACAAGTTCTGCATGTTCTTTCATATTTCATAAGAAGTTTCTCATTATCTCAAAATAAGTAGGTAGCCCCTGAAGCCCCATCTCAACCAAAACTATACCTTTCCTTCAAGAGGGAGACATACGAGGGCAGGAGAAATTCAAACTCGAGCAAGAGAGAGGGACATTTTGAGAAAATGGCCTCAAAATGGAGGATCTCCAGCCAATATTTGGAAAGTTGGAGTCTTTATATTCAACCTTCATGCATACATGTCCCTTTAAAAGAGCAATGTTATTCTTGACAACAAGAGGAATAGACTGTTTCTGTAATGTATCAAAATTCATGGATGTTTCTTTTCCTACAACTATTAAAGTAACAAGCATTTCATTCACCTGCTCCCTAATTTACAAAGTTTCTAACATTGCAATTTTGTTGCTATGTAGGGCAATCCTTATGCAAGTATTGCGGTTGTCAAGGGCAAATTTTGTAAACAAAACATATATAGAATTGAATAAATTACAGATCAGACAGTCATTCAAGTTTCACAAGCAGAAAGCTGTAGCACCAACCATTTGTTGCTAGGCATGGCAGACCTCCAGCATGCTTTGGGCTCATTAAAAGGCACTTGATTTAAAAAAAGCATGCACCAAATTATTGAAACAGTCCACTGACACACAGTCTATTGTGAGTTGAATAATCTGCTACATATACAGATGCACATGATACAACTGCTTTGAGTAGTGAGTACAAGTTATTTTTCATACAATGTAACTGTGAAAATATGCATACTATTTGTGTCAACTGTGTGTGGATGACATACATTTATAGATTTATAGAACACATCAGTTTGTCTCAACTCATTTTGGGAATTTATAATGCAATAAATCATTGAGGCCAATCTCCAGACACATTGAGGGAATTTGCAAACACACAGTTCCTCTTTTATCCACTTCTACAAGATGTAGCACTTCCTGCCATAAAAAGACTTCCTACCAGTATAGTCATAATTTTGTGAATGTTTAGAGGTGGAGGTTGTTAAAAAAATGTGGATATCTACCAATCCTTTCCTGCATTTCTGTATTAAGCCTTAAGTCACGAATACGGAAAATAAATGGTGATGTGCTCATTCCTTCCTTTCATATCAATTCTTTCTTCAAAATGAGACAATGAGTTACCTCATGAAATTATTTCCCCAAATTTTCATCTTTTTATGACATTCCTTCCTAGACTTAACCAATAAATGACAGGAAATATGTTTTGGCTGCAACTGCAACATCATTTAACCCGTTGAGGACGAGTCCCGAGTATACTCGGGCAGGGGTCTATGGGAAATGCGTGTTGTAGCAAAATCAGCCCGTCCTCAACGGGTTAATACAACCTGCTCATTCTCTTCAACTCATCTAGTGTACAACTGTGTCTCATGTAAATAGAAAGGTGCACACCCAGGCACTTACCTATGACCTGCCATGCTTTATCACAATGCCATCATCAATTCAATTCCTGAAAATGAAAATTTGTATTGTGATTTGCAAAGCCTAATATTAACCCATTGAGGACCGAGTTTGCTACAACACTCATTTCCCCTAGACACCTGCCTGAGTATACTCTGGACTTGTCCTCAACAGGTTAAGAATCAACAATGTCTAGATAACATGAAGGCCATGGAAATGCAATAGGGATTAGAGGGAAATAGGAAATCTCCAATCCTTTACAATTATTTTCCAGACATATGTGCCAACTGGCCAAGAAGGCATTCCAGTGTGCACGCCAAACAGTGAAAAAAAGCACCAAGCACTGGTAAAGTTTAATGCCAAGTGCTACGCTAAGCTTACCTTCCACAGAAAGCATCACGCTGGTATCGATGCTGATTCCAAAGGTGGTTGCCCGGCAACGGAGGACCTGTCCATGGTAGGCCCTCGTGGGCTGGATGATGATGGAGCTGGTGGCGTCCGTCAGGAGCGAATTTTCGCCGTTTTCCGTGAAGTCCGGACCGCTGACCCCCAAGAGTACCTGCTCACCCTGTAGATACCATGCGATCTCGGAGCCAGGCCTCGTCCCAAGACTCTGGCAGGTGATGGAGGCGGGAACGTCCTGCCTCAGAGTGAGTTCTCCACCGTCTGGTACCGCCTCAGACTCAAACAGGATGTCCACCTGGCTAGGAGGCACTGCAAGATAACAAGACAGAGCATTGCACCTGATTATTCTTCCACGGCTCAGTGGTCAAAAGTAAGAGTGGAAATGGCTCTAAAGAAGACTAGAGAAATGGAATCAAGCAATGTGTAATATTTCTCTTGTCATTCTATCTATCTTATAGAGTATTTTTGCACAGAATTTCTTACTACTACATTGGAATACTTGGTTTACGGACAATATGTAATGGGAGTGTAGCCCAATTAAGAATACAATTGTATATACACATACTTGTATCAAAATGGTGGGAGGAAAGCTGCTGAAAGAGTGGATACTTCAATACACGCTAATATAAAATTATGTGGCTTAAAAGGGGTATAAAAACAAAACCAAAAGTGCTAATACATGTGTACATGTACTTCTTTCAGCTGAACTTGTTGAGGATGAGCTGATTTTGGAATAATGACCCATGCACTTCCCATAAGAACCTGTTTGAGTGTACTCTGATCTAGTCTTCAAAACGTTAATAAATATATTCCAGCTCACCTTGTACATCAAGCAGCACAAACTCTGATAAGTCCGTGTCCAGGGCAGGGTGTGTGGCATCGCAGATGACCCTCGCTCCGTGGTTAAGCAGGGTAGGGGTGAAGGTCACCTCGCGGCTGGACAACTGGAGCTTGCTAACGCTCGTGGGTTGGTATTCCAGGCTGCCCTGGGTCAGCTGGAGGACGGAGTCTGCTGACCACTCTAGACTGGCCGGTGGGTTGGCCCCTCCCTGGGAGGTGCAGGTTATGGTGTAGGATTGGTCAGACACCACCGGTATGTAGGTAGCGCTCTCGTGGCCGGATGGAGTGGTGGCGTCCGACAGGACCACAGATGTCGGGGGAACTATGAGTGGGAGGATTCAAACATCAGATATTGGTGGGACTGATGGAGGACCCCATTCCAGAAACAAGTTTGCCACCTGTTTGCTGATACATCCACAGACTCCTACCCTAAACATCCATTTTAGGTTTAAACGAGAGATACTCCCACCTTATCCCCCTGCAAACTGGAAACTCTGATAGCATGAATATTCAGCCACACATTATAATGTGAGTGTAGCACACATCACAAGAGCCAAGCACAATATCCCTTGTGACATGGGCAGTGGCCCTGGAAGCTCTAGGGTTCAAGAGACACTCACTGATGTTTAATATCTTTCTAGTCTTCCTTTTTTTTTAACAGATATGACAAAACTTAAGTTGGGCAGGAAGAAACAAACAATTCATAGCATTTATGATATCAATCTAGTTTGCAATTCAGGAAAGGCAGTTTTAATGTATGTGTTCTTGACACCTTACTTGCACAGTTTGAACACTTTGTATAAAGAACATTCATTGGTCTGTACAAGAGAGATTTATATAATGGTCATTGCCACATCAATATCATTTTCATGAATGGGCAGAAAGCTATCACACTTTTGTTTGTGTTTTGTGGGGCACTTTAAACAAATGTACATGTGGTTTGTATGCACATAAATGCATGATATCACAGGGTAGTGTTCAGTATAATACACAGAGGCTGAGAAAAAAAAGCAACAACAAACTTTATTACTTACCATTCACTACAATTTTAACATTTGCCTTTGCTGTTCCAGAGAGCGTTGTAGCCGCACACATATACGTGTTGTCGTCCTCGATCCCAATGTTTTGAACTGTCATGTTTCCGCTGAACTTTTCGTCAACCACCAGTTCATACTTATTAGTGTCTATGTTTGTCCTTATGCACGATGACGGACACGTGTAGGACGCGAGCACGGTTTCCTCCATCTGCCACGAGAGGCCGCCAAACTCAAATTCGCCGGATGGCGGGGAGTAGGTGCAAACGAGAGTCACGCTGTCTCCGACCCGAGATGATATTGAAGCGGGTGTCGAGACTGCCAAACCTGCCCCCGAGCCTGCACCATGATAAAGAGAAAAGGGGAAAAAAAAAATTATAAAGACGAAGATAACTTTGCCTCAAGATACAAATGTAGCTCCACACAAGCAAACAATAAAAAAATAATAATAATAATAACAAGGTGAATGTATGTAACATGGGACTGACATTTATGATGTTTAGCATACAAATGTATTTTATAAACGTACTGTAGGGCCTACATGCATTTTAAAGGTCAAATAAACACACATGAAAAATCTGTTGATATGGTTTGGTATTGATTAGAAAAGATAATGATATTTGTAGGGCTCCCTAAAATTCTATTGAACTCTGTTGGTTTGCTTTTTTTTTTAACCATTTCTAAATTTGGTGGTGAACATATGTTTAGTTTTAATACTTGGACTGACAAAAATGTGACACTCTAGCATTGCTGAGTGACACTGTATTGTGAAGGCATATTGATATAAAGGCATGAACACTGTCTCTATGTAAAGAATAACACTCAATGTCTTTGGATTTACACATGTAGTAGTGTGAGCTCTGTCTCATGATAAGGAATACGTTTGTTCTTCCTCTCCAAATGCTACATTGAACAGTGGATTACCATCCTATCATGATCTGCCAGTATGTCAACTTTGCATATATATATCTCAGCATTTTGTATTGTCAAATTTCTAACAGTCATTAAAATGTTATGTTATAATGTACTAACAGTTAAATGCTAGGAAAGAGAGAGAAGGGATCTCTACTCAACAAAGAAAAGGAGAAGAAGAAGAAGGAGAAGGACAGAATATAGTAAGGTGGGAATTAAGGCTGGTAAATTTTAAATACTGATAAAATTGAATAAGATATGTGAGTGTGTGTGTGTGTGTGTGTGTGTGTGTGTGTGTGCTGGTGTGGGGGGGGGGGGTGGGTTAAGACAGGTGATGTTTGGCACTGCAAGAGTGCATGGTTGTTGAGTCAGGTGGTCCAGTATTCTCAGCCCAAAACATTGAGATCGCATCTCTCATATGTAGAGTTTGTACACACATATACACGCTGCACAGTCACAGCAGTACTATAAGAAGCACACACTGAGGTAGAGGGTACAGGGTAAACCACACTGACACTGTGGGGGATGACGAACCCTCAGCTCTCTATACACACCTTGCGCGGTGTCAGATTCAGAGCAAAGTCAAGGTCAGCGCCTAATACCTGGGCAGCAGATATTAAGACACCTGACTGGGCGCTTCTTGGCCTATAACCTACATGTACAGGATCTTGGCTCAATCTACGTGTAAAACCAACCATTATACTCTGTGTGCCATAAAAAATGGCTGAATTATGGTTACTGAGCATTGCACTGTACAAATGTTTGGTCTACACTGTACCAGGTCAGATACTTCTAATTCTAATCGGGTTACCCTTTTTTCTTCTGCTTTTTTTTTCTTTTTTTTGTCTGGCCTAACCATGGTTTACATTGTAGATTGAATATTTTTGTTGTTCTTGTTGTTACTGCTGTCGTAATTGTTATCTTTCTTTCTTCTTTTTTTTTTTTTTGTACAGCCTATTGCCTATTCAAGTGATCATGAAGGTACTTCCAAGTACATACATTACAGTTGTACGTACAGAATCTGTATGTATTATCTGTGCATTCCAACGTAATTGACCAATCATGTACGGGGGCCTACATACATTCTACTACAGTATGAAAATTTGGGCATCGACCCTTTTCCTGCAAAGTGACAAGAGAGCTTCCCAAAAATTTGCCTGAACATCTTGCCTATAGACAACTGTGTGCACACAATCACTTCAACACAAAGAACAGCTAGTAGCAGAAAAGAACAGGTGAAATAAATTTGTCATCTCCTGGCAGGGCAGTGAGAATTTTGTATTGTTATTTTGATTGACGTAATAAGCATCATGTGTAAAACAGCTTGGAGGAATGAAGAGTATGACTTTTCTGTTGTGCAGGCACATGTGTGTGCACGTGTCTGATGTTGGCATCCCCCTATGTACAAATTTCTCACAAGTGTTCTGATCACAAATTATGCCCTGAATATTTCCACTCCTAGATCCAAACACTGTCACACTGAAACACATGTCATATAAGGGCAAAGTACGGTACTGGTACCCTACCCATGGCCCCAGTGCGATCACAGAGTGGAAAAAAAAAATAGTGATGACTCATTTTCAATCTTTATGATAAACTTGGACAGGTGATGAAAAATTAGTAATCGTTATAAAACAAACGGGTCATGAAGTAGTGTAAAGGCAGCCATTTTTGCAATCTTTGGGTAAAATTTTTGCGACCTACACATTCGACCCATCTGAACATTGAATGACAATTGATTGAAAACCTAAAAGACACTGGACAGCTTCTCAATCTTTGTAAAGAAGTGCTATTCCAAATTGTTACATAATTATTACATGTGTGGGTTTACTCTTGATTGATACAAACTGGTAGGGATGGTACTACTGTTAAAGGACAAGTTCACCTTCATAAACATAAGGATTGAGAGAATGCAGCAATATTCGTAGAACACATCAGTGAAAGTTTGAGGAAAATTGGACAATCGATGCAAAAGTTATGAATTTTTAAAATTTTCGTGTTGGAACCGCTCGATGAGGAGACTACTACAGCTTGTTAGTCATATGCGTACAACAGTATAAAGAAAATATAAAGAAAATTCAACATATTTTCACTTTTTTCGCATAATAAAAGAGCACTTGACTTGCCTCTTTCTAAAGGCAGGGGGAATAATATTACCCATAACATTTGTCGGTAACGAGTCGGGGGAATGTGTACTTTTTTCAAAAGATGAAATTTTGTGAAATTCTCTTTATATTTTCCTTACATTGTTGTACGCATGTGACATCTAAGTTATTCATACACTGCAGTAGTCTTCTCATCCAGCGGTTACTGCACAAAAACTTCAAAAATTCATAACTTTTGAACGGATTGTCCGATTTTCATCAAACTTTCAATGATGTGTTCTACTAATATTGCCACATTCTCTCAATCCTTATGTTAATGATGGTGAACTTGTCCTTTAAGTATCTGTGTACAAAATTGTAGTCCTTGAATGAGTTGAAAAATGATGGTGATTATAATTATAGTAGTCTTTTTTTAATATCAAAAGTATGCCATGCCTGTCACACTATGGCACTCCAAGTGTATGAAGATGAGACAGGTCTCTTTTGATAATATTTCTCTTGGTGAAAATGTCACAATTAAAGGCATGAGTGTTACTCAAACAGGTTTCAAGCACTTTCTTGCAAAGTATTAAGAATGAGGTACATAAATTCTCAGTTTCAGAAACTCACTCCTTTATGGCAAGCACTCAACTTTCATAACAATCTAAAAATCTGGAGAATCAAAAGTTCAGAGAAAGCTGATTTGCCCTATTAAAGGGACGGTATAGTTTTGGTTGAGATGAGACTTTAATGTTTTCAACCCCCCCCCCCCTTTTTTTTTGGGGGGGGGGAGCGACATAGTAAGAAACCTCTCATGAAATGTGAGAGAATATAATTGTAAAAGGAATTTAAAGTTTATTTTATTAAAATAAGTTTTAAAATGACTATATCCAAGCATAATTGATCATAATAAAAGGTAAGACCCACCTTTTATGAGGATCCCACTGGTTTACTTTAATTTTGGAAATCTCAGCCATTTCAAAACTGATTTACCTCAAATACACTTTGAAGTCCAATTTGAATGATACACCCTTTGACATTTCTTGAAGTGGTTTTTAAATGCCTCACAAAAAGTTAAAAGCCGAATCCTCATCTCAATCAGTACTATACCATCCCTTTTAAGAGCAAGCATCTTCCATAATTTCAAATCAATTTAAGCCTCCACCTCTAGATATCTCACTGTACCCAAAAATGGTCTATGGGGATTTTACTGTTATATGGGGAACGGATTATTAACCCGTTGAGGACGTGTCCCAATTATACTACTAGTGCAAGTGTCTATGGAAAATGCGTGTTCTAGCAAAATCAGTCTGTCCTCAATGGGTTTTAATAACCTGTAGGGGATGAACTGATTTTGCTCTAACACGCATTTTCCACAGATACCTGCCTGAGTAGTCTCGGGACTCATCTGCAAAGGGTTAAAGGGGTTTGACTGAAACACTCACATGATTCTATGTGGAGGCAGAGCAGTCTCCAGGCAACAGACAGCAGAGGGATGAGGAAGACACGGTGGTTGAAGGAGAAATCCATTGCTGGTAGATGGCCACGCCCACTTGGTGTCAATCAATACTGTCTATTCCAAACTTTTATCCAATGGGGCTACTGATGCAATGAGCCACGCCCACAGGCTGCAGATGTTTCAGTCTTTACTCTGAGGAGCAACTAGAAAATGGTCGTCCCGTCCAGAGAAGGTGATCTACTTTCGTCCCAATATTGCAACACAGGATGAGTACCAATTCACCTCTAATTGTTATCTTTCCCTTTTTCCTTTCTGCGCAATTTCCTGCTCTGATGCATGTACATGCACATGTGCAGTTTGTAGGTACAAGGTCACTATGTTTAGAAAAGGGAAGACCTGTATTGTTTTGTTTTGTTTTCCAATTTTAACGAGGACTCTCAGATTTGTCATTCAAGAGATATAGAGTGAAAAAAGGCAGTATTCCTATGTCAATTTTGTTTTCGTTTGGTTCAGCATTTACTAGTTTTATTGCTAAAAGACTACTTACTTGGCTGAATGTACTTCCCTTTTCGTTTTCTTTTAAATCTCACTGTCTCTCTTCCAGATGAGAGGAAAAAACAATCTCAGTCCCTTTTCCTTGGGATGCTCCTGCGAGAGACACTTTTATCAACTTAATCCTCACTGGTAGACAAGAAATATCATTACACATTTGCTTCCTATGTCATCTTCTTTGAGCTCCGTCAATGCTGACCACTGCAAATAACCAACTTTCCCCTCAGGCTTATTGCCATAAATCGGTGCATGTGTACATGTACTTCCGTCTGAACTTTTTCTTGGACCCTGAAGTTTGATGGTCACACTTTACGATCTGCTCTGGACCGATGATCACATGAAGCCTCTAGAATGTTCTGGCACACCGCCTTCCCCTTCAAGACCTTTACTGTAGTGGGTGTCCCACGATGTCAAGGGGCTGTAGAGAGAACAAAAACAATATTGAGTAATTTACTTTGGAAACATTATTTACAGAATATGCTATGATTCACAGCAATCCAATTTTCATAGCAATCATCATCATCATCAACATCAACAACAACAACACCACCACCACCAACAACAACATCAACATCAACATCAACAACAACAACAACAACAACATCAACATCAACAACAACAACAACAACAACAACAACAACAGTAACAACAAAAATGTCTTCACAAGTTATTACATTGATGTTTGATACCAGACATGAAAACACCAAAAACACATCGTTGTTGCTTGGATAATTTGTATTGATGTTCATCCAGGAGTTTATAAAACAATTAGTGAAGATGACTTCATGAACTAGAGAAGCACTCTGAGAGCGCAGACCTCCGCCAAGCATGCAGCTTTTTTCCACCACTGATCTTGTTCTTCCATAGAGATTTCAGTGATTTCTACCCATACGTACTTACAGTACGCGCAATAGAAAACGCCCGACGAAAGTGCGTCCAAATTTCGTCCCAACGCTTTTAGCGTTGTTGAAATTGCCCGGGACGTTTTCAACGCTTTTTGCGTCCAGACTTCATGGACGGAATTTGGACGAATTCAATGAAATCCCCGAACGCTTTTCTGATCATGTGGACGCTTTCAACGCTTTCAACGCTTTCAACGCTTTTGTCATGCGTGCGTTGCGCGCGTCTACGGCGGATATGTACAGCATTGTAAGCCGACCCGACCCCTTGATTTTGGTCGCTTCCCACATTGCACAGGACAACGAATTAGGCGAATTTGACGAATTTTACAAGAATCTGTAGTAGTTTACTCCATCACGGATCGCCAGCATAAGTACCGGCAGTCTAGATTTAGGACAATGTTTACGTATTTAGCGCAATTGTTAAAGCACTGGGGGGTGTTTCATAAAGCTGTTCGTAAAGTTACGAACGACTTACGAGCAACTGTTGATCAGTTCTTGTGCTGAATTATCAGAACTGATCACCAGTCATTCGTAAGTTGTTCGTAACTTTGCGAACAGCTTTATGAAACAGGGCCCTGGCCCCATGAATCAGCCGTCCCATCTCAGACGATCCGCGCACTGGGCGGGAGCATCGCGGACTTGCTGCAAAACTCGTAAACTGGTTTGAAGAAAAAAAAAAGTTCAAAATCTAAACTAAATGGCAGCCAGCGCCCGGTTGCTGGTTTTGTTTTGTTTTGTTTTGTTTTGTTTTGTTTTTTGTTTTTTCCCCGTAACTTAGCGGGCCTAACCCTAACGCACGTACTCAGTATCTGAACTAATCTCGGATCTTCTGAAGCCAAAATTATCCTCAAAGAGTATAATGCATGTTTATAAACGATTCATGTGCAGTGAGAGTCAGTCTTGTGAGCAAAATACATGTATAATTCGTTGATGTTCTATAGTTTACTTCATATATTTTTTTTTTCACCTTAAGCTATGTGTTCCCAACAAAAGCATCGTGCAGGAATTGAAGAGTAATTTGGCATAGCAATTCGAACATTTATTACTGTTTTCACAGCGCCTATATTCTGGTAAATATTACGAAAAGATGCGCCAGTATTTTCGAGATCGTTGTAAAGATTGTATTGGAATTTAAAAAAAAAAGAAATACATTGTATGAAAGCTTACTACTATAGTGTTATTATCACAGATCAAATTCCTGGTCGGTCCCGAAAAAAAATTCAGTTTTGTGTTTATATCGGGATCCCCGTCATTAAATTCAACTATATATTATATATATATATATATATATATATATATATATATATATATATATATACATTATTATATGAAATACCCATATGTATAGCATCGTGTGCTGGAAGTCGCCCGATTTCCCAGTATAGAAGCCTTTGTTACGTCATAAACCCCTCAGCTGCACTGCGCACTTCGCCCTAGCAGAAACTACAGCACACACTTTTATAGTGCGCGCATGCAAACCTCAAATACGCACAGCCTGAACTCCCAAGTTCATTGACCCTACCTGCCAATATATCAAAATCCTTCATAAATTCCCCAAAATTCTCGGATCACTACCAAAATTAGTAATAATCATCTGTTACTTGTATCATTCTAAAGCTTTCCTGCAAGTTTCATCCAAATCCGTTCAGTACTTTTTGAGTTATTTTGCACAAGGACAAACACACAAACACACAAACCAACGGTAACAAAAACATAACCTCCTCCCTTGGCGGAGGTAATTACACTGTTGCCATTGACAATGCCCTGTACATTGTAATTCTTTCTGACAGATTCCTCATAATTTTCCTTTCCTTACAATAACGTTAAATGTTTTGTAATGAGATGATTGAAACATTCCCTACAGCCACTTTACGATACATCCTGAAAAAGCTTAAAATAGAAGTTTTGGGGTAGAAAGTGAAACAACTGAATGTCTGCTAAGTACTTCCTGCTCTTTTTGATAAGAGGACATGAATAAAATGTCAATGACAGTATTGAAAAAATAAATAAATATAGACCTCTTTGCAGGTCTAACACTTAAACTGTCAATTTTTATTATGTGACTTGGTCTGCAAACAATAGTTTTATAGAAAATGAATTAGGGTGCAAAATGTGACAAGCATTGGGTATGTACACGAATGGACCCTAATTGATTCCATGGTGGGGCCTTGTATTTTGAGGAGGAGACATTCATCAAAACCTAGTTTCATACACTTCAAAATGATAAAGTTTCAATTAATAGTAATGGCCTTATTAGAGTGATCATTCCAAATTAGTGCCTTTTTGGAAGATTCCAGAATATACAATATGTATTACTCATGGCCATGATATGCAATGTGTACGTGCATATTGAATGCAATGCTATCAATCCAATGCCAGCTGAAGGAAGTGACTGATAGCATGCAAACACAAAATCACCTTCTACAATAAGTGTAGCTGATGAGGAAATGAATTATTGAGGAAATTAGACAATCTATTTTTCAATCATTAACCTTTATCGGATATCATTTCAATAGAGTTTGCAAGGAAATGTTATCAAAAGCTAGCAAATGATTAATTACTGGAATAGTGTATGTACTTGTAATGGATCACTGTCCTTGCATTTTGAAAATTCAAAATTGACAATGCTAAATACAAATATTTCTGCAGCATTTCATGAGCATTTTAAATAACTGTTTTCTTTATAATTTACAATATACAGTATTGTATTACAACCTGCAAAAATAGACAACTCATTCTCTTTTCTTTTGCCATTGCTCATATTTTGAGTCTACAGTGTATCTCTACAGGTACATATAAATAGAAACATATTTTTTATAAACACTTTAATGATAAACAAGAAAAATGTATTGATGTTTGCTACTACAGCAAAAACATCCACACACATACCTGCTGAACATTTGACAACTTAAAAACACATTCACACTCTTGAAATAATTGGGTGTGCAGATACACCCGTACACAAAATGCCTGCCCACACAGCCTTCAAGTTATACTTCAATGCTACATGTACGCTTAATATCGCTGTATATCCTTTGATCTGAGCATTCTCACACCCAGCAAGCTCTCACAGAATGCCGGCTTCGAAGCAAGACCCTGGATCGTGGGAAAAATCCATGCCATGAATAGAAAAATGCGGCAGAAAGAGCGGCAGAATAAGACGAGGAAGAGATTGCAGGTGAGAGAGAGAAAAAAAAAGAGAGGAAAAGAAAAACAGACTTTGTGCCATTTGCAAGCCTAATGTGTGCCCCACTACCCCAGCTTTGTTTTTCTTTCTCTCTCCTACTCCATTCTCCCAGTCCTCTCAGGTCAGCAGTGTCTGCCCTACGCTCCCGGGGTCTTTTACCCCTACCTGCTGCGGAGGGCAGCTCCTATGGGTCGTGGAGGGGTGCAGAACATTATCCGTGCAGCGTCGCTCACGGCAACCGCATCACCACCACCACCACACTCAAACCCGGAATAACAGTCCCATGCATATCTCTATGTTTGAAGAGACCTTTTTTTTTTTTTTGAGTGAGATACAAGGTGAGATTCTTTTATAGCAACCTTCTATTTAAAAGAATCACAGAGAGAAAAAAAAAAAGAGGCAAAAATTTGGTGATAGCCTTAGATTCAGACTTCAGGATTTGGCTTGAATATAAACACATCAAATTAAACAGAGGAACAGACAAAAGGAATCCCAGATCTTCCAACCCATAATAACTCCTTAAAGGGATTGTATAGTTTTGGTTGAGACCTAATTTCAGGTTTCTAACATTTTTTTTGGGTGAGATGATAAGAAACCTCTTATGAAATATGACAGAACATGTAATTCCATGAGGAAAATTGATGAAAATTGGTTTTGAAATGGCTGAGATATGCCAGAGCGATTCTAATAAAGTGTGGGACCCACACTTTTTTTTACGATTGCTTTGTTTAACTTTGTTTTTGGATGTTTCAGTCATTCAAAACTCGATTTTCATCAAATAAACTTTGAATTCCTCTTAGAATGGTATGCTCTGTACTATTTCATAAGTGTTTTCTTGGTATCTCGCAAAAAGTTAAAAGCCCAATTCTCATTTCCACCAATACTGTACCATCCCTTTAAATCCAAGAAATTATTCTATAATTTGGTGCTCTATCTGTTTATCAAAGTTCTTAATATGCATTCATACTACTTCATAAAAACAAATAGTTAAGATATCCTTTTAAATTGATCACATTGCTTTTCACATAAATTTTTCAAAAGCCCCCTAATTGCAAAATCTTCAACTGAACCTTTATTAGGCGACAAATTTTGGATGAAAATTGATCGCCATATTAACCCTTTGAGGATGAGTCCTTAGGAGTATACTCGGGCAGGAGTCTACAGGAAATGCGTGTTGTACCAAAAATCAGTCAGTCTTCAATGGGTTAAAATCAAAACTATGCTCAGATTGGAAAACTGGGACCTTTTGGTTGAGATGCCATTGACTTCTACTGGATTTCTTTGACAGGAAGTCCGCTCATTCCAAACCTGTTCAGGGGAAGTGTCGGCACTCTGCTAGCTGGCAGTATCTCACGGAGTCTGACTCAAAATATAAGAAACAACAACAACAATTCCCTTCCCCTATAAAACAGACTGAAATTTAAAGGAAAAAAAAACATACAAACAAACCCTTGAAATAAAGACCACTTTTCCTGTAGGTATAAGCAGATGGAGCCAATTTTGCCCACGCCAAAAATCGCCATTAAATGCTGGATCAATTTCGTCTGATTGATGAGAATTTCTAGAAATTCTGATTGCTCAGGGTTCCCTTATAAACAGTGTGCCCATGAATGCCTCATCACTGTGATAATAATTTTTGCTTTAACATGATTGCGTGTAGTTTGGGTGAAAATGCCGGAAATTACAAATATATGGACATTACCACAAACAAGTACATGTATGAATATCATATTAAGCAGAACTAGAAATTTGGCTATGGGGACTGGTCTACAAGTGTACAAGCTTGTACCTCTGCCATATTACATGGTTTTCATGGTTTTGATAACTTGCAATACAATGTATGTCATTTACCCCCCCCCCCCCCCCCAAAAAAAAAAAAAAAAAAAAAAAAAAAAAAAAAAAAAAAAACAGTTTGTCTCTTCATTATTTTGATACAGTCAAACCTGTCTTAGCAACCACCCGTCTATAGAGGCCACCTGCACTATATGACCACTAGTAACGATTCCCTTGGAGAGACAAAGCAAACATGTCAGTAGCGTCCACCTGTCTGTAACAGCCACATTTTTTTTTTTTGTCTCCCTTGGGTGGCTTTAATACATAGAAATTGTGCAAGATATACTTACAGTTATCATCATTATTATCATGAATGTAATGATATAAGCCTACATATAGTACAGGTCAATGGTGGGTGAGATGTGAGGCAGTGGTAGAAGTGTAAGATCATATCAGGGTAATACCCCTCAATTACCCCCCCCCCCCCCCCCCCTTGCTAAATGTCGGTTAGTGATAAGGTTTAGAGTAAAGATTAGGGTGAGGATTAGGTTCAAGATTTGGATTAGGGGCAGGGTCAGGGGAAGGGTCTGGGGTACAACTGTAATTGCCCAGGGGTTAATTACCTGAGACCCATGTATCATATCAGCTGACATTGATTATGACTAGTCACTGACATGACTGAAACTGCTACAGTTTGTACGTACGACCATCCGTGCATTGAGAATTAATGTTTTCTGGGACGAACACTGAACTACACGCTTTCTACAGCTCAGTCGGTAGAGCACTGGGCTCTAGCATTTCAAAGGTCTCGGGTTCGTATCCCGATGAAATCCCATTTTCTTTGCTCATTTTTTCCACTAATAAATCATATTCATTTCTGGTCAGTTTTCTTCTGTTTGCTTTTGTTACAGTTTGCACACTTTACTTCTCTTTGGGTGTGACAAAATATTAATAAAGATTTTAATTTCGGTAACTTTCTTTTTCTGTGTCTGATTTCAATGAACATCCTTTATAATTGGGCTTATGTTTAGTAAAATTCACTCATCAACTTGATAACACAGGGGAACGTAACCTCAAAGAAGTGCTCAGAGCAAAAATTGTGTTTCGTGCAAAATTTCTCAACACAAGATGAAGTCATTTGGCGGGGTCCACAGACAAAATATTTGTTTGGTAGTGGGCACTGCACTTATCTCACTCTCCAGCAGAAAGTACTCTTCTGTTTTACCCTCAGGAAAATCTAAACACATTTAATTTCACTAGGGGCTATTTTGAAATTACTGACCAGAAAGTGATTGGTTAGACAAACTTCTGGCTGCTGGAGTAATGAACACAACTAGGGTTCATGCACTCTTGAATGAAGTACTGAAACCATTTCCAGTGAGGTCACAATGGTACTTGGTACAACAACGGTGACACGACATTTGCTCCTGGATGATTGCTCTGGGCTATAGTTGTGGCAGTGTGGTTTACAGTAGTTTGATGTGAGAATTAGGATTAGGGTTAGGGTTAAGTTTGTGGGTAGAATTTATGTTTGGCTTAGCATGCAGATACTTCATGAGGACAACTATTACAGTCTGAGCCAATGTCCTGGAACCCAAAATATCTCTTGGTGACCACAGATTATACAAGAAAAATAAGAAAAGAAAATCAACTCTTGGGCAATTCCGCAGTTAGATGGACATGACATGGATAAAAGAAATGTGCCTCTTTATCTTACTCTTTAATCTAGGTATCAACTAATGCCATGGATGTTCACCAATCATTAAGGTCTTTCAAATGCAGTAGATTTTATTTTTCGTATTTACTGATTTCGCGAGATCTAAAACCATCATTTAAAATGAACATATGGGACTAGGGATGCTGAAATTTACTTAAATGCAAATTACAGTGGGTTCCTTTGAATTTTTTTCCTCAAAGTTTTGCTAAAGGGTAAAAGATGAATACATTTAAATACTCCAGAAGTCATGTGACATTCTGTCAATTACAAAAGGGTGAAATGACCTGCGGAATTACTCCGGACAAATGTAACGTTACTAACCGTAACGTTACTAACCATGCTTTTGGGGGTCTAGCTAAGAAATTATTGGTCGAACTGCTCAAAAAATTTGCATGAACATTAGTCATGATGCAATAATTGAAATTAATGCAACACTTTGTTTGAAGTAACCTGACTTTTTGCACACTTTTAGTTTCAAGATATTGATTTTTTTGTCATGTCCTTTTTTCGTGACGTTACTAACCAGCCCTTTAAGTTGCCATAGCAATTCTAATATTTATTGGATTGTATTCATTCTTTTCTGTATCATAAACCTGGGAAAGATGAACATGTTTTTGACGTAATTTTGACTTGAAATCAATAAATGGTAATTTAGTAGTAAAAACAAATATCCAAATTTGTTCAAATGTAACGTTACTAACCGCGGAATTGCCCTCTTGGACTTGAATGTTCATCCATTAGTCATGACAAGTACTGGTAGATTTTGCATATTTTGCTTTTTTCCTTAAATGCGTTATTTCCTTTTCCACCATGCGACCATCTTTTCCAGCATATCTACATTGTTAGTTGTTTTACTTCTTTTCTACTTTAGTTCTATTGTTTTTTCATATATTTTCTTCTAAAATCAGATTTACGGTACATATTTCAGCGGCATCATTTCCCCCGTAATACTGTAGGTCCTAAATGCTATGTCCTTGTAGATAATTACAAGCATTGCTGACCAAATCTGAGGTTGATGGAGGAGCCATGATGGAATATATGCAACATATTCCTCATGTCCAAATGAACTGACAGGTACAAATGGACTTTAGCACAATTTACACAATCAATACTTAAAAAAAATGACAATGATGAGAATGAGGTTACAAACTTTAGTAAGAAAAATATGCTAAATGATTGTAATGATGATGGTTATTATTGAAACTACACGGCTAATGTAATTTCTGACAAAAGTATTACCATGGTAAAATGCTCATCACACAGAGTTCACGAATTTGAAATCACCTATTCAGTAAAAGAGATTTTGTCCATGACACTAGAAACACACACACACACACACACACACGCACACATAGAATTGATCTTATAAACTCTATAATATACATGCAATGCTGGAAGACTTTAAATACAAGTGGCCAAGTTGAGAAAAAGTACTGTGACAGTGACTAATGACGAAGGTGATTATACAACATCGTGACTGAACTTATGCCTACAGCTCCGTTTCCTTCTTTAACAAGGTATTCAAAAATAATATACAATCAAAACTATAAGAGTAAAACATTGTCACCTTTTCTGTATACGTAGAGCAAATTCTCACTCTTTCTCCTGTATGCGCCCAAACCACAACCAGCTGAAATGCATCGGATTCCCCCAGTATTCACTGAAATGTCATTGGTGGGTTCATGCATAGAGACATATCAATGCTTTCTGTCACTCGATTCCCACCCCTCCACACAGCGGAGATTTGATAAGACTCATCCACAATGAATGAATGAATGACCACAATAAATTAATGGTGCAGTCGTTCCATGCCGCTGGCCCTCAGACAAATGCACATTGTATTTCCTCTGCGATCTGTCTCGTATGACTCATGGATTTACGTGGGTGACTGAGCTGCTTCGATCCGCCGAGAAACCCATGTGCACTAAGAAATTTCCCATCCTACGGCAGCCTGCAAAACATGTTCCTACAGTCTCTAGCAGGCAGTGTCTTTGTTATTACCATTTGTGTGTTTTGGGGTCGCGATTGGCACAGAAAACCCCATAGCCTTGTACATGTTATCCCAAGTCCCTGACACAAAAAGGTTACAGACACTGATTAGCCCCATTTTGGCTTCTTCTTCATACTTTCTTCAATAATTGTTTACATAGACATAATTCATCTGTCGTTATTACCAAAAGGTTTTTTTTCATAATCACTTTGAAGTGAAGCAAGACAAACACGCACGAAATGAAATGAAAGTCCTTGAATTCCATTTTCATGATTGTCTCTATACTAGTTTGTAGGTGATGTCATCCATTTATATTGTGCACAAGAAAGGTTGTCTGCAAGAAAGGTTGGCTGTGTACATGTTCCATAACAAAACAATAGCAACAACAAAACACACACACACACACACACACACACACACACACACAGAATGGTACGTACCTACAATGTACCTCTTGGCAATGGGTCTTTATTTGGTACGTTCTGTGAAAAATCTAAAATGTATATTGATGTAAAAATACTTCAATTACTGCAAAAATCTCATTGATAAGATGCCAAGAGCATGAGAAAAAAAAAAAACTACATTGCCAAACCATAAATCAAATTCCCTATTTGAGGTACACAGATGTACAGTGGCCAGCATTTACATGTACATTCCTCAAAATACAGAACTTTCTGGCCATATTGTACTAAAGTGACAAATCCAGACGAAAAAGAGGAAAGGTGATGATAAAGGCTGAGGTTTCAATTAGAGAACAACATTTTGTGGTATACCACAGCGGAATCATTATTAAGTGCCCCAAGGGGAGTATTCCTCTTTTAGCATAACTCACCCCTCTCATACCCCCTCACCCCTCCCATACCCCCTCACCCCCCCCCATACCCCCTCACCCCTCCCATACCCTCACCCCTCTCATACCCCCTCACCTCTCCCATACCCCCTCACCCCTCCCATACCCCCTCACTCCTCCCATACCCCCTCACCCCTCCCATACCCCCTCACCCCTCCCATACCCCCTCACCCCTCCCATACCCCCTCACCCCTCCCATACCCCCTCACCCCTCCCATACCCCCTCACCCCTCCCATACCCTCTCACCCCTCCCATACCCATTCTACTGATATTCTGCTCCTGAGGATTCATAATCTTTCAATTTTGTTTGTCATACACACATATTTTAGCAGACGAGTAATATACAAGTTCAGCAATTAAACCTTTGACGAGTCCCAATCACTTCGGCAGGTGTCTATGGGAAATGTGTGTTGTCCTGTATTGCAAAATCAGTCTGTCCTAAAGGGGTTTTTCAACATGTGCAGAGACTCCAACTCTCCCGTTTTCGACGGGAGATCTCCCGCCGAAAACCCATTTTTGCAAAATCTCCCGTTCTCCCGCTTGAGATTTAATTTCTCCCACCCAGGCTCTTTGTCTCCCGTTGGAGAGGATTTCTTACTTACACATGTATTTCTATCGTACTTGTATGTTGAAAAAATAAGCCTTACATGTGTAGATAGCACCAGAGAGCATCTGGAACCCTAGGAACTTCAAGTTGGAGTCTCCCGTTTGCTCCGGGTTTCAGGCGGGAGAGTCTCCAGATCAGAAGGTGCTTTGGGTTGGAGTCTCTGCATGTGTGCAAGCACCAAACATAATATTATATTATAATTGTAGGGCCCTAACCCTATAAAATGGACACATTTTTTATGGCATTTTACAATTGTATATCAATGCAAAAACAGCAACAATATGATATTATCAAGGGGCCTCCCTGTCCCTCATGTCTTAACCCATTGATGACAGACTTGTCTTGCTACAACACGAATTTCCCATAATACATGTACGTAGGAAGTATTGACATTTGCCCCGGTATACTCGGGACTCGTCCTAAATGGGTTAAAGTTAAAGTCACACCTTTTGGTTGACAAATACATCATGTATACAGCCTGAATCAGATCGAGCAAAATTCTATTGGAATAACCTTCTGGATTGAGTTCCCGGTATGCTTTTCAAAAGCTACATACAGTGTACATGTACATCATGTACTTTGATAAACAATATTTCCATGCAGCAGTGCACGAGTATCTTGACAAAAATAAAACATGCATCCTGTATCTGAGTCAGACATGTTACAAGGGAGTTCTTGTAGCTGTCTGAGTAGGGATTATAAAATACAGAGTCCCTAATCCCTTTTGTATCAACTTGGCATATTAACCCATTGAAGACGAGTCCCAAGCATACTCGGGCGGGTGTCTATGGGATGCAGGTCATAGCAATATCAGCCCATCCTCAGTGATTTAATATGTACGCAAAAGAATGCGATATTGTTATTCCCTTTTAGCAAGTTAAACTCCATATTAACCTGTATACTCGGGCAGATAACTAGATGGGAAATGCGTGTTGTAGCAAAATCAAACCGTACTCGATGGGTTAAGGTTATCTTTTCTGTTCGAGCTGTCAGGGGAGGAGGATTGGTTGAATGGTATTGCAGACAGCCTCGTACAAGTTAGGAGCAAATTCAATTGTGCATATACCTTAATGCAAATTTCGGCACGTGTACAGGCTCAAAAGATAATAGGAAAGCGGAACATTATTCCCCTATCACTGCTAGTTATTGGCACCTCCAAGGTTTGAAATCGGCCTTTCTTTGAGACAAATTATCCCCTTCCCTGCCGTAAACATGAGAAACTGTCCTTTAATGCAGGACAGTGTCAGATCCGTATTAATGGCTTCCACACTGCACAAACACAGACAGCATGTTATCATATGGAACTAGGAAGATCAGAAACACAAACAGGAAAACTGTAATAAATTGAATGTGACCGCAGAGCGGCAAAAGGACAAAAAACAACTGACAGAAAAATGGCTGTAGAGCCCACACTTTTTATTGAGACCACCCCCACCAACTCCACACACATTTCTTCCGAAGGAAGAAAAAATAAATTTAGAAGGAAGTGATCGTTCTGGCTTTGGGAATCTCAATATGTCAATGGTATTTATTTTACAGGGGGAATAGAAACTTAATGTAAACAACTGTTCAGTAATAATCACAAAAAATGGTGTTAAGATGATGGCAATGAGCTCTAAAGACATACTTTCAAAATCATAAAATAATTTCTGTCATAAGGAAAACAATAAACCAAAACAAAGATGCGAGCTAGCATATCGTATATCCATGCATGTTTAGTAATTCAATAACAGACTTCATCTGAAAGTATGCAAACCAGCCCCTCCTGAATGTCATCCAAGTTTAACCTGTTGAGGACGATTTGATTTTGCTACAACACGCATTTCCAATAGACACGCACCCGAGTACACTCGGGACTCGTCCTCAATGGGAAAAACAAGCATTGAAAGTGTGTTTTCAAAAGTGCGATTCACAGTGATGCAAACTACAGTGGGATACAATTCCTTGAGATTTGCCAATCGCGATATTTTTTTCGTCTGAGCCTTACTAAAAACACACATGCTGGTATAACAATGTGTGCATAAAATTGATTACATAAGGGAGAAGTTTGATTTTATTTTCTCTAAATTTTGGTAAATTTGTTGAGACATCTTTTGTCAAACTACCTGCAGAATGGGGTGGAAGAAAAAAAAGGGGGGGGGGGAGTGAGTACAGAGGATGAAATGATTAAAACCCACACATAGCTGTGAAACGCCACTTCCTAAATAACATTGCCACATCCTGTCTCCGCCATAAACATTGTACCTACATAAAGCTACATCTATTTATAAAGACACTGTTTGTAAAGACCCATGCAACTGAATTTTAATAAAAAATAAATGCCGTGGACAAAAGTAATATTACTCAAATTGCAAGATTATGCTGACATTAATTTCTTTGATCACAGATATCAGAATTTATCATCTTGAGGCAGAATTCAGTTGTATTATAAAATTCACATTTACTGTAAAAGTGGAAATTTTCGAGGTGTTGTAATTTTCGCGCATTTCGCACAACCAAAAACTAGTGCGAAAATAAAAGCACGCAAACATTTTGCTTGTCATATGTTCCTGTGCATGATGTCTTGATTCCGCGGAACTAAAAACATGCGAAACTCTTCTTACCAGGCCAAGCGCGAAAAATTAGTTGCGCTAAAATATCCACTTTAACAGTATATGCATACCCTTCTAAATGTGGATGGTTGTGGGTATGACCTAATTCCTTCTATGGGCACATGTATTACACTAACAGAGAGGGTAGGGTAGAATAGGGAAAAAATCGAATTATGGCTAAAACAGGGCTCCACACTAACTTTTATTTATGGTTACCCAAAGGCAAACATCTGACCTTTTTTGGTGGCCCGATCAGGCCACCAAAGTCTTCATTTCTGAAATTTTGGTGGCCCGATGTGCATTTTTGGTGGCCCCGGGCCACCAGGCCACCATTAGTGTCGAGCCTTGGATAAAACGTATCTGAGTTTCAAATGTTGGTGGTGCAAGAAAAGTAAGAGATAACTGAGGAAACAAAAAGAAAGGGAAACAAATGGCAAAATATGAAACACCATTGCACCGGATTCAAATATCACACAGCTTTACACCAAAGCTGGACATCATAAAAGGGTACATGGCACACTCCACAAATGTGCATCGATACCCATTAGCCTGCAGTTTGAGCATTCCAATGAGGTTAGAGAGGATGACACCCACAATGCAATAAAGGCTGGATCATCGAAGGCAAGCACCTTTCGCAATATGCGGATAACAATCACTTTGGAAGCTGGGATGGCTGCATCATCTCCATGGTAACATTCTAACAAGACCTTCTATCACAAAAAGTCATGAATTTTCAGGAGAGCAAAACAATCTGTTTTACTTTTCTAATTTTACAGCATTTTTATCTTTTTCAAAATACCATTAATGCTGCAGACACATAATGCGGAAACACTGTTCTGGATTACATTAATTATTGTAATTAATATTTTAAAACTCAAATCTTGATTTTGATATAAACAAACTGAGTTAAGATATTTTTGAAATATGCCAATTGATATACAAGGTTTTGTCACCCCCGAGACGTTATGTGTACACTTCTAGTCATATCACACATTACATACATCTTGTACACACTCACTAACACACGCGCAATGAGAAAGGTAGAGGAAAAAAAAAAGGGGTAGGAGAAAGAGAGAGAGATTTATCTATCCATAGACCCTGTGGTAGGGTCCATGGATCTACAATGTATGGAAGGTAACAATCTGGCAAAAGGCACAGTTCATACGTACCCACAAATGTGAAAGCACCAGCAGAGCCTAATGTCCTTTCAACGACAGGCTGCGAACCTCACCGCTCGTGATCTGCACATAAAGATAAAATTGGAAAGAGAATTGAGTGATCTGTCAGCGATGTGGGACAATCCGGCAATCCTGCCACTCTGCCGGGGTCTATTCCTGTCGCTAATTACGCTCTGCTCTCAAACAGACTAAACATGGCTGTCTCCTCTGGAGGGACCCACACAACATCCTCTGTAGACTCACAAGGCTCTGTTCACACTGCCACTCTGGAGATATCATTGCCATGCTTGCAAAAATTCATCAAGTGCAAAGATATTTAATTCCAGTTTCTATTCAACCTTTTTTTTTTCTTTTTTTTTGGTCAGCAATTAGATGCATATCTAATAAAGCTCATGGTCTTAAATCAAATTAAACATACAGTTGTACTTTCATATGAAATATATACCAAGAAGAAACAGACAAGGGGGATTACCAGGAATCCCCCAAACCTTTTTATTACCCGAAGGCATTATTACATCTAGAAGAAATGTCATTCGACATTTTCAGTTTCACAGATACCCTCTTGTTACAACATACTTAACAACACATGGATTTATTGTTAAAGTTGAATGTATTACAATCATCAGTGACACACATTAAAGAGACCACAAAACAATTCAATTGAGATGAGAAAGAAAAATGACATCAAAGTTCATTTGATTCCACACAGCTGATTTATTCATTGCTAAGTGAATGGAAAACACATGTCATTGTCATTCCATTTCATATTGCAGAGATTGAGTGTGAGCCTGATTTGATCATACAAGAAGAGTACCCCAGATGTGACTTAGTTTGCTCATCGCTTTCTTCCAACCCCAAATTTCCACCCCGAAGTGCTTCTGATATGTCATCAGCGTCTGCTTCAACTTGCATCAATTTTAATAGAGAAGTGAGAGCAGGGAGTTAACATTGGACAACCTATTTAGGTTTAAAGAAAAATATGCAGCACAATTTAGAAACAAACATTTATCAGGTCTGACTCATTTAATGCTCATCAGATTGGAAATATCATCAATCCCAACCAATACTGCAACCACAAAATGTTATGCCAGAGGGTTAAAAACATACTGCACTGTATATGGTTCAAATAGTTACTCATTGAGGACGAACTGATTTTGGTATAACAAGCATTTCCATGGACACCTGCCCAAGTTTACTAAGGGACTGTCTTCATTCTTTTTATCATTATTTCAAACCAGACTGTGGGGGGTGGGGCTGACTGGAAAGAGGTTCCTGGGAGCATCAGGACAGGTGGAAATATCACTGTACTTCCTATTACCCCCTGTATTCCACTGTGAATGTCAACTTTAACAGGATTGAACAAGGGTTGTACAGTAATGTTCTTGACAAAGGAGGTCATATGGTCAAATGATTGCGATGTAGCAGCACCCCGGGGATTTGAGCAGAAAGGGCTAAAGGAGGGATGCAGAGGGAGATGCTAGTATTGCAAGGTAATGGGGGAGGAGTGATATTTAGGAGTAAGGATGAAGGGTGAGAGGGAGAAGACACTGGGCATGGGGGTGGATTGGGGATGAAGTAAAATGAAGATGATATGGATTGAAGTGGTAGGAGGAGTAGGCAAAGGGGGTTAAGGATGGTAGAGGAAAGGGGATGGCATGAAAGAAGGGTAGAGTTAAAGAAAAGAATGGGAAGAAGGAAAGTGGGTGGATGGAAGGAAAGTGGGTGGATGGAAGGGAGGGGTGGTGGTAAAGGAAAAGGGTCACAGAGGAAGGGAAGGTGTTGTTGAATGGTAGAGTGGGTTTGAGGGGGGTTGGGTTAAAAGGGTAGGTGGGGTCGAGTGGTAGAATGGGATGAGAAGGAGTTGGGGTTGAAAGGGTAGATGGGGTTGAAGGAAGGGGTGGTGGTGAAGGTGGTGGGTTTGAAGGATGTGTGGGGTTGAAGGGGAGTAGAGGGGAGTGGTGGTTGTAAAAAAAGAGAGTTGGGGCGCGGAGGTGGCCACCTCCCTAGTTGGGGTGAGAGGGAGGGATGGGATGATGGTGAAGGGAAGGGGTAAAGTTGTAGCGTGGGAGGGGTGGAGGTAAAGGTAAAGGGTGAGACTGAAGGAGAGGGAAGAGGGGTGGTGAAAGGAGGGGTGTGAGTATGTTTTGAGGAGAGTACATTGTAGGTGAACATGGGATGTGAGGTATTGAAGGTGAGAAGTGGTATTAAAGGGTGTGTACAGTTCTGGTTGAGGTGAGGATTTGGCTTTTAAAGTTTTGCGAGATATTCAGTAACAACTCTACAAGATGTCAAAGAGCATGCAATTCTTAGGGGTATCAAAAGTTTATTTGATGAAAATCGGTTTTGAAATGGCTGAGATATCCAAAAACAAAGTGAAACAAAGAGATCCTCATAAAAGGGCGCCTGTTGCCTTTTATTATTCTCACTTTTTTTGATATCTCAGTCATTTAAAAACCAATTTTCATCAAATAAACACTGAATCCTTCTTAAAATTAAATGATCTTTCATATTTCATAATAGGTTTCTCATTATCTCATTTAGGAATGTTGTAAACCTGAATCCCCACCTCAACCAGTACTGTACAGTCCCTTTAAGGTGGAGTGGGGATTGGGTGATGGGAGGGGTGAAAATGGAATTGGTAAGGAGTGCAAGAACAAGAGGGAAGGGGATGAAGTTTGAATAAGGAAGAAGGCTGGAGGTAAGGGGGACTGGTATCAGAGCTGGAAGAGGCAGGGGAAAAATCTACATGATACCTTGAAGAGATCATCAGATCTGAAGTGCAGGAGATGAGGGAGCATGACAGAGGAGTATGATGGTGGGGGGGGGGAGGGAGTGGAAGAAATCCATATTGAACAGATCATCAGATTTGAAGTCTGCTTTAAGAGCGCTTTTGACGAGGTATGATGGTGTCTGGATATCCCATCATTCCTTTCAAGGCTCATCCGAAGCCAGGCGCATCATACTTTTATGGTAGGCTGGCCTCGTACCCCGTTTCTTTTCCCAAGCACTCCGAGGGTGGCTCGGTGAGATTAGAAGACATCTGTCAGAAATCAAGCCTCTCTCAGTAACTTGCAATGAGCCCTGACGGCACACACCAACATTACATCAAGCAACTCATTTCCTATGCACATGTACACTGGGTTTCCTGCTTTTACTTGCTTCCCATTCCTAGCACGAACATGGAGAATGTAAACCCACTTAAAGGGATAGTATAGTTTTGGCTGAAATAGAGTATTCAGACTTTAACTTTTTGCAAGATAATAAGAAACTTTTATGAAATATTAAAAAGCATCAAATCTTATAAGAGGAATTCAAAGTTTATTTGATGTACAAGTCATCTAAGAAATGGCTGAGATATTCACAAACAAAGTAAACCAAAGTGGTCTTTCAATAATAAAAGATGGGTCCCATCTTTTATTAGAACCTCTCTGTTTTTACATCTCAACCATTTCAAAACCAGTTTCTATCTTTTGGCATTAGTTGACTAGTCTTAAACATGTATAATTGTATACATTGTATAATGTGGAATTCAAAGTTTATTTGATGTAAGTCATCTAAGAAATGGCTGAGATATTCACAAACAAAGTAAAACAAAGTGGTCTTTCAATAATAAAAGATGGGTCCCATCTTTTATTAGAACCTCTCTGTTTTTACATCTCAACCATTTCAAAACCAGTTTCTATCTTTTGGCATTAGTTGACTAGTCTTAAACATGTATAGGCCTACATGACATTTTTCAATCCATCATAAGCCTATTTGGCAAAATCATAAAAGTTTTCTGCTCAGATACTTTAATATAAATGTAATCAATACTTTGATAATAACGATGTGAAGGTCTTACATTTGTACAATAAAAAAAGATAATTTAGACTGAAAGAAGATTTACTGTTCACACACATTTTATAATATTACATCTCCACAAAGGCCTACATGTAATTATCCCTTAACCCACTGAAGAGTAGTCCCAAGCATACTCGCATGGTGTCTATGGGAAAAGCATTAAAGCAAAATCAGTTCGTCCCATTTTGATGGGTTAATTATCCACTATGACACAATGAGGCAAGTTCATTGTCCACACATGAATACAGTAGCTTATGACTCACCGGAAATGCTTGAAAAAAATAAGAGAAAAAAAAACACCACACAGATGAAAGTGGTACATACAATGTGTATTGATAACATAAGTTCTATTTTGTTTAATATCACTAGACTGCCACTACTTTGTTTTCTTGATCATTATCACAGCATTCCTTGCCTATTGTAATTTTTTGATGGCGGTAATGATCACCTTTAACTCATTATGTGCCATGCTCGCATGCCCGACTCAGTCAACGGCCTACCAAGTTTGCATATTTTTAATACTCACACGCACAAACCTGCCCAAAGCAATCGATAAATCAGCAAATGCCATAATACAACCAAAGCCTCTCAGTCGCTAACAATCCAGTTTCTCACCCATGTGCTTGCATTATGTAGTGATTTGAATATTAAGTGGTGTTCCTTATTAATGCACATTTTCATATAAATTGTAAGTTTCTTTCACTGTTACATGCAAAAGCCATGATACCTCAGCATTTATTGTAGCTACTAGTCATTTGAGTTTTGACAGAAAAATAATAGGGGCCTGATAGATTGAGGGTTCATAAAATTTACATCAAAGCAATGCTAGGAATTTGCTCTACAACTTTGCACATTGCATGTTTATACACATGTACATAGTCAAGAATAACAATAAAACTAGATAAAACATGCAAGTTACATGGAGATGAAAATCAGAATGTTTTTCTAAGGCATGCCTGCATTGGAGTCTCAGAATAATGCGGCACACAAGGGGTATACATCATGGGGCATCCAAAAAAATTAATACAATTGTCATTTCTTTATCATTATGAGTACTACTAAGTACTACTATTTATAATATTATCAATTAGCAGAGCACTATCAGTAACATCCCTATAATTATCCAAAAATTATTATTATTATTTTTTTTAATGTGTAAGAGTGTGTCATCTCCAACTCAAATGAGAGGTCTGATCAATGGACCTAGAGCAAAACAGGGGATGTCATTTTAAGGATCCGACATTCATTAGTACTAATATCATTTTAATAATTAGGGCCTACCACTTTGATTGCAACCATCATTGCCATTACTTTATCATCATCATTTATCAAATAATGATAATAGTGATTAATGATAATAATAATAATGATAATAATAACAATAATAATCTTTATTCTTTATAATCATTATGGATATTACAGCATTATCTTTGTTATTCAGTTTTGTTAGCATAACCATCATTGCTCATTACAGCATTGTTATCATCAATTTTACACATTTTCACAAAGTACTTTACTTTAAAGGGTCATACTGATATTCTATATTACACTGTTTGTTCTTTTTTTTTCATTTTGACATCCTATCAGAGATGAAGAAGACATTCACATCGTACAATGTTTACATGTTTTCTATCAAAGCTGTATGTACAGTGTACAATAGTACCTCGTTAACCCGTTGAGGACGAGTCCCGAGTATACTCGGGCAGGTGTCTATGGGTAATGCGTGTTGTATCAAAATCAGTCCGTCCTCAACGGGTTAATGTTATAACGAGGTTGGAGAGCATGATACCTGATACCTGATATACAACATGTAGCATGGTAATTTTGCAAGACCCATGCAGGGGCAGATCCAGATATTCCATAAAGAGGGGGTGCCTTTACATGAGGGGGGGGGGGCACACCCCTCCCCCATTGTTTCTTTTTATTTCTTTTGTTTTAGCAAAAAATAAAGAGGGGGGGGGGTCCTGTGCATTCCCCCTGGATCTACCAATTTACCACTGCTTTTATATTCTTCTATATGGGCATTTCCACGGTAACTCACGTTACATTTTGAACTCAAAATTAGGTTGTTGAGATCAATATCCTTAAAGCCTAATTAGTGATATGAGTTACTATATGTGAATGAGTATCATGCACCTCCATCCTACCTCACAGCAACATTACATCCACAGACTCTTATGAGAACTATGAGAAAAAACACTACAAATGTCGGTAACTCACGTTACATAATTTGGACATGCAAAAATTTGGCATGTCTTATATTCAAAAGTTTCCTCAAACAAGAAACAGAGAGACTTTAAAGTCTATTGTGTCAAAGTCATGGACTAACAACATACATCACCGAGTATGGTAAAAATTCAAATTGTCTTACATTCTCCAGGTATTGTCATGTGAAGCGGTAACTCACGTTACGGTAACTCACGTTACAGTTTGTCCACATGATCACAAGACGATTTTTTGTCTTAATAATCCAAAGAAAACTTACCAAGACAACTTTTTTCACAAACAAACTTCATGAATAATGAATCTAAATTGATTTGAACATTGATCTGACAGTAATTAATCCCATATTATCCATGAGATTACCAAAAGGCAGGAAACTTTACATTTAGAATACCAACTTGAAGATAAATTTCATTTTTAATCGAGTCGTTTTCCAAGCTTTCATTTGTACTGAGACAAAAATTGTATTCAACAAAATGATATGAAACAGAGTCTATTTCATTAAATTACACTCTTTTCCAGTTAACAAATGCATCAGAAATTGAGGATTTAATTGAGAATTTGATTTGATTGTTTTTTTATTTTACTAGATTTAAATGGATTTCAGGCTATCTAGATAAAACAAGTCATCCATAAACTATTCCATTTAATACACTGAGTCATGAGACTAGAGACCTGTACATGTAGTCTGTGGAGAGTTTAAAGGTTCAGAAATGAAATATTTCAATAAACCTTTTAACTTTTAAACAATGCAATTTATATTCCAATTATTTGATAATTGTTTGAATTACTCAATAATCAATTGTTTGTATGTTTGATTTGTTTACAAATTCTTATACGAACTGGTACAGAAATTAGACTTGAATTACAGAAACTGCAGATAAATTTTAGTTATCTGCTACCAGTATTGATCAGTTTGATAAAACATGTTCATAAATGTTTTAGCCTTAAAAAACAATGGCTTTGGTCTATGAAATGTCAAGTAGCCATTATTTGAATTGTACATACATGTAACAAGTATATACCAGTATTTTCTAGAGTAATCAAGCAGACTGAAGCAGTAAATCCCAATGAAAAACATGAAAAGTAAACATTTTGTGATCAGGAGGCTAACTATTAATATCACAAAATGTTGATAGTTTGCTTTAAGGTACATGACTGTCCAGCTCTTAAAGAAAATGTCTGATAATGAGGTTCACATTCAACAAGTTTTTGGTAATAGATCAGCATGTAAAGTAAATTATAGTAAACATGGAAAAGTTTCATTGTAGGATTTTGCAGCAATATAGCTAAAACCTCAGAGTAGAATAGTATAAAACACATAAGCGTGTCAAATTCACAATGTTCAATTCTCAAAAATCTCAGAAAAAACAGCAGGAAGCGAGCTCCAATCTTAAAATTCTGTTCATGCATGTAAATGTTTCAGCCTCATAAACAATGGCTTTGGTCTATACAGGTAGGTATAAACTATGAAATGTCAAATAGTAATCACTTGAATTACAAAAACAAGAACTTTTCAAGAGTAATCATGCAGTGATTATCCCAATCAGGAGGCTATTAATAGTTATCACAAACTTTTGATAATTTGCTGGAACAAGGTCCATGCAGCTTTAGAAGAAATGTCTTTTAACAACTTTCGTAACAGATTTCGTACCAGATACATGCACTGTAATATTAAATAGTAAATATGGAACAGTTTCTTTCAGAAGTTAACATGTGATGAACATGTGTAATTAATACATTGTACATGTAGACCAGTTGGTTTGGTGTTGGAGAGAGACCAAGAGAATAACAATCTACTGGAAATAGAATCTTAATACAAGAGTTCAGTAATCATGTACTCATTGGTTACTTACAATCACAACCTTCATATCATTTCTTGGTATTAAAGAAAAATCATGTCGGTAACTCACGTTACATGGTAACTCACGTTACAATTTTAAGACCTCTGCTATGAGAATTTGAAGCAAAGACTATAAGTCCCATCATATTTCTTGGATGTGTGCTGCATAGTTATTTGATAATCCAAAATACCATGTCTCAGTTGGGCATAGTAAAATTGCTAGGTTAAAAAGTTCATGTTTCGGTAACTCACGTTACAGCAGCTTCTCGAGCTATGTAAGAGCACGCTGGTGTCCAAAGTACATATCTTATATCGAGGTCTCCACTTTATTTTCTGCTAGATTAATATATTTTTGATTTGTAAAACCAAACAAAGTTTGATTTGAGCCTCAAATATAAAAAATAATCACAAAGAGCAACAAAAATGCATTTTTAGGGATTTTTAGGTAAAAAAATGCTTTCTGGCTTCCAAAGGTATAAAAATGCACAAAAGGGAACTTTTCTTAAAGGTAAAGTTGGTTTCACACACTTCAAACTATGGCTAACAAAGTAAGATTATCAGTTGTCCTGAAATATGCGGGTAAAATTTTGGTGGTCATGTCGCACAACTCACGGAAATGCCCATATAATTGGATGTAATATAATGTAAATTTTAGTGGTCCAAAGATATGATGAACGGTTAATCAGCTGTATTAGAATTTCAGAGGAAGAGGAGAATCATCTTACGTGTATGTTGATGGTTCAATCTGGAGATAAACTTGATACCCAATAAATACGTTAGGCACATATACTATGTTTTTGTTTGGTTTTTTTACCTGATCTCAAGCATCATATTACCCCAGATGTGTAGTGTGTGGGTCTATTGGAAACTGACATAATGTTACACTTAATGCTCACAAATGTGTCGGCCTACATGTTATAGAGCACAAAAGACAGCTGACAATATGACGTGGCATACTTATAGCTAGCTCGCTATACGTGGCATGAGAACTGAAATAAGGTAGTCACTACAGTGTATCTTCTATTGTAAGAGTACACAATGCTGTTCATGATGCTTCACTGATATTGAAAAGGTTGAACAGATGTAAAATCTACAGTATAATGTTGAAGATAAAGTAGGATCCTTTGTTTGCTTTTGTTCTGTTTTGTTTTTAATCTTCATGCACATTGTGGCCATCAGTTTATGTCATCTAATGTATTTTGATCATCGGTCCAAATTCCAATCATGCAAGATTATTACATTTTTTTCTTTTTGAGGACTTTTACAAAATCACTGAGAATACATTATATTTTATGTGATCCCTGTTTCAAGTCACACTTCATAAAAAGAAAACAAAAATGCTCAAAGACATATTAAACACACTATTCAAAATTTCTCTGCTTGCAGAAATTTGTGTACTAGGCCAATTATTCTTCATATTCATAATAAGATGTAAAAGACAACCATCTATTCACCCGTTGAGGATGAGTCTCGAGTACACGTATACTCGGACAAGTGTCTATGGGAAAGTGTGTTGTAGCAAAATCTGTCCGTCCTCCAGGGGTTAAAGTTTGATGATGTATGCTAAGACTGCTATGAATGGATTTTGATATTGCAATGATGTTGACTGAAAAGATTTGCATCTAATGGCCCCAGTCAGATCCACACCATTCCTCTCTCTCTCTCTTTCTCTCTCTCTCTGAAAGTAGACATCTATGAACTACTAAACACACAGTGAGGATTAGTCATCCGGTCTGACTCCTGGGGAACACATGATTAGGGCTAGACTTGAGTCATGAGATTAAAGCCAGCCATGATTGCTTTGACAGGGCTGTGTATGTTCTGTGACACGCTTGATTGGAGGGCAAGAGATGGAGAGCAAGAGAAGAGAAAAAAGTGTGTACATGGTGGTGATGATGGGGATGACTTTGGCGACTCTCAAGCCCCGTTCGTACTGCAGTTATGATCCTGTGTTCTCCAGTTTTCCCCCTGGCAGACGATCATCTAGAATGAACACAGGATAACATTCCCTATCACAACACAAAGTGAGGAGCTGTATCATTTATACACAGTAACGAGCCTCTCATAGTGGGGTGGGACCTACACTGTACATTACCATGGTTACTATGGTCATGAGCGTCTTTTAATACAGGTAGGGCCTACATCACTTCACTGATTCATTCTTGTAGTAGTTCCAACTTTAAAATTGGATGTGAAATGAAATGTTCTCCTATCAAAAACTGAACATAGTTTTTGATGCAAGATTAATTATGAAATCATCTCTCACAGAGCAAGAATGAAGTAACGGATAATGTCTACTTCAGAAAAATTTAGAAAACATTTCAATTTTATATTGTAAAACAACCTTGTTTTGAGACCCAAGTCTCAGCAGCAGAATACAGGTGTATGTATTGTGGGTTTCTGGGGGCAGATTAGTGTGGAAGACTCTTAGTTTGCAACCTACGAAAATTTACTGACAGTGACTAATAGCACAACCTCCAGAGGGGTTCCCGTCTTCGTGCTACACTATAGGCCTACATGCAAATGATGTAAAATGTAGCCTGATTTTTTACTCCAATCTCATGCTTTGTTCGCTCCCCATTTTGTGCAAGGTTAATCTCACAACCATTTAAACTGACGAGGGGGACACAGTAAAACCTCAGAAAATTAGCTTTAATATCGCATGTTTGTGCTCCGTTGATGCTCAGTATGAACGGGGTAAGAAGTATGTGACTGATTACTATGAGTGTGCTGCACATTAGACAGCATTATTTACCTATTCTACCACTTGGGTGGTATACACGCAGAATGCTTTCAATCAATTTCCAGTTGCTGTAATGAAACATATCCCTGTTCTTTCAATTCTTTCTAGTACCTGCCAAATTGCATATATTGCTGTTGTGTGATCACCGTATACATGCAATTATGGACTGAAATTCAATTTCACAGTAATCTGATTCCAAGGTTGATGTAATACTGGTTGGCTATAATACTTTGAGACCTACATTTTCTCACCTCTGAATTTAACTAACAAACTGGAAAAAAAAAGAGAGGCTATATTGCATCATCAACACTACCAGTTCAGCTATGAGCTTTCAAAAAATAAAAAATAAATAAAGATATGTAACTTGGGATATAGGCCTACAAAAAATACCTCTTTTCAGATTCTATGTCACATGGTTACACATTGTTAATATGACATGAGCTAGTTTTTATTTCATACAACTATCACTTTGAGTTTATTAAACTTTTCTTTCTAATGACGATGCAATCTTTCAATATGAAGATGCAATAGAACAATCTACTCACTTGAATAATCCTATCATTCTCTGTTTTGATTCACTTCTTTCCCCATGTATAAGTGGTTTTGTTGGTTTTGTTTTCTTTCTAATGATGCTGAGCTACTGAAGAATCCTGTCCTCAAGTGTGAACACAGCAGGAACAAGTGGGAAGAAAGTTATCTGATCAGATGACAACACATAGGAAGTGTTTGGAGGAGTATTTTGTCATGAGGAGAGTTTCACTTTCACCACCATGTCTGGGATCTGTCCCAATATCTGTCCAAGTGGGGGATTCTCTCTCTAGTCTGACTTCAAGTCACTTTCTTCTTTTTTTTGTGTGTGTGTTTAATTTTTTTTTTTTTTCAGAAGGGCGAGGGAAATGGGAGGGAAAGGGGAGGGAAAGGGGGAATTTTTCACTTGCTCGAGCTTCACTTCTAGTCTTCTCTTATAGATCCTCTATCTATTGATCTATAATAGATGGCTCATATTTGCTGTCTCTTTACCTGTTGTGGATACAGACCACAAAATCTGGCAATGGGCACAAAGGTATGATTCACTACAATAAAGCATACACTAAACTATAGAGTCATAATGTATTCATACAGACTTGCACTATTGTGAATAATCCTCACCAACTCCCTGCCATGTTTCTCAACAACTTGTTTCCCATGAATGATGTGTACAGGGGGGTAACATTGAATGTTTGATTAGGATTTTTTTTCTGCATACCTTCCAGCATTACTGAGCAACACACACACAAAAATAAAGTAAAATACAATAAAATAAAATGAAATAAAATAGAATAAAATGAAATGAAGTGAAATGAACTGAAATGAAATGAAATAAAACAAAATGAAATGAAATATAAAATAAAATCAAGAGCACTCCAATTTGAAAAAACAACAACAAAAAACAAACTACACATAATTTTACAAGTACGGTACATATGAATTGGAATTTGAAGGAGACCTTGTAAAGATAAAAACAGATGCAGATCTACTGTGAGTATATGATTGTAGATGGAAGATAGATAAATACAGTAGGTTCTAATAGAGAATGAAAAACAGAAAGAAAGTGAGCGAAGGGGAGAGAGCAGGTACAAAGGTCGTAATATTTGAAATTCCTATAAGAGGAGAAGGGAAAATAGTGTGGTAAAATAGAAAATGACGTACAGGAAATAAAAGCAATTTCCATCACAATAAAGAACAAGCTGCAGGAGAAAAAAAAAAACATTCAAATCAGTTTGGAGGTCTTGAGCAAAGTTTATATACTGTGTGTCACATGGTAACCTTATGAATATCAGTAAGGAAAGTTATGACTGTGCAATTTTTCTGTTTGATTAACTCACGGACATGCCATTTTTCAAAATGAATTATACATAAAATACAAGAAGAAATCGAGGAAAGTTCACAGAGCTTTTTTTTACTGAGCCATGGGGGTTTCAAAGGTGTAATTTGGAAGCTATAGAATTATGTATTAACCCATTGAGGACAGACTGATTTTGCTATATAACATGCACTTCCCATAGACACTTGCCCGAGCATACTCGGGACTCATCTTTAACGGGTTAAAGATTACACCATGTACCAAAATAGATTGGCAGCGTTAGGGGAATATAGGAAAATATATCTGCTGACATGAAATCACATGGCACCATTGCAAAATCTTCAGGATCATGCTGCCCCTTTCTGTTTTGATTTTGAGTCTACATGTATATCTTTTGGGGTACAGCGGGAGGAAACACATGACCCGGCTAATGACGACAAATGGAGCCACTCTCCTCGGGAATGTTTCTTTTTTCCTTTCTCTCTCTTTCCCTCTCTCTCTCTCCAGTAAGTAGGTATAATTGAAAGTGAAAACATAAGCACGTGAATGGTATCATTATCATAACATGATCTCTCGAAGTGAATATTTCCACCCCAGCTTTAACAGCTCAGGAAGTGAATGTTTGTTGAATCACCTGCCTTACATTGTGAAGTGCTTTCTTCCTATAAACCACAAAGAAAGTAACCAAAGTTATCAGGTTAAATGCAAAACTTGACCACCCACTCTATATTATGGATCTGAAAGTCATCAAAGGAATCAATCATCCATACACTATACATTTGCTTTCATATAAAATCTCTCAGAGAAAATACTTGATTTCTCTGGCTACTGTCTTATCTATTTAAGAGTGCAAGTCAATTCCTTCCGTGAATTCACCATGGATTTTCTTTCCTCTGTACTGGTCTTGACTTGATAAAATATCTACATGAGGTGTGAACCCTTTGGTCTCCAGCATACACTGTATTTTTAGAGTAATTCTACATTATGTATTTAACAACATCTTTAAAAAGATGGGTCTTCCCTTTACTTGCAGACTTACATTAAATTTGTAATTGTGATTGTGAGAGGGGCTAATGTGGGAAGAGAAATCACCCTGCACATCTATGTAATTATGACTTTAACAAATGAAGGAAGGTGCTCTGTAAAAAATTTACGAAAGATGGATAATAATCATGAAATCTTTTAATCCAAAATATAATACAGCCTTCGGTTGCAGGGGAAATGGGGGGGGGGGGGGTATTTGACAGATAAATAATTCCATGATGATGGATACAATGCATCAGATTGTCCCCCCCCCAAAAAAAAAAAAACAAGGAAAAGTAGAAATTACGCGGTGCGTAATATATGTCCTCGCCGGAAGTAGCATTTAGTAGCAAAATGTACAATATAGGTAAAAAGATGAAGGTCAAAGGTCAAAGAAGTCAAAGGTCAAAATTCTATGTAGAAGTTCTGAAGCCCTCACCTAGTGCCATCACATAAAGCAAACGGAATCGAAATCGGGTTAGAAATGGCGAAGGAGTAGCATTTTGTAGCCAATGTACAATATAGGTAAAAAAATCAAGGTCAAAGGTCAAAGAAGTCAAAGGTCAAAATTCTGTATAGAAGTTTTGAAGCCCTCACCTAGTGCCCTCACATAAAGCAAACAGAATCAAAATCGGGTTAGAAATGGCGAAGGAGTAGCATTTGGTAGCAAAATGAACAATACAGGTTAAAAATCAAGGTCAAAGGTCAAAGAAGTCAAAGGTCAAAATTTTGTGTAGAAGTTTTGAAGCCCTCACCTAGTGCCATCACTTAAAGCAAACGGAATTGAAATCGGGTTACAAATGGCGAAGGAGTAGCATTTTGTAGCAAAATGTACAATATAGGTCAAAAATCAAGGTCAAAGGTCAAAGAAGTCAAAGGTCAAAATTCTGTGTAGAAGTTTTGAAGCCCTTACCTAGTGCCATCATATAAAGCAAACGGAATCAAAATCGGGTTAGAAATGGCGAAGGAGTAGCATTTTGAAGCAAAATGTACAATATAGGTCAAAGGTCAAGGTCAAAGGTCACAACTGAAATTCTGTATACAAGTTTCAAAGCTCCCATGTAGTGCTATCATATAAAGCAAACAGAATCAAAATCGGGTTAGAAATGGCGAAGGAGTAGCATTTTGAACATTTTGATCACACACGGACGGACACACGGACGGACGGACGGACACACGGACACACACACGTACGGAGCCCGTTTCATAGTCCCCTGCTCGAACTCGTTCGGCGGGGACAAAAAAAAAAAATGCAATATGGTTGAGACCACTACATGTGTCACTTTCTTTGAAATACTCCAAAAACTCTGAAAGCCTGTAAAGTCCCTGCATGTACAGAATTGCCAAGTATGCCATCATACTTTTCAGTTACAATGGCTTACAGAATAGCACAGTGTCAGTATGGTTGAGCCATTTTAGTACATTGACCTTTAGGATGACACCTGTATGACAAGGCCTTTACCCCCAGGGATGGCACTGTATTCTAGTAACAGGTGCCAAAAGTTTGGCTTTAACCCTCTACAGGCCAAGGCCTCAAATTGCCAATGGCTTTGTATGCAAACAAGTTGGTAACGTCCAGTGATAATGACAGAAAATGAACAACTTGTTGTAGTACTTAGCAGCAAGATGTTTATTCATGTACTGAATTACTGTGGTATTAACCCATTGAGAACCGGCTGATTTTGCTACAGCATGCATTCCCCGTAGAGCCCTGCCCGAGTATACTTGGGACTTGTCCTCAACGGGTATAGAAAAAAAAAATGTTATTGGCTGGCACCATTCTCATTTATTGGTGAAATACCACTGGTGAAAAAAAAAAGACATTCTGCTAACATTTGGCATCATGTTCATTTTACTACAAACTGACATTGCATATTACAGCATATTAAAGATACATGTAGGCCTACCCTGTATTTTACCCTCAATGTGAATGCACCTATACAATTGTAAGGGAAGCTCTCTCCCTCTCTCAGTCATATTTTCCTTTCACAGTGCCTGAAAGTGCAAAGTAACTTTTGTTCACTCCTCATGTCCTAGCCCACTGACACGAGTGTCTACAATTTACTTTCTTCTACAGATTAATCTCAGAAAATGATTAAAACTGTAACTAAAACACAATAGAAATAATCCATGGTGAACCACAAAGAGCCACAGCAACATTAAATTGACCACAAAACTTTTGCAACCCTTCAGTGTTTCAAATCTGTGTTAGTAATTATACTGCATACCAAAGCAGCACAGCATGGGAAAAATTTTTATTCATTAGTTTGTTACAGTGACATTAAGTTTTTGATAAGTCCCTTTAAATGAGGAAGATGGAGGAAATGAGTAGGTCACTCTGTGGCAGTGGCCAATGTTGACATAAACTTGATAAAGCGTAACAAGTAAACCAAAAGAAAAAGACGAACCAAAACTCACCCATCCCTGAAAAGTGCACACACACTTTGCAACAATCAGCCAGGAAATGACTGTCATTGGCAATCAACCTGCACTCTCAGCTCGGCTGGTATACCAACTCTACCGCGCTTGGAAATGGATAATTGCTCCATTGTTATTAAGGCGGCACGAGCTCACAGCACGCGACACCAATATCTGATTTGACAGGCGCTACAGAGAGAAGTGAATTGGTGCCGAGCTTCAATCAAGGCGGTCTCATAAACTCATGATTACATGATTATCTTCGCCTCAATCGGTGTCGGGATATGATTCTGGCTTTATGCAATGAACAGCAACACCATTAACACTTCCTCACCCATGGATTTATTGACAGCATGCATTGCTATTAAACAAATTGTGCCTGAGCCTCTCGTGCACTAGAGGCGCAAAATAGAAAGAATTATAATTTCCATGCAGCAGACATAGTCGCACTGGAAGTATTAATTGGTGATACTATACAAACCGTTAAAGGTATGAAGTATAACCATGCAATGACTCCCAATCCCTATCCTTAACACTATCACCATACATATCATTAGTACTGCTTCAACTAATTACTACCATTTTAGTACTGTAAAACATGATATATTCACGGCATGAATATTTCGCGAATTGGAGCCGACGGCCTTTTTTGCAGCGTGAAATTTTCGTGAACTGCCACTGGCATTCAATGCATGTAGTGTAAACAAGAACTTCCGCGTGCATTTTAATTCCGCAAATCTTGGCGCTCACAAAATTAATGAAATTAAAATGCATGCGAAAATTCCTCGTTTTACAGTATGTTTACACTGTACATGACAGCGACAATTATCTGCTAAAACAATGTTCAGTTTAGCAGTCATAGCCCTGGATTATACAACTTATGCGTAATCTTAACCTGTTGAGGATGGACTGATTTTGCTACAACACATTTTTCTGAAAGACGGTGCCCAAGTATACTCAGAACTTGTCCTGAATGGGTTAAAAGTGTATTCACTGAGAAGTGTTTCTAATTTACCACTGGTCGATCCCCTTCACAATGGCTTTAGTCTTCACTCATACCAGGCAAGCAAAATATTTAAGTGAACATTTTACAAGAACAGGAGAATATATTATCAAGACCTTTATGAGCAATATCTCGCAGATCTGTGCTGCACTTCCAGGGGGTGATCGGCTTGCAATATGAAAGAAGGGGAATCAAGGAAGCAACGAATGGTGATGAGCCGCTGCCTGTGTGGGGAAAAGTGTCTTCACCCCCTTCATTGCACTCAGATGAGGGAAAAGGCTACTGTAGCCCTTTCCTTGATGTCCCACTGATTTTTTTTTTTTTTTTTAACCCATTGAGGATGGGCTGACTTTGCTATTTCACGTTTCAAATAGAAAATGCTATGCTTTGGTATACCCAGGGCCAGTCTTTATTCGGGTTAAAGGATAGAATTACCACATCTTGTCTTCAAACAAACAAACAAACAAACAAACAAAACAAGAAATTCGTCCATGGTGATATTTAGGCTTTTAAAACAATGTGTGCCTTGCCATCAAGAAGAAATTCAGAAAGATTAATTATCATTGACACATACAGATGCTGAGCGAAGCACAGCGTCTCACCTGAACTGATATACAACGTGTACCAACCGAGCTAGCAAGATTTCTGACCATCTGCATGCATGGTTTACCACAAATTGTCCCCCCCCCCCCCACCCCCCCCCCCCCCCCCCCCCCCCCGACAAAATGAATATTTAAAAGGGAGAGAAGCCAGGAAATGTCCACTGTACCATGTTATAAAGCATGTCTCATGAATACATGGGCCAATCAAGATACAAACACAAAAGACAGAGATTTGGGTACAAACCTTTTTCAGACAAAAAGTCTTTCTTTTTTAACCCATTTAGGACGAGTCCCGAGTATACTCGGGCAGGTGTCTATAGGGAATGCGTGTTGTAGCAAAATCAAACCGTCCTCAATGGGTTAACAGTATAAGTGTATGGATGCAGTAAGGACGATTCACTGCCTTCTTTATTCTTTATTTTATGCATATAAAGCATCCCTGCAAACATATAAAATATTCTGTATTTTAAGACCTTTAGGCCTACACATTTTGCAAAACCTTTCCATTTCTTGCCATTTTTTTTCTGACACATTACAACAGTTTCACTCTGGTTTAATACACTAGGTGCTAAACCCAACCATGTTGAAATGAATAGAACATGTTTGTAATATTCTAATTACTGGTCAGAAATCCTTTACGGAAGGGAACAAGTGCCAAATAAATAAATAAAAGAAAAATCATGCAAGCTCTGTCTGTTCAGATCCTCTTGACATAATTGTGTCCAGCAGAAGTAGAGAAAGGTCATAATTATAATGAGAAAACTGACACTTACTGTTCTGCAATATTGTCCCTCTCCTCAAGAGATTGAGATAAGCCACTGCAGTCCACTACCAAACTCACAGAACATGGGGCACTCAGCAGGAATCAATATGAGACAAACCCCTCCAATTGGATTCCCCTACTCCAAGAATCCTATCAAGTTCTGGACGAAATACACCTCCAGTAAGCCTTGAAAGGGTGCACCGTATCCAGTGAGGCTGGCCGACAAAATAGGATCCGATACCAACAACCACGACTGCCCCAGCACTGGGAGATGCACACCAAGCCCGTTATGACGTCCAAACTAATCCGGCTTTAGCTGAGCAATCCAATAACAAGAGTGAGAGAGATATCATGGACATGAGGTCTCCCTTCCTTTTTTTTTTCTTTCCCTGTTTCCTTGTGTCTCGTTATTAAACTTCTCTCCTACTTTCTTCACTCCTCCCCGCACGTGGCTTTAACATAATTGAGCATAGGTCATTGATGATAAGCCTCCGATTCTCTCCACCACTTTCCCTGGGAACGTTCAGCTCAAGCCCTTCAAGCAATTGTGTTTATCGCAGTTTCCGCAGACAAGAACAGATTCTGGGGGACCTTCGGTGATAGTTGTCCAGAAATGACCAAAGCCGTCCGCTGCGAGCTTTACGGCCAATGAGCGGATTCAAGGACTGCCAAGTCGAAGCAACTGCTGGCAGTGAGCGTGAATATGTGTCCCTGCAATGAGGCAAGAACACAGGAAGTGGGCGCTAAACACTCCAGCTGCACTCTCCCCCCCCCCCCCCCCCCCACCCTCGTCTAGCAGCTGAAGCAGGGAGGCACACTGTATACCATTATACGTAACACCTAACAGACAAATATACAGACAAACCACAATCTCAACTGAAACCTTACCGGTACCGAAAAAGAGTTGATTTCTGTTCCCTCTCAAGTCCGCCAAGTTACATGAAATGAGTGTGTGTGTGTGTGTGTGTGTGTGTGTGTGTGGGAGGGGGGATAGTTGTTTGAAATGACAAATATGTATAGAGAAGAAAAGCAAACACTGTGAAAATGAAACAGCAGTGAAGGCAGATAGTGGGGTGGGGGAGGGTTTGGTGGAGCCACTGCTAGACACTCTCATTTCAAATAATGGCATGAGGATTAATCATCCCTTGTGGTCATGGCATGATAAAAGGCAGCTCCCTTTTTTTTACCAGATATACTGCACCTAAACCACAACATATGGTATGTATGGCCAATGTCATATAAAGAACTGTAGATGGTTTCAACACACAATCTATGATCTTTCACAATAAATATGCTCTTCTGCATGTCAACTAATTCACAATAAAACCATTTTCGTTTGTACTCTGACTGCCTTTATTGTTCATATCATACATGTACATCATGAATCATTTGAATCAATACAATCTAAAAATTGTAAAATGAAATGTGAACTTTGTTCTAGAGACAGAACTAACTTCCCCTTTATCAAATGTCTATGGCATACCAAATGAAAGAGAGTCAAAATTAATTCTAACATAAATTTCATTGACTTAATTTTCGGTTATGTCATCGTTTAATATGTTATTCTCTCTATGCTCATGGACCCACAGACATTCTCCAGATATCAGAATGTCAATATCAGGGCCTTAATGATATCATGTCAAAACAAACTATGGGGATGAGTTACTGTGGCATATTATTAAAGTCACTTATCCTCAAAGACCTATGGGTGGAATATAAAATCCAATTTGTCTTTGAAATACTCCATGTATAGTTATTCTTTGTTTTTTTAACACACAGACAAACATTCACTCAATTGAGTATGACACTCTGGAAGTACATGTAGTATACAATCACATTGAACATTTACTGGATTTACACTAGACAGTCAATTGAAGGAGTATTAAGAGAGGCGAATCAGGGGAAAGAGGAGAGCCCTCTGGCAAAGACTTATCACTCTTTTTACAGGAGCCAAGGAAGCAGCTTAGCAAAATCTCATTATCTGATCCATCAATATATTTGCAGCTACCACGTACTAATATGGAACAAGGATAATCCATTCCTCTACAGAAGAACAAGAGCAAACAATCAGGACTTCCCTTTTAAAAGGAAAGCAAAGTTTGCATCATGTCTGTTTGTTTGTCAGTTGAGATAGGTATTTCTCTATAATCATATTTTTGCATGTCATAAGCTCTTTTCTTTCTTTCTTTTTTCTGAGGGGATCGAGGGGGAGGGGATTGGAAAGGCAACTGAACAAAATGTGCATCGCATATTTTATCATGCAAAGGTTATGTTCACAGGCTGTTCCTAAAATCTAAGTTTAGGTGAAACTTACACTTGTAACTCTTGATGACTTGCTTGTAGTTAAGGGCTGTGCGGACGCACTCAAAAGTTAGTGATCTTAAAGTTCAGTCATTAAGTAGAACCACGACACATCTAATACCCCTTTCAGGTAATCGCGGTTCAATTATCCCCATCCAAATAATGCGGATGAAGTAATAAAAATCGCGTTCATATATCCCTTGAAGTGCGCACTACTTTTACGAGCGCCCGTTCATATAACGGTGCGAAAGACGGGAGTATTTGTCATGGTTACTGCGCATGCCTCTATAATGACGTAATGTTTCCGGTGATATTATATTATACTCACGTGTACATGCACAGCTCTCGCTCAAGCTCAGCAATCAGCAGTTGTGCGGGAAATCGAGTGACCTTTGACCGAACTGTGGAATGTCAGTGCGCATAAGTCGTAAAACGCGTTCATGTATTCTCGATCAACTCCTCATGCTGCAATAATGCGGACAATAGCAGCATAAAAATAATGCGCACTTTTTTACTCCTCTCCCGTTCATGTAATCAAAATTTTATGACTTATTGCTCCTATTATCCGCATCCACGATTACCTGAAAGGGGTATTAGGGTATGTTCGAGGTACCACGAGCCATGGGGGGTCCCCAGTCATAGTTTTACTCCATGTGGACACAATAATCAATGTACTTGTGAGTTAGCGTGAACTTACTTCTCATTAATTACTTCTGGGTCAACCTCCAGCTGCACTACTTTGTATGGGCATGAAGTCATAGAGAAGACTCTGCACTTCCAGTATAATCATCAAGAGGGATTCACTCGTAAGTTGTGTGCATGAGAACCTGCGTCATGAATTCACAAATGGAGCTAATTATTGAGTTAAATTTTCGACCTAAACTTCAAGTTTGGCAACTGCGTGTGAACGTACAATTGTACAAATAGCTTAATGAGAAGGATTTTTTCATTCACAAAAATGCACACCACAGCTGTTGAAATTACTTGTTTGTTCTTTAGAGGGTATCACTATATCCAAAAGAATGTGACTTTACTCTCTCCAGCAGGTCAAAGAAGTGCCCACAGTTTATCACTATACCCAAATAGATAAAGCAGGAGCAAGATCCTTGTTTTACTCTTCTGGTAAGGGTAGGCCCTATGTCCCAAAGGAGAGAGCAGCGTCCAAAAATCCCCCAACTTTTGACAGAGATATGAAATATGTTTGGTAGCTCGGCTCCCAGAGCCAGATCTCAGCCCCTTCTTTTGAGCCAGGATAATGTCTGCAAGCTTAGAGTGCTGAGCAAGGATTTGCTTCACATACATTTTGAACGAAGAGGGACATAAAAACTCTAAAAGTGGTCACAATCTACTGAGACAGGGGGTGTATCAAAACAGAGCTGGTCAGCTCGGGGCCCAGGAAAAACAGGATAACGGGTTTTCCTGGCACGTTGAGCACTCCGTGACAGTCTGACACTCCAGATCAACTGGTTTTCACAGAGATCTTTAGGATGAGATTCCCGGTTTGAGAAATGTATTTCTTGAGGGCAAGCTTGGTCCACTCAGGTCTAAAAATGTGTCACTCTGTGATGTCATCACCACTATCAATACTTTATGTTCCTTTTCTATGTACACAGGGAACAGTTGAAATACATGGTAGCCCTTTTAAACACCTCATTTTAATCTTAAGATACACCAAAGAGCTCTTATTCTCCATTTGATATGAATGTCCAAAACACTCATCAACCTTGTTCTTTCCTAGCAACACTATTAAAGTCACTACCGAATACTGTTAAAGTGGAAATTTTCAAGCATTTCCCACAGCCAGAAGCTAGTGAAAAAATAAAAGCACACGAATATGCATCCCATATACATACGTACAAGTGTACACGTAGTATTCCAGTAATGTTCTGATTCTGTAGTTCAATTAAAAACACATGAAATTTTCGTTAAATACCAGGTCAAATGTGAAAAATTACTCTTGAAAGTGAAAATATCCACTTTTTTCAGTAGGCATACATTATATTTTAACACAGTAATATGTTCTTCTACAACACTACAAATGAAAGTCCAATCCAATTTTAAACTTGAGCAAATCTTGCAAGGAAGCATATTTGGATTAATGATTTACCTGATAAGGTTGCACAACTTACAAGTTGTCTTGAACACTGTAACTGAACAGACTGTACAGACGATAACCAAAGCAAATCTTTTCAAATGACAAACAGTTACACATGTTCAGCCAATTTTAGATGAGCTTTAACATGTTAAGTGGCCCTTTATGCAAAGTTTGTTTTGTACCGAGGTGCACCTTGCTTCTTCCTTCCTATTTTCTAAAAATGCAAAAAGCGTGGATGGGAAACACATCATGAAATGTGTGAAAACAATTACTGGTACTAAACCTCGCATAGCAGCCTCTTCTTCCATGTTTCTTGCTGTCATACACTGAAAGTTTGTGTGAGGACTTGCGACAGACCAGCGATAAGGTTATCACAGGTGAAATAACATCAGGAAACATGAAGGGGATGTATTCTTGAAAGGATCTGTTTTCATTGGAATTCAGAGATGGCAAGTGAATGAAAGATCAAATCGACTACGTAGGCGCAGTCAACAGCCTTTTTGGTGAATATTATCTTTTTTTAAAATCACCTTTCAGTGGGTGTAAAGAGAGAAAAGTGAGGGGAAGGGGCTGAGAGACGAATCAACAAGAATTTCTAACATGATTTTCCAACTTCAATAATCAATACCAGCTGAATGTACACACTGGAGGTCATGACCTGGACGTTTCTTTCTTTCTTTTTTCCCTCCCAAACTGCACAACCCCAACTAGTGTACTATTTTGTCCTTGCAAGTTTATGACAAAAATCACACAGTGACAATCTAGACCTGGAAATCAAACCAATGGTACAAATGTACAAACAAGAATGCTTCCTGGCTACAGTCCGCTCCTACTGCATTCATGCAACCTTGCCTCTAAAATGAGGAGTGGTAAGGAAATGAAAGTAAATATTACCATTTTTTTATGTAAAGACATGCATGTGTGTTCACAGTTGCGATGGAATTAGTCAGACTATCAAAGGACCAATTCACCCACATACAAACTTTGTACAATGTGTGGATAAAGTGATTGCAGCAATATCAGTAGAACACTACTTTAAAATAGAAGAAAAATCTGATAGTTGCTACTTTTTTTAGGATTCTAAAATTGACACCACATCTAAAAAAAAAATATCAATGTCCCTGTTGTCTCTCAAACTGGCATTTTTTTTTTTAATTTCTGTCTGATTTTTGCGAAGTTAATGACTCTAACTTGTTGTAGTGCTCATTATTTTGGAAAATATTTCTTCATGACAAGATTATTGATACTTGTATCATTATGGTGATATTCAGTATTGCTACAGAAGTGATGAGGTCTTTACTTTTGCAACTGAATTCTGCTGGAATTTGATAGATTTCAGGGATTTTTCAAACCAAATAGTCTAGTGACAAAATCTAACTTTGTAGAGACTGCAACTGGACTGTAAATGGCAAATTACAAATGATGCATTCCTGATTACTAGTACTTTTGTACTATACCGTAAGAAGACACAAGTTTAAGCAAACTCTTGAACCTTTCCCACAGAAAACAAACAAACAAACAAACATGATGGATATTAACACCTTGAGGATGGGCTTATTTTACTGAACACACATTTCCCATAGACACCTGCTTGAGTATACTCAGGACTCATCCTCAACTAGTGGAAATTTAAAAACAAGAGACCCGCGGGTCTAGCGCTCACCTGAGTATCGCAAGTTCACCTTTCACGCAGTCACTAATCTAAATTATTCACAGCTCTACCAAAATTTGACCAGGCATTCTCAAGTAGAAGATGAAAATGTACAATAAGGGCCCAATTTTTTTAAGATTCCTTAATTTGGGGGGATTGGGGCCCCCTGGGGCCCTCTGGGTGGGGCATGGTGCCCATTTTGATAAATTGAGATCCTGACCCCCCTAGGGATGCTACCTGCCAAGTTTGACAAAAATCCATCATGAGGTTTTCAGGAAGAAGATGAAAATGTACAATTCAGGCCCCCATTTGGACCCTTCCAACCACCCCCCCCCCCCCCCCTACCCAAGAGGGGCACCCCTGGATCTCCTATGAACAAACTTGAAACTACAGTCATTAATGTACTCACTCATAATATTATCTCAGCTCTATAACTTCTGATTCTAGAGAAGATTTATAAAGATTCCTTCATTTGGGGGGTTTGGGACCCCTGGGGGCCCCCTGGGTTGGGCATGGTGCCCATTTTAACAAATTGAGATCCTAACCCACTAGGGATGCTACCTGCCAAGTTTGGTGAAAATGGGTCATGGGGTTTTCAAGAAGAAGATAAAAATGTACAATTTAGGCCCCATTAGGACCCCTCCTCATCCCCTCCCCTGGGTCCCAAGGGGGGCACCCCTGATTCTGCCATGAACAAACTTGAAACTACAGTCATCAATGTACTAACTCATAGTATTAACTTAGCTCTATCACTTCTGGTTCTAGAGAAGAAGATTTTTACAGATTCCTTAATTTTGGGGGGTTTGGGCCCCCCTGGGGGCCCCCTGGGTGGGGCATGGTGCCCATTTTAACAAATTGAGTTCCTAACCCCCTAGGGATGCTACCTGCCAAGTTTGATGAAAATCGGTCTTGGGGTTTTCAAGAAGAAGATGAAAATGTAAAAAGTTTACGCACGACGCACGACGGACGCCGGACGAAGGGCGATCGCAATAGCTCACTTGAGCCTTTGGCTCAGGTGAGCTAAAAAACTAAGAGAATTAACACTATGCAGCAATTAAAATACCCTTCAGGTAAAGTACTTTAACATGTAAACATTTTTTAATGATTACAATGTACATCAAATGTCATTCCCATTGACAGAAGTTTTGTCGATGACACATGATCATAGTGTCCAAGTGCCAATGGTTAAAAAAAGAAAAAGTTCCTGAAAAACCAACTACAAGTGTACAAAGTTGTACACCTATCCCTTTCACAAAATTTTCATGACAAACAAAAGGCATGCTCTGCACAGCATTCTGACGAATTAAAATGAGCATCTAATTTTTAACTTACAAAAAATCAGTGACATTAATCATTCCACTGTTTTCAGTAACTCCTTTTCAATCATTGCACCAACCCACTAACCCGAGCTGCAAATGGGAACCTGGTGGCCTGTGTATTAACTCTATGGGCATTTCAGAATTCAGTACGGAATGGGTTAAAAGGCTTCCAGACTCCAGACAATATACATCACAGTACCATCACATCACTGTCAGCATTCAGTGGTGACTTTCACAAGTAGTTAAAAACTTTTGATTAGAAAGAAGAAATTATTCTTTCAAAGTTCTGAATAATGACATGAATGTCAAATATTTAGCAATGTTTTCTTTTTCTTTGGCAATGTATTTGTTGTATTTGTTGATGTTGTTGTTATTGTTTTGGTGAGTATTATCCACAATGCGGCGTATTTTCTACTGCTTCTGGTATCATGTTCGGCAAGTATCACATGTATACGTTTTGAAATGTATTCAGATCCACATAATCATGTGATCACTACCAAACTGGAGTATAAAATTCAATATTAATCTTTAAAGTGTAAGATATTGAATATAAAAAAGGGCATACAAAAGAAAAAAAAAGTTTTCAAAATTTGCATTATGTTTTTCACAATCATAACAGCCTTTACAATTTACTGATATGCACCCTTGGTACTTTCATTCAAATGGAGGGGCGAGTGGTGAGGGACGGAGGGGGACGTGATGGAGAAGTTGAAACATACTGACACTGATGATAGTGATACTGATCCCGACTTTCATTCTACCTTCTACTTACAGACCCCTTTTGCCTTGCAATTGTTGTTGTTTTGTGATCAATTTTGATATTAAACAACTCAAAATCAAACTCAAAGAGTATTATCAACACAGGACAATGTTGTGACTAGTGTCAACTTTGTTTTCTTCTCTTTTTTTTTCTACACCACTACACTAGATCTAGAGCGGGGTTCTACATTTTAATTAGGGCCTACTGCAACAACTTGCAAGCACTTAAGTATCATGACATTCTCTTTGGCAATCCTGTCAAAAGGCACCTACCTTGAACCTTGAACCTTGAAGTAGTAATCCCTTTGAGCAGTTCCTTGAAACTATCCAGTGGGATGGTAGAAGTGTCGTGTGTCAGTGGCAGTGCAGTGAGTGAGAGGTGACATGGTGAACAGGATGATTTTAAATGTCACTAATGTACAATAAATCTTTTTGACTTGCTTTAATTATTTTTACTACAGTGTCTTTTTATTTTGGTTTGATTCTTGGCAGCTGCTCTCGAGTGTAACAGGCTAGCTTGGACTCTGTGACGTGTGTTCTGAATCCTGTTATGTTTTTGTTTAAATGTTGTTGTTTTTTTTCTATTTTCACCCAGACACAGATTCCAGTAGATGGGACTATCATCACCAGCTCCGCAGCTGAGCAACCCATCACCCTCCCCTCAGCTCAGCTGGCGTACAGAGGGCACACCGAAATCATGTTCACCTTACTATGGCATCTCATACAAGATAGCACAGGCAGGTGCGTCTTATAACATGAAATTACAGAATACTGCTGAGATTCCAGAAAGGAAGAAGTAACTTACCGTATCCGATCCGATCCCGTGAGGAAGTGCCCTCCGTCTTTCGCTCGACTGTCGTGCATATGAGTCGGATAAGGGGGATGTGATGCGATGGATGCGGTGACTGTCAAACTACTGTGTACTCAATACCTGTTTTAATGGCTATTCAAGTTTTACTCGCACACAGTCCTCCACCGACGCAAACGCCACCACCACCTGATTTCAGAAGGGACGCCAAGTTTTACCCCTCCATTCTCATCACTGAGTTAGACGCATTAGTCATCAAGACTGCCCTTCAATTTCTGCTCTTTCCGTGAATTTGTGGATACGTCAATGGTCCGCCGGCCTGCAAAGTGCCGGACGGTGCGGTGCGCATATTGTTGTATTAAATTTCATTATTAAACAGCTAAAGAAAAAAGAGAAAAAAAAATCATGCCTTGTTTCTGAATGATATGAAATAAAGCAATATCGTTCAATACCTGTTCGCAAAGGTATAATGTTAACGCAAGTTGCTTCTCTGCGTAACAAAAATCTATTTCTTTTTGTATTTCTGATACGTAGTTTGATCCTCCTTGTTTTGGTGCCTTGTTTCATCCCTTAATCTCGTGTTTTTGTTTTCTTTTGCTTTGTTTTTGTTTTTTCATGTTGTCGTACACGCATATTAGGTACCTACGTTTATTTCATTGATGCTATTTTTTTTTCACTTTCAAGGCGATATTCTTTTTGAGCAATATCTTACAATAACAAAACACTACACAAAACGAAAAACGAACTATCCTAACGATCTGTTATCAGAAGTTGTATCATTCTATACTCACGTCCATCTGACCCATTATGGTGATTAACAGCTATACAAAATCTCAATATCAGAAAGAACTCCTCTGAAAAATAAAGACCTACAACGTGTATATGATCCTGCTATTTATTGGGCAGCGGCCGTTTTCCTATACAGTTGCTATAATAAATAAACATCCAACGATATCAAGAAAATATAAGCAGAAACTAACATATTTCTTTCTTAAAAAAAAAAAAATGAAAGTACGCCTTGCCTGTTTAAAAATGTAGAAAAAGATTATGTTTTTCATGTGCCAGTGACAAGTAGAGGAAACAAGTACAGTTTGTATATAGACCTACTTTTCATTATAAAAAACTAAATTTGTGGAAATCTCTTTGTATTTTATATAGGTTACTACCTTTTGTTCTAGAGAGGTGGGAATCTCTTCCCACCTCCCTGCTTGAACACAACACGTAATGTCAAAACTGCATAATCCAACAATGGCTGCACAGGGTTAAAAAATTGCAGTTTGAACGGATTGTCCCGTGAAACTTAACCCAGGCTAATTTGTACTGCAGTCACTCAATTAATTACAGTCGAATATTTGCGAACCAGTTTCAATAAATTTTACAAGTGCTTGAATTAAAACTTGTTGTAATTTTCTTTTTTAGCTCTAAGTCTGCTTTTAATGAACTTTCGAATGCTTTACTTTTAATCTGATCTCACTCCATCAGGCCACAACTTTAACGTGCTGCAGCTGCTGCTGTGAGGCTGAACGCGACCCTTAGTCCGGATTCCTTCAAGTCGAGCCAAGTTGGCAATCCAATGGGAGAGGACATGATATAATATTAATTACGAATTCCCTTCCATTTCCTTCATGGCAAACAGTATTATGGTGTCTTTGTATAGCTTTGTCATATTTTGTTTGTTTATGAATAGTTGTACGAAGGCCTATACATACATCGTGTTTGTTTCCATAATTCTGGTGGGGGGGGGGTGTTTTTATTTTATGCTGATTGTTTATGTTATGTTGTCTTAAGTTAAGTTTTGTTTTGTTTTCACTCATTGTGCTGCTTTAAAATCCTGTCTTACTACTGATTTTGTTTTTTGGTGATTTTAATTTGTTTGATTGTTTTGTTTATTTGTTTGTTTGTTATTTGCTCATCATGCTGCTTCAAAGTCAAATGAAACAATTTTAGGTGTTAGGTAGAATTCTTCCATTAATATGTACAGACACACATTTTCTTTTCCCAACGTTATTCTGCACCATTTTGCATCACGGATTTTCTTTTACAATAGTTATACGTTTGCCCAAATATTACACGAATGCACATGCGGAAATTAATGGCCTGCAACAGTCCCTTCCATCCAGATGCAGCTTCATAGGTCTAGACATACTTCAACATTACTAGAGCCATACCATTATACTGCAGTTTTGAAGCAGATGAGATGAATAACGCTCTCGGTGCCTAACTGTATAAATGAAATGGTCATTTAGGTATGATAACAGAAACCACTTTTCTTCTTGTATATGCAGGCCTGCTTGTGTAAAGGGACTATACTCTCTTCTCATCATAAGTAACAGATCGCTTTACTTTTATCTTCTCATCACGAAAAGCTGATTGATTCAGATCTTGTAAGTGCCGAAATCGTCACAAGTTGGCGCTGTTCTTCAAAAATCTTCTCCCAGATAAGGTTCGGCGTACCGTACTTGCGGTCTTCCATTTCGGATCGTCTGACGGAGTTGTACCGTGTACGCACAAAAGAGCACTGTTGCATTTTTTGTTTGTTTGTTTGTATGTTTGTTTGTTTTTAAGGAACATGTTGGCAATTCAGTGTTCCTTTTTAGTTTGTGCAATACCTAATTTCTACAACTATAAACAAGAAACCTGTCTCCTTTGGTTTGGTCTGCAGTGTGTTACTGACAGACTGACAGTCGGAGCTTCTATCATTATGTCTTTTCGAATTTCTTTGCGCTTTGTCACAGGTCAATATTCTTTTTTGTACATACTATTCTGACCTATTTTCGTCTCTGTTTGCTCTTTATGATCACATTCCGTGACATTTGTAACTCATTTCATTGTGATTGCTGCCAGGAAGATTTTGCATGTAGATTTTTTTTTGCCCCCTTTTGTCCAACAGCAAAGATTCTTTTCTCTCTTTCTTAATGGAACACCTCTGTTTCCTATGTTTTTATAGATGCACTATCTGAAGAGTTTGTTTGCAAAAACCGATAAGTCCATATTTGTCAAATGGAGATATTTGCCATTAAAGGTCAAGAAAAATAAAGAAAATACTAAAAACATTTTTGCTTCTTTTGACCATAACTTCAAAAATGTACCTTTATATGTAGTGACCAATATATCATTTTAAAGGTATTATTTTGTCCTTTATGACAAAGACCGTACATGAAAATCTTCAAAAATGGACTTATCGGTTTTTGCAAACAAACTCTTCATCTGTTCATCTTCCTTTAAACCAACGTAGGCGTACCCGTTGCTAATGTCCGTACGTCTGAGTGTTAGTATTCTTTTGTATTTTCTCATTTAATTGATAGAAATATATAAAGGATATGTTTTCCTCCTAATAGTATATTCTTATTTTGAGGCGCCTTCCAACTTTGTTTACTCGTCACGTTGCCTGGAGCCTCGACATTGCCATCTGTCTCTATACACTATTAATACAGAAGAATTACAGCTGGATATCGTCCTGTCACTATTTTATTTTGTTTATGCTTTCTGTGTCACCGTTAAAGAAAAAACAACAAAAACTAAAGTATGTATGTATAAATCATGTTATGCTTTCTGTGTGCTTGTAATCTGCATATTCCTAGCTCCGTATTATAACAGGGTATGCGTCTTAAAAGCAGTTGTCTACGCAGTGTCCATTTTGCGCCTTATTTTTGTCTCGAGTAGGCTTAAGAATGACTTCTATTTAAAAAAAAAAAAATGCACAAAGTCATAAAAAATAGTCACCAAAAGAATTTGTAATACTGTTGATGACTGTTGATGAAGGTGCTAAATTCATAAAAGTCTCTCAAAATGTTGATACTTTAGATAAATCAGAGGGGACACGAACATTTTCCGAAGCACGTTATAGTTTGTTTGTTTGTTTGTTTGTTTGTTTGTTTGTTTTTTATCCCATACTACATGTAGAATACCTCTATGGCACATAATTATGGCACATGGCATGAAAACACTTTAACGCTTGTGAAAAAAGCCATCCGGATTTTTACTTTACCTTTGATAAAGGGGGATTTAGCCCCTCCTATAGTAGGAATGTCCAGTTTAACTGATTGTCCAATTTTAAATTAGTATTGATTATATGTATATGTATATGTATATATATATATATATATATATATACATATATATATTTTTTTTTAATTATGAGACAAGGGGTTATTTTCTTTTTATGTTCAATCAGATAAGGTTCGCAACTAGTTTGAAGATGTAATTGAAAATGAACACAACAGGTTTTGTACTCATCATATAAACCTTTAACGTTAAGAATTCTGTTATAAGAACAAACATCAATGTGAAACCATGGTTGTAAATGATATAGATAATTGTCAAACTTTTTGTTTTGGTAATAAAAAGGGTGATATTGGTGGGTATTTGAGCAAGCGAGGATACCTTCATACAGATATAATCATGAAAACTACAATTTAAGGCGAGAGGAGAATGGGTGGAGAATACTTCAACAAAATAATAACAATGTCAATATTCAGGAATATGATTTACAACAATCTTTATTAAGCCTTTTGTATTTCCAGGAAAATTTAATATCTACTGTAAAACCCATTTACCATTCGGGAGTTACCGGAGTGTAATGCAATACAACATATATTGGTATTGTTAAAAAAAATCATTGCTGAAAAGCATATTGTCTTTCATAGATTTTGAGATGATTTGTCTGTCCCCATCTCCTGCGTAATATGTTTTAACATGTCAGTAAGTATTTGAAGAATATCGGGAAATTAAAAAAGAATTCGATTCATCTGAAAACAAGGAAAAGTAGAAATTACGCGGTGCGTAATATATGTCCCCGCCGGAAGTAGCATTTTGTAGCAAAATGTGCGATATAGGTAAAAAATCAAGGTCAAAGGTCAAAGAAGTCAAAGGTTAAAATTCTGTGTAAAAGTTTTGAAGCCCTCACCTAGTGCCATCACATAAAGCAAACGGAATCGAAATCGGGTTAGAAATGGCGAAGGAGTAGCATTTTATAGCCAATGTACAATACAGGTCAAAAATCAAGGTCAAAGGTCAAAGAAGGCAAAGGTCAAAATTCTGTGTAAAGTTTTGAAGCCCTCACCTAGTGCCATCACATAAAGCAAACGGAATCGAAATCGGGTTAGAAATGGCGAAGGAGTAGCATTTTGTAGCCAATGTACAATACAGGTCAAAAATCAAGGTCAAAGGTCAAAGAAGGCAAAGGTCAAAATTCTGTGTAGAAGTTTTGAAGCCCTCACCTAGTGCCATCACATAAAGCAAACGGAATCGAAATCGGGTTAGAAATGGCGAAGGAGTAGCATTTTGTAGCAAAATGTACAATATAGGTCAAAAATCAAGGTCAAAGATCAAAGAAGGCAAACATCAAAATTCTGTGTAGAAGTTTTGAAGCCCTCACCTAGTGCCATCACATAAAGCAAACGGAATCGAAATCGATTTAGAAATGGCGAAGGAGTAGCATTTTGTAGCAAAATGTACAATATAGGTCAAAAATCAAGGTCAAAGGTCAGAGAAGGCAAAGGACAAATTATTCTGTGTACAAGTTTTGAAGCCCTCACCTAGTGCCATCACATAAAGCAAACGGAATCGAAATCGGGTTAGAAATGGCGAAGGAGTAGCATTTTGTAGCAAAATGTACAATATAGGTCAAAGGTCAAGGTCAAAGGTCACGACTGAAATTCTGTGTAGAAGTTTCAAAGCTCCCATGTAGTGCTATCATATAAAGCAAACAGAATCAAAATTGGCTCATAAATGACAGAGAAGTAGCAAATTGAAGATTTTCATCACACACGGACGCACACACGGACACACGGACGGACACACGGACGGACAGACGGACGGACGGACACACACACGTACGGAGCCCGTTTCATAGTCCCCTGCTCGAACTCGTTCGGCGGGGACAATAAAGTGAAAGAAAGCTTCTTTTTTTTTTTCAATGCATGAAATTAATGATAAAGGTGATAATAAGAGATGCCCTAACAGATTACCTAGGGTGTGTACCACAACGAATATCACAATAGCCTATCGAATCCGGACACTTTATTTTCGTTCCTACAATAAAGAGCCTAGGCCGTGATGGTGATGGGGGAAAAATAAATGAATTAATTGTAGATTATTTTGTATACATTTTGATATGGTTCATGACTGGAGTTATCTAAGGAATGCACAACAGTTTGTTTCTGTTGATAATGTAACTTATACTTTCAACTTCATGAAAATGCTTTTCAGGACAAGGTACATTCTGAGTAGACTGACAATTATGAAAAATGTGTGACTTTTTAGAGTAGTCATCTCAATATGCGATAAGGTCTCAATTGTTGTACATTCTTTTTGATACATAATGTTCTGTTTACCTTATTCTCTGTTGTCAAAAGAAGTGTGACGTATATGTTTTGTCGAAAAATGAAATAAACTTTGAATTGAATTGAATATCATTCTATTTTATCTTCGAAATATGACAAAATGCAAAAGTATTCATTATATTTCAAATACGAATTTTCCATATTATTTTTGAAAAGGTTTAACTAATGACTGAAATGATTTCTTTTCTTTCTTCTCAAACAGTTTTGTAAACGTGCGTCCATACTAAGTGTATTTAAAATTTGGATAGAAACACGTTTATTAAAAAGGAACAAAGCCGTATATAGTTAGGGACAAGCGATAAGTCACAACTTAAGAAGTAGTCTGTTTGTACTCAACAATTTCAGATTGGATCGGTTACAACAACATCAGTCGATCGTCAGCTGATTGTAATTGCGCTGCAACGTATCAAACCCACCACATAAAAAAATGAATAAATAAAAAAAAGGACCGGTGTTTGTTTGCTTTTTTAAATTCTTGCAATGATTAAACAGCAAAACTTTAAACTGCCATATTTTTGAACGGATCTTCCAATTTTTATACAGATTCGTTGTGTTCTAGAGATTTTGGTGCTTGTACTCAAACAGCATCTACTTCTCATTTTCGCATCTACTTCTCATTTTCATATTTATGTACCTTATTGTGTTTTGATGGAAGTGAAAATAAAGTTGAATTGAATTGAATTGAATTGAAGCATCTACAGCATTTCGGTATAATCATCGTCACAGGCGAACTCGGTATATAAAGTAACACAATATAAACATCAAACATGTTTAAAATACACACAATTCTGAAGAAAACCGAAGTTTATAATACAGAAATGACTGTAACACTATTAGATACGATTATAATACGATCGATATCAAGTTTTCAATCTGACTTTTCAAGTCCTCTTCTTTTTTTTTTCAATTTCATTGGAATGCCAAAAATAAACACCAAAAAATATTCGACACCAAAGATAGCTATAGATGTGCTAAACTCTACTTACGACTAAAAGTAAACTACTTTCATCTAATCCTCACTCAAACTTATACAGCTAACCAATGCATGATAAACTGCATGCATGAAATAAAATATGTTTAATATTGGTAATATGTACACGAGCAACAAAATCTATATTGGCACCACTCTTCCCCAGATACTATTTCAGCTAGGAATTCATTTTTAACCTCTCCTAATCTTTCTTGCTCGACTGTTTCTTGCAAGTGCTCTACGCCCGATTTCCCTCGGCAGGAGTTACGAGTACTGTGCACATTTTGTGTAAAATGTAGCTGTTGAGTTTTGATGACGTGATACAATGATACATGTACTTGTATGATACACTGCGTCAACACTGCCTACCACAAGAGTTAAAAAAAAAACTTTACTGAATAGAGTAATAAGTTGTAAAGAATTTAACATTCGCATCCTGTTACAACATGGGGAAAATGAAATTGTTGCTCTTAACTGATATGGCACAATCATAAGTGACTATAACTTGACAGAAAGGAAAAGAAAATCTCTATAAGATCTACACATGTAGTTTCTTTCGTTCACACAGGAAACGACGATGAGACGCCTGCAAAATTTAAATTGAATTCAGTAAGCTATTTCCTACGATAAGATTTAGCTGTCGACATAAAGTGGATATCTGCAATATTACGATTTATGGAATTAGATTTCAAAACAGGACATTACAATGCTCACTAAAACATGTAAAGCTTAAATGAGCACGTGGTGATCTACAAAGGGTTTCATCATTTATAAATGATCCTCCAGTGAATGATTATTGTCGGCATATCAAGTCTCCATCAATTTTTGAGCTTGTTCATAACAGTCTGCATGGTCTGTGAATAACCCCTGAGGGAAGCGGACTTTGAGTGACTTTTAAGTGATATTTGTACAAACGGTCTTACCAGTGTTTCAGTAATATTTTAGCACACCACAAAGTTTTGAGTGACATTTCCTTTTCAACAGTAAGGATATGATTAGCCATTATGGAAAAAATATGGAAAAAAAATTGAAATACTGTTTTGATGGCCTTCTAGAAATCGTTGGAAAACCCAGTGTACTGCGTGTGATATGGAAAACTGACTGAGAAAGGTAATGTGGTACGATGATCCTCAATCTCTGCTGTCTATTCTGTTTCGTAGTCTTTCTTTTTTTTTCACCTAGCTAATCGAATTGCAGATAACGGCTTGGGGTCATGATGCCTTTCGTTTATTCTGTTTTTATAACATGAAGTATACGATTTACTCAGGGGTTATAATAACCTTTATAATGCAATTATTTATATTTTATTCATGTGGCAGGAATTGAAAATTTTTCTTTTTTCTTTTTCTTTTTTTTTTTGCACATGAGAAGAGAAACTAAGGCCCAAAAGAGGATTAACTCGTTAAAGACATTATCTTCGCTGCAACGATATTATCGCGTTGCACTACTTTGATGATTTGCGAATGTACATAATTCATTTAATTTTCATTTAATTTATTTTATTGCAAATGAAAGTGTAAAATATAACATCTGCATTAAACAAAGTAAGGTGCATTGTGACTTTTACATATTGAAATGAGATTTTAAATGCATCATTAGTTTTCAATGCAACAAAACATATTTAGATGAAGAAATACATGAGCAAACTGTTACTGAATCGTAACCAATAAAAAAAAAGACGGAAATGACTGTTTACAAAAGCCTACCTTAAAGAATGCAGTTTCCTCTAAGTTTAAGTAATCAAACAAAACGATAAGACATGTCATGAAAGTTAATATGATATGGACATTAATGGAATGACACAACTACAGAAACTACACTGTACAGGTCATTCTCAACTTTAACAGAGAGCAATGGCGAATCTTTGGGTAAGTTGATGAGGCCAAAGGATGGATGACGTCACACTACATAGTTTATTTTGGACCCCGTCTCATTCCACCGGAAGGCTGCTACGAATCATTCTTTTGGATACTTAGGCAGGAAGTATATCTTTTTCCAAATCCCCCGCTGTATTACCTCCGGTGCCTGGCGGGTGAGTCCCACACGTTTGTTGACACGCGCACTCACCTTTGGGAGAATTCGAAACCAAAGCTGATAAAATTGAATTTTAAAAAAAAGAAACAAAAAAGAAACAAAAACAACAACAACAACAAAAGGAAAGAGCAAAAGGAATGGATCATATGACTAAAAAGAAGCTCAATCTCATACTAATGTACACTATGTAAACGAATGACCTCGCGTTTTGCGCGTTTGATTTAAGAATTTTGACAAGGCTTTTTTTTTGACAGCTGTTATCGCACGGATCAACAACATTACTGTTTGTAATATGCTACGCAAAGTAAATGCCCTTTTGTAGTCTTGCCTTTCTTATCATCTCACCTTCATCATTATGGTGACAAGGTCATACAGGTGCGCCCCAGCGAGAAGTTCCTCGCACAACGCCTGAATGAACCAAGATCCTTTGCCGGTATTCCTCACTGAAAGATAGTCTAAGGTGGGTTGGTAGAGAAGTGGGAAGGATATAATGGCAGGATATTTCATATTTTATCTTATCTGTTTTCAATTAAGAAAACATGCATACATAAAAATGTGACAATATTATGACAAGTCTAACATGACAATGTGACAAAAAACAACAACAACGCAACAACAAACAAACAAACAAACAAACACGCAAACAAATAACCAAATATAATAATTATCAAGAGAAGGCAATGGGCCTTATTTAAAACTAACTCCGGAAAAGTAAATACAGCGTTATGTCTCTTCTTTCTATAAACCATGCCTGAGAAAAAACGATGGCACACACACACACTCCCACACATACACACACATGCATACACAGACAAAACATACACCAGCACATTAACAATACAAAAGATACCATTTTCACAAACGCACCCCTATCATGCTAATCTCTTTTAAATTCAGAAAATGATATTAGTAACTTCCAGAATACAATCATTTCAAGTAAAATACGCTTGAAAGCTTTTTACCGTTCTCTTTGTACATTTCACATTAGAGAGGATAGTGGCAACACTAATTTACAGGAAAAAAAAGAAAAACATTATAATTCTTTTGAAGCGGTGAATATTCTGGCTCCCAGTTTTGTCGATTTTTCCTTTATTTGTGACCGTGCATCACAAAACTGAACAATGCTGTGCGTATTATAATGCCGTCCCCTTCCGGGCGTTCCCTCCAGAAAGAGGCAAAGCACACTGTCCCTAGGACATAAAATGGAGGTACCGTGTGTGAGAGAACCACAATCTATGCATGTAAAGATTCCCCTTCATTTATTCATCGTAAAGAGCAGGGTGCTTAACCCAGTGACTTACGTCCAGCTGGACCCCAGTAAAGATCAGCTATTGCAGCTGAATATAGACTATCCAGCCATCTTGTAAGAGTGAAATAAAACAAAACAAAACCAACAAAACTTTGCAGGTTCTGATTTTATGTGAGGAATTTAAAAGTGGTGAAACGGGTCAACCTAGTCAATCTTAAAATTTTCATTTTTTTAAAGCAACTATTGTTCTATATCATCCTAACGTTTGGGGTCATTAACCAAATAAAAGATAATAATAACATAAAATCAGTCAATAGAGCACACTCAATTCATTTTAATCTAATTTTCCCGTCATTGTCTGATTGTTGCTGCAACGGTGTTTAGTGTCCCATTCATTGCACAGCAGCTGCTGGCTCAGCTTGGTAGGTCTATAGATTATGCACAGATTATGAGCCTCTTTTTTAATTATGTGCCTACTTTCGAGAGTGTGTGCTTTCTTTCCGATATTTAGATAGGTTGTAGGAAAAAGAGTCCATTTCAATAGAGTTATACAGCTTACAACAATGTTAAAGTCTGATTTTCCAGAATCTGTTCATAATTAAAGATCCATATCTGGAGACTTTTTTGTGTGTTTTGTGATGCAAGTTCACAAATTTTCATTGTCATTTTCTTTAATGGTGTTTTTCAAGGTTTGTTTTAAAAGACAGCTTAGTGACAACTGTACGTGTCGCAACGTACATATATACACGCTCATAACAAAGATTCCCATAATGAACCACAAAGAAGCGTTCTATATGATGCATATACAGTAATTTCATATCTTATTGTACATAGATGAATAGTGCGATGTATTATAGATGTATAGAATTTATCGGGGTTCTTGAGCAGATCATCGAGGTGTTAGAGGAGAAGAAACAGATATATCTCTCCCTTGTACCCGTGTTCCGTGCCTCATTGAAGATATGCGCTTTATCACATGTGTTATTGAATTGCTTCGACAAAAGACAGCATTTTTTTTCCAGTATGCATCATTCCCCATTCACAACAAACCAAGCAACTAGCAATCGCAGTCCCGTTCAATGGTTTTTTTTTTTCAGCAGTTGCTAGTGTGTAGAGAACATGACACGTAAACAAATATAATATCATTATGTATATGAACAAAAGCATGCAAAAATGTGCGCAAGATGGTTGCATGATACCTTTGTCGGTAACACTAATGTTCCAATTGATTGGGGTTTTTTTTCAGTTCTGGGGCATTGATAATAAGAAGATATTATTTGATGAGAAACTGAAGTAATTGCTTCCATAACATACATTGCATAACCAAAAAGATTCACACAGGGCTTTAATATTTCCTTTGAGATACAGCTGGATTTAGGGAAAAATCAAGAATCTCGAGAACATTGTCTCCATAGGAATGGCTTGGAACATGGGACACAGAAGCCAATGGAATGCTACCCATTCAATTGTAATGATACTAGAACCTAAATTCAAACCATAAATCTGCAGATGAGAAAAGATTCCACTACTATGACAACTTCCTGAGCAGATTAACCAATACTCTGAAACCCCCCAAATAGAAGACATTGTACAAAGGCTAAAAGTAGGCTCATTATCTCAGTGTACGCGTTAGCAGTGTCAATCCACTAAAATACCGCTTGCTTGACAATTGATAACCTCCTTTGGTTCTGCTTCTTGGGCATCCAATTATACATGCTTAGTGAATCTGCTATGTCGTCCTCGTCGTTCATTGAATCTTTGAAAAAAAAAACATTTATCCAAATAACGTTAAATTCTGACATTGTCTTTACTCAGTATTACCAATAATTATACTTATAGATGTTCAAAAAGTCTAGTAGCAACCTGAAGTCTGCTTTAACCGTTGCACCTTGTCGTCCAAACAATTGCATTTGCCTACTCCGGTGCAGAAAAAAAGGGTGCACGTCATGAGACCGACACCCACGAGTCATACAGCCCACAATTCATACAGCTCACAAGTCATACAGCCCACGAGTCATACAGCTCACAAGTCATACAGCCCACCAGTTATACAGCCCACGAGTTCGACACTGAGTAAATTAAGCCCATGAGTTCAACATCAAGTAAAATAAGCCCACGAGTTATACAGCTCATGAGTTCGACATTACGCACAAAAGGCTCACGAGACCGACACTAGGCAAAAGAGGTTCACGAGACGGACACTAGGCAAAAGAGGCTCACGAGACCGACACTAGGCAAAGAAGGCCCACGAGACCGACAGGATGACCAGCGCCACCTATAGACCAATTGACTGTATAGGGTGTCCAGATAATGGCATAAAGAAGGCTAAGAGATGGGAAAGGAGAGTTGCTAGGGTATTACCCCGTCAATTGCCCTCCCTCACCCCATGAACGGTTCAAGATCTTTAATTGTGTTTGCGTATGTGAGTGTTTGTGAAAAAAAAAATCAGTAAAGTGCATGAGAGGTTTCAACATTACTTTCGAAAATGCCAAAACACCCTCGTTTCCCTGTCTGCAAAGCCTATACCGGTATACGTACTCAGAAAAAAAAGTTATAACATGATGTGGACATTCAGATCAACCAACTAGAAAAATACCCAAGTATGAAATGAAGTTCACTAAAAGAAAATTATTCACGAAATGGTCAATGTTGTAGTGCACACCTGCTTTATGCTTTACATGATATGGGGGGGGGGGGGCTAGTCATCTGCAAAGGTGTTGAAATAATAAACAATCACAGAAAATCATGTAATCGTCAATTAAGGCAGCGTTAAGAATTTGGAAAAAGAAGATTGATCCATGAAAGTAACTTTCCTATTTCATGAAAAACTTACTGTTTTGAGAAAAATTATTTTACAAACACAAGCTACTGAAATCGAAGTGAATCGCTGCGATTGAAAAAAAAAAACCACGTTTTCATCCGTTGAATTTCATATATTAAAGTTAAAGAGAAAATTACAAATTGAACTCTAAGCAGGCGGGTAAAAGCAGGCACAAAGGATGTTTAATAAGGCCTACTTAACTTGTGAAGCGAGGAAGAGAAGGGTGAAAAAACTTAGATCCTGTCCACCGTCTATTAAAGTAGAAATTAGGAAAGCCTATTAAATATAGCGTGATAACATCTAAAAGTAAACCATTCATTGTTCTTGTCCTCTATCACTTTTTCATTCTTCTTTTTTTTTTTTTTTGGGGGGGGAGGTCCTATGAAGAGAACAATTCTATATAAAAAAGAAACAATGGTAACAATGTCGCTCCCCGTAGCGTGACAGAACTGCCCCCTAAAAGCTACACGTGTAGAAGTACATACTTAATGTCGTTGATATGTAGATGGTGCTGATATTAGTTAGTAACAATCTTTCGCTGGACTGCGTAACGAATTTGCACCCGCCAGTATGTAATTTTCCCCTTAATGGAACACCCTGTACAGGTACATATTTGTAATTGACATGTAGATGGCGGTGTTCATCCTGTCGGTCTCGTGAGCCTTCTTTGCCTAGTGTCGGTCTCGTGGGCTTTCTTTGCCTAGTGTCGGTCTCGTGAACCTTCTTTGCCTAGTGTCGGTCTCGTGGGCTTTCTTTGCCCAGTGTCGGTCTCGTGAGCCTCTTTTGCGTACTGTCGGTCTCGTGAGCCTTAATTGTGTAGTGTTGGTCTCATGGGCTTTCTTTGCTTAGTGTCGGTCTCGTGAGCCTTTTGTGCTTAGTGTCGAACTCATGGGCTGTATGACTCGTGAGCCGTATAACTCATGGGCTGTATGACTCATGGACCTATTTTTGATGTCGGTCTCGTGGACCGTATGACTCGTGGGTGTCGGTCTCGTGTGATGACCCCCCAAAAAGGAAGGCGTTGCTACTACCCTTAATGTTATTATCACAATCACTGTAAACAAATTTAAAGTGACTTGATGTGGGAGTAGTCTGTACTAAAGGCGTGAACACATTTTTACCTTCGCAAGTCGATAAAGCAATAAACGTATCTGCTTTGTCAGGGTTTCCCTCGAACTCGACAGGTTGAGGAATCTTTGAACTTCGACCCCCTGCGTAAGCACCATCAATGACGTCGTATGCACTCTGCATCTTTTGATCTGAAAAACAACAACAAACAAAAAAACTAACAAGCATGCTGCTTTTTGGCATTATCACTTTTAATGACTTCAAGTCACCTATTTTCACATTACGCGATGACGAAAGAAGCAATGGTTAAAGTGGTTATCATTGTTCTCCAGCCCTCTGTCAACCTGGTTTGTGAATTGAAAAAAGCGGAACATTTAATGAATAAGACATAAGTGGTGATAGCACTTTGCATCCAACGAACAGCGTATGAAAAGTGTGTGAAAACCACACAAACATGACATTCCAATCTCCCTGTGGGATTTGACAGGGTGCTTGTCATACCCATGCCACTGTTTGCTGACTACACGGGCAACTTTAAAATTGCTGGAACCAAGGAGGTACGAGAGGACCTCCTTGCTTGAACTTCGCAATCGTCTTCGTTGCATTTAACTTTGCCAACGAGTCAACCTAAACAAAAAATTCCATTGAAAGGGTTTATGTCCACTAGCGGCTTTTATGTCAAAAAAAAAAAAACACTCTGCTTATAACTCGTATTCGTAATGAATCACCAACCTTAACCCTATTCCCCCTCGATGTTTCGCGTGATTATTCTGCAACGCGTGGTGCTCTCGCCGCAATATTTCATGACTTTTTTTTTTCTTTCAAGTATCGCGCAACTTTTGAGACCAAATTTGTCGCTCCCGGGCATATCGTTTTGAAGCCACGCCCCTTTGAAAAAAAAAATTGTCGACCCAAAAACTGCCCCAAAACATGATTTTGTGTATAAATTGAATGTAAATTGTGTTTTTTTCACTTAATTACTATACAAATATCTATATATATATTTTTTCTTTCAATGATTGTTAATTATTTATTTGTGCCTGATTATGCTCTAAAAAGTTTCTGTTTCAAATTTTTACGAAAAAACAACAAAAAAGTAAAAAAAACAAAGAAATACATAAAAAATTCAATAAACAGTAAAATACATAAGAAATAATTATGAAGCCGAATTTTTGCTTCCATATTATTGTTGAGGATATTGAAAAGAATATGTTCACAAAAAAATTACAGGTCTTGGAGCTTTATTTTTTCATTTAAAGGCAAAACATATTTTTGCATAAATCAGCATAAATTGATTACTATAAAATACATAAATTAAAATGTGAAAAATCTAACTATACAGTCTTGTACATTACATGGGTGTCTACCTTTAAATAGTGAAACTTTTCGCGAGGATCGCGCGAACCACGACCGAGATCTGGGGGGGGGGAGGTTATGAGGGTTGACAAGAAATATAAGAATCAATTGGCTGACTCTACCCCATAGTAACATCGAAAAAAAAAACCCAACAAACTTACCACCTCTGCAAGCCTGGAAGAAAAACATCTTAGGTTTTCCGTTTAGTTTAGGACATTTTCTCCCGGAAAAAACGTCCGTGATTTCCTTTACTTTGACGGGTTGTTCATCGGTCCCGTAAATAACCCCTTCCGTATCTCCGTGACTCATCAACACGAGAACAAACGACATGACTGGAGTGTCAGATTTCAGAATCTTGTCCTTCAGTGAGGTGACCTCATCCCTGATCCCCTATGACAAAATTGATATATAAATCATGGTCAAAAGGCAGTCAATACAGTTTCAGTTATTGACCATGTTTCACTGGATTATCTTTAGTGAATTAAGATTTGTTGATAAATAATCATGCCATATTTGGAACCTCACACTGGAAACGTGCATGCATATTGCGTAACTATATTCGTGTAATGCTGCTTGAGCACCCGGGTGTCTCTGAACTTTTTTTTTCATGTAATATTCTTCACAAAAACCGGTTAGGAATAGGTTTAGAAAGATTTAAAAAAAATTATGACATTCATAAATACGACAAAAACAGGATGCAAAACTCCGTAGCAGCAACAATAGAGAAATTATCAAATCGAACTAAAATTGGAAAGGATTAATTTTGTGTAACACATTCTACGGATGAAAAATACCAACCTTCAAAGCAGTATATTATGGCGTCATCCTTTAAAAATTTATTAAGAGTTCAAAAGGGAAAGTGTGCAAAGTTTTTTTTTTTTTAAAGAAATGAAAGGAACTGCTAAGACAGACTTAATCACACTATTCTACAAAAAGTATTTCAGAAAATGCAATTTTCTATTCGCTTTATATGATCCTAAAGTATATAAAAAATTATGTAGGAGAAAAATTCCTTTTTAGGGAATATGAAAAAAAAAAACTCGTTACAGCTTACTTGAGGCCTGGCGTAATATGATGACTTATTTTGTTAGCTTTGTGATACACAGTCATATATGATTACATTTGCGTCATACTGCTTGGATGCGTGGCTGTCTCAAAACATTTTTAAAGTCACATTTTTTTTTTAAACGAGCTGGAAATAGGTTAAGAAACAAAACATCCATAACACATATTGCTGACTATCACAACCCAGAATATGATTTTATCTGAAGTACTGCTAGTATTTTGCGCTATTCAGAACGCATTCCCACTAACTGACGTTTTTTGTTCCATCAGTATTATGCGGAAAATGACTGTTGTTGAGATACTTTTTTAAATTTAATGTACTTACTTCTGCAGTGAGATCCTGCGCTGCTATGACTTTGTAGCCGATTTCTTTGAAGACGTGCTTAACATTTTCTACGTCAACATCTGATCCCGTTCTCGGACTTAGGGTCTTGAAGTTGTAGTTGTTAATAATAAATGCCGTACCTTTCTCTCTCCGATCCATCTTGTAATTCTGGAAGAAAATGTTTCTTTGATATATATATGTATATTGGCAAGAAGTCCTGCTGCACCATGAAGGTAGCTAGGATGTACGAATTGCAAACCCTTTATTGAGCTTTTGGGCTGATCGCCCTTCGTTAGAAATCCACAATGACAATTATGCAACAGCAATATTCAGCCAAAATTAGCCACGGTAAAAAAAAAAAAAAAAAAAAAAAAAAAACAACAGACCTACTCAAATAACGTTGATTAAATAAATTCAAAAATATATACTTAAACATACCGATAACTTCAAAAACCTGTGATATATATATACAATAGAGTATATGAATATAAGAACGACCCAAGTCCATAGAAGACCATTTCGAGTAAACTTAAAAAAACCTTCATATCTTTTTCTATTTGTCCAATAATGATCTATTTAACTGTGATGGGAAGGCAAAATTGTATAAACAAACTAGTACATGTATTATTATAACAATCAATATTTACATTAATTGTGGAGAGGCCATTTTGTGTGATGGACTTGGGTCGTTCTTTGATTCATATGGACTTGGGTCGTTCTTTGATTCATATACATGATATTCATGTATGATGAAATTTATGCACTGTATTCAATTTTTGTAATATATTTATATGTTTTTGCTGGAAATGAAAAATAAATGAATGAATGAATGAATGAATGAAAAATGAATTCTGCCGTAGAGATGAGAGAAGGATGATAGAGGGCGCTACAATATGAATGTAAGAATGACCCAAGTCCTTCATTCTTACATTGATATAAGATTTAAGTCATTCATTACAGGCACTTCCGGAGGTAATTAGGATTTATCATTTATACACAAGATGAGTCCATGCATAAGCTACAATTTCTCATATCAAACTGAATTTTGCCCAAAATTGGACTTGGGTCGTTCTTGTAAAGGTCTTCAATAATATTATACAAAATATATTTCAACAGATACCAGATACAGTAACAAGCAAATACGTGACCGTGCATCACAAAACGAACAAAAAGTCGCACACATTGGTTTTGTGTGAGGACTGAAAATAGGTGAAATGGGTCAACCTAACCGATCTTGACTTTTTCATATTTTCTTAAAGATCAAGTCTTCTTCTACATTATGCTAAAATTTGGAATCATAAAACGGGCAGGAAAGTGTGTGTTTTAGCAATTTGTCTCGAACAGTTTTTTCGTAGAATGGCGTGATCAGGTGTGTTTCTAGAGTCCCCTTTTCATTTCTTAAAAACCTTGTACACACTCTTCACTTTCAACTCTAATAACTTTTGAAACGATGATGCTACTGCTCTGAAAGTTGACATTAATTATGGACAGAATGTGTTTATAAGGCTTGCCCAATTTCAATTTAATCTCTGCTTTCTTTCCAATATTTAGATAGGTTAAGAGAGTCCATTTGATTTGACTTATACGTCATTTTAATGCTTGAAATGTGCTCTTTCAGAGTATGCTCTTAACTAAAATTTCATTATGGCGACTTTGTGTTCGTTTTGTGACGCAAGGTCACATATAATATTACCAAATACAAAAAGAGCGAAACTTACTCTGTTGCAACTGAGTGTGAACGTGTGTGTTGTCTGCGCGAGGATTATGACCGGTTGTATTTGATTAAGGTTATTTAAGTAAGTTAGATTTTACACCGTGGTTAATATTGGCTGAATTTTGCTGTTGCATTATGTCATTGTCTTTATGCATATTATGTTTATATATATAATAAATTAAGATATGTGAGATCATGTATCATAAAATACATCAATTCGTCAGACTTGTGACGAAGGGCTATCAGTCCGAAAGCTCAATAAAGGAGTTACAACTCGTACGTACATGGCAGCCAAATCCTCGATGCAAAATTGGTTGCCAGCAATGATGTTTCATATATATATATATATATATATATACATATATATATATATATATATATATATATATATATATATAATATATATATATATATATATATATATATATATATATATATATATATATATTATAGATAAATGAATAAATATATATATATATATATATATGTATAATATATATAACATGTATTATTATATATACCATCTGTTAGGATGAGGACACGAAAAATCAAGGAACACGGAAGAGGCACTCAGCGCATGTGGATACAGCGGTTGGACATTCGAGAAGGCAGTTCATAAATCCATACCAAGACACAAGGACAAACCGAACCAAAGCAAGACAACGACAGAAAAGCGGAGGTACAACGTGACGGTTCCCTAAGTTTCCGGTCTTTCAGAGAAAATCCGTAGAATCTTCAGCAAGCATCATATTCCTAGCTCTTTCAAGCCTACCAACACACTGAGACAGAAGTTAGCTCATCCTCAGGATAAGACCCCGAAGGACCAACAAAACGAAGTGGTCTATGCTATCCAATGCAAGGATGACGAGTGTGAAGAGCTGTACATAGGGGAGACAAGCTGACCTTAGCCAAGCGTGTGTACCAGCACAGACGAGCTAGCTCGTCTGGAATATGGAGACTCTGCCGTTCACTCCCATCTGAACAGTAGTAACCACACCTTTGACAAGGACGTGGTCATCTTAAATCGCGAGGCACGGTGGTTCGGGAGAAGCCCTCCCTAAACCGAGGTGGGGCCTGCGACACAACCTAGCCGGAGCCTACAACCCGGCGGTTCGTAAAAACAACCAATTGCCGCCGAAGATCAGTCGGCCAGATGAAGCGTCCCGGAGCGGAAGTGAAACGTCGATGCTCCAAATTACAAGTAAGTCCTATTGACTACATTTACCGATATAGTTCAAGTGATACTTTCCCTGGATGACTGAGAACATTCACAGACATATGATATATATATATATATATTTATATATATAAAGTATGTATTTCATATATTATATATCATATATATATATATATATATATATTATATGTGTATATAATATATATATATATATGTATATATATTATATGTGTATATACATATATATATTATGTATGTATATTATAATTTGGGGCATAGGGGGAATTTCCATGTAAAAACCAAGTCTCCTAAGGGGAATTCTTCCTTTGGGCGAAACATTCGATTCCCCTTAGCGCTTTCAACACTTCGTCTTGTTTACGAGTTTTCCTGTACCCCTACACCCTTGAAACTGCGCGAAATGAAATGTAGAAGGCAGCAGAGAATATTGCACTATAGAAGAGTTCTCTTAATGCACCCTATATTTTGGCATTTTATATAATTCACCTTAGCGCATTTTAATGCACTAAGGGCAATTGTTAATCTAAAAAAAATCTATGAAGAAATATTAATCATATACAGCAAATGAAATAATATCCTTTGGTTATACAGTAAGGTTTAGATAGGCTACTTGTTTTCATTTATCAATTGTGATATCAGTTGTTTCATCTTTTGTCTTTTTTATAAAATTCTCCCTAATATGTATATATATATATGATATACATGATGTATATATGGTGTATTCAATGTGTGTGTGTGTGTGTGTGTGTGTGTGTCAATAGTTGGAAATATCATTTCCAACTATTGACAACATATTGACGACGGTACTTAAAACTAGGTGATGCGGCTCTCAACGAGCGTTATTTTCTAAATCCTTTCAATCTGCAGTATTAAAGCAACATATTCTCAATACCTCTCTACACCTTTTCATTTTGTAGAACAGTTTATATAACATTTTCATTCACTTGTTTTGGCATAGACATCCATTTGGCAGGAACCTTAAGGTTACCGTCATATTCTCAGAAGCTGTATGCACGCTTTCATGTTGCATACCACCTTCAATAACCCTTTCAAACCCAGCTCCTTTGTGAACCCTTTTAAATTTGCAGTACCCGTTTGTACTTTTTCACCTCTCTACCCCTTTTCTTTTGCAGAACAGCTTCCATAACCTTTTCATTCCCAGTTCTGTTGTATATTCATTTGACAGTACCGTTATTAGATTACCTTTCTCAGAACCTCTTTAATACCCTTTCGTTTTGCAGACAGTTTTTATAACCCTTTCATTCCCAACTCTTTTGGAGACCCTTCGATTTTTCAGTCCGCTCATGTATGCCTTTCATCCTGAAAATCTTTTGTACACTCTATGATTTTGCATAACAGCTTCGACAACCCTTTCAATCTGCAGCATATTCCTTTCATTCTCAGGACCTGTGTACAGTGTTTCATTTTGCAGACCAGTTTCTGTAACCTCATCATTCGGGACAATTTCTTCTATAGGAAATTTTTCCATCAGAGTTACCCTGTAAATAACTATTTTATTCTCAACACCTCTCTACACATTTTTTCCCCTAAACTTTGCTTCACCACCAGCAGGAACGTCGTCTACGTATCAAACAACTGCTTCTTACTGTGTCTGGATCTAGCTGTTCTTTCGTTGGCTTCGCAGGAGGAATTTTGTTCTTGTAGTAGTAGCCGCCAATATCAGGCGAAATATCTGAAAAAAAAAAAACCGCCAGATAAAACTTGGTGACATTTCGAAATGTATGATATGACTGCAATTCCTTGACTCATGTATACACTTCTTTGCTCTCTAGGTTGAACCGACTATACATATATATATATATATATATATATATATATACATATATATGTATATATATATATATATATATATATATATATATATATATATATATATATAATCATGTATGATATGTGACATGCATCACAAAACGAACAACAAGTCAAGTCGCCCGACAAGGATTTTAAGTTCAGGACAGATTCTAAAAGAGCAGACTTTCAGCTTTACAATGATGTATAGCTCAATTGAAATGGATTCTCCTAATCTATCTAAATATTGGAGAGAAAGTACACACTCTGGAAAATTGTGAACTCAGAAAAGAGACTCTGAAGTACAGAGTCTTTTCAAGCGCTTGATCTTCACCAAACCGTGCTAGCTGTGCTGCAGCGATGAATGGGAAAAAAAAAACAGGTTGTAAACCACCGGGCCTCCCAAACCCCAACCCCGCGCCCCGGCCGTAGGTGGAAACAGGTAACGCTTGCCAACGGTGCTCTGGTGAATCTACGATGGGCCTAGCAACCCGTCAACGGATAACTATTGCTCGAGACAAACAAAGGAGACATAAACGGACTGATCAAAACGGAAAACGAAACGGATACGAAAATGGACAACGATTTTCGGATATCCAACTGGTTGGTATAATGGAACATCTGTGGCTTGAGGGACCAAGAGCCTGAACTGGTGGAATATATAACCCAATGTAAGATCTCAATCATGGGGTGAGCAGACACTAGAAAGAAAGGAACAGGGAGACAGAAAGTTGACTCTGACTTCGTTCTCATCTGGAGCGTAGTGAGCAAAGACCAGAGAGCTCTACACGCTGTTGGTTTTAACCTGCATCCCAATATAGAGAAAGACATTCTGAACACCGAGTAAATCTCAGAGCGAATCGCCAAGATAAGAGTGAGGGAAAGAAAGAAGACCACGAACTCTTTACAGATCTATGCACCTTGTAATGACACATACTAAGATGAAGAAAAGGATAAATTCTTTCGAAATCTCTCAGAAATTATCAAGAAGATTCATGACAGTGAAGATCTCTACGTCATGAGAGACTTCAACGGGGTCATCCCACCAGACCGACACCCAGGAGTCATACGGTCCACGAGACCGACATCAAAAATAGGTCCATGAGTCATACAGCCCATGAGTTATACGGCTCACGAGTCATACAGCCCATGAGTTCGACACTAGGCACAAAAGGTTCACGAGACCGACACTAAGCAAAGAAAGCCCACGAGACCGACACTACACAATTAAGGCTCACGAGACCGACACTAGGCAAAGAAAGCCCACGAGACCGACACTAGGCAAAGAAGGTTCACGAGACCGACACTAGGCAAAGAAAGCCCATGAGACCGACACTATAGGCAAAGAAGGCTCACGAGACCGACAGGATGAATAGCGCCAGCTACATGTCAATTACAAATATGTACCTGTACAGGGTGTTCAATTAAGGGGAAAATTACATACTGGCGGATGCATTTTCGTTACGCAGTCGAGCGAGAGATTATTACAAAGAATAACAGCACCATCTACATATCAACGACATTAAGTATGTATTTCTACACGTGTGGCTTTTAGGGGGCAGTTCTGTCACGCTACGGGGAGCGACATTGTTACCATTGTCCTTTTTTATTAGAAATGTCCTCTTCATAGGACCCCCCCCCCCCCAAAAAAAAAAAAAAAAATGAAAAAGTGATAGAGGACAAGAACGATGAATCATTTACTTTTATATGCCATCATGCTATATTCAGTTGGCTTTCCTAATTTCTACTTCAGACGGTGGACAGGATCTAAGTTTTTTTCGCCCTTTTCTTTCTCGCTTCACAAGCTAAGTAGGCCTTATTAGATATCCTTTCTGCCTGCTTTTACCCGCCTGCTTAGAGTTCAATTTGTCTTTATTTTCTCCTTAACTTTATATGAAATTCAACGGATGAAATCTTTTTTATCGCAGCGATTCACCTCGATTTCAGTAGCTTGTGTTTGTAAAATAATTCTTCTCAACACAGTACATTTTTCATAAAATAGAAAAGTTACTTTCATCGATGCATCTTCTTTTTTCGAATTCTTAACGCTGCCTTAATTGACAATGACGTTATTTTCTGTGATTTTTTTTATTTCAACACCTTTGCAGAAGACTAGCCCCCCCCCCCCCATATCATGTAAAGCAAGTGTGCACTACAACATTGATCGTTTTGTGAATAATTTTCTTGTAGTGAACTTCATTTCATACCTGGGTATTTTTCTAATTGGTTGATCTGAATGTCCACATCATTTTACTATTTACTTTTTTTTTTCTAAGTAGGTATTTACCGGTATGGGCTTTGCAGATAGGGAAACGAGGGTGTTTGGGCATTTTCGAAAGTAATGTTGAAACACCTCATGGACTTTTACTGAATTTTGTTTATTTTTTTACACACACTCACATACGCAAACACAATTAAAGATCTTGAACCGTTCAGGGTGTGAGGGAGGGCAATTGACGGGGTGCTAGCAACTCTCCTTTTCCATCTCTTATACCTTCTTTACGCCATTATCTGGACAGCCTTTACAATTAGTTGGTCAGTAGGGGGCGCTGTTCATCCTGTCGGTCTCGTGGGCCTTCTTTGTCTAATGTCGGTCTCGTGAACCTCTTTTGCCTAGAGTCGGTCTCGTGAGCCTTTTAAGTGCAGTGTCGGTCTCGTGAGCTTTCTTTGCTTAGTGTCGGTCTCGTGAGCCTTTTGTGCGTAATGTCGAACTCATGGGCTGTATAACTCGTGAGCTTATTTTACTTGATGTCGAACTCATGGGCTTAATTTACTCAGTGTCGAACTCGTGGAACGTATAACTGGTGGGCTGTATGACTTGTGAGCTGTATGACTTGTGGACTGTATGACTTGTGAGCTGTATGACTTGTGGGCTGTATGACTCGTGGGTGTCGGTCTCGTGACGTGCACCCACTATAACGGCAGAGTAGGGGAGAGAAGAATTACATGGACACCACATCATGGCCCACACACTGACCATCGAACCCCCTGCAATTGTACACTGGCAACCATGTGCTGGAACTGTGTGAAGCGCATGAACTTCTGTTCGCCAACACATTCTTCCAAAATCGACCAAGCTATATCTATACCTGGTATAAGTGGAATAACATGGAAGTAAGTTTTCAGATTGACTTTATTCTCACAAGAACTGGTATGAGAAACAGCATTACGGATGCAAGGGCCATCCCAAACGTGTTCCTGGATACACACCACAGACCATGTCATCTTGAAACACACAGCACAGAAGAAGAAGAAGAAGAGATCAGGCAAAAGGAAACAGACAGAGAGAATTGATATGAGGGAGCTTCAAAATACTGAGGTACAGGACCACATCCTCAACATGGTAGGTAAAAAGCTGAAAGAGGTGGACCCCACAAACATGAATGTTGAAGAGGCCTAGCTGGAGCACCTTCAAAGCTACTCATCTGGACTCCTTGCAAGTGGCCTGCCTGCGGCTATAGAAAGGCAGGGAATGAAACCAGAAAGACGACAGCATGGTGGAACGAGGACGTCAAGGAGGCAATCAAAGAAAAGAAGAGACTCTTCAAGATCTGGCTGAAGTCAAAGCAGGACGACGACTACGTGGCATACGGCCTTGCAGGAAGAAATAGCAAGCGAGTGGTAAAAGCAGCAAAGGGAGTCTCGTGGAAAAAAGTATGGTGAAGAGCTAAGTGAATTGTGTACTCCCCGAGAGAGTTTTACAAAAATCCATGCGGGTACGTGACGAACCCTTTTACCCCACCACTGCGATCAATGGTGCACATGGGCAGCCCCTGCAGAAAGAGGATGAGATCATGCAGAGACGGAAGGAATATTCTAAGGACCTGCTAAAGCCATCAGAAGCAAGACACACACAATCGCAGTTCACTCCGAACCCACTATCCTGGAGAGTGACGTAAGATGGGCCATCAAGAACATCCCTAAAGGAAAATCGGCAGGCGCAGATGTCATAACAACAGAAGCTATCCTGGCCTATGGAGAGACGGGAATTGAGTTGATACAACCATCTTTCAAAAGGCGTGGGAGGAAAGGAGAGTTCCAGAAGACTAGCAGAACGCTGTTGTGGTACCTATATGGAGGAAAAGGGGGAACAAGAAGAATTGTACCAACTACATGGGCATATTACTCCTCAGCCATGTAGGTTAGATGTATGCAAAAATCTTGGAGCGACGCACCAGGGCGAACAGGGCGAAAAAAAAATCTGAGTGACGCCCATCTTGGCTTTAGGAAAGGGAAAGCCTGTACTGACGCCCCCTTTGCACTGAGACAGCTATAAGAGTACAACTAAGCACTCTATCTGGTATTTGTTGACCAAGAGAAAGCATTCGACAGAGTGAACAGAGATAAGCCCTGGAGGGTCCTGGAGCAGTATGACATCAAGGGGCAGCTCCTAGACAATGTCAGATCTATAATTATACACCAACAGCAAGAGCGCAGTTCGCACCTCTAATGGACTCTTCAACTGGTTTCCCGTGTCTTCTGGGGTGAGACAGGGCTGTGTACTCTCTCCTGTTCTTTATCATATACATGGAATATTGCAAAGGAGGCCAATCCAGATCTGGAGGCACTCAACGAACTTTTGTTTGCTGACGACCAAGCCATAATGAATGACAACAAGAATAAAATACATGAGCACACAGACAAGCTCTGCGCATGCTGTGAGACTTATGACATGAAAATCAGCGTGAGTAATTCCGAAGCCATGACAGTCAGTATAACCCCAGAGAAGCTTGAAATCAACATCAATGGAGGTAAAATGAAGCAGACAACTGAATTCAAGTACCTCGGCAGTATATTTAGAGAAGATTGGAAACTAGAGAGAGAAATAGAAACACGCTTTCAGAAAGCAAATGCAGTCAGCTACCAACTGCCCCCCCCTTCATTAGACACCCCAATATCCCGATGTGTACCAAGGCAAAGCAGATCAACACAATCTTCCTGCCATTGTTAACTCTCACTTACCAGTACCAGACATGGCCCATGACAAAAACTCTTGAGCAGAAGCTGGTAACGTACGAGATGAAGTGCTTGAGGAAAGCCATGAACAAGACCAAGAGGGACATGATGCGAAATGAGGTGATCAGAGAAATGGTAGGCGCTACATCTGTCTTACACCAAATCAAGCAACAACGTATCAAATTGTCTGGTCACCTTACATGGATGCCACCCAACCAGCCACCCCTAGAAGCTTACAAACTGATATACTCTGGTACAAGAGCGAGAGGCAGACCAAGGCGACGCTGGAGAGACTCTGTGGCAGATACCCTGAACGCCTATACACTGTATGTCCCTTCTCCATTCTACCCGTCTTGCAGCAAACAGACGCTTATGTCTCCCAGCGACGCCCCCAGGTACAAGCGGAAGTAATAGTAAAGTAAAGTAAACCACCGGAGCAACAACAATCAACAGATTATCGGATTAGGCTGAAATCAAAGATGCTCCATTAACACATTTTGTCCATGATTAATACCATCTTTCAAAGCAGAAACTTTATCCCTTCACAAGTTACTTTACTTGGAAGTGAATAGCTTGCAAAGTGATCTCACTACATTTCAAAAAAAAAGTTGTAGAAAAACTGCTGAAAATGCACTTTCCCATTCACTTTATGATCATAAACTTAAGAAAAACGTAAAAGAAGGGTAGCTCTTTCATTAAATAGGAATAACCCAATATTGACTGAGTTAATCCTTTTCACCTTTTTGAGTCCTCACGTAAAATCAAGGGTTGCGACATCATGCTTGTTTTGTGATGCACAGTTACATTATTATATACATACATGTAACTATACCATTCTAACATATCCTTAGATAAGCCAAATATTTTGAATACCAATGAATACTAATGACAGAAAGAACGTCACATTCATTACACTGCCTTAAAACCACTACACTGACATACTGTGAATCGCAATATACTTATCTTCTCAGGAGAATTGTCAATCAATCTGTCAGTCGGTAAAATTACTTAATATCAGTTTAGACATTCAGGTTTAATATAAGAAACGTATGAGGGCATTCAAATGAGTTGGCACTTATCCTTAGGTCATAGTCGAAGGAGACTGAGGGAAGCCAGATATTCTATTACTGCGCATGGCCCTGGGAGATAAAGATTTTTTTTTTAATTACCTGAATTACCTACGATGACGCCCAGTAAGTTGAAAACTTGTAGAGGGCCATTCAAAGGATTCAATCCTGAGCCTGAGGAGATCCATGTGATGAACTGTATCCACGGAATTATCAGTTAATGCAATCTGGATGAAATTTGTTATGCTTCTGCTTCCAGTGATCATTGAGCTTAGACTTGAAGCTATTAACTGATGTTGCCTCGACAGCATCTGCACAAAGGCTATTCCAGGTATTTACTACTCTCTGACTGAAAGACTTCAACCTTTTACTTGTTCAACACCTTCCTTTATACAACTTCAACTTGTGACCGCGTGTAACATGATCATTGATGACAAAGAGAACAGCTGGATCAAAATCTTCCACACCATGCAAAATTTTGAACACTTGAATCATATCTGAACGTTCACGTCGATACTCTAGGGATGAAATCCCCAAATGCTTGAGTCTCTCAGGATATGACACCGATTTAACCTCTGATACAAACTTTGTTGCTCTCCTCTGAACTGATTCAAGCTTTTTCGCATCACTCTTTGAAAGTTGATTCCATATACAAGAGCAATATTCCAAGAGTGGTCTAACAAGAGCCTTATACAGTAGGACAAACACTTTCCTAGTCAGAGGAGTAAAAGTCCTTTTGATCAGACCAAGAACTTTTTGCCTTTGCAGCTACTTTGTGTACATGAAGAGCAAAATTGAGGTTAGGAGAAAAGTACACCCCGAGATCCTTTTCCTCCTTGACTGTCTCAATAACCTCAACATTATCGTTGTTATCATTTGAATGCATCTGATATTGACACCGATGATTTCTACGACCATGGTGCATAACATGGCATTTCCCGTGATTGAATTTGAGCTGCCATATCCGGGACCAGACCTCAAGTTTGTGGATGGTATCCCGCAGTAACTGTGTATAACCGGGGTCACTAATTGACTGCCAGCACTTGGCATCGTCTGCAAACAATCTCATATTACAGTCGACATCTTCAGAAATATCATTCACAAAAATTAGGAACAGTTACCGCGCCTAGAACACTTCCCTGTGGAACACCACTACGGACTGCCCTCCACGAAGAAATTCATTGATTGTTTCTTTTCTCTCCATATTGCACATTTTACAATTGAAGACCTGAATATAAGAACGACCCAAGTCTAATTTTGGCCAAATTCAGTTTGACATGGGAAATTTTAGCTTATGCATGGGCTAATCTTGTGTTTAAATGATAAATCCTAATATCCCCCGGACGTACCTGAAATGAATGAGTTTTTAGCGGTTTCCAATATCTCTGTATTTTTTACTGTCTGGCTGCCGTCAATTATGCTGTCTGACAACCCAGCATTCAGTCAACATCCACGCGAACTTTCTTTGTGCGCCGGCACACGACAGGTGCGCACTACATTCTCCGCCTTTGTGATCAGGCCGAGGTACGCGTATTTTAGCTTATGCACATTCCAACAGTAGTCGGATCTTCATAAACACACCCCTTGTTTTGCTGTCACGGAAACAAACTACCAATTAGTGGCGAGCTGTGCATTCTCACCAGCCAATTACCACTCTAAAAGCTCCTGTCCGTGACACGTTTTCTCCGACCACGCTGTTTCATTTTCCACGCTTCCTCACTTCACGATTAGCTTTCATTCCGAGAGCACGTTCTAATCGTTGGAGTCACTCACGTCCGCATACTACGTCCGTATGTACTTCCCACGTCTTCTCTAGACAGAAAGATCCGTCTGTCCGGAGGACTCTTTTGTATTTTGCCATTAACGCTGTCCTCCGTAGACAGACGGAAGGTTGTAGTACCCATTGCTGTGTGGATGTTCTTAACCACTGTCTCTATGGAAAATTGGGTGAGGTACCTCACCCTTCTCGACTGCGTCTAATTCATCGCCCTAGGTCGGCAAATTTAAGCTTGAATAGTTAAATCAACTATTCAAGAATAGACTACACTCACCAGATTAATGAATAATCCCAATATTTCGGTAGAATTTTCAACGCAAAACACACATCAACCAGCCCGTCGCGTCGTCACGTTCAAACTGCAGAAACATACAGTATGAATTTATTAGCCAATCACATGCGAGGTAGTTTCTACGTGTTTTTTTACTAAATAAAGTACCTCGCATGTGATTGGTTTACAGATTCAAAATGGCGACCTACGGCTAGCGAACGGCGATGTTGCGATATGGATAAAATTTCTGCATTATAACTGCGTTACTGTGAGTATTTCGATTGCAAAATGTGAGAAATTAACCCCAAATATTGCTGCATAATGTGTCATGTCATGTCAAACTTGTTTGAATGTAAGAAAGCTGTCTGAAATTTGGTTTATCGTAACGTTTGATCTGTGCGCGTTGCTCCACACAGGAGCTGGGATCATTGACTTCGGTCTGTATACGGAGGGGATCCGTGAAGCCAGACGCAGTCTCCGCGGAACATTCCCCGACGGACAGATACAGACCGATCTTTCGGTCAACGTCTTCTCGCGCTCGATGCCTCGCGCCGTGGACGGTCATTTCATACGGATTATACTCCATACGGAATATCACACTTCCTCGGATTTTACACTTCGCGACATTCGCTTGCCCTGCCTTTTACATCGCGGCTCGCCCTTTCTTCAGGCTACACTCCAACCTGGGGAACTTTACGTCACTGCCTTCAACGCGATCGGCGCCTCGTTACATCACTGCATTCAACGCGATCTGAACGCGATCGGCGCCTCGTTACATCGCTGCATTCAACGCGATCTGCGTCCCATCACATCACTGCTTCGGTCCTGCTAGCGAGCTGTCCGTGGTGTGCAGACTCTACCACAACCAGGGACCGCGCAGTTCTTCTATCCAGCGCTCCAGCGGTGGATCGACTCTACCCTCGCTTGTGCTAGCCGCGGCACTCGGAGGATACTTCACGCTGCCGCTGGATATTTTGTACATATTTCTACGGGACACTGTCGTCTTCGGACACCCAAAGTGCATTCGGAGTTAGTCCATATCATTTTATATTTGTTCGGGAAGTGCAATGCCCATTATAAGGACACTGTTCACCTCTACTGGTGCCCTGGTGCATTCTACACTACTGTCATACGGTCGGCTACCATTCCTGCTGGTGGTGCCTTCAGCCCTGTTGTCCTGTTTGCCATTCGGTGAGTTGTTATGTATTACAATATAGGCCCGTACCATAATACCTACATTGGTGACCCCGACGTGATCGTTTAGGGCCGACCTCACGTCTCATCCTACATCCTTCACCGTTCATCCTCCATCCTTCGACGAATACAATGGCTACCACCAGCCCCCCGGCGGACGTCATAGCGAACCTCACGGCGCAGGTCCTGCTGCTAACAGAGCAGCTGTTCATGCTGGTAGCACGCATGGACGAACGACGGTCTCAGCGAACGTTACGCCGTTCGCAACGGAAATACCGTCCTCGTCCTCGTCAGCGGTCCAGAGGCGGCAACCGCGGCCATGGAGGCGGGCCGCGCAGCGCGCCGCGGAAGCGAACCCCTTCCCAAATCCGACACGCTGGGAGTGAGTGCTACTTCCATTGGAAGTTTGGCGACGACGCCCGGCAGTGCTGCTCACCCTGCTCGAGGCGAAAAACCTCAACCACTTCCAACGCACCAGAGAAACAGCCCAGCCAGAGACTAGCGGCGACGAGCCCCTCTGGCAGCGACACACGTCGCCGATCTTCCACTTCAGATCGAGAACACCGGGCTGTCGAACACTCCTCGACCATCACCACAGCCGAAGTCAGCGCCCTCCCTCCTTCACCCCCCAACAAGACGAAGCCCCCGCCTGCACCGCACTCACAGGCGGTGAAGCCTCCCGTCACCATTCTCGGAGAGCGCTCGTTCACACCCGACTTTGGCCCGCGTCGCAATCTTCGACGCAAACGCAAACGAAACACCACATCCCACGCTCCCGCTAGTCCACACAACTCCACGCGTGATCCCAAGCATCTCACTCTGAAGATCAACGCCAGGAGGGAGACAGCCACGAGCACACCGCACACCACACCACCGCAGCAGACGACACTGTGGCAGCCTACACCACTGCAGCAGCCAACACGTGCACAACCGCAGCACGAGCTGCCAACACGAACGGCACGCGCTGGTGGTAAGCACGTACACTGGCCAACTCAATACGTACAATACAGATACTTCGACACGTGAAATTCTCAACCCCTACTCTCTTCACATTTCTCACAATCGATCGCTTATCTTTAGTCTTCACTCCATTGACTTCTCCACTAGCGATCTGGAAGGGGGCTAAATGTAGCGGTTTCCAATATCTCTGTATAGTAAAAACTGTCTGGCTGCCGTCAATTATGCTGTCTGACAACCCAGCATTCAGTCAACATCCACGCGAACTTTCTTTGTGCGCCGGCACACGACAGGTGGCACTACATTCTCCGCCTTTGTGATCAGGCCGAGGTACGCGTATTTCACATTCCAACAGTAGTCGGATCTTCATAAACACACCCCTTGTTTTGCTGTCACGGAAACAAACTACCAATTAGTGGCGAGCTGTGCATTCTCACCAGCCAATTACCACTCTAAAAGCTCCTGTCCGTGACACGTTTTCTCCGACCACGCTGTTTCATTTTCCACGCTTCCTCACTTCACGATTAGCTTTCATCCCGAGAGCACGTTCTAAACGTTGGAGTCACTCACGTCCGCATACTACGTCCGTATGTACTTCCCACGTCTTCTCGCGCTCGATGCCTCGCGCCGTGGACGGTCATTTCATACGGATTATACTCCATACGGAATATCACACTTCCTCGGATTTTACACTTCGCGACATTCGCTGCCTTTTACATCGCGGCTCGCCCTTTCTTCAGGCTACACTCCAACCTGGGGAACTTTACGTCGCTGCCTTCAACGCGATCGGCGCCTCGTTACATCGCTGCATTCAACGCGATCTGCGTCCCATCACATCACTGCTTCGGTCCTGCTAGCGAGCTGTCCGTGGTGTGCAGACTCTACCACAACCAGGGACCGCGCAGTTCTTCTATCCAGCGCTCCAGCGGTGGATCGACTCTACCCTCGCTTGTGCTAGCCGCGGCACTCGGAGGATACTCCACGCTGCCGCTGGATATTTTGTACATATTTCTACGGGACACTGTCGTCTTCGGACACCCAAAGTGCATTCGGAGTTAGTCCATATCATTTTATATTAGTTCGGGAAGTGCAATACCCATTATAAGGACACTGTTCACCTCTACTGGTGCCCTGGTGCATTCTACACTACTGTCATACGGTCGGCTACCATTCCTGCTGGTGGTGCCTTCAGCCCTGTTGTCCTGTTTGCCATTGCGGTGAGTTGTTAGGTATTACAATATAGGCCCGTACCATAATACCTACAAGTTAAATCTTATATGAATGTAAGAATGAAGGACCTTGGTCATTTTTACATTAATATTATAGCGCCCACTCTCTATAGGAGAATATCATGTACATGTATATGATTCAAAGAACGACCCAAGTCCATCACACAAAATGGCCTCTCCACAATTAATGTAAATGTATTATGTTTTAATTGTATATACAATGTTGCCTTCCCCATCACAGTTAAATAGAATATTATTGGACAAATAAAAAAGATATGAAGTTTTTTCAAGTTTACTCGAAATGGCCTTCCATGGACTTGGGTCGTTCTAATATTCAGATACTCAATTAATACAGTGTAATTAAAAAACGTCTTAAGAAATAATGTGAAAATGTCGAATGAAACAAATAAGAGAATCAATACGCGTGGAATGAGAAGAACCTATAAACATAAATATTAATGGGAAGCATTGCTTCTAAGGCGTAAATTCCCAGAAGTTAACTTAAAGGTGAGTTCTTCTGTGTAACTTAGGGTTGTCAAAATGAAAAAAAATAAAATAAACCACAAAGGAGCGGTGTTATCATCCAAGCGAGAGCCCGATAGAACTAAGGAAATGCAAAGCATGACACAAGTTGGCCTCGTATAAGATGAAGACAATTTCAACAATTCATATGAAATTTTTGATTCAGTTTATGTTTCAGAGACGTTGACTAAATTGTTTCAGTCATGATCATTCATAGTTCATTCCAAAATTGGTCTAGATAGACTTTTCAGGACAGATGCAGGTCGTGCGGGAGGGAGATGAATATAATTATTTGTCTTGCTGATTGATTAAGAATAAACTTCATTATTCTTAACACACATCGATAATACACATCTGGAAAGGTATCTGGAGTTAACTGAGACAAAAATGTCAATGACCCTATCAAAGTGATGTCTTTGATCTTTCATACTATATTGGAGAAAAATATAACATAAGTGTGTTTAAAGAATGTTGCAAAATCATCTCAGAATCTGCCCAAGACCATTTGAGTTTATTTTTTTTTTCATCGTTGTCAAAATATCTTCAAAGGCCCAAATGGACTGGGGTCGTCACTTCTTCATTTGTAATATGGTTTTTGTAAGAAATGCTGAGGAGTTTGCTGATGTATCTCATGTCTGTGGCCTGTACCTCCTCTCTAAGTCTTTTGTCAGGGTCCACAATTTGAATACATGCAGAAATATGGGGAAAACCACGGAGAGCATTAGTCTGATTTTGGACTTAAATAGTATAATGTTCCTATCACTCCACATCACCCTATGCTTTGCCAGCGCTGCTACTGATTGTGCAATCACGGCGATAACCTCCGGTTTAGGCTCTTTATCTGTGACAACTACCCGAGACATTGAAGGTAAACACATAAAGCAAAAACTAAATTGAGATATTTCATGACGTGATAGGGCTAAAGGCTACTCTGAGAAGACGCTAATTTGACTACAGTACGTATTAATATACTATGTACATAATAATAACTATAAACTAGGCTTTCTCGAGTAGGCTTCTTTGTATAAATCAGCCAAATCCCCCACCCTCCCCAATACTCACACCTCTTCAGTGAAGATTTGGTCCTCCCGAACAGCTTGACATTGCACCCGCCGATTTGGTGCCCCACGATGTTTTCCTCTTTTTTTCGAACATTTTATTTTTTACTTACAACAGTAAAGTCTTGTATCCTCCTTGGTTCACAGGGATAGGTTCATGCATACTTATGAACTGAACTATAGAAAAGCCTGTACACTACACATGCGCGTCCCCTTTACACTGCTTAAGATGTACCAAATCTGTGTGAGCTGTCCTCTGTGTGTGTATGCTTGTATCATCCATGCATTTGTCGAAAGATAAAGAGAATGAAAGAGAGAGAGAGAGAAGGGGAGAGAGAGAATAAAATGTATCGTCACGATTTGACGTGATCTATGGAACACAAGAGCCTGATTCCCCTCATATTTCATTGTTCATACTTTGCACTTTTCGAATGGTGATTCTTCTCCCATGGACCTTCGTACTTTGGCCTTGGTGTAATAACAAGCGACAGGCTGCACTTTCTTACTCAACTTCTGCATCATAAGAATTAAGAGAGAGCAGTCTTCCACCAAGGAGTCGGTTTTTCTTCAAAATGAGTTATACGGCTTACTATCTCACTGGAGGAAAGTTCACCGCGTCTCCTGCAACTGATAAATCCCACTGACTCGTGCGACTCTACCAACATGTTCGATTCTCTCTCAATAGTCTCCAATAGACGTCGCCAAGACGTCTCCGCGACCAGGGAGACTCGAGTCGCCACATGCCACGTAACAGGTCACAAAACGCAGGTTAGCACCCGTGTGAGATTGTTAAGGCCGTGTCACACCAGCCTTGCGTGCGACTTCCGAAGAACATTTTTGCTATCCGGAGGTCCCCGCAGATGACCCGCACATGACAGTACCTAGCATGTATCTCAAAAGTAGTTACCCGGAGGTGCGCACGCTGGCTCTATTTACCCGCTGCCAAAAAAGGCCCTGTCACACCAGCTAAGCGGGCTTACTGCGTATGGGGATTTTTCCGCACGCAGAATAATTTCTGCGGCCGGACAAGGTTTAGGGCGAGTTTGGCGTGGGTATTACATGATAAACGCGTGATACCTAAGTCCTTCTTGCGTGTATTCCGTTGAACTGCATGTTAGGCGCGTGGGTGTCACGTGATAGCTTCGTGAAAGCTTCTTTTATGTCAGTTACGGGCGACATACGGGCACTGCGAAGTACCTGCGCCACAACTGCGTGTTATCTGCGTACTAGTCGCCTGCGAGGTGAGTGCTAGTCTGAACAATAGGCTGGTTCGAGTGGATGGGCAAACAATCATTTGTCAACTAGCTTTCAAGAAGTGAAGATGCCCCGTAGACGGAAAGTGCACAAGGGCAGAGAACGTCCAGTGGATGGACAGCCACAAAGCCCGGAAGATTCACAGCAAATGCATCAAATTGCTGCTGAAGTCCATTCGGCGGATGAAGTCCTGTCCGAAAGGGACCAGGTAGTCCTCGACGCCACAGAGGACAGAGGACAAAGAAGAGAATGAGCCCACAAATGGCACGCACTCCCTTCACATAGGCAGAGATCAGCGGGCAACTTACCTACTTCAAGTGGGTCAAATGCCTGTGAATTGCGGCGGCTACGGCCCTCCTACGGGTGTTCTGCGTGGAACTCTTCGGGCAATCCTTGCGACTCATCCGGAACTAGTTTTGGTCATGCTCAAAACTTTGCTGTGGGAGAATTGGACTAGCGTGCGCACCTTCGGGCAACTAAGGACGAGATAAGTGCTAGGTACTGTCAAGTTCGGGCCAACTGCGGAGAGCTCCGGGTAGCAAATTTGTTTCCCCGCAAGTCAAGCCGCAAAACTTCCCCAGATACGGTATGACAAGGCCTTGAGCATGCTCAAAACTTGTTCCGGAAGAGTCACGGGAGTTGCCCGTAGAGGTACGCGCAGAACACAAGTAGGAAACCCTTACCGGTAGCACCTCACAGGCAACTCCAAAGCAGGTATTTCGCAATCCCCGTAAGTCGCTCGTAACAGAAAATGGATCGGTTTCAAAGCTCTCACGCGAGTCACACGGAACGCACGCAAGTAGAAGCTAAGTAGTACGCGTCTAGTAAGTAAGAAACAAGTGCGAAAATTGCAAACATTCTTGTCCGCCCGCGGAAAATCTTCTACGTGCTTTATACTACCTCCTCGCCACAAGCCCGCGTAGCTTGCCCGGACAGGTGTGACACCGCCTTTAGGCGCGTGAGTGTCACGTGATAGCTTCGTGAAAGCTTCTTTTATGTCAGTTACGGGTGACATACGGGCTCTGCGAAGTACCTGCGCCACAACTGCGTGTTATCTGCGTACTAGTCGCCTGCGAGGTGAGTGCTAGCCTGAACAATAGGCTGGTTCGAGTGGATGGGCAAACAATCATTTGTCAACTAGCTTTCAAGAAGTGAAGATGCCCCGTAGACGGAAAGTGCACAAGGGCAGAGAACGTTCAGTGGATGGACAGCCACAAAGCCCGGAAGATTAACAGCAAATGCATAAAATTGGTGCTGAAGTCCATTCGGCGGATGAAGTCCTGTCCGAAAGGGACCAGGTAGTCCTCGACGCCGCAGAGGACAAAGAAGAGAATGAGCCCACAAATGGCACGCACTCCCTTCACATAGGCATAGATCAGCGGGCAACTTACCTACTTCAAGTGGGTCAAATGCCTGTGAATTGCGGCGGCATCGGCCCTCCTACGGGTGTTCTGCGTGGAACTCTTCGGGCAATCCTCGCGACTCATCCGGAAATAGTTTTGGTCATGCTAAAAACGTTGCTGCGGGAAAATTGGACTAGCGTGCGCACCTTCGGGCAACTAAGGACGAGATAAGTGCTAGGTACTGTCAAGTTCGGGCCAACTGCGGAGAGCTCCGGGTAGCAAATTTGTTTCCCCGCAAGTCAAGCCGCAAAACTTCCCCAGATACGGTATGACAAGGCCTTGAGCATGCTCAAAACTTGTTCCGGAAGAGTCACGGGAGTTGCCCGTAGAGGTACGCGCAGAACACAAGTAGGAAACCCTTACCGGTAGCACCTCACAGGCAACTCCAAAGCAGGTACTTCGCAATCCCCGTAAGTCGCTCGTAACAGAAAATGGATCGGTTTCAAAGCTCTCACGCGAGTCACACGGAACGCACGCAAGTAGAAGCTAAGTAGCACGCGTCTAGTAAGTAAGAAACAAGTGCGAAAATTGCAAACATTCTTGTCCGCCCGCGGAAAATCTTCTACGTGCTTTAAACTACCTCCTCGCCACAAGCCCGCGTAGCTTGCCCGGACAGGTGTGACACCGCCTTTACCCGGATTAGATTGTGTCTGTTAAAGGCAGTGTCACACCTTTCCGGGCAAGCTACACGGTCTTCCAGCACGGAGGAGAATTTTCCGCGTGTGGACAAGAATGTTTGCGAGTTTCGCACTTGTGTCCTACCTGCTAGACTCGTGCTACTTACATTCTACTTGCGTGTATTCCGTGTGACCTGCGTGAGAGCCTTGAAACCGATCCGTTTTCTGTTAGAGCAACGTACGGGTACTGAGAAGTACCTACATTGAAGTTGCCTGCGAGGTGCTGCCGGTAAGGGTCTCCTACTGGTGTTATGCGTGTACCTCTGAGAGCGAACCCCCACGACTCACTCGGAACAAGTTTTGAGCATGCTCAAGGCATTGTCATACCACATATGGGGAAGTTTTGAGGCTTGACTTGCGGGAAAACAACTTTGCTACCAGGAGCTCTTCGCAGTTGGTCCGTACCTGACAGTACTTAGCGCGTATCTCGCCTGTAGTGTTGCCCGGAGGTGCCCACGCAAGTCCCATTTAACCGCAGCCAAGTTTTGAGCATGACCAAAACTTTTTCCGGGTGAGTTGCGGGGTTGCCCGGAGATTTCCATGCACAACGTCAGTAGGAGGTTCGTAGAGGCAGCACCTCTCAGGCAACTCCCACGTGCAGGTACAGTTTGTACCTCGCAGTCCCCGTATGCAGCCAAGATAATGACATTCTTTTGGATTTCCGCCATTCCTTCCTTCGACTTGTACACAGGTCACACAGTATACCCGCGAGTAGAATTTAAGTAGATGGCGTCCAGTAAGTAAGACACATGCACTGACTCACCCAAATCCTTGTGCGTCCTTAGACATTTCCGGTATCCTCGAAAAATCCCCACACACAACAAGCCCACGTAGCATGCCCGGAAAGGTGCGACAGTTCCTAAACATGGTTGCGGGTAAAAAGTTTTGCGTGCGCACCTCCGGGCGACTACCAGTGAAATACGTGCTAGGTACTGTCATGCGCGGGTCATCAGCGGAAAACTCCGGGTAGTAAAAATTGCTCTTCACAAGTCGCACGCAAGGTTTACCCTGAAAGGTGTGACACGGCCTTAAAACGCAACACGGTGGACAGCCTCCTGCTAGCCTCCTGGTAGCCTCCGAGTATACCCTGCGACCAGCCAGGGTAATCGCGAGGTAGCCTCACGTGAACATGCGGTTAATGTCTGTTAAGACGCTCGCGAGGTAAATCTTATCCGGGTAGAGGCCTGATATCGTCATGTGCAGCCGACGCATGAACCCTGTGAACTCTCCCTCATACTCTCATCGAGCTCTTTACGTTGAACGGTATTACGATATACAGTCGCCATCTCATTGTAAAAATGATAACCTGTTGCTTATTTTATACTTCATTTGTGACCCTGCACCACAAAACACACAAAAAGTCGCCAGACATGGATTTTAAGTTAAGGGCAGATTCTGAAAGAGCAGACTCTAAGCTTTAAAATGATGTATAACTCAGTTCAAATGGATTCTCCTAACCTATATGAATATTGGAAAGAAAGCACTCACTCAGGAAAAGTGTTAACTGAGAAAAGAGGCTCCGAAGTACAGTGTGTATTCAAGCGCTTTATCTTTACCAAGTCGTGCTGCCTGTGCGATGAATTGGACAAAATACAGGAAGTAAGCCACTGAAGAATCAACAATGAAGGGAATGTCAAATTGAATTGAAATCGATCATACCTTATAAACACACTCTGTCCATAATTAACGCCAACTTTAAAAGCAGTAACGTCATCCTGTCAAAAGTTTATTCTATCAGGATTTGTTCTCCTGCTGTTTAAAAAAAGGCGGTTTTACAGTATAATGTACCTTTTCCTGATTTAGTTTTTTGCTTGTTCTGCTGTAAACTCGTACCAACATGTACATAATGATCAGGGCTGAGATCAGTTAGAAATGCGGGTTCGCTGACCCCAGTCACCTCATTCAGGTACCTGGTTTTGTGTAGAACAAAAGATTCTGAGAGCTCATCAGCGCACGCTCTATTCATACCTCGCACCCGATCGATATTTCCATTGTTCACGGGCACATGTAGTTGACCGTAGAAAGGGGGACACAATGAACCGCTTGACTGCCTTCACACAGCTGGATTACCAACCTGTGTGCCTCTCTGTCGACGGGCGAAAAGAATCTCGTTTGGGGGCATTAAAGGCACTCAGAGAATTGCGGAAGGAACGGGTTATCAGAATTGAAAGTATAGAGTGTGTACAAGGTTTCTCAGAAATAAAAATTGGACTCTAAAGGCACATCTAATCACAATATTCTACCAAAATGTTCGAGACAAACTGCTAAAAAACACACTTTCCTGACCGTTTTATGATCCCAAATTTTAACATAATGTAGAAGAAGACTTGCTCTTAAAAAAAAATATGAAAAAGTCAAGATCAGCTAGGTTGACTCATTTCACCTTTTTTCAGTCCTCACGCAAGATCAGTGTGTGCGACTTTTTGTTCGTTTTGTGATGCACGGTCACATTTAATCGACTGAAGACATAAAAATGTTTTATAAATCCTGCTTTATAATCGGAAAAGAGATAAAAACTTCATTGTACCGTAAACGTATGTATAAGAAAAAAAAAATAATAGTAATAGTACCAGGGATGCCAAGTTCAAAACAAAAATTATGAGTGAGATTTTCATGACTCGGCATCTCGGCGAGCCCATGTGCGCGCAAGCGAGGGTGTGGGAGGGGTCGTCCCCCCCCCCCCCCCCCATGACCTCCCACGGTAGGGAGCGTTTTCAATTTTTAGCTCTTAATGGTGCGATCAGGTGCATACTTGAGTGACTATATTTTACTTATTTTGAAAGACAAAGACAAAGACCTTCAATTGTAACGATCACTTTAATCCTTTGAGCTTTGCTCCCTATTATGGGCCCAAATTGCAGACTTTGCCCGATGCGTGAGAAAAATGGGTGCCATGCGTGAGATCGTGAGACGACCCCTAAATGCTTGAGTCTCACTCAGAATGCGTGAGACTTGGAAGCTCTGTAGTACATGCCTCCATCAGTACACACTTATAGCGTAGTACACGATCAAGAATGGTACTGTAATCACATTGAAGTGATATACTTTCATTTCCAGCGTGTTAGTAACGAAGAAGTCAAGGCAAGCTGCGTTTTCACTTATAACGTGACCGGAGGTTTTCAAGCATCGCTTGTTAAGACGAATGCACTCATCGTTTCCATGTGTTTAATTACCAATGAAATGTTTCCCGGGTTCATTCTTACCCGGAGTAGTCATAGAGTGAGTCTCATAGCAAGCGAGAAACCAATCGAAGGAGCTCAGTTTCCCCAGGAATCATATAAACTCTATGAGCTTTGCCCTTTGACCTGCACATCTCAAAAATGTAATAAAATAATTGGCACTCTCAAACACCTTACCATGATTGAGTTATTGCGATAGCTACCTAACTTCATGCATTTTGTAACCCCTCTGACCTATAACTCATAGCCATCAAATTTAGTCATCTGTTTCTTTTCCTTTCATTTACATACCCTAAAAGAGTCATAAAAATATACAGAAATAACTTTTCAAGTTATTTTGCAAAGCCAACAAGCACTTAAACAATCAGGCAAACGTTGATAAAAACAACTTCCAAAAAGATGAGGTGACAAGCCCTAAAAGTCTAGTCTAGTAAGAAGAAAATACACACACACACATACCGACGCACACAAAATTAAATGTGCACATACACAAAGTCATGTTTTTAAAAAATTATATATCTAGTACACCTTGATGCATGTAAGTAGCCATGGAAAAACGAAAAAATTAATGTTAACATCTCTTGTTGACATCAAATTACCTTCTCCAGCTTCTTCTCTCCCGATCGTCGCGGGCTTGGATACACCTTGACTCGTGTCTGTCGAGCTTTTACATGGCAGAAAATGGAAAAGAATAATTAAATTTTATAAACTGTCATTTTAGAGATTTTTTTCAGTTTGACCCTATTTCTACTGTTTATCTACAACGAAGAAACTGCAGACATGAAAAATGCATGTATGCTTGTACGCCTTCAATAATTCTCCATGTAGTGGGGCAGATATGTGAAAAAGATGCTCACATCCGGCGGAAAGTATGCACTTTTGCATATAGGGGTATTTTGGGGCGCTGATTTCAAAAAATGCGGGATCCAAGAGATCTGACCATGGGGTAGGCCGCCATTTTGCATTCCAATTCGGCCGCCGTCAAAGATCTCTATCTTCACTTCTGAATGATATAAGCCATTGAAATTTGATATATGAAAGCATTGTGATAATTATGATGATTTCAATACCAGACTTATTTGATATGTCTGACAAGCTGCACGGCGACCAGTTTGAATTTTCCCACATAGTTGCCATGTTGGAGTGTTGAAAATCTCTATCCTGGGTTTGTCAATTAGGCCACCTGATTGAGCGTTTGTATCTGATTGAGTGCGCGCTGCTGTATTTTCATTGTGACGTCAGTGAAAGGTGCATTTTGCTTCATTTTTGCTGCACTTTTTGGCATGCTCGTGGATGTTAGACGCGATGTTTGTCTTCGCAGCCATATTGAAATTCGAAATAGCGGGAATTGCGTTTGTCAGACACATCACATTAGTCAATTTTGTTAACTCAGTATGTTAAAATGCTTGTTAGCACCTAATTTCAGCGTTACTCACCACATAGAAACAGAGATCCGGATTTTGAAAATTTTGTCGAGGTGGCCATATTGGAATCTAAAATGGCGGCCATTTGATATTTGTCAGACACTTCAAATTAATCTGTCATCAAATTCATTATGTCAAAACGCTCGTGTGTACCAAATTTTGGTGCCACAGGTCATTCAGAACTGAAGATAGGGATCTTTAAATAAGTTTTGTAATGACGGCCATACTGGAATTCATAATGGTAGCAAACCCCGTGGTCAGATCTCTTGGATCCGGCAATTTTTGAAATCAGCCCCCCAAAATACCAAGAGCGGAACGATTATGATAATTACAGCCTTGCAGGTATGAAGTTACGTGTAAAACATTGTTTTGTATTCATGTATAGTTTAATCATTAAGAATACCTATAGGACGCATAATAGATAGTAAAATGTCTCTGTACATCTTTTTTTTTATTATATAATTTACATTGGTATGTGTAGGATGTATGTGCAACCTATTTCAGCAATAAACTACCTTTCGAAGTTCGCTCCCTGTCTTAGGTCGACATTCTCCGTTGCTCCTGTCCCTGAAAAAAAGATACATTCGATTTGGTGCGGTAGTTCTAGAATTAAAAAAAGAAAAGCTAATCATCCTCTATAAGAATTCAAGCATAAGGATAAACAATGAACGCTTGTTTATTTGCGAGAAAAAAAAATACATCTTTTACAGGGACTGTACAGGACTGGTTTAGGTAGGAATTCATGTTGTCAACATTCCTAAGTGAGATAATGAGGAACCTCTTATGAAATATGAAAGAACATGTATATTTAAGAAGGATTCAAAGTTTATTTGATAAAAAGCGTTGTTTTGTAAGCTGAGATATCAAAAAAAAGTGATAGTATGAAAAGGGGACAGGCCACGCCTTTTAATAGGATCCCTTTGTTTCACCTTGTTTTTGGATACCTCAGCCATTTCAAAACCGAGTTTCATCAAATAAAGTTTTGATACCCCTCAGAATTGCATGCTCTTTGATAATCTCATAGAGTGGTTTCTGAATATCTCGCAAAACGTTAAAAGCGAAATCCTCACCTCAACACGAACTGTACACACCCTTTAACTTTCCTTCCCCGTTCCCCATCCTATGATGGATGCAAATCATAAAGACTTCATCTTATGCAATCAATTTCTACAAAGCAGTACGAGATCGCACAAACGACTGGCATAATAGGTAGCAGCAAGGCAGTTGAAAAGAAAGAAAAACAAACTGCAAATTTTACTTGAATATTTCAGACGAATATTATGCATAAAAAATCGACACTACTCGAAAAAAATTATACAAAGAAATACACAATTAATCCATACGTGAACTTAGTTGAGTAAAGTCAGAAAGTGGGAGTAAAAATCTGCCCAAGAATTCAATGAAAACCATAGATTAATGGTCTATTGAACTCAATTCATTAAATTATGTTTAATCATGATACTCTCAATATCATTAATGTCATATTGATGTGGTCAAAGAAAAATGTCTTAATGTTTGGCATATGGACAATTTCCTTTTTTGGGGTCATTTTGTTCAAAAAGAGACATATTGAAATGCACATTTCTTTAGACTGGTCATACCTTGAGTGTTTATTATTATTATTATTAACATGACAAAAATGCATTGCAGGGATATTATTATACTTCTGGGTATCCATGCACAAAAAAAAAAAAAACTAACTACCTAAAACTACACTGGACGAAGTAAATCTAAATCCAATCGATTATCGGGAACTTTGTTGATATCGAGAATGGAGTGCACATCGTTGCGCAAAACAAATCCTTCTTTGAATAGCCAGATTTGCGGAATACGTTGCTGAGACAATCAAAAACTGTAGTTAACCATGTGATTTTAAGCATCTCTGCAATTTGCAATTATTTACAGTAAGTTTCTTTCTCATAGAGAAAAGAGATGATGGAAATATCATAGTCCTATTAATCAGCACAGTGATGTCTGTAGTTTTAAGTATGATGCATGAATGATCAATTTGGGATATCTCGGAAATTGTAATCTTTTCAAACTTGGCAGGTGGCAATCCCGAAAGTGAGGGGAACACAATATCTTATAAAAGACGTTGGGGGGGGGGGGAGGGCAAAACCATACAGCTTAAGAAATTGTTAAAATGAATTTCTATTTTGGTCAATTAACTTACAGACAACTGATTTACAAATACAAACGAGAGTTGGTGGTAGTTTGCACGGTAATTCCAACAGAATACATGAAGACAGATTAACTTTGAAATGTACACAAACTACAGTCTGCGGAACAAGACATGACGAGTAAGTGACATTACGGCACATAAATAATCACAATGACTACAGGCAACTCTCGCTAGAATCTTACCTTCGCATGTGAGCAGTTTATCTTTTTTGAAACAATCATTAAAACTCTACTAGATGTACTAGAGGTATATGTATCAGTAATGTATATATTATTTAAAAAAAAAAAAACATTGCCTGAAATATATTCCTAAATAACCCCCACGTTTCAAGTATGATTTCACAGCGCAATCAGATTGGTTTTAAACTATGAATTAAAGTCAAACAGACGAAATAGTAGAGCTTTATATCACCAATATTTACATATCTAAGATACCTTTTACTTTGTTTATCAAAGAGAAAACTTCTTCTGTATAACTCTAATCCTATATGTACGTCGTCGCAAATTTCCACCGCTAAACATTGAACAGATGATTGCAACGACTTACCCAGATGTTCCTCTGCAATCCTGACAAGCCCGGCTGCCATCAAAGCTCTTCTTAGGTTTTGTTTAAACGACGACATGCTCTCCCGCTTACTCCACTGACGGAGCATGTTGACAGTTCCATTACTCGTTATTTCTAGGTGAAGGCTGTTAGTTTTGATGAAGTTTTGGATTTCTGCCAAAGAGAATCCCAATTCTGTCCCAAGGGCCTCGATGTCATTATTGTCAGAGAGATCTCTGGCAATAGCTTTGAAAATAGAATCCATGTGCAGCAATCCTGAGGAAAAAAAAATGATCAAGGAATGCAATGACTTATAATAATGTTGCTACCTTCTCTTTCTTTCTGCTGCCTTACAGCATTCTAACCCCTTAGGGCTACAGTCGTCAAATGAAAACATACTTTGCAGAACCGTATTATGTACATAATACCGCAGTGTATAGTATATGGGTCCGAATTTTGAACGATGTGAAATTGCGTCAAAACAGCACCGATTTTTTTTTTTTTTTTTGGTAGAAATTACACACAATCGTTTATTTTACCTGAAAGAGTATGTTTCAAGCTCTAATATAAACCCAATTATACCAGGATCTGCCCAAAGGAAGAAGTTTTTATTCACCGCGGAAATTCACCATATGTGTATGTGTGGGGAGAATTCGTTGTTTCTGTTGAAAATGTTACTGTTTCGATAAACATGATAAACACTTTCTCCAGTTTACGCGCATTTTAAAGAAACTCAATATTTCGACCTTTTCTTTCACTATCCTATACTCTAATCCTTTCTTCCAAATAATGACATGCTTTTTTAAAGATGTATCTGATCTAGGCAGTCTCTATAAGGCAACAGACATAGCACAGATTGTCACCATGGAGGTTCGCATATAGTTCACGGACGTTCGGATCATACAAGATATTGAACAATTCAGTTCTGTGGAGTTGCAAACGCATGCATTCACATCAAACAACGATTTTGTCGAGAACAACCCCTCTGCAAAATCCTAAATAATTATTAGCAATTCTCAATTTTTAAAGGTTTGTTTCTCTTTTCATGGCGAGGAATCAAGGAAAACACTTCTGCCATCTCTCGTAGATGGACATACGGACGTACGTGTAATCTCAGTGGTGTAGTCCATCTGATGAAACATTTCGCCTTTTCGCTATTATGTTCCATGAAGCAAATCAGTTTACTCGGCATTTAAAATATCTACCATTTCTTAATTTGAACTTCAGGTTAAAGGAATCGAATGAAATGTCATGTCTTCTCAGTTTTAGACAGGCCAGGCAACCTCTAAAAAATTTCCACGCAGCTTGTTTTTATTACCATCACACAAATAAATTTTATGATGATTTTAACAACATGTTTTATTATAAGTCAGGATGTCGAAACTGAAGATCGGTTATTAACCCAAGTCCGTATAAAAAAAGATAATAACTCTTCCATGTAATCGCGATACAGTGCACGTTCTTGACAACGAATATAGTTATCAACATTTCGTAATCACGAACTTAAGATTCATACCCCAAATTTGTTATCTAAAGTCTACAATGCAAAATTCGCTGACAACGAAGACCGTCACAAATGAATGTGACAAAGAATTGACAAAGAAAAACAAAAGAAATGGTTCCGTTATCGAAATACGAAGTTCAGTAGCGGTGGGCAAAAGCTTCCCCTTTTAACTGTGTTTAAGCAGAAATCGCTCTGCGTTTGCTCCTTCTCTTACACACTGTTACCGAGGAGAATTTGTCTTATTTTAATCAGAAATGATATAAGGTTCGTTACTCCGAAGTTTCGTTACAAAAAAGCACACTAAGTCCATATAAATTAGACTGATAAAAGAAAGAATGATATTATACAGAGGGGTGAAGGTTCAGGTGACTGTGAGTTTCTTCAATTTGTCTCCCTCTACAAATTAGATTTGTTAAGATCGCAATTGCTGATCTGTAAATTAACAAACATGTCGGGAAAAATGGAACCAGTGGGACTCGAACCTGTCATCTACTGCTTCCTGGGCAGCGACTTGCACTACCATCAGGCTGTCCCTGGTTGCCGGCAGTGACACGATAAACATTGAACAAATACCCAAGCTCCGAGATTCAGACATTTTGTTACGTTAAGAAGTCGAAGGCGGACAAGGCATAGGATAAAATTAAAGAAAGAAGGATATTATTCAGAGGGGTGAAGGTTCAGGTGTGAGTTTCTTCAATTTGTCTCTCTCTTCAAATCAAATTTGTTAAGATCGCAACTGCTGATCTGTAAATTAACAAACATGTCGGAAAAATATTGTGAAAATAGCATTTGTAACGTATTCTTACGCTTTAAAGTCCTTGTCATATTAATACAAAATATGGGTCAAAAGTATACCAACCGTTACATTTCCTGAAAGGAAATTTATCAGGCTTTGAGATGACACGAAAGAAACGTGTTTACTAGCTCATCATGATGTGTTCTAAGGGAAAGAGCGCCATAAGTTGTGAAAATTGGGGGCAATTATGCATCGTTCAAAATTCTCACACATTTAGTAATATTACAGATTGAGTTATCAAGGTTTCCGTCCTATAATCTTCGTCATAAGCAGGGACCAGGGAAAAACAACGATGAGACAATAATACCTTGTATGACAAGTTGTGTTTTATTTTTATGGAATTTATACAGCTTTATGTCTGTTTCTGCGTTTGTATTTTGTGTGTGTGTGTGTGTGTGTGTGTGTGTGTGTGGGTGTGTGGGTGTGTGGGTGCGTGTGTATGTGTGCCTCTGATGAAGATTCTGATAGGACCGAAAACTCAGGGGTCCCTTCTGACTCAACTCATTTCACTGGCTAGCTATCCATGGATAATAGTTGCCAGCAGCTTATAACAATTTTCCTGCTTTTACTTCTTTTTCGGCATGGTGTTTCATCTTCTGTCTGTGGTCCTCCAAAGCTTTGTCCGTCCTGTTCTGGTTTGTCATTTTTGTTTCTGTTCCAGTTTTGCCTTTCATGTCCTATACCGGTCGACTTGTACATGATTGTTTGCATAATTTCATCTATTCTTGCTCACGTTTTACTCAATCTTTCTCTTCAAGTGAGTCCATCCTATCCCCGTCCTCCATGTTCATCAGCTCTCTCTTTTTTTTCCAGCTTGTAGTAATTTCCTATATGTCTATAGAAGTTCAGGATGTTGCCTCTCTATCTTTATCCTTCAGTTTGTGCACAGATGCGCGTGGGGACCATGCATTGACATTTTAGTGTTATTCCTTGATGTCTGCTCACTCCATTGCTGTTTCATTAGCTTTCCGTACTAGTTTGCAGGCGTAAACCCTCATTGATTGGTCGTATAAAGCAGTCTGCGCCCAAACTGCCAAAGGGCTTCCGTACATGCACCACTCGCAGTGTCCCATAGACTGCTTATTGTAACTGCGCACGAGGGAATAATGCAAGAGGCGCTTTCGTACAGACTCCTTTACGACTGACACGTTTACGACTGACCAGGTTTGTGCAAGCAAACTACGTCTATCCCCTTGCATTTGTAGGCCTACATGTCATGAGTTCGACACCCACGAGTCCCACAACCCATAAAGTTAAAACAGGGCAAATAACGATCAGTTCAATTCCATCTTATCAAAACAGAACGTGATGAAGATGAAGTGAAAAAAGGGGAAAAAAAGAACACTAAGTTCTTCGTGATCGCGGACCTGTGTCTGATGTTAAATCTGTTTTAATGTGGCTCTATCCAGGATCTTACTCCCTGTACTGTACGACTATACGAGTTTGTTTTTACCACCCCGCCGCCCACTCACAAAAAAAAAACAAACACGCAATTGCAATCATGCATAAAAACCAAAAACATTTTGCTCTGAACTACAAAGAAAGTTATGTACAAGAATTACTCGTTAATACTTGAATACTAGGCATTGTTTAAATTCCACTAAGCAAGATACTTAATTCAAATATTGCCCTCAATGTTGTAATGCCAAATATTTGTCTCCTATACAAGTAGTAGTATTTGAATTAGTATTTTAGGGACATTGCAGACGATTTTCATAATTTCACATCATGTAGTACATAAATCGACAACTCCATGTACAGATTTGTTGAATTAATTGTGGTTCTTGAGCAGAGAAACAATAGTTTGAAAAAAACCTTAAAGGGAGGCAGGCCTGAGATTTTCACTGTACTGATAATTAAGAATAGTAAAAAATATAACCTTTCACCAGTTTATACGCGTGGAAATTAAAAACTGTCTCCGTATGCGATTTTTGACAAATAATTCCTGCAGGCGATCATGTAAGAGCCTGTAAAAAGATCCTACGTCTTTGATGCCCTACTCTCAAGTTGACAGGCGTGCCTCTAAAGACCAATTCAAGTGTTCAAATGATCAGTTGTAATTTTATCATAGAATGTGAAAATATGTGATTTTATTATTTTAAACAAAATATTTCAAGCTTAGTTAAATATAATTCATGAAAATTAATATTGTTAACATACATCTATATAATATATTTAAAATCAAATATACCAAGTACTTAACATCAAATAGGCACTGTCCTTTTCTAGCTTCTGTCCGTGTTGCATACTACTTTGCGTACAAACCACTCTCGCGCGCGAATTCTTACCATACTTATGTACACACAAAGAGATTTTTCTCCTCCCCACCAGTTACTGGGAAAAAGCTCTTTGTGAATACAGTACTCCGGCTAGCTGAGTTTGGCGTTCAGACCGAAGATTACCATAACAATTAGCGTACGCATAACGAGCGGAACGCGGCTGGGAAGAGTTGTGCCTCGGTGACGTCGGACTCTCCGCCAAGACTCGCTCATTAGCATATTCACCATGCAGATTCACACTTTTACAACAAAAAATTACAAGCTTATCTGGTCATTTGAAAGTTTGTTTTTGGTGAAAAATGTTCATTTGAGGTACCAACAACATATTTTACTAAATTCGTGAGGACTGAACAAGGATGATGACATAGGAGGTTCACATATTTCGGAAATGTAGCAGTGTAATTCCATTACAATACCGCTTGCTTGCGAGCTCACCTGTGTAAAATCTATGCATGCCTTCTTCTTTTGTTGTGCTTCCTTGAGCCCCAGCTCACGCATTCCTATGGTGACTCTGCCATGTTATCATCCTTGTTCATTGCAATTTGGTTAAAATTTTGAAAATACTCTTCTTCTTCATCCCAATTATGACAAATTCTGGAACTCTGTCCTCAGTATAACTAATTAATAGTTGTTCAAATGTAAAAATCTGAAAATCATCCCGAGGTCTCCTTTAACAATTGAATATGAGCTGAAGCTGCAGCATCTACCGTCGCAAAAGCATCGTTGGTACGAATCTTACTCTTCGTACCAAGGAGTTTCGAGAAATGGAGTCACAACAGTCTTATTCGCTTTGATCCCATGCTCGAAACCGCCACTCAAAAATATTTGAGGTATGTGTCAAAATGGATCTGCCGCTGAGATGCGAAGACAATTGACTCGTGTCTCATCGGATAATCACCAGCCATTTTCCAAGGAAGATATGTCTTTGTGATGGTAATTACTTTTCGCTATCCCTACTTACAAACGATGGGCGGTAGACAATGGTAAAGGCACGGGGGTGCGCGAATAGAATTTGCTCAAATATTGCTGAAATTATAGATATCAAAATTACTCGAATGTACGTGATTGTACGCTAATCTGACATATCAATTTATAAAGAACTATACTTGAAGATGATACCATATTAGTTTTGCTTTGCGGAAATAAGAAGAAAAGTGATAAAACCGGCTTTCGATGAGGGTAAAATTACACACACAAAATACAGCTCAGATTTACACTTTTGCGCATAATTTCGAACGGAATTGAATTTTGTTTTATATGCTTTATCATTAGGTAAAATTCCATTGCATTTGATTATATAAATGAGTAGCATATACCCGATATTATGTTAGCGTTAAAAATGAATCTTCAGATTGATCAGAAAGATAGCGGCTTCAAGCATCGAATATCAAAGGCACAAATGCACCTGTGGTACTCTTTTGTCCATCCACAGAAAACTGACAGCTGATTGAATAATCATAGTCAGTTGTAACTCCATCTCTCGAACCTTCTTGGTTCTTACTATAGTTTAGGAGTCCCTAGAATTTCGTAGAAATTCGTGCCAACGCTGTTTAATGATTAGACTCCAACTCTCCCACTTTCGACGGGAGATCTCCCGCCGAAAGCCCAATTTTGCAGAATCTCCCTTGAGATGAGATAAAATCTTGAGATTTAATCTCCCGCTTGGTATGATTTCTTACTTAATTTCATTGTATGTTAACAAATAGGCCTTAGATAGTCCGAGAGAGCATCTAGAAGCCTACACCAAAAGGGACTTTGTGCTCGTGATGTGTGTTTTGCGCACATCAAGTTGGAGTCTCCCGTTTGCATGGGTTTACGTGGGGAGAATCTCTGTTAATCTGCAAAAACAACTAAAGACCTTTACAAAACAAAGTGATTTTCGGTTATACAATGGCCTTAGAGTTCATGCGTTTCCAAAAGAATGTCTTGAGTTCTCATTACGTCATACTTTCGACCATTTTACGATTTTTGTTGTCTCAAGAAAGTCGTACAAGCAGTTTACGGCATTCCCACTAGTCCAAGAGCATTAGGTAAAAAAAAATGCCTATACCTGGACATTTTTTGGTAACAAGCTGATTTTTTCAGGATAGGTCCAGGAAAATGTCTAGAATAACATACTAAAAGTCCTCATAAATCCTCTTTGAGCGTTTTCCGCAATCCAAGATGGCGTTCAAAATGGCCGCCATTTCCAGAAAGTCTTATAACTTTACAACCAGAGAACCCAAATACAAAATTTAAATGTCTACATATATGTTTTGAAGCACGAAGAACTCAATAAAATGCATATCAAGAGATTTTGATGCACGGAAGTACCGAAATCCAAGATGGCGTCAAAAATGGCCGCCATTTTTTTAAATTCTTATAGCTTTTCAGCCAGGTAACCCAAATACAAAATTTAAATGTGTAGATACATTTATATGTGTTTTGAAGGATGAAGAACTCAATAAAATACATATTAAAAGATGTTGACGCACACAAGTATCGTAATCCTATATGGCCACCAAAATGGCCGCCATTTCCTGAAATTTTTATAACCTTTCAACTAGGGAACCCAATACACAAATTTAAGCGTCCTTACAAGTTTCGAAACATGAAGAACTCAATAAAATACATATCATGAGATTTTGACGCACGCATGTACTGATTAAACAGCTTGAGCTCTTCCTAATATGGAAAATGGGATGCAAAATGGCTGGCAGTAACAATTTTATCTCACAATTACGTAAATAAATGTCAATATATTTTATAAGAAACTTTTTATTCAAAATATGTTTCTTATGTGTAAAGTATACAAATAAAAGCATTTGCATGTTAACCTCAAGGGGTGTGTCCTTGTTTCGGGAGAAATATTTCACCAACAGATTTGTTGCTAAACAGAGAGCCTACTACAAGGCAATATATTTTTACCACATAGTCTATTTTCGTAACACATGAGATGAAAATTTAGTGCCAGCCCCTTTTTATTACCAACTCATTTGATGTCTACCATGAGGTGAGTTCCATTTGAAACTGTCAGTTATCACTTAAAAAGTAAAAACAAGTCTTTGAAAAGTAAAGTTATTGGTACATGGAGGATGGATACTCCCCTACCACAAAACGAACTTTTTTTCTTTCTTTTATTACTCGAAAGTGAAACATATAGTGCCAACGTTTGGTAAGATATTGAATTGTTTTCATCAAAGAGTAGGATATTGGAAATAAAGTAGTATTCAGGGAAATGGGCAATATTATTATGAAGGGTGTAAAAGGGGTCCCCTCCCCCTCCCCCTACCCCAATATGAAGGAGATTTTGCATTTTCAGACCTGATATTCAGACATCTGATGCACCCTATCGCTGAAGTAATAGATTTTCATTTCCACCAAAAAAGGAACAAAAAGATATACATGTATAATCAAGGAAGTTGGCGGTTATAGGGTTGCCTGCTCCCACACGAGGGAAAATTTCGTAATTTCGGACTAGAAATTCACAGAGCTGTTGCATCCATTTGGTGAAATACCCGATATTTGTTTTCTATTTGAAAACGTTAAGAAAAAAAAAATATATGTTCAGGAAAGTGTCGGGGAGGAAGAAGTGTGAGAGGAGAATACTCCTTCCCATACCTTGGAAATTTGAAATTTAGAGATTAAGCGCACTCTTTGGTGAATTATCTAAGATTTGTTTTTTGTCCTAAAAGTAAGAAAATGTATACTTATGGAAATATGTGGGGGTGGTGTATGAGGTGATGCACCTTTCCACAAAATGGAGATTTGTTCTTTTCAGGTAACGGGTTTTATGGTGCGCTCTGTTGATGAAATGCTAGATTTGTGTTTCTATTAAAAAGTGTAAGTAGAATAAAGACTAGTATATTCAAGGCAATGAGCTAGTAGATGATGGGGGGGGGGGGTAACTTTCGACTGCCTGATGCATCCTTGGTGTTATATTAAGAAAATTATCCATCCTTGAAGAGTAGATAATAATAGTTTCAATATTCCCATCCCCCACCAAAATGAGGGAGCTTTTACACTTGAATAGAAATGAAATAATTATATCATTTACACACATTTGATGGAACATTTGATGGAATATTGTTAATCAAAAAGGGGAATTTAATATATATTGGGGGAGGTGAGCGGTTGAAGAGTTAGGGCAAATTACCCTCCAATATGAGGGAACTAACTTTTGCATTTTGTAAGTGAAAGATCTAGTGCACACTTTGATGACAGATTCGGAAATTTGTTAATCTCAAAAGTGTACAAAGTCTATGGAAAGGAGACGTTTAGCATTTTTATGATTGCAATTCAATGACAGAGTGCAAGGACTTCAGGTTGAGTATTTGGAAAATAATTATTGTACAGGCCACCACCTTCCCCAAGGGGGGGGGGGGGGGTGCATCCAACCCAACCTATACCCGTTTTGTGCACATTAAGGGAAAGATTCCACTGGACCTTCTGAGTTGATGAATCTCGAACATTATGTTGAATTTCTTTGTCTTGAAACAGGCTAAAAACAACAATTTTTGATAAATAAACGGCGGCCAGTTTGGGCAACATTTAGTTTTGGGGAAGAACTCACACGGTTCTATTTGTACTTATGTGCTTCATGATCTCTGAATAAGTATTTCGTTGAGTTCCTTATGTCTTGAAATATATTTTGATACATTTATGTAAGTGCGTATCGCGGTTACGTAGTTGCAGGGTTATGAGAAAACAGGAAATGGCAGCCATTTTTGACACCATTTTGGATTTCTGAAAGTGCTTAAGTGCTTTATTTGTGTTTCAAAATCCCTAAATAAGTATTGTATTTGGTTCCTTGTGACTCAGGTCGACCAGGTCGCGAAATTCACGATTTGGGACGCAAAGTTCGTGACCCGGGCGGGACACAAATTTGGCGACCGGGACGGAAAGATCGCGTGCTATGTTCACAAAATTCGCGACTTTGGGTCGCGAAGTTTGCGACCACAGGACGCAAATTTTGCGTTCCCGGTACCTAAGTTCGTGTCCCGGGTCATGAAATTCGCGTCCCGAGTCACGAATTTGGCGTCCGAAATCGCGAATTTCGCGACCTGGTCGAAGAATTCACGGCGCACATGACCTGGTGTCGAGCGTACTTCAGGGCCACCATACGGTTTGCATGTCAAACACTAGTAATGACCTTGTATAATGTTCCGCAGATTTAGTGTGTGAAACACAGGCTGTGCGTGCAGCTTTTCTGACCCTGATGAGAGAAAAGATGGGAACAATAAGCGGAAATGTGACAGTATACACGTACGTATTGCGTCCGTGTAGGATTCCTTCATTCAGTTGGATCTTTCCATCGAATTTTCTGGGACGACTGATGCATATGAAGCGAAGAACAAAAAAAAAAAAACAACAACAACCCAAACACACACACACACAAAATAATAATAATAATAATAATAATAATAATAATAAAGGAAAGACTGCCGGACTTTGTTATGCAATTTCGGTCGATCAGATACCGGTAACCGGCCGGTGAACAACCGGGAGCCGCTGATATGTAAGACACAAGTGTGGAAATCGCAAACATTCTTGTCCACCCGCAGAAAATTCTCCTGCTTGCGAAAACTCGCTAGTCTCATTTAGCCCACGCAGAAAAGGACTCGGCTAGCGACATTGGGGACAGGAAAGACGAGGTAGAATTAGGTGCATTGAAGACCTTGTTGCCCTCTCAAATGGAAAGCAAAAGCGTTGTTGTTGATGGTCCAGTCACATACATACCCAGGTAGCTTGTGAGAAATTTCCGGCAAAGACCGGGGGGGGGGGGGGGGGGGGCGTCACTATCCGTCACAATCACATTTCGAAATTTTGTTGTTCAAAAGTTGTTGTTTTTTTGTTTTTTTTCTTTTTTTTTCTTCTACGGTACTGAAGAAATAGGTAACGTATGGCCTACTAACGTTGATAAATTTTCCATGCCTTGCAGTACCGTCTATATCATGTTAGACAACGTTATGGCCTCGGTCGCTGTACTATTCACTGTGATAATTTCACTGGATCAAAATCTAAACTACAATAGTGCAAAAGAAAAAGAAGGAAAACGGCGAGGTAGTCGCTAAGATGTGATTACTAAAGCGAATGGGCTAGAATAGCTTGATTAAGCGAATGAAAGCTCGCCGGCATGAAACATGACTGTGATAATGTACCATGAAGATTCATCAAAATCTAACCTAAAGGCCTTTATCAAGGGTGCAAGTGATATGCTCACAAGGGTCTCAGCCTCCTTCTCTGTCTGTAGTGCAGAGTAGAATAACTCTGATGACATATCGTTAGCCTTATGGCATAATGCCCTTAACAGTGTACAAAGTCTATGCTGCCCTATTTGGGCAAAGGGAAGCAAGTGACATTTTCATATATTATATCGACTTTTTCATTGATTTGGCATATTTGAGGAATACTCTATTTATCTGACAACAAATCAAAAGTTACAATTTTGGCCCATTTCTTAGATATTCGGGTGGCAAAGGAAGAAAGTGCAAAAAAAATGCATTAAAATTGCAAAAGGAAGCAAATTACAATCTCATGATATCATTATCACTTGCTTTCCTTTGCCAAATCATTTATATTTACGCACAATCTATAATACTTTGGCAAAAGGGAGCAAGTAACATTTTTATTATATGATTGTCACTTGCTTCCTTTCGCCTTTTTTATGTTTGTCTATCAAATCTACAATACTCTGTCAAAAGGAAGCAAGTTACAACCTCATGATATGATTGTCACGTGTTTGCCTTTGCAAAATGATTTATATATATATATATATATATATATATATATATACTTCCGCTAAAAGGAAGCATTTTTTTTTATTCACGTTCCATATTCCACATTTCGTACAAGTTTTATATTCTATTCGATTTGAAGCAGAAATGTTTTTCACACAATGGTCAGTTTGAACCAATAATGCACAAATGTATAAGGACATATAATTAACGTGTAATATGAGGAACCCACTAAAAAGCAAAGCTTGTAGGATGTGGGTTCCAAAAATATAACATAGGGTTTTAGTACAGTATATCAAAGTCAGAAGTGACGTAACATGCAAAATTCAAAATATCGAGAATATTACAATTTTTACGGGATGTACAAAGTATAGTATATAATGTTTTATGATTAACTTATGGTATAAATGCTTAAAAAAGTAGCAAGTAAATCAAACTGGTGAGGTCATCCGAGCGAGGCATCATTTAAGTATATGCAAAAAGAAAAAAAAAATTAAGCGATTACGGCAAAATAATTACACATAGGATATTAGAAAATTGGCTTTGAGATTTTTCTTAAAGGAGCTTAAAGAACTTGAGTGCAACCGAACCGAATCTAACTCATTTCAGAAAGAAGGGCCGGTAGATGTAATTGTCTTAAGGGCTACAACTGTACGAACAGGGGAAAATTGATAGGATTCACTGTGTCTTGTAGGGTAAGTATGAATATCACTGTTTTTCACAAACATTGAGGAAAATATACTAGGAAGGTCACCAGTATTCAACTTATACATGAAAATTCTAACATGATATAAATACAAATCAGAAATTTTTAACAATTTACTAGAAACAAACAATTCATCAGTATGATCAAAAAATTGTGCTCGATTTATAATCCGCAAGGCCTGTTTCTGAACCAAAAATAACGAATCAATTTTAGTCTTTGAGCAATTCCCCAGGCTAATATTCCGTAATTCAAGTAAGGTAATAATAAAGTTGTATAAAGAGAATGCAATGTTGGCTTTGGGAAGAGATATTTCAGTTTGTGAATAATTCCAACATTCTTGCACAACAATTTTCATAAATAATCAACATGTACCTTCCATGAAAGGTTACTGTCAATATAAATACCTAAAATTTTTGTTGAATCTATTTGATTTAACTGTAAACCGTTCATTAAAACTAAACCTGGAAGAGATTTTATTGTGTTACTGAAAACCATATACTTGGTCTTATTTATGTTAAGCGATATTTTATTTGCCTGAATCCCCTCAAACACCAACTTAAGTTCATTATTCAGAGAATCGAGCAAAACGTAAGGATCTGAGTGAGAATAAAAGAGACTTGTATCATCTGGGAACAGAAGAAAAGACAGCAGAGAGGATGAGTTACGGAAGTCATTGATGTATAAAATGAATAAAAGAGGACCTAAGAGGGAGCCCTATGGAACACCACAACAAATCGAGTTTATATCATATTCATGATTATTTACGGAAACAAATTGAGATCGACCGGTAAGATAACTTCTGAACCACTCCAAGGCCTTTCCACGAATACCGTAATGATTTAGTTTATGCAAAAGAATTTCGTGATCTATTGTGTCAAAGGCCTTGGAGTAGTCCAGAAACAGACCGACTGTATGCGACTTTGTGTCTATACCTCTTACAACTTTCTCAACCAGTAGTAATATAGCATGGGTGGTTGCATGTTTTTTCCGGAACCCGAATTGATTATCAGCTAAAATATCACAATCGTTTACAAATTTGATTAAACGATTATAAATCACCTTCTCAAGTAATTTAGAAAAGGATGACAGAAGCGATATTGGTCATCCAATTGACATCCTTAGGCCTATGATATAATTGCCACTTGCTTCCTTTTGCCCCCCCCCCCTTTTTTTTGTTTGCTACAAATCTATAATACTTGGGCAAAAGGAAAAAAAAGTTGCAGAATAATGAGTTTCTATGGCAAAATCAAAATTCTTCGAAATGTCATAAATGCATTACAATATGACTTGCCCGAATGCCGACATTTTTTTTTTGTCATCACATGAAGGGCCTACCCCAAAAAATAGTTACTTCATTTGCAACATTATTTTGTAATCGATGTCACTTGCTTCCTTTTGTCAAAGTAGAGCAATACGGTATTAAGGGCCTTTTTGCATAAGGCCGACGATATTATCTTGTCCATGGTATACTATTTCAGTTAGAGAAAAGCTGTAAGTTGAAGAATTCGAACTAATATTACTTACCTTAAATAGAGAAATTGCAGAAAAAAGAATGGGAGCTGCTGAAACCGGTCACTCAATATAGCGAGATTGTAGAGTAGGATAGAATCAAAAGCGGCCTAAGCTGTCGATCCTAGCAGAATGTTCGTCAGAAGCAAAATGAATCGTCTGTTGACAGCCCTGGCCTGTTCGAGTCTGTGCAGAGAAATTGAGACCCTTGCGCAGAGATCCTCTTGACCAATATTACTACCATATTCGGTATTACAAATATATACCGGGTAGATATATTTTTTAAATTAGCGCAAGCTATTATGACGTATATTCATGAGCCTTGATAGGATTTCCTAATATATACATGGACTTGTGAAAGGATGGATCTGTACTTCAGTGGTAGATTTCAGTTCCCATTCGTCATTAATTTTGATAAACAATGGTCTTATGTGAAATTTAATGAATTGCATTACTTTCTAACTATAATTTTAGAAGCTACATTTTAACTTCTCTTTAACAAAACATGCTTGCCTGTAGATTTATTTCAAGCACGATATTTACGTAATTCCCTAAATGAATAATGGACTACTCAAGAATGCCAGGGAAAAAATGAACTTGCATCGAACGATTTGTTTATCGATATGATAATCTTTATTATGTATGCATTGGCGCATAACTATGTACCACATTCCTTTTCGTTTATAGGTCAAGTGTCAAGAGGCCCTCTGTTTATCTGCCTATCTTCGATTTAAATACCAGAATGTTCGATCTTGATAGCGACTCTACGGACTCTGCGTCAAGGGCGGTCACAAAGACTAAGGAGTGACAAACATGAAAACGAACACACACTCAAACATCCTTATCATGGACTATAGACATACAGCTATAAACAACGCACCATGATAAGAAGATGGGCATAGGTGGGTTGTTGTTAGCACTTTATAGGACAATGAGTTTTCCCCGAACCCGTAACTGATAGGCTCTAATGTTTTGTGTATGTATTTTTGTTGTCTATGTATGTTGTCTATACATTATATATATATATATGTATATATATTGTTATAAAATGGTGTTTTTCAGCGACATCGTTTAGGTTGCGTTGAATATTGACCCTGATTCTCAGTTTACTTTTCCAATATTGAGTGTTCTCCTCTTTGCGTCTATTTGTGTGTATGCATTCCTCTTCCTTTCTGGACATTATGTGTATGCAGTTTTTATAGGCAGCTCAGATGCAACTTTCCATGCATTAAAGTTTTCAATGCATTAAAATTGCCACTTGGCCTAATCAAACCTTGTCTGATGTGAGTAATGTCTGTCTGCTGGTCAGATCCAAAATGTTGTTATCCTATTTCGTCTATATAACAACCTGTTTGAACAATGAACACTCAGTTCATTTTGCTTTATAACATCTCGTCTATGTACCGGTTAGGCGATGTCCAATTCTGTATAACATTAAGAATGTATAGGTACTAAAGAATGCAGAAAAAAGAGTATGTTCCCTCCCAGAACTCGCCCATATTTTGTTACTACTGCTTCAAACACGACACAACGAGAATAACGCGACAGAACATTTTGCAGTTTTATAAACGTTTGTGTTTAATAATGGGAAAACACTATTCTACCAAAAAGTGTTTGAGAAAACAATGCTGAGAACACAATTTCCTGTTCGTATTATGATCCCCAACATTAGTTTAAAGTAGAGGAATAATTTCTAATTCAGAAAATATTGATAACTGAAGATTGTCTGGGTTGACCCTTTTCACCTTTTTTTTCAGTCCTAACACAAAATCAGTGCGTGTAACGATTTGGTGGTTTTTTAAACACAGTCACATATACAGTTGTGACAATAGAAGTCATGATAACAGTAATGATAGTAATGATAATGGTAATAAAATTTATAATAATAATACTATCAATAATAATAATAATAATAATAATAATAATGATAATGATAATTACAATAATCACAAATTTACTATCATAATAATGCTAATAGAAATTATAATAATAATGATAATAATAACATTATGATTATTGTAATTATTATCATCATTATTACTTTTATTACTGTTATATTTTATTTTATTTACCAACTTATTTGAGCAGGACGTACGGGGTCTTGATATTTCAAGTTGAAGTTCAACCCGTGTATCACCCCTAAATGTAATACCAACGCTAAATGTAATATCTACCCTAAATGTAATACACCTTAACCCTAAATGTAATACATTTTATCGCTAAATGTAATAATCGAGTCAACCCGAAATGTAATACATTTTAACCCTAAATGTAATAACCGGAGACAACCCTAAATGTAATAGGTGTTAACCCTAAATGTAATAACAACTCTAAATGTAATACACTTGTACATGCCAACCCTAAATGCAATATCGACCCTAAATGTAATACTTTAAACCCTAAATGTAATACATCTTAACCCTAAATGTAATATCGACCCTAAATGTAATACACCTTAACCCTTAATGTAATAACAACCCTAAATGTAATATCGACCCTAAATGTAATGCATCTTAACCCTGAATGTAATATCGACACTAATGTAATACACCTTAATCCTAAATATAATAACTACCCTAATTGTAATACATTTCAACCCTAAATGTAATATCGACCCTAAATGTAATACATCTTAACGCTAAATGTAATATCGACCCTAAATGTAATACATCTCAACGCTAAATGTAATAACAATCCTAAATGTAATTCATGTCAGCCATATTAAACGTAATACATTTTAACGCTTAATGTCCGAACTATTAGCCTCATGACATTGTTCACTATTCCTGGCAATCACTACAACTTAGTGACACGAAATTGGGGCAATTTGTCTTGGGGAGGGTACACGAAATATTTTTTTCTTGCAATATTATTCATATTCAAAACTTCCTTGCAAAGACTTTTGCCCATTTTTTATTCTTTTTCGACAAAACTGTAAACAATCATGAACACTGAATGAAGATTGGGATACAAAATGTTTGTGTGATTGTATAATAAAAATAATAGATTTAAAGACTATGTCACGTGGACCTAATCAACTTTGCTGCAATGAACGGAATTAATAAGACTGTGTTATTTTTACCTGGGCAAACGACAAAATCAAATCTAAGCAACTTGACTGCTATAGAAAGTTTCGTCATATCCCCTACCCCCTGATCTTTTTCCCGATATTTAGCGTTGTTTACACTCTCTATAAAGAGGTGTATGAAATTTAAGATCGTAATTACATTGAGTGTTAAAATGTATTACATTTAATAGGGTTGACATGAATTACATATAGGATTGTTATAACAATTAGCGTTAAAATGTATTACATTTATGATTGTTATTACATTTAGCGTTAAGATGTATTAAATTTAGAGTCGATATAACAGTTAGGGTTGAAATGTTTTACATTTAGGGTTGTTATTACTTTTAAGGTTAAGGTGTATTACACTAAGGGTCGTTATTACATTTAGCGTTAAGATGTATTACATTTAGGGTCGATATTACATTTAGGGTTAAGGTGCATTACATTTAGGGTCGATATTACTGTACATTAAGAGTTAAGTGATATTACATTTAGGGTCGATATTACATTTAGGGTTAAAAAGTATTACATTTAGGGTCGATATTACATTTAGGGTTGACATTTATTACATTTTAGGGTTGTTATTACATTTCAGATTGACGCGTATTACATTTAGGGTTGTCTCCGGTTATGACATTTAGGGTTGACTCGATTATTACATCTAGCGTTGAAATGTATTACATCTAGGGTTGTTATTACATTTAGGGTCGATAATACATTTAGCGTTGCTATTACATTTAGGGGTGATACAACGCGTCCTTTGATTTTTTTCTTTATATTTGTTTGCAAGGAGAACATACACGATAAATCTGGAGAGATTAGTTGATCTCTCAGGAAAGCATTATGTGTGTTTGCATATTCATTCACACTTGACAATACACTCACTATAATGTCGATCCATTGATATATTCAAATATTCTATAATTTTGCGAGTCGGGGCTAATCTGAGTCCTTTTAAAGGCCCCAATGTGATGGGGCATGGTGCCCATGATGTATTCTATCATCTAGTAAACTGTACCTGCTGCTAACTAGCATTTTCAAGAAGATCAAGACGGGGAAATTGAGCCCCAACTCTGTGTCCTTCCCAACCCTGACTGGGGGAGGAAGGAGGAGACCAAAGCGTAGAGTAGTAGTGACAAAAGTATGCCCTCCCTCCACACCTTAACGCTGTACTTAACTGAGGACGTGGTGTATTATGGAGTTCGAACACGAGAAGTTAGTAATAGTCACTGAAACATTTGTACCAATGTATTTCCTTAATGTAAAAAGAAAAGAGACATTAAACAAGGAGCATATTGTGTCCATTTGTGTCCGTTTGCTATTGCAATGTACGTGGTGGTGGTGGTGGTGTGTGGGGGGGGGGGGTAAAGGGATTGTGATTTTGTAGCCTGCAATCTAAATTTGGATGATGTCTATTTTTATGTTGTTTTGTGCTTTGTACTTCATCTTTTTAATGATTTTTGTACAATGATCCTGTATGTTCCTATATCACGTTATGCGACTGTTTTTGTGTGTGTTTGTTTTTTGTTTTTGAGATGAGCAAATCTCTGGAAGAACAGCCTGTAGCTGAAACAAGTGCCCCTGTGGAAGCAGAATGAATAGATGTATCGCTCTGCTAGTAATGCCTGCTGCGTCTGTTGCACAGTTTAACCAAGCGTTTTCAAAGATATCAAAACGTAAATAATTATCTTGCTCCAAGAGTGGTCTAGGGACCTCAAAGTGCCTGCGGCCGGTCCTCTAGATCTATCATACACAAACTTAAAATTGCGCTGACATATGTGGCTACTATCACTATTTCGTGTTTTATAGAAAATTTTGCAATGATTCTTTACTATTGGGGTTGAGGGTCTGTTGATCCCCATACAATTGTATTGTAATAACTATATTCATACATCCGAACCACCCTAGCTCAAACTTTGGCGATGTTTCTTTCTTTCTGGAAACTGTCACTTACTTTTTCCCAGCTGATCAATGGATCTGAAATCAACTCACATGAGTTACATTACAGCCCCCCCTTTTATTTTTCCTTTCCGGGTGGCGGGGGTTCTCTCCCGGACAGAGTGACCTGTCCAATCTGAATTCAGAAATGTCTGTTTTATTATTGTTGTTGTTGTTGGTTTTTTTTTTTTTTTGAGACTGATGGAATGTGGAAATCTGCTCTTTTATATTCCGGTTTATCAAAATAGAAATACACCATGGATATATATAGGATCTTTCGTTGATTTCGAGAAGCAAGGTCTCTTCTACAAGTCAATTTTACGAGTTAAAGTATTGAGTATATGTTAGAACTGTATGACAAGTTCGACAATACAATCACGAAATGATGTTTCAAAACAATTCTGAAGAAATGAAAAAGATTTTAATGCAGACATGACTTGAACATAAGTAAATGCGATTTTTACACAATCAATATCACAATTTCACTACCGAAGAAACACTAGTAGTTTGTTGACAAAATGATTATGGAAATGTATTAAATTTGACGTAAGACAGAGATAAAATGACATTCATCGAATTCTACCTCAATCTAGCTTACATTAAACCAGTATGTGTTGAGCTGTACCATCAGCATTTTGTATCTATGAAATAACAGGTGCTGTTCGTTATTCCGAAGGTTCGCTATTCCAAAGGGTCGTTAATGCGAAGGTTCGTTAATCCGAAACACACAAATTCCCTATAACTAGAGGTTCGTTAATCCGAAAATGAAAAAGGGTTCGTTGATCCGAACATTTGTGGCGTTATTCCGAAGGTTCGTTATTCCGAGGATTCGATAATCCGAAAATGAAATTCGAAACAATGAACCTTCGGAATACCGAGTCTTCGGACTAAAGAGCCTTCGGAATAACGAACCTTCGGAATAACGAGCTGTAAGCTATTCACGGCCAACAAGGATTACTATACTGGATCCAATCGCTAATAGGCATATCATCTTAACTGGATATTATATTTTCATTTTTTTTTTAATCTGATAACTCGCTGGATATTCACATACAGCTGTTCTACATACGCTCGATTTATATTGAAAATGACATTTAATTCCATATTATGTGCATCAACAACCTTCAATAACGTGAAACCATATTTGTTTGACACACTGTGTCATTCGTCCTTACTACATGTCGTAAAAGTAAAAGTAAAAGTTGCTCTGTGGAGAAATAAGTCGTCAATAATGTCACAGTCATATCATGTCGCAACAAGTGAAAAAGATAAGATTTATTTTCACTCATGATGACATTTCGTATCACACGTTTTACCATGACATGATTCACTGAAAAAATCTACATTTAATTTAATTAATTTGTTTATTTACACTGATTTATTTCGTTCACACAGAACATATGGATTATCCTGAACTAACTTCCATATCAGGTGCGATCAAATTCAGCTCTAGAAATGGACAATGTTAGTGCAGTATATGTTGCATTTTTATGTGTGCAGAAATGTCGGTACGTTAACTGGGTATACCTCCGCCATATATAGCATTATACTCTCAGGTCTGTTGCACATCTTCAAAGTGTGAGAAGAGATTTGCACCTGACTGCTTAAGAAATGAGTATATGAATATAAGAACGACCCAAGTCCATGGAAGACGATTTCGAGTAAACTAAAAAAACTTCATATCTTTTTTGTTTGTCCAATAACATTCTATTTAACTGTGATGGGAAGGCAACATTGTATATACAAATTAGAACATATATCATTATGACAATTAACATTAACATTAATTGTGGAGACGCCATTTTGTGTGATGGACTTGGGTCGTTCTTTGTTTCATATGGACTTGGGTCGTTCTTTGATTCATATACATGAAATTCTGCTATAGAGATGAGAGAAGGACGAGAGAGGGCGCTATAATATGAATGTAAGAATGACCCAAGTCCTTCATTCTTACATTCATATAGAATTTAACTCATTTATTTCTGGCACTTCCGGGGGTAATTAGGATTTATCATTTATACACAAGATGAGTCCCTGCATAAGCTACAATTTCCCATGTCAACCTGAATTTGGCCAAATATTGGACTTGGGTCGTTCTTATATTCATATACTCAAATGGAAATAACAAATTTTGATGACACCACCAGAGAAGGAATACGTAGTGTTTATTCATTCCTTGAACCACATTTTATTTAGTTGACACTTCTTTCTAAGAGCAATCAGGAATTTGAATATTTTCCCTTGACCTTAACTCATTTCCTTTCACCCCATATGGTTCACATTTTTTTCTCCAAATGATTAAAAACTGCTAGTATCAAACTTGAATAACAATTCTTTGAATTATTTTCAAAATATGGTGAACAATAGCGAGGAACATTCGACCATCTACCCCATAGCCCGATTCTTTCCTTTCAGAACCTTTGTGCAGTAAGACATATTATGATATATTTGTTTGATTAATTGCACGTGTAATAGTAATTTTCAAGTTTTAATATGGAAAAATAGTGCAGTTCGAGCACTAATTAGCAAACTTTGGGACTTTAATCTGACCTTCGATCCTTTACTTTTGACCATGCAAAAATAAATTACCAAGTGATACAAAGTCAGGCAGTAGAACGACTAATCGAAAGAACATAAACATGAGCTATTTCAAAATCTTGGAACATTTTAACTTAACCTTCGACCTTTGAGCTTTGACCGCATGCCACCAAACTTAGTCTACTAGTATTGTAGAGGTCCTTAATCTGGTAAATACAAAAATATAGCATGATAAAGAAATTGTAAAAAAAACTGACCTTGAACTTTGACTTTTCACTTGTTCGTGATCACCCCTGCCCCAACGTTGGTAGGCACAACATCGTCCATTTATACAAACATATGCCAAGTTTCAAAGCTACGCTATTCTTAAAATCGATTACGGAAGGAAAGACGGACGGACATCCGGAAGCATACTGCCTCCTGAGACACTCTTTGGTGGAGGCATAAAAATGGGAAAATCGAAATGTTCACTACGGTATATCTAATGCTTAGAACAACTCGCTTACACCTGTAGCTGAAAAAAAAAGACAGCAACAACAAGCGGTATAGTCCTTCAAAATATTTCTAAAATGCGAATTAGAGGACAGATTGAAATAGTATGATAAACGAGTAAAAGAGTGTAATAAATGTTATGCATCATGATACACTTAAAATGGAAAATTATAGTCTTGATAAAAACGGTTTCTCTAATAACCGTCATCCAAGAGGTTATTGATGAATTTTAATATAGAAGCCTTTTTGTTTACACCAGCAGCAGAGCAAGCGCATTATTTTCTACGTGTACTTAAACCTCCAGAACGCGCAGTGAAAACTCGCAAGTTCACCTACCTTATATGTCAAAAGATTTAAAAAGAAATCCTTCGAAAATCCAGAAAACTACCGGGATCACAACCAAAATTTAATCGACTATTCTAATGTCATTTTTTCTGCAAGTTCCATTCAAATTCTTTTCTTTTTTAGTTATTTTGCAAACAGATAAACCAGCGCCGATGATCACTTAACCTCCTCCTTTCTTGGCGTGGGTAAAAAGTGAAATACATGAACTATATCCATAAAGAGTAAGATGGTTCTCATCTTTGTTATCTTTGCTATTTTCTAATTTTTCAATTTCTTTCCTCAGATTATGTTATCAAGGTACGTGGTGCTCGGAGTCTTCATGCATTACGTTATATATATATATATATATATATATATATACATAATTTTTTTTTTTTTTTTTGGGTTGGGGGTGTTTCATTCCTCAGGGACTGTACAAGACCTTTATGTTGCTATGTTTTTATAGGAGATTGGTATATCTTTGACCTGGGCGTTAAGCTATTGATTGCCATTCAGTATTTTCTGCATTTAGAAAATATAATGGAAATGACACACATTCATATACGGAAAATACATTGATAACTCTTTAAACTGTATTTGCTTTGACAGGGAGTAACGGCGACACTTCAGATAAGTTGATAAATCCATAGGATGATTGACGTTACACTCCATGGTTTCGTAGACGCCGTCTCATTGCTCCAGAAGATTGCCACGAATCATTCGGATGGATACTTGGGCAAAAAGTATATCTTCTTCCCAATCCCCTGACAGACTGTCTGCGGTGTCTGGTAGGTAGTCATCTTCCTTTCGTCCGAGAGTTTTACGTCTCCTTTTAGTCTTTTGACACGCTGACTCACCTTTGGAAGAATGTAAAACCAAAACTGAGACTTCTTGTGCGGAAAATTCCTGATCATGGGATTTCAATTTAATTGTTCGATACCGTATCCGGGCACTTACCCCCTGGGCAACTACCCTCCGGATAACTACCACCCGGATAATTACCCCCCAGGTCTATTCCCCCATAGGGCAACTACCCCCCGGACAACTACCCTCCCAGGGCAATCACCCTCCAGGGCCATTACCCCCTAGGAAAACTACCACCCGGTCATCTACCCTCCTAGGGCAACTACCCCCAAGGGCAATTACCCCTAGGACATCTACCCCCCGGATAACTACCCCCTGGGTAACTACCCCCTGGATGACTACCCCCCGGATAACTACCCCCCAGATAACTACCACCCGGATAACTACCCCCTGGATAACTACCCCCCGGATAACTACCCCCTGGATAACTACCCCCCGGAGAACTACCCCCCGGATAACTACCCCCCGGATAACTACCCCCCGGATAACTACCCCCAGGATAACTACCACCCGGATTACTACCCCCCCCCCTATTAACAATACCCCGAACCCCCCCCCCCCCCGCCCCCTCCTGATACTTACCTACTGGACAACCCTCCCTCCCCGCCCCCCCCCCCGAAAGTTACCACCCGTCGTATATTTTCCATAAGTTCATAACACCATATCAGAAGATGCACCTTTCTCTTACACTGTCATCACTCTTTTGGCTTGTCATTTATTTTCTACCGTTATAACACATGATAGACGATAAACATAAGAAAAGGAGAGTTGATTTCACTGCAATTCATATTCCCTTAACATTAGCGAGGGACTCTTCGATATAAAGCCATAATTTCTGATAGGATCCGGGCACGGTTTTATGAAAGTTATCAGTCCTGACAAGCTGTCAGTTCCACACAATTACCAATCGTTGTAGGTCGATCAAAGCAGGTCCATGGTAACAAGTCAGTGACTCGAGCTTATCAATCAAGCAGAACCCATGGTTTTATTGAAATTATTAGATACTAACAAGATGTCATAACTGGCAACTTTTATCAAAAGGTGCCCTAATCTGTCATGAGAGTAAAATTACAGCTTGTTTTACATACAAGTAGAATTGTGCTAGTTTTCAAATTAAATGTTCTCGACACTTTAAGAGGAAATCCAGTTCAAATATAAGTTAGTCTCATTAGAAAGAGTAAAATATTACGAGTTTAACGGTATTTTTTTTTTTTTTTTTACAAAACACCCCTAGTTGTTAACGAAGTCTTTTGTCCTGCACCCTCTTTTTGAATAGATCTAGGGAGAGTTGTAGTTGACAGAATCCTTTTTACATTATAGGGCTGCTCTGTTTTATCCCGGCCATTTCAAGAGTATTTTTTTTTCTCAAAAAATTGAATCCTTCTTGGAATAACATGCTCTTTAATATTTCGTAAGGGGTTTCTAATTATCTCACCCAAAAGATGTTTAAAACCTGAAGTTAGGTCTCGACCAAAACCAGACGATATGAAAAAATGTTGGGTTTTTTTTCTCAATTCAAATAGCTAATGTGTTCGAAAATAACAATGAGAGACGTAATTTTCTGGGGGAGAGTTATTGTAAGAGGGGTGATTGTTTGGAGCCTAATTTTAATAAGGAGTAATTGTCAAGGGAGGTAATGTTCTGCAGTGATCATACCAAGGAGGTGACAATCTCTTCCCACATCCTTGATATACTAGTTGTTAATATGCCCAATAATGCAGTAGGGCAATTCTGAAATGAGCGTTAACGGTATAACAGTAAAATAGTTACAAAATTGATGAAACAATGCAAAGAAAGCAAATTAAGACAGAGACGAAGTACACAAATAAAGATACAGTGCACTCCCGTTACAACGAACACGGTTATAACGAAATTTCGTTATAACGAAGCAAAACTTCTGGTCCCAAAATTATCGCCATTAAAGTCTATGGTACAAAATTCGCTTATAACGAAGACGGTTATAACAAAATTTTCGTTATCACGAAGTCTTTTCTGAGCGCCACTGACAAAGAAAAACAAAAGAAATGCGCTCCGTTATAACGAAATGCGGATCGCATTCGAAAATGCGTAGCGGAACAAGCATTATTAAAGCGTCTCTGCATGAGCGAACGCATCATTAAATGTTCACTCCGTGTATCACGCACAGTTTCCGAGGGGAACTTGCGTTGTTGTAATAAAATAATTTGAATTCAGATAAGGTTTGTTTCATTGTTCCGAAGTCCTTTAATACAAAACACACAGATTCGATTCTGATACAACTAAATGTCCGTTAGTTCGGAAATGAAAGAGGGTTTGTTATTAAGCACATTTTGGCGTTATTCCAAAGGTTCGTTAATTCGATAATAAAATATGGTCCTTATTCTTATTCTTATACGGTTCGTTAGTCCGAAAATGATAGGAATTCAAAACGTTCGTTAATCGGAACATTACAAAAAGTATCGTTAATCCATGGTGGAAAAAGGAGAGTACACTAACAAAACTTAAGAATTGCAATCTTTATAATCGTCTTAAGATAAATAAATCTTCGAAATAACTAACCTTTCTCATCTTTTTTTTTATTAATAAAATTTCTTCGGAATAACGAACCTTATTTCATTTTCGGATGAAAAAGCCTTCGGAACAACGGACTTTCTGACTAGTGAACCTTTTTCTTTTTTTTTTTTGGATTTATAAACCTTCAGAATGACGAACCTCATTTCATTTTCAGATCAACGAACCTTCGGAAAATGAACAATATATTATTTTGATCTAGATTATGAACTTTCGGAATGATGATTCTGCGGAAATGCGAACCTTCACATAAACAAACCATCGGAATCCCGGGAATGGCGAAACTTCGGAATAAGGAGTCTTCGGAGTAACGTACTTTAATAAGAAAAGAACCTTTGGAATAGCGAACTGTAACCAAATCCTACACCGTCATTTTCTACACATGTGTGACAACACAAACAACTTTATGCTCTTTTTAAAATGTAATATTTAAACGAAATTATAAAGGTATTCTCCCATTTCACATAGCTTTCCAGCGTATGATGAGGATTCAACAAACAAAATTTTTTTATGCGTGGTTTCCTTCTTTTCGTTATACATTGCATATTATATTTGTTCGGTTACAACGAAATTTCGTTAAAACGAAAAAAAAAAAAAAAAAAAAAACTGCCGGTCCTGAGCATTTCGTTTTAACGGGAGTGCACTGCACATGAACACACACGAGATAAATCCCTTGTAATGAGAGAAAGAGGAAAGGTGAGTTATGAATGACAGGAATAGACTACCTTCACAGTGGACAGAGAAAAGCGAGAGGGAAGAGGAAGATGATGGGTCAAAACCAGGGCACGTGAGGCATGAGATATAAGCTCCTCAAAATAAAGAAGTGTTACATGGAGTTGTGGTAAACGATAGACAATTGTGGTTAAAAAATATTGCAAAAAGTTTAACTCATTCTGAAGTGTAACATTTCTTCAAAATTTCTTTAGTTCAATGGTAAAGGCATTCAAACTTAAAACTTCTTTTATACTATACTATCAAGAGAAATCCGAAATTTCGGAACAGTAAAAGAAAATACAGATTTAGCGAAAATAGTTTGGTTAAAGGCATTGACATTTACTGGATTACCGGGTAGGATATGAAGGGACAGCTTCGTTTTTTATGAACATAGAGTCAAAATACAGAGGGAGAAATTAAGCTTTTACATAAATTGTCCTAAGTGCAAACGATACAAATCGTAAATCTTTAAGATGTTGTTTTCATAAAATGATGTATCAGTATGGCATCTCCGTGATTCCTGGCAAATAATACAAAGAACTTCGTTTCCTGTAGTAATGATATTCTTTTTATTAAAGGTAAGATGGGGGGGGGGGGGCAATGACCCGGGAGGTAGTTACCCAAGGGGTAATTGGCGTGGTGCACTGTCCTGGGGTAATTTTCGTCTTGATAGTTATAGGGGAGGGGGAGTTGTAGGCTTGCTTATCCGGGGTAATCATCCTCGGGAAGTTATCGGAGGGTGTAGTTATCGGGTGGAAGTTATCTGGGGTCTAGTTATCGGAGGAGGGGGTAATTAACCTGGGGATAATTATCCTGGTGGTAATTATCGGGGGGGGGGGGGGGGTAGTTATCCGGAGGGTAATTATCCGGGGGGGGGGGTGATTATCCGGGGGTAATTATCCGGGGGGTAATTATCCGAGGGGTAATTATCCGGGGGGTAGTTATCCGGGGGGTAGTTATCCGGGGGGTAGTTATCCTGGGGGTAGTTACCCAGGGGGTAGTTCTCCGGGGGGTAGTTACCCAGGGGGTAGTTCTCCGGGGGGTAGTTATCCAGGGGGTAGTTCTCCGGGGGGTAGTTATCCAGGGGGTAGTTATCCGGGTGGTAGTTATCCAGGGGGTAGTTATCCGAGGGGGTAGTTATCCAGGGGTAGTTATCCGAGGGGTAGTTATCCAGGGGGTAGTTTTCCTAAGGGGGAATTGCCCTGGGGGGGTGATTGCCCTTGGAGGGTATTTGTCCGGGGGGTAGTTGTCCTAGGGGGTAATTACCCTGGAGGGTAATTGCCCTTGGAGGGTAGTTGTCCGGGGGGTAGTTGCCCTAGGGGGGAATTGTCCTGGGGGGTAATTATCCGGGTGGTAGTTATCCGGAGGGTGGTTTTCCAGGGGGTACTGTTCCTAGAACCGTTCGATACAATGCACATATTTGCAGATAAAGTACATAAAGCATGACTGCTAAAAAAGAAAGAAGAATAGAAGATTCGTTTAATTATAGTTCAAACTGGTGATTTGATGGAAATAATTAACCAAGCAAGCGTCGAAGATATCTCACCTGGATATCGCAGTATGTATAGGCTTTTCAATGTTTTTCTTTTAATCTTTCAACAATGTCCAACTTCACTGGTATTCACATTTGAGTGATGTACGTAGGTAACCAAAGTGTTTTTTTTTTTTTTTTTAGTTTTTTTTTTTTTTTTTTTTTTTGTGGGGGGGTTGTAGCTCAAAGCAATGAGGGAATGCTGTTTGTAGACTATTTCAATATAAACCCATATGACGTACCTATTGAGGAGAATTGGTTAGTTATTAGAGTTTCTTTCCTCTCAATGTATTATATTCCTCGTCGTAATTCCACGCCCATTAGTGACGCATTGCCTTTAAATCACCCAAAAGATCACAAGGGAAAGGAACAAGCGGGGCAGTCTGTACAGAAAGGCTCTAAATATATGACACATACAGAGGGATCAATGAAACCCGGATGTGGCACGAGACACGGCACAAGAGCTCCCCTATCTTTGCTTTGTCAGCAGATTAAACCAGGAAGTGGCATCAGATATATAAATATACATGTACACGTTCCTTACGCGGGTGAGACAAAACAAAAAAAAAAGAAAAAAAAGAACACACACAGAGAACTGATGACCAAGTGTAGATTTCCTACCACATATCTTCATATTCGTACAGAGCCCCTTTACCAGCTGATCGCGCATGGTTAAACCACATTTGTTTGTTTGTTTGTTTGTTTGTTTGTTTGTTTGTTTTTCTGGTGAAACTAAGCGCATTGTCTTGATTTCCTCTCTATTATGACCTCACCTTTGTCATTATGGTGTAGAGGTCGTCCTTGTGCGCCCTCACTATAAGTTCCTCGCACAATGCTTGAATGAACCAAGATCCGTTGAATGGATGCCTCAATGAAACATAGCCTGAGATCGGTAAGTAGAGAAGTGGGAAAGCCTTTGCGTTATGGTCACAAATTATTTGTCTTAAATGCAACGTAGAGGTCACTGATTCACATAGCGTCAAATAAACAATTACATTTTATTTGAACCACCATGGAGAATTTGGCTTCATTTTTTTTTTTTTCAATTGTCACTTCATGCATTTGTGTCGTAACCTACAATTAGCTCGCAATGTTTCAAGATCCACAAAGAATAAGCAAATTCACCAGTATGCAACAGCGTAGGAAATGGAAGTTACTGCCATAATGAAATCCGATGTTATCTTTATGATAAATGTTAACATAATGTATAGTGACATGGTGAGGGTGAAGTCTGTAGGCATACATCTGCAATATCTTCCTTCGTCAGGCTTCGTCGACCAGATCCTTTAAGCAGCTCTCTAAAACACATTTGTTTAATTCTCAGTACGATTGTTATAATTTGAGTTGTTTTGTACACTTTACTGCATATTTCGTACATGATGGGTTTTTATGTTCTGAGATATATTTTGTTATGTATAGTAAAGCATTTTGTTTTTTTTTAACTTCATTTGCTCTGATAACTTATCGTGTTTGAATATTGTATGGCTGTATTATGTACTGTTCATGCTGTTTATGTAAGGGCGCCATGAACATCATTCTTGATGGACTTCAGCGCATTATAAGAGGCCACTATCATCATAAGTAGGTCCTACTCCTTTACCTTCGCTAGTCGCATAACAAATAAACATGTCCGCATTTTCGGGGTATCCACGCCCGTCTGCCTGGAGGTGAGGGCTGTAATCCATCTGGACTCGCTGTGAAACTGGCTCTACAGCCGAGTCCGTTGCAAGCTGCGTCGGTTTAACTGAAGAAAAATGAAATGATAAAAACTCAATCAAAAAAAGTGTCATATCACCTACATGTATTATCATATTGCGCAATCATGAAAGAAGCAAGGGGTTGAAGATAATAAGTCTTAGAGAAAAATTGTGCAAGTAATAATTGTTCTTCTGCTTGGACCCTGGTTTGTTAGTGGAAAAATAAAAATCAGGCTAAATGTTTAATGAATCATAGAAAATAATATTATGTTATAAAAAACACTTTGCATAGGAAAGTGTTGTCACATTGACTTAACAGTGAGAGTTAACTACTTTGCAATCCCTGTGTCGTGTTTGGTCCGATGCTTGTTACCGAGACCACTCTTTGTTTAGTACACGGTCAACTCTCAAATATGACTATCCTCGAACTGTTTTCGATTTCGATGCATTTTCCTTCTTAATCATCATTAAAAAGGAGTTTCACTGTGACAGTTTGTTTTGATATGGCGCCTTTATGTGATATTCATGTTGTAAAATCTAACATGCAGCAAAGAACTTACCACCTCTGCAAGCTTGGATGAAAAATATTTTTGGTTTTCCATTGAGTTGAGGACAATTTCTCCCGGAAAACACTTCCTTGATTTCCTTCATTTGGACAGCTTCATTGTCAGTCCCTGAAATCCCTTCGTCAGTTCCATGACTCATCAAGACGACAACGACTGAGGTGTGGAAGTTCTTTATCTCATCCTTCAGGGAGTGGAGCTCTTTCGTGATCTCCTATGATATGATATGATAATAATATATCATATTATCATTATATATTATGATATGACATCTTATGATACGCAATTTAACACCAAAGAAATCAATATAATTCTAGCTGTGAAACAGCTTATTCAGATTATGTTCTTGTAGTCTTTTTACCGGTTCATTTGCGTTAGAAGACGATCAAAATAATGGTGTTATCTTTTGCTCCTCATACCCTAACATGTATGCATATTGCATTTATATTGCTTGGGTGCGTGTCTTTCTCATAACCTTTTTCCTAAAGTGGCATATTGTTATTGGATATGAAAAAAAAAAACGTTAACTTTAAAAGAGTAAACGCTACGTTGCAAAATAATAAAATTATACTTGGGACAAAAATACTTAGGCCCTATAGGCTATCAACCGCACTAATGCATAAATTGTTTAGATATACACGATATACAGATATACAGATATACAGATACATGTACAGATATATCACGAACAAATCCAGGAGACAATCATTGTAAGCGGAAGTTTGATTATAGGTGATTGTTGGGCCTTTATACAATTGCAATGAGTCGAAATTTTGGTGACGGCCTCTGAAAAAAACAACCCAAACATGTCATTGCCAATAATTTCAGACACCCGTGCGAGGTTGAATAAGGGGGGGGGGGGGTGCATGTATGGAAGTCCACTTTTTGTATGGAGGATTTACATTGATTTGCATGTATTGTTAGACATTCGAACTAACTGATGTATTTTGTACGGCAATTTTTAGCTGAAATGACTTTTGTGAAGAAGATCTTGATAATCTCCATAAACTTACATTAGCAGTGAGATCCTGAAATGTTTTGGTCTCGTAGCCGATTTCTTCGAAAACGTGTTGTACATTCTTTACGTCAATTTCCGATCCCTTCCTCATCATCACTTCCTTCTCGAAATTGTAGTTGTTTAGAATAAATGCTACACCTTTCTCCCTCTGATTCATTGAGTAACTCTGGAAGAAAGCGTTGCATATACATTTCCACTAAAACATAACACTGCAAAACACTGCACAAAAATAACATTTGATATGACAATATGCTTGTATTATTATTCATGTCAAAGTCATTCAATGACAACAATAACATCGCTACCAATGCCTGTGGTAAGTTACATGATCCTGCATCACAAAGTAAGTAAGGGCAGATCCTGAAAGAGCAGACTAGCTTCTAAATAATGTAAGACTCAAATCTAATGGATTCCCCCTTACCTAAGTGAAATTTATGAAAGAAAACAATAATTCTGCACGAAGAAAAAAGGGGCTCCGAAGAATATGGTTCATTGAAGCGCTTAAATCTGCTATGTGCAATGACTGGGACAAAGAGTATAACTTCACAGCAACAACAATGAAGGAATTATCAAATTAAATGAAGTTGAGCATGCTTTGTCAACCTTTTTTTATTTCCGTTACTAATAACAACTTTCAGAGCAGTAACACCGTAGCGTTCTCACAAAAGTTATTCGAGTGAAAGTGAAGAAGAGGGAACAAACGGTTCTTAATATATGAAAAGGGGTCTCGGCGTTATACCTATAGAGACCCCTGCTTTTTTGTTGTGTGTGTGTGTGTGTCACAATATTTAGACGGCTGTTCAGGACGATGCCAAAATAGCAATTTAAAGCAGTGAATTCTACAAAGCTCATTTGTAAAGGCATTTACGAGCTTTCGACCCCAACTGCTTTCTTACATACCTCTTCTGGGTCTAGCTGGTCTGTCGTTGGATGTGCAGGAAGAATCTCATGATTGTAGTAGCCGTCACAATCAGGCAAAATATCTGAAAATGCCAACAGCAGCAGCTGATAAATCTTTGGCATATTTTGAATTAACGTATACAAGAAGAAACTCATCCCGCAAGTACAATTGTATAATGGGTGCAATGAGCAGACTTATTCTCACCTCATGGCTCCTCCGATTGATTACACTTCATAAGAATTTCGAGAAAAAGAAATAAAATTCGCGTATGCTCCTTACTGACGTTCAATTTCCCCCAAATAACCAAACCATTTCAAATACAAGGGAATGCTTTGCTAACTGCAAAGACTGTCGTGTTCACACCACTGTACAACAACGTTTACACATGCACGTGACATACTGTAAATTTCGAATTTTTGGAAGGACTACCACTCAATATCGGTAAAATTATCAAGATACATGTAAGTAAGATTTTTCAGTTATCATTCGGTCAAAGGCGAGGGATGCTGAATAGAAATATGTTTGTTTTCACTACAAATTCCACAGTTAATCTTTACAAGTTGCTCGAAAACGTGTTAAAATAAATAGAGCAATTGTCCACAATAACACATATGCTGCGTAATGGTCTACTCCCCCACCCCCAAACAACAAACAAACAAACCAAAAAAGAAACCAAAAAAAACAAAAAACAGGCATACGTTAGATGTCATCTTAAGGCCCCCTCACACCTGAGCGAATTGCCTGAAATATGACTTGCGATGGCTGACGAAAGGCATTTTTGGAAAAATCGTTTTCAATGGTAATTGATAGTAAGTCATATTTACCCTTCGTGTCTGGGTTCGTACACCTTCTGAACTAACAGTTGCGATTATTCAAATTCGCACGGGATTTTTGAACATGTTTAAAATTTCCCGACGAATTATTGAAAAATCGTCTGTCATTCGCATCTCTTATTTAGTCTGCGGTAATCGTTCGTTTATCGTTCGTGTGCTATCGTCACGCATAGTCCCTCATCGCGCTTTTGCCAAGGTGGACCGATCTCGAAAGAACTCTAAACGAAGCAACACGATGACTAAATATGACTTGCGCATAGAAACGAAGATACTATGACAAACGTATTTTCGCTTGCCATCTTCTATGCGAAGGGAAACTAAGATTGACTTTTACTAAATTTGAAAGGCGATGCATACACGAAGGCAAGTCTAAGAGATACTATGACAAACTATGGATTGCGAAGTGATACGAATACGAGCGAATGACCTGACGAAAAAATTGGCGAATGCTGAGCTGCTCTCTGTGACCAGCCACTCACCACGCTACTCATATATAAACATTCCACCCGAAAGTTTCACAGTTTCTTCAGAAAAATGGAAGATGCAGCCCGCCTCAGAGTCCAGTATTTACTCGCAATGGCTCAGAATGAAGTTATACATCAGCAGCTGAACCTACACCAGTTCATCAGAGGCCGCTTCAGATGGAGACGAGGCTTCAAACAACGTCGTATCTGGAGAAGGACGTGGCTGAACCCTGCCAGAAGAAGGGCTTTTGGGATCTACGACCAGCTGTTGGTTGAGCTCCGAAGAGAAGACCCTTCGACTTTTAAGAAATTTCTCTGCATGCCCCCTGAACTCTACGATGAAATACTGGAGAGGGTCAGAGGAAGAATCAGGAGGCAGTACACCTGGTACAGGGAGCCGCTGGAAGAAGGTCTCAAGTTGGCAGCTACTCTCCGTCATCTTGTGTCTGGCACCAAGTACTCCGACATGCAGTATGGATGGAGGGTGCCTGAAAACACCCTATCTGTAGTGGTGAGGGAAGTGTGTCAGGCCATATGTGACGAGTATGCAGATGAAGTCATGACAGCCCCTTCAACCCCTGATGGATGGAGACAACTTGCTGTTGGATTCTACAAGCGGTGGAATTTTCCCCACTGTGTGGCAGTTATTGATGGCAAGCATGTGGCCATCAGGAAGCCTCCTCTGTCTGGCTCGCTTTACTACAACTACAAGGGCTTTTTTAGCATTATCCTGTTGGCCGTAGTGGACAGTGACTACAAATTTGTCTGGTGCGATGTTGGTGGTAAATATGATACAGTAGTGGAAAGGGAGTCAATTTATGGGTACGTCAGATTTGTTATCACCTCACCTCCATTGTTACTGTTTTAATGTTTATTTTTTTTTTGCTGAAATAATAGCAATTAGGGCAATTCATCTCAGTTTTTGCTTCATACCCTTTTTCGTCTTCAAAAACGTGCTTTAAGAATAATTGATAATGTTGGATATTTATTTCACACAAATGATGTTTTGTGTAGAAGCAAAAATCTGAAATTGATTGATTCGTTTCATTATAATGTTGATGAGCTTTCTGATATTTTTGCACATACACTGCATGTTCATAAGAAATAACTCTCTTCATAGCTACCCAACTCGTCATCGTGATGACTATCACATTCCACATACTCGCACAATTTTTGCGAAAAAACATTGATGTTTACAGTGCCAAAATACTGGAATCTTCCGGCTGATTTTATTGTGTATCTTTGTCGTCCTTTAAATGCTAATATAAACAACACCTGTGAAATTATGTTAAATCATCTATTGTTATATATATCTACATGTATGGTTGCCATGCAACGGCTCTACATGTGAATATCTTGTTCATTCCTGTGCCCTCTGCTGTCGCACTCTCGTTATCCAACCTAGCTGTATTCATGTTTTCAGCTACACTTCGTGAGTGCGACGGCAGCCGGCTACAAGAGTTGTCATACTAGTAATATTATTTATTCATGGCGGCTGGCTGGCTGTTTTAATTTTCATACAATCTTGCCTTCCCATTTGCAAAAACATTTCTCTCTCTCTCAGCACTTATGACTGGCACGCACATAATTACAGGTGACTTCGCACTATGTCCTCTAAATCATTCGTACTTTGTTATAGGATGGTGCTATCAACATTATGCATGCCTCCCTCATTCACGTTGTATATTTGACTTTCCAGTATATCTTGTATATAGATCGGTTTATTAGCGTACTCAATTCACTAAATAATTCTATGCATACCCAAACAAAGGCTGTCCCTGACAACCCGAATTCCCGATATAGAATAATTTATTCCATGTAAAATGGATTCTGAGTTCTGAACCTTCATTTTAATGTCCAGCTTATTGGAATATATCATTATGTACTGTATGAAATAATATTTGTAACCATGCACTATACTGATATTCTTTGGTCTTTCTGTCATTTCAGGCTATGGGTCAAGTGGTGATGCTCAGATCTACAACAACTCTGAGTTCAAGGAGATGCTGGAGGATGGCTCCATCAACTTTCCAGAACAAGACCCTCTCCCCCATGACAACGTTGACATACCATATTTCCTGGTGGGAGACGATGCCTTCAGCCTGACAGAAAACATGATGAAGCCCTATGGTCAGAGGGATCTATCCAGGGAGCAGAGAATCCTGAACTACAGACTATCTAGGGCTCGTCGTGTCTCTGAGAATGCATTTGGAATTCTTACCAACAGATTCCAGATCCTAGCCAATAAGATGAACCACTTGCCATCAACAGCCAGACTCATAGTCAAGACCTGCTGTATCTTGCACAACTTGATGAGGATGCGCTACCCAGCCATGAACAACGCCCTGGTTGACAAAGATGAGAGACAATCCAATCCAATCCCTGGATCATGGAGGAGAGGCCGCAATCTTCATGACACCGTCATTGTCACGGGCAACAACACCCAGAACAAGGAAGGCAAGAAGATCAGGAACCTACTGAAACACTGGTGCAACTCTGAAGTAGGAAGTGTTCCATGGCAGGACAGAATGGTCCCCTAGATGTCAAACCAAGTCAAACGCCAGAAACTAAGGGAGGATGTTACAAATAAAGTTGTGTTTATATTTGAATTTGTGTTGTGTTTAACTGTTTATTATTGAGTATATAAATAAAAGAATGACCCAAGTCCATGTGGTTTCATTTTTCATGAATAAAAAAAAGCAACTAAAGTATTATTCTAATTTGTTCAATAACATAATAAATAATTAAATATATGGTATATCATTGTTAAGTAAGTGTAAGTGTACAGTTTTACTAAAAGTTCCCTTCAAGTTACTCGTGGGGGTTTCTTTTGTGTGATGGCCTTGGTTCATTCTTGTACTCATATGGACTTCGGTCGTTCTTACATTTTTATTGTAGGCTGGTATGTGTGTGTTAGTGTTGTGTATACCGGTATGTGTGTGTCTGGGCGCGCGTGAGTATGTGGGTGTGTGCATGTGTGTGTGTGTGTGTGTGTGTGTGTGCGTGCGTGTGTGTGTTGGATGTGGAGTATGCATGAGTTGAATGCGGGACATGTGTACTCCTATAGAATATGATTGAGTTCGTATGTGTGTATGTATGTGTGTAAGTATAGTTACTACAATATAGTGACTATGATTGAAAAAGAATCACAAAATTCAAATGTAAGAAAGTTTTTAATCAGTTATAAACTTTCAAGTACAAAGTGAGTTACTTATCTCACGATACATTAAGATGTATGACATACAAACAATCAAATGTTATGGTATAGACAGTCACTTGGATGCCGATTTACTAGATTCGGTAGTGGGTGGCTCTGAGGCAAATTACAGATTTACAGAGTCAGGTGGGGAATTATCCACTAGCTGGGATGGGTCCAAGTTGATGCCTGATGACATTAATGCCATGGTGGTGATAGTGCTGGGGTCTGGTCCTTTATTAGAGCTGCTAGGCTGTGACTGAGACTGCCCAGGTTCAGACTGCTGCGGCTGATGGACATACTGCTGTGGTGAACCTTGGTACTGCTGCTGTTGCTGATACTGCGGCATCCTGTAGCAGTATTGCTGCATATATCCCTTGCCAGCAGACTGCCAGATACTACCTGAAGGTGGGTTGGGAATCCAGTTGAAGGGGTGGGGCTGCCACTCGCCATAGCCACAGGCACCACTGGACTGCTTCTGAGTGTACTGCATGCCACTGCCACTGGACTGCTGACTTGACTGCATACCATTGCCACGGGACTTCTTGGGCGTTGGTGCTGGTCTCTCCTCGTCCTCTTCCTCATCTGCAGTCGAGCTCTGGTACTTGAGCAGAAGAGCCTGTACCTCCCTCTTGAAGACATTGTACCGGCCCTTGGACATCGCCCGCATCTCACCGATGAGGTACGTACCAAAGTTGTCGATGGGGTCCATTGACTTTGGCTCTGTAGCTTTGGCGATGGATTCCTGGATGGCAGCCAAAGTGGTAGCACTGTCAGCAGCAACTTGTTGTAGGGCTTCCAGGTCTAGTTCCTCGGATTCCTTGCCCTGCATCTTGGCCTTGGCTTTGCCCTGCTTCTTGGCAGCCTCTTTTCCCTGCTTCGCAGCCTCTGTCTCTGCAGCGGCCAGATCCCCAGCATTGTCATCTATGATCTCCTTCATCTGAAAAGACATAATAACAAAGGAAACATAAATAAATGAAATGTGACACATATTTATAAAGGATTCATGTATACTTTTTTTATATAATACTTACACTTTTCACGGGATCCTTGTTAGTGGTGGGCCTCTCCCGCAGGTATGCGAACTTGGTGAGGATCCAGTTTTGCTTATAGGGGAGATCCTCTAGAGCATCACCAGACTTGGTCTTTGCCAGCTTGGTGAAGGCATCCCTCATCCCCTTCCACCATCCCTCGATGTCAGTCACTGGAATATAAAAAAATATTATATCAATATTATATTTCTATCATATGGATTATTCAGTGTACAAGGTACTTCTGTAACTTCATGCTACCGTGTCTCATTAAGTTATTGCTGGGAATGTGTAACCACCAAATATTTCATTAAAGGAGACCTCTCAGATTTTGACATTTGAACAACTATAAATTAGTTATACTCAGGACAGAGTTTCAGAATTTCTTGATAATTAGGATGAAGAATAAGAATATTTTCAAAATTTCAAACAAATTGCAATGAACAAGGATGATGACATGGCAAAATCACCATAGGAATGCACGAGTTAGGGCTCAAGGAAGCAGAACAAAAAAAGAAGGCATGCATATTTATTACACACAGGTGAACTCGCAAGCAAGCGATATTGTACATGTAATAAAATTACACTGCCTACATTTCTGAAATAATATGTGAGCCTCCTATGTCATCATTTTTGTTCAGTGTAATTTGTTTAAGGTTTTTCAAAGTATTGTTTCTCTGCCCAATAACCACAATAAATTCCACAAATCTATACATACAGTTGTCGATTCATTCTGTGAAATTATGAAAACCGTGTGGAATGTCCCTTTAAACACCTAGTGATAACTGTTCAGCTAAGTCTGTTGTATCAAATGCATCTTATTGTTTACTGTACACAACCTTCTATCAGACATATGGGGTCAAACATTCATAAGAATTAGTATTTTAAACATCCATGAACACGTTGAATGGGATGCAAACTGGTAAAATCATACACAGCGTGTAAAATCAATGTTTTATAAAGATATTTAGAGAGTTAGTGTTCATTTCGTTTTGCCTGGAATTGGCAGCTCAATATTTTATCAACTTTTCACAAATTAAAGATGATCCTTAATTGTTGTGACTAGTATGAGATATTTACCTGAGACCTGGACAGACTGGGACAGCTGCTGTAACAAGGACTGGCGGACGTCCCGGTTCCCATAGTCTTTGTGCCGAATGTCCCACAGCGACCGATGGTCCTTAAAGAACTCCACCATCTCGTCCTCATTTCCCGCATGTATGTCCTTGCGATAGTTGGACCGCCCGCTGCCATTTCTCCTCTTTCTGCCACCAGACTTGGGCCCACCATCACCGGTTTCCTTCTCGCCACCACATATTGTCTGACTGTAAAAGACATGAAGAGAAACACTTATTATTATAATATAATATTATTATAATAAATTATTGTAATAAATACATCACAAGTTTACAATAATTGTTACTAGTAACCGAATTGTAATACTACCTTGTGCTGGTGCCTGGTTGTGGAGTATCATCTCCATCCTCATCATCACCGCTGGCATTACTAGCAGCATCCTCTTGATGTTGGCGTAGAGGAGGCGTTGGAGACCGTGCGGGCGTAGGAAAGCGTGACTGTGGACTGGCAGACGGTGATCGTGCCTGTGCAGGACTGTCAGGAGGAGGCGGAGACTGTGGTTGTGAGCATCCCGAGGTTGTGGATTTCTTCCCGGTTGATGCAGTCTTTCGTGCGTTCCTTCTGCCTTTGCCTCTTCCTTTCATGTTGATTCTCTGGCCGCAAAGAAATCTGGATTTGTTGTTGTTGTTGTTGTTGAGTTTATTGGCGTTTTCAGTCAGACTTGACTATTTACGCCACTCTGTACGGTGCGTTTGCAGCTGTACTTGTACGCACCTGTTGGTCGCTTTTATACTCCCTGAGGAGCGCACACGCACGTACGAGAACGCCTGATCTATTCTTTCGTCTTCGTTTCCAATCGCACGCCATATCAAACCATTGCTCATTGTTCGTACGTCTTATCGGGTCGTATCAACCATTCGCTCGCCTTCGGCCGCAATTCACTCAAAGAAGTGAACCGAAAAATCGTTGTCTTTCGCATGTCATATCTATCCTTCGCTTACCGTTCGTTAATCATATTTGACTTTAGTTTATAATCGGATGATCTGAAGGCAATTTTATTTGAAATCGTTGAATTCGCGCGCATTTCGTGCGTTTTTCCCATTCGTCGCCCTTCGTCCCCCTACATTCGGTTAGGTGTGAGGGGGCTTTTACCCATACCTGTTCAGCTTGAAAAAAAAACACACAAAAAAAAACAACATAGCGCCATAGCGCAGAGCACTAAAGTCAGTTCCTGGATGAAGAGCCACACGGGCAAAGTATACCGCACTCCTAATAAACTGAACACTCTATAATAGTTCATAATTTGTTTATTTCATGAAAATGCAAGTTGTGGAAAGGCTGAGATATGTTAAAGAAAGTAGTCCTGATGAAATGTGACCGTGCACCACAAAACGAACAAATAGTCGCACACACTGATTTTGCGTGAGGACTGAAAATAAGTGAAATGGGTCAACCTAGTCGATCTTCACTTTTTCATATTTTCTGAAAGAGCAAGTCTTTTTTTACATTATGCTAAAATTCGGGATCATAAAACGGAAAGGAAAGTGTGTTTTTTAGCAGTTTATCTCGAACATAACTGGTAGAATAGTGTGATTAGGTATGTCTTTAGAGGCCCCTTTTCATTTCTGAAAAAGCTTGTACACACTCTTCACTTTCAACTCTAGTAACTTTTGAAAGGATAATGCTACTGCTTTGAAAGTTGGCATTAATTATCGAAAAAAAATGTGTTACTAAGGAATGCTAAATTTCAGTTTAATCTGATAATCCTTTCATTGTTGTTACTCCCTTGGTTTACTTCCTGTTTTTATCCCATTCATCGCACAGCCAGCACGGCTTAATAAAGATCAAGCGCTTGAATGGACACTGTACTTCAGAGCCTCTTTTCTCAGTTCACACTTTTCCTGAGTTTTTGCTTTCTTTCCAATATTTAGATTTAGGTTAGGAGAGTCGATTTGATTTGAGTTACACATCATCTTAAAGCTTAAAGTTTGTTCTTTCAGAATATGGTGTCAACTAAAAATTCATGTCTGGCGACTTTTTGTTTGTTTTGAGGTGCAGGGTCACATATATTCTTACTCCCATGGGATATTTATGTACCAGTTAACTAAAGACGAATTACCTTATGCTTTCACTCCCATGTTTGTAAAAAATAAAGTTATACATTCCTACCCTACAAGACAGGAAAATTCATTTCACTTTTCTCCCGTGAGAACTGCATTTGCTCTTAAAGCAATAGTACATACAGGGGGGCGTTACTCATACTTACTCATCCTTACCCATACCTGACTGTCCTATCAAGCTGTTTTTAAGCTGTAATCGCATCAATGTTTGAGTTTGTTTGCATTTTTGTTTTGGAATAGTGGTTGATTTGTAGTATAAGTTATTTCATTGTTTGTACTTTGTTTTGATGTTCATGACATTATTATCTGTACCTAGTTGGTAGAACAGTTGACCAATTACTAAAAGGGCTACCCTGCCAAAAGAATATTGAAATAAAATAAATGAATGAAGTAAAATAAAATAGAATAAAATAAAATAAGAGAGGGACTTATTTATGCCTTCATGGGCATCAGGAGATAATGGGATCATTGTTTGTTTGTACTAAGTCCATATTCCACGGTAATTACAAAAAAAAAAAATAGTATTGTCGCACGAAACTAATATGCTGCGTTTTGTTCTACTCAACCCCCCCCCCCCCACAAAAAACAACAACAACAACATAGGCCTATACGTTGGATGTCATCCTTACTCATTCCTGTACAGCTTGAGAAATATAGCGCAGAGCGCTAAAGTCAATTCCAGGATGAAGAGCCACAGGGGCAAAGTACCGCACTCCCTCCTTCAGGGTGCAAAAGAATATTACTATATTTCGCACATTTCTCACCCGCTCAGGGTGGTATGATTGGTATGATTGACTGTAGCACCTATGTAGGCCTACATCTCAGGGATCTGGAGCTTGTTTATTCCAAATGTGTAAAACAATTAAATTCGCCTAAGCTTTGCCTCAAATATGTCAGAAATAGGGCAGTGTTGAATACATTGACTGTCCTGTTGATTCTGAATCTCCGTCATGTCCGTAGTAAAATAACGCCATTTTAGTGCGTGCAATGCATTTTCTTTGCGCGGCTTGAAAGGGTACTTCAACATCGACACCCCTTTCCTTCAATGTAATAGTTTCACAGTCGTGCGTCGTGCTTGCAGTTTACTAAGCGGGTGTGTAACTGAACCGTGTTTCTTTTAGTTCATTAGTTTGTTTGTGAGTTTTGATTTTCGTGTCTTTGTTAATCTTATTTTCATAAATTTTGACGCTTAATCTCACGCGTACTCTTTCGTTCTATACACTAACAGGTATGGTACACATTGTGCCGATGTTAAGGTACCCTATTGATACGTATTATCCTTACCATACAAAAAGGCATTTCCCAGGGATGTTTTACTGTGATATTTGGACCACTTTATTCTGGGGTATCTCAGATATTTGAAATCCGATTTCGATCAAATAAATTAGAACACTCTTTCATTGTTCGTAATTTGTTTATTTCATGAACATGGGGCTTGTGGAAAGGCTGAGATATGCAAAAGAAATTAGTCCTGATATACAATATCATAGTGAAGAAACAATCATTTCAGCCATATCCTTTCATTTGACCTTGCAAGAACAGTCGAGTCGTTATGTAGATTTTTTTTTCTCACTCTAGTCCGAGTTCGGAGAGCCATACCTTCTTCCGACGCATCTCTTTTCCCCTTAGACTCTGCCTCTTGCCGGGAAGCAGGTTCCGATGTTCCCTTTGAGCTATAAACAGGTCGCGATGAAATGAAGAGAATGATCACGCTTTATGTGAAGGTAGTGTCTTTACTATTCTTATAATCAGGATGGTTACGCTGTACATGTAGTTCTTCAATGGTAGATAAACACTTCAGCATTTATTTGAAAGTATACTAATATCGGATTAAAAGCAATCTCGTGTAGACAGAAACTATGCACCAAATAAAAAAGAAAGAGAAATACAAAATTCATAGAACATGTTGACCGATTGAACCGATTGAACACATCAGCAATGTTTGTATCTTTGTACTTATTAACGAAGACAAACAACCCAAGAGAAACAATTATGATAGTCACAGTCTGTGAAGTATCCGGTCACTTATGTATTTCTGAATATTTTGCATGCATGTACGAATCATTTATGACACAGTAACAGAGTATGAATGAATTATATTCCTATGTGTTTATTGACTATTCTATTATTTTACACATACATTTTCTGAACGTCCGGCCTTCTCGACGAAAAAAAAGAAAATCTGCTGACCTTTCAATGTTCGATCCCTGTTCTTTTAGGTTGACGTTTTCCGTTGGATCTTTCGCGGGAAGAAAAAAAAATGATCAGTAAGATCTCAGAAAGATATCTTTAAACAGAGAAACTGGAATTGAAAACTGGTTGGATTCCTTTTATCCAGATGGATAAAAAGGAGAATCAATCCAACAGTACATAGGAACTCCTGATACATGCTATCACAATCTTCGTTCCAACGATCAAGAAACAAGCAGGCAGTGACAAATACATATGAATATTCATATTATGAATACACGTTTGATTTATAAAACACTTGCATGTGTTACCCGGGTCTCGGGTAACTGGGTTGAATTTACACTCCAATATCACTCTTGATCTGTATGCAGAGAAAGATAACACACGTCCAGTCAAGATGGATGCAGGGATGAAAGTGTTTCTCTTTATTCTTGTATAAATCATATCAAGTTTCAATAATGATCATATAAATCGCAATCAAATAATTATCAATACTTCTTTTCATCAACACAACGTGAATTACACATGCAAATTGTTGATATGAATATCTAATTCTTCTTCAGTGTAATTGATAATTTACCTTGCTCAATATTATGATGCTTGATTTATACCTCAAAGAGTCTCTAAAATCAAAGGTTAATTATGACACTTACTCGTAACAATCAATCTTAATATTCCTTTGTAGTAAGCATAATTAACTGTAACAAAACTTTAACAAAAGCAACCTTATAGCTTAACATTAACCAATCATTTAAAATACAATTGATTTAATCAAATAAACACAACTACATATCATTTGATTAATCTCTGTTTGTATCCATAAACCGAAACACAAGTGATTAAATAAACCTAAACCTGGAATGCATTCACTTCTTTGGTAAGAATTGTTTTGAAAGCAGGCCGGAAAACTAGTCATCTTGGTACACTGCAAAACAAATCTAACTTCTTTAGTTTTCCTTTGTTTCTCTAAAAGCCAGGTTTTCTCTCTCTTTCCTGCTCGTTCCTATATTTTATTCCTCTCATATAAAACAAACCGCTTCTATAACATCTTTTACAGCATAAACTTTAACAACATCTGAGATGATCCCTGCCGTCAGGCACCGTCAGGCAAAAGCGAAAGTATTTCGGGAATGTTACTACAGTCGCTCTGAAGACCAAACTTTGGGGACGATCCCTGAATAATTCCTTTTAATTTCTTTATACCAAGTGAGGGACTGGCCAAAAAGTGAGGAACTGAGAAGCTGGGAAAGTGAGAGAGACACTGACCACAACTATAAACACACCGTCCAGAGAGCTAGTGGTCAGAGCTCTGGCCGATAAGGTGCGGAGGTTGGCGTGAGTCATCCAAACTGTGTTCACACCGACCCTCCGTCTCTATCTCTATTCTACCTGTATCCCAAATGTACACTATTATCATCATCCGTCACTGTTTCCATTCTGCACAATGCTACACTACTATTCCATAAGCATCATGCCAAACATCCATGTTTTTACAATTAGCACACTTGTTAAGGCATTTGGGCTTTCAGTCAGAATAACATATACAATGTATGTCAGTCACTTCACAGTCATTCCCAAGATAGCCTAAAGGTCAACGGACTCTTACACGGCGCACCGCCTAGGAGTGTTTACACTGACCGTTCTACTCTTTCTCTTCCACAGGACAGTACAGCCTATGGCTTGTTCACACTCGCACAAGCAGCACTTAATCCGGAATTAAATCAGCTTAAGTTGCAATTTCAACTCTTACATCATGAAAAGTACTACATCACTACACAAATATAACAGTAACACCATTTCTATTATTCACCAACACTAGCATACCAGTCATATCTAGCTGTAAGTGACAATAGATCTGTACAAATACATATACTTAATAACTTCACTGAGAACACCATTGGTGTTCAGAATTCCTTTTTTCTGAAGGAATGATTACTACATTCAACTACAAAACACTAAATGTCATAGAATCACCAGATTTACCAATAGGAAGGAATGATTTTGAATACAATTGTAATTGAAAAGGGGTAAAAGCAAGGTTTCTTACCTGTATGCAGAGAAAGATAACACACGTCCAGTCAAGATGGATGCAGGGATGAAAGTGTGCTCAAAACCACATCCATCTGAGTGATGTCATTTTTCTCTGAATTTCAAGCAGTTTGGTTAACTCCACTCCGGGCTTTAGGGGTGGATGGATCAAGTTTGTGAGGGTATGTTCTTTCTTTTAAATCAGTGCAATTGTCCAAAACTTCTAAAAAAATGGGGGGGGGGGGGTCTATTTTCTTGGGGTATCACACATGTAACCTGCTCTCCTTTACTCCTCTTTTTTTACTCGGAGCCATTCTACATCGGATTACTGTAACTTTTATTTGGTGGTCGCATACACAAGGAACTCAGTTATATCATACTTATGTACAATACAATACAAACAATAGTCTTTCAAATCAAATTCCAGACTTAGAATTGCTTAATCGACTGGCATACGACTTGTTTATAAAAGCAAACGAGAGGTGTTGGCGATTTTCATGGTATTGGTAACTTGCAGCATGAGGGTGAATACAATGACAAATCGGAGTGTGCATAAACAAGACATGAAGTCACGGCTTCCGAGTTAAGATAATGAAATAATCACGTTGGCTTGAAGGAACCCACGCCATAATCTTTAATTTTCTCATGAGACAGTTTGTTTTATTTGTTGTAAAAACATGGTTAGATGAGAAAACTATCACGTGAGGAACCACCGCGATGGCCTCACAACTCACTGCAACACACTGCATGTAGGAGTACTTGTAAATACCCTAAGATTCCAAATAATATGATTTTACATTGCGATTATTTTGGCTGTAAACTGAGATGAAAATTAAGCAAATTCATTTCAAATTCAGATTCAAATTCAAAGGTTTCATTTTCACTTCTTTCAACAGAATGTAGAAAAGTATAAATTCGACATGCGTTTGTAAGAATGATACATAGATAGCGAAGGATAACGTTTGTCAGTAGCCATTACAAAGTGAGGCCTTTTTCGTACAAAATTATTTATACATTATGCGATAAAAAAAAGTGGAGGTACCCACTCAAAAGACTGTGCTTGTATTATGTGGGCACCTCACAGGGAAAAAAAGGTGAATAACTTAACTACTTCATTAAAACATTTTTTAATCACAATTTTCCTCTCGGGTATTTTTCTAGAAGCCCTAATAGACGCAGTTGATTAATAATAATAATAATAATAATTGCATTTATATGGCGCTTCATACTGACGTTTCTAAGCGCACTTTGCTACTCATACAAATAGACTAGAAAACACAACAACATTAACAAAATTAACGTTAACAGTAACAAAAGAAGAAGAAAGAAAAGAAAAGAAAAGAAAAATACATGTGATACAATGGTACAATAATTGATAACTGTGTGCGCCTCCAGAAAAAAAAAAATTACAGCTGATTAAACAGGTGAGTTTTAAGAAGAATTTTAAATGATTCGACAGATGAGGCATTCCGAATATAAAGAGGGAGTTTATTCCAAAGAGTGGGAGCAATGGAAGAGAAGGCTCGGTCACCATAACGGGTTTTTGTACGTGGGCCATGAAGTAATTGGAGAGAGGAAGATGAACGGAGGGGTCTGGCAGAAGAGGAGGAGCGGAGAGAGACTAGGTTTTGAAGATATATGGGTGCAAGATTACGTGTGATTTTGTACGTCAGAAGTAGGATCTTGAAAGTAATACGGGAATGGACTGGAAGCCAATGGAGTGAGCGGAGAACAGGAGATATATGGTCATGTCTCCTACTAAGGGAGACTAATCTAGCGGCTGAATTTTGGATACGTTGGAGAGGGGATATGTGAGAAAGAGGGAGGCCGGCAAGGAGGGAGTTGCAGTAGTCCAGATAGGAGGAGACGAAGGCATGGACGAGCCGCTCAGCTGATGATTGATCAAGCAGACGCCTGATCTTCCCTATTTTGAAAATACCCCATGATGCAGACTTACAAATGTTTGTGATATGGTGTTTAAGAGTTAAGTGTTTGTCCAAAGTAAAGCCAAGGTCTCTAACACAGTCAGAGACCTTAATAATCCCATCCCGAGTAGTTAGATCTGGTAGAGGAACTGTGCTCCTAAACTGTGATGAGAAATGGATGAGTTCAGACTTGTCTTCATTCAGACGGAGTCTGTTGGCAGTGGACCAGGCTTTGATGTCGTTGAGACATTCTCTCAGTGAATTAACAGCAGCAATCCTATCGCCAGGTGACATAGTTATGTAAATTTGAGTGTCGTCAGCATACATAGCGTAGTTGACTCCATGATGACAATTGATGATTCTGGTGAGTGGACCTGTATAGAGGAGAAAAAGAAGGGGGCCGGCAACGGATCCTTGCGGAACTCCGCAGCTGATAGGACTAGGACATGACCAGGTCCCATTGATTATCACCCTCTGTGTGCGATCTTGAAGATATGACTTGATCCATTGGATGGCAGTGCCTGTGATGGAATAGTCATTACTAAGTCGTTGTAGTAGCAACGTGTGGTCGAGCGTGTCAAACGCAGCCGAATAGTCAAGAAGAAGAAGAGCAGCCTCATTGCCCTTGTCGACAGCAAGAAGGAGATCGTTGAGCACTTTCAACAAGGCAGTTTCTGTTGAGTGGAGGTCGCGGTATGCTGACTGGTTTGTGGGAAGCAGATGATTACTGTCAACATAAGACATTAACTGTGTAGACACAATCCTTTCAAGAAGCTTACTCACAAATGGCAGATTGGCAATTGGTCGGTAATTGCTCAGGACATCGGGATCTAGGTTCGGTTTCTTCAACAGAGGGGAAACAAGAGATGTCTTGAAAGGTATTGGAACTATACCCGATGACAATGATGTGTTAATGATGTTTTTTAGAACCGGAAGCAGCTCATCAAGGCACTCTTTGAGCAGCCAAGTTGGAAGAGGGTCCAGACTGCAAGATTTTGGTGGAGATAGCATGATGAGACGTCGAAGCTGTTCATCAGTGACTGGATTAAACTCGCTCAGGTTGCAGTTCAAAGAGTTCTCAGGAGCCTGGACGGATAACTCCAAATGGTTCACGTCAGATACAAAGGAAGATACAATATCATCGATTTTCTTCATGAAGAATATACTAAACCTGTGCGCCAGTTCTGAATCAGATGAGTGTTCAGGATAGATAGAAGAGTCAGAAGGGGTGGACAGTTTCTTCACGAAGTTGAATAGTCGTTTCGAGTCAGCATTGGCGATCTCTTTTCTCAGGTACTGGGACTTTGCATCAGTAATCAGACTGTAGTACAGCTCACATTCTTGACGATACAGGTCCATGTCAGTCTGCATGCCGGACTTCAACATGCGACGTTCAGCACGACGCCGACGCCTCCTGGCCTCCCTAATCTCATCAGAGAACCAAGGGGCATTGGGTCTAATTGTCACAGTCACGGTTTTAACAGGGGCATGCTTGTCCAACAGATTACTCAGCATGTCATTATACATTGAAATTGCTTCTGTAGGACAAGACGTACACTGGGAAGTCAACAAAGCCTGTTTAATATCCTGGCGGAAAGAGTTGGTGTCAATATTGCGAAGCTTTCTAAAGCTTACTTTCCTTCTAGGATTTGGTGGGCATTTAAGATTAATGGCGGAAAGAATGGCGGAGTGATCAGATGGCAAAGATGGCAATACAGTGATATGGGAAATAATATCTTCAGATTTCCTACTAAAGACTAAATCAAGTGTGTGGCCTGCTTGGTGAGTGGCACCCTTAACATGTTGATGAAACCCAAAGGCTTCAACGGCATTGAGAAAAGACTGAGCGAAACTATCAGCAGAATCATCTACATGTATATTAAAGTCACCAAGAAGAATAGTTGGATGAGCATCAACAGCAGCACTCTCAAGGAGAGTTAAAAACTCATCAAGAAAGTCGTTGCTGGTAAAGGTGTGACGAGAGGAATGGGGTGGGCGATAAATGCAATGAACCCGAACAGTAGATGAAGAAGTGAGATGAATCGTGAAAGATAGATTAGATATCGTGGTCATACCTTTGCTGTATGTCTCCCATAAACTTCCTACAGCACTGTACCTTTTTTTTTTGAATTTATGTATATCAAAGGGAAAATAAGCCTCTCGCCGATCCTTGCACTCCTACGTCAATCGTGCAGTAGGCCCTAGTTTATGTCTTTAATCCCCAACTGCTTAATAATTCATCAGATAACCGCATTAACCTACCCAATGGCAGAAGTGTATCAGCAATATTCACAAGTCCAGCTTTCATAAGCGCTTTTCTCAGCTCTGATCGAAAGTACATTGGACTCACTCCCTCACGCCACGTACGAAGCATCTTGACAGTTCCATGGGTTGTCACTTCACCAAAAACGTAGTTATTTTGTATAAATGTTTTTATCTTTGCGGGAGAGAACCCCAACGCCTCTCCGAGCTTCTCTACGAAATCCTTTTCAGTGAGATTATCAGCAACTGCTTTCAAGAGAGAATCATCCGATTGTTGTGCAGCCATTCTGAAAAAAAAAGAAAAAGTGTTCAAGGAATCATTATTCATTCACATTAAATTATTTTCATTAACATGAATAGTGTTGTATTTTGGTGTTGATTTATTTGGTGCATTACCCTCTTTACAAAACTTGATATCGCACAGGGGCCAATTGGTGAGTATGGGAGTGTGTGGTCAACACTCAGACAATGGTCCTGGACAATGGCCAGGATTGGAATGCTCTATTACTTATGACCTATTCCACTATCACAGCTAGTCTTTATTCATTCTGAAACGTGGCGTATGCAACCACATGGAAGCATGTGCTTACTTTTTTTTTAATGTGCATGCATTTCACCCTTTGCCATGAATTCAGACTAGCAGTGCCCAGGACAATCCATCATGAATAACCAATAAAACATTCATGTGCCTTGGAGCAGAGCTCTGAACGGGTGAGTATCCATGTCACATACACATTATTAGTTCCTGTGTAAAGTTCAAGTTTTGTACAGAGGGTTAAAATTTGAACAAAATCTGGAACCTAACTTTGAAATCAATCCAGGACAATCCATCATGAATAACCAATAAAACATTCATGTGCCTTGAAGCAGAGCTCTGAACGGGTGAGTATCCATGTCACATACACATTATTAGTTCCTGTGTTAAGTTCAAGTTTTGTACAGAGGGTTAAAATTTGAACAAAATCTGGAACCTAACTTTGAAATCAATCATGGATTTCATGAAACTGGTATAGACATTCACATTCAAAACTCCTCGAAGTAAATTAACTGTACACTATTCACCCATAACACATATTAATGATTGTTTTATTTGATATACAGTTTTCGAACTATTAAGGATCAAAAGTGGGAAATGGTTTTTGTAACACCTAATACAACATTTTTTTTTCTATTTGTTTGACTATACCATTGATGTATAACATGTGTAAAACCCGATAATATAGTTCAGTGAACTCCGCGATAAGCGCAAAAGCTTCGTAGAGGTCGTGTTAACCAATGCACCGCCGGCGAAACGATTGTAAAAGTGGTGGCCTACTTTCGGGTTTTATGAGCTAACAAGCAAAGTAGTGCTACTTACACACTTCCCCATTCCAACGCCCCCCCCCCCCCCCCCCCGGCAATGCAATGTGGGGAACGAAGGGGGTAAAAGAACCCTCAAAAGTTCACCACCTCGTATCTCCCTTGATATTCTACTACCGTATCCCTTGAAACTTCACATATACCCTAAAGAAGATTTCCGAATGATTTTCAGACTTTTACATTTAAACAAATGTGAATTAGTTATTACCATTCAGATTTTATAGTGATTGAGAAGAGAGACAAAGATGTTGTCAAACTGGATTCTGCTGCGGCCAGCAAGCCAGCAAACATTTGACTTTTTCAAACACTTTTGAAAGAAATGGCAAAATTGCGATGGGTCGGTAATTTGCTGTGGAGAATTTTCTGTCAAACTGTTTGAATGGGATTAGTTTGGACTCCTTCCATCGCAAGGGAAAAACGCCCTCAGCTAAGGACTAATCGAAACGAATATAAGGGACGGAATCAGTAATAACAATCATGGAAAAAAAAATCCAGCAACGAAAAGCTTCATTTCTTTCTGTTTATATACGGGATTACTTCTTACTTTTCGCGCATATCGTTTATTTAGCTTGACATAATATGTGACCCTCTACAACAATTTTCTGATAATGACATGACATTATTTCCTTACTCTTCTACTTTAATTTCATATGTGACCCTGCACCTCAAAACAAACAAAAAGTCGCCAGACATGAATTTTTAGTTAAGACCATATTCTGAAAGACAAGACTTTAATCTTTAAAATGATGTATAACTCAAATCAAATGGACTCTCCTAACCTATCTAAATATTGGAAAGAAAGCACAAACTCAGGAAAAGTGTGAACTGAGAAAAGAGGCTCTGAAGTACAGTGTGATCTATTCAAGCGCTTAATCTTTACCAAACCGTGCTGGCTGTGCGATGAATGGGACAAAAAACAGGAAGTAAACCACCAGAGTAACAACAATGATGGGATTATCAAATTAAACTGAAATTAAGCATGCCTCATTAACACATTCGGTCCATAATTAACGCCAACTCTCAGAGCAGTAGCACTATCCTTTCAAAAGTTATTAGAGTTGAAAATGAAGAGTGTGGACAAGGTTTTTCAGAAATGAAAAAGAGATTCTAAAGACACACCTAATCACACTATTCTACCAAAAATGTTCGATATAAACTGCTAAAAAAGCACACTTTCCTGCCCGTTTTATGATACCAAATTTTAGTATAATGTAAAAGAAGACCTGCTCTTTCAGAAAATATGACAAAGGCAAGTTCGGCTAGGTTGACCCATTTCACTTATTTTCAGTTCTCACGCAAAATCAGTGTGTGCGACTTTATGTTCGTTTTGAGGTGCACGGTCACATATATAACACAACTCATAAAAGCACTCGGTTGCGGGGATATTGATGATTTTATTAGCGCATGTCAAGTGGTTAAGGAAATCAGAGTATCGAGAAAAATGCCTTGAAAGTTTTCCTTCTGACGCTAACATGATCAAGGGGAGGCGAGACAATTTTCACCGCTTGACAATAGAAGGTATGCTTCTAGCGATCTCTGCGATGTTCATTCAAGCTTAGCGCCAGTGGTCTATGTACAACCAATCAGTAATCAGGATGCCACGCACTGACAAATAAGATCACTCCCTCGTTGCTAGGGGCGGAGTTTAGTTCGATTCACTGATTCCATGTCATCCAATCTATTTCGTTCAATTACTTATTATAATGTCATGCAATGTAATGTAATATAACGTAATTCAATGTAATATTATGTAACGTGATGTTATATAATTTATTATGTTTTTCATAATCCTTATACATGTATTAATTTCAGATTTAAATGTTAAGCGCTTAGAAACTACTGTAATAAGCGCTATATAAATGTACATTATTATTATTATTATTATTAGTTGCGGTGCTAAATCCAAATCTTTGGACACGTTTCTGTTACGTTGAAAGTCGGAAAATCATGGCCCAGAAAAAACGCTAATTTCTTGCTTTTCGTTTGATCATTTAGCTTGAAAATTTCGGCAGATGATAGACAAAACATTAGACTACAAAATTATGCCAAAAACAAAAATCTGATGGTTTTGACCAATTTTGATGATGTGACTTCAAACTTAATTTTCTCAGCTCAGCCGTCAGCAACTTTAGGATCCTTTTGTTGTAGCGGGTCACATATAGCATTTCATTAATAAACTGCCGTTTATAATATTAAAAAAAAAACACAGATAGTGGTCACCCACAAGGACATTATTATGTCCTTGTGGGTGACCACTATCTGTGGTTTTTTTTTCCACAGACCAAAAATATATAGTGTTACAGTATATCACTGACAAACAAGACGAACAAGTCTTATCTAGCTTTCACAATTTTGCCTCAATATTTAGTTTTCGAACTTTTTGATTTACAATTTTCATAAGGCTGAGATGTGCACCTGGTTGTTGAAATTCGATTCTGAATATGTGAACTCCCCGTATGGATAATTTGGAAATATAAATTCACTTGTGTCGTTGATGGATTCCGCGTTCCAGGAAACCACTGGCATTTGAAATTATTCATGCTCTTAGTCTTTTTAGAGTCAAATTATTTTGAATTCTACTTTTCAAAGTTGCACAGGTCACAAAATGAGCTTAATTTGAATTAACATTCAGGTTTCTGGTTTAATATTAAAATATTTTGATATTCAACAGAAACAGCAATTAACAAAAGAAATATTCATATTTTGTATTCCTGACAAGTTTCATACTATCACATCATGGAGTACATAAATCTACGGCGTATGTTTCTGGAGTTTATTGTGCTTCTTGAGCAGAGAAACTAATAATGCCCTGAAGAATATTGATGACAAATAAAGTAGCCCCACCATAAAAAGATAAGAGGGGGCTCACCATGAGAATGCATGAGTAGGAGGCTCTCATATTTCATAAATATAGCAGTGTAATCCCATTACAATACCCTTTGCTTAACAAGTTCACCTGTGTAGAATATAATGCATGCCTTAGTTCTAACACCCTAACTCATCCATGTTAAAGATGAGGTTGCTATGTTATAATCCTTGTTCATTGCAATTATTTGGTATAAATTTCGAAAATATTGTTATTCCCCATTCCGATCACAAAAAATTCTGAAACTCTGTACTCAGTATAATTAATTTACAGCTCTTCAACTGTAAAAGTGGAAGAAAGCAATATGTTGTGTATGATGATGTTGAATCTGATATTATGACAATAAGATGTGGTGTGCCACAAGGATCTATCCTTGGTCCTTTGCTTTTTTGTTATATATAAATGATATGTGTAATGTTTCAGATTCTTTGCAGTTGATAATGTTTGCGGACGACACCAGTATGTTCATGAAGGGTAGAGATCCAGTTGTACTTCAAAATGATTTTAATAAAGAATTTCTGAAATGTTTTGATTGGTTAGACTGTAATAAACTTGTTCTTAATGCAAAGAAAACAAATCATATGATATTCACGAAAAGACAGATATATATCAACGAAATTAAGATTGAGGTTAAAGATTTACATTTTGATCAAGTTTGTTTGATCAAATTCCTTGGTGTGACAATAAATAACAAACTTAATTGGAACGAACATACTGGTGTCGTCTCCAATAGATTGTCAAAAAATGAAGGGATATTTTATAAATTGCGATTTCTGTCAAGAAAGATGTTGCTTCTTCTTTATAATTACCTCATCTAAACTACTGTGCAATAGCTTGGGCAAACTCAGGTGTGTCCAATGCCATGAGATTGTTTTTATTGCAGAAGAAAGCTAGTCCGTATTATTCATCACTGTGATTTTTCTTGCCCATACATCGCCTATATTTTTTAATCTGAAGATTTTAAAATTTAATGATATGTATTATTATCAAAGTGCAATTTTTATGTACTTATGCTTTAGGAAGATGCTTCCAAAATGTTTTATTAACTATTTTCAAATGAGTGATAATAGAAGATATAATATGAGAATCAAAGATAGATTTATATTGCCTTATGCCAGAACTATGCCATCATATAATTCTATATTTCTTAATGGACCAAAATTTGGAATGCTATTCCGGTCAAAATAAGATAGAGTTCATCGCTGAATGTGTTTAAAAGAAAATTAAGATTGCATGTTTTAAATCAGTATGCCGAAAGGGTGAGATAAACTTTTTTCTTGTTAAATATGTCAGTGTGTGTGTGTGTGTGTGTGTGTGTGTGTGCGCGCGCGTATGTATGTGTGTATTAAATCATAAAGAAATGTATTCATTCAATATTGTAATATTTTATGAATGAAATAATATGGGGACAGGACTTTTATAATGAATGAAATAGTATAGGGACAGGACTTTTATATAAGGCATAGCCTTTCTGTCTGTCTCCGAACACTTTCAAATGTAGTGTATTTTCGTACTGATGCTTATTGTGATTATTCTTTTCTTGTTTTTATGGTGTTGTCAATTTTCTGTATCCTTCTGCTTTTCTTCCTTAAAAAAATTTGCAATCTGATTTGTCAATTGTCATGCATTGATTTTTACTGATCCGAACGCATGGCTCACGTCTTGTACAGCATAGTGGGTGTACCGGACGCGTGATAGGGTAAAATGGTTGTATTTCATGAATTTACGAGACCATTTTATAACACACATGATGAACAGATCTATTCCTTAGATCAGTGAGGAATGGATACTCTCGTTTAAGTTTGGAACAGTTTAAAACCCACTTGCTGCGCTCGTGGGTTTAAACAGTTCTAAAGTTAAACTCGCGCAACCAATTCTTACCGTTCCACTCAGTCCTGTGCATCATTTGTATACTAATCCCTGCCAATTAATTGACTTTATGTTAATTAGGATAATAACACAAACATTTGCGTAGTAGAGGCTGTAAAGGTGGCAAAAAGCTAAATTCAGTTTAATGTCCACCTACAGCAGCAATCAACGAAACAACCTTGTACTTCACAACTCTCCCAGGTTACAAACATGGCCTTTATAGGATCATCTACTGGACGACGGCAGTGCATAAGACGTTTCCGCCTGTATCAGAGTAGAATTGTAAAAGTAAAAACGATGGTAGACAAAGCAAAAACCTCCTCCGAATAAACAGCTTTTCTGTCCAACCCATAATCGTCCCAGTTCGCAGTTCGTCTGCAAACTACTGCATGGTGTATTGGTACTGGGGACAGTTTTATTCCGTGGCAACGCTCCTTTGATTTAATAGAGACAGGCAAAATAGTTTTATAAAACGATTTCAGCAATTAATACTTACTTTGAAAGGACGAAAAGACAGATAAAAAGGCGGGTGGAAAATCTTCAGGATAGTGAGCCTATGAAGTCAAATATAGTGAAAACTGGCCTGAGCTTTCGGTCATTACAGAATCTTCGGTAGAAAAAAAAATGCCACCTTGAAAAGAAAGCATGTATCACATATCACGGACTACCAACAGACATACACGAATCCCTTAAAATTCAACATTTGGAAAGAGGATACAAATAATATAGACCATACAAAATCCAGAGAGTTAGGTTGCGTGTTGTATGCAGGAAACCAATTCGGAAATGATGGAAAACTGAAAGTATTTCAGCACGAACAAAGAGGCCATTAGGACAATATTTTGGGGGCATCCCACGAGACCGACACCCACGAGTCATAAGGTCCACGAGACCGACATCAATAATAGGTCCATGAGTCATACAGCCCACGAGTTATACGGCTCAGGAGTCATACAGCCCATGAGTTCGACACTACGCACAAAAGGCTCATGAGACCGACACTACGCAAATATAGCCCACGAGACCGACACTAAGCAATACAGGCTCAAGAGACCGACACTAAGCAAAGAAAGCCCACGAGACCGACAGTAGGCAAAAAAGGCCCACGAGACCGACACTAAGCTAAAAAGGCTCACGAGACCGACACTAAGCAAAGAAAGCCCACTAGACCGACAGTAGGCAAAGAAGGCCCACTAGACCAACAGTATAAACATCGCCATCTACATGTCAATCACCTGTACAGGGTGTTCCATGAACGGAAAAATAACATACTGGCGCGTGTAATTTCTTCACGCTATCAATTGAAAGATGGTGACCCTCTACATAATTATGAACATCAAATATGTGTTTCTACATACTTCTGGGGGGGGGGGGGGCAAGTGTGTCAGGGAGCGACATTGTTATCAAGTAGAAAAATAGAATTGTATTCTTCATGCCCCCGCCCCCACCCCGACCCCCCCCCCCCAAAAAAAAAAGAAGAAATAGTATTCTTCATCCCCCCCCCCAAAAAAAAGACAAAAAACACAAATGAATTAAAAAGCGGACAAGAACGATGTATGGATTAATTTTAGAGCTTTGATAATGCCATCGTGCTATTCTTTAATAGGCTTTCCCAGATTTTAGCTAGAAGATGGACAGGATATAATTTTTACCTCTTCTCTTTCCCGATTCACTAGTTACTTATTCTATTTTAGAAATTCTACCCTCCTGCTTGGACGTTTTGCAGTAAGATCTATTTGCAATTTTTTTGTAACTATAATGTAATTCTACTGATTAAAACATTTTATATCGCAAGGATTCACCTCAATTTGTGGCTTGTGTTATTCTCCTCCAAGCAGTACATTATTTTTCGGGAAATACAATAGCTGTTTTCATGGATGCGTCTGGTTTTTTCCGAATCCCTAACGCTACCTTAATGGACGATTCCGTTATTTTTTTTATTTTGAATTAATACTAAATCAACACCCTCGCAGGTTTACTGTGGAAAGATCTGTTAAACACTTTTACTGTATTTTGTTCATTTTTTTTTCACAAACACACACCCATGCAAACACCATTAAAGATCCTGATCATTTCGGGGGGGGGGGGGGGGGGGGGGCAACTGATGGGGGAACACCCTGCCGGAGATGGCAACTCTTCTTTTCCATCTCTCATATCTTCCTATGCTATCATCAGGACACCCTATACAATTTATTGGTCTATAGGTGGCGCTGTTCATCATGTCGGTCTCGTAGGCCTTCTTTGCTTAGTGTCGATCTCGTGAACCTCTATTGCGTAATGTCGGTCTCGTGAGCCTTGTATGCGTAGCGTCGGTCTCGTGGACCTTTTAAGTGTAGTGTCGGTCTCGTGAGCTTTGTTTGCTTACTGTCGGTCTCATGAGCCTTTTGTGCGTAGTGTCGGTCTCGTGAGCCGTATAACTCCTGGGCTTATTTTACTTGATGTCGAACTCGTGGGCTTCATTTACTCAGTGTCGAACTCGTGGGCTGTATAACTGGTGGGCTGTATGACTTGTGAGCGGTATGACTCGTGGGCTGTATGACTTGTGAGCTGTATAACTTGTGGGCTGTATGACTCGTGGGTGTCGGTTTCGTGACGTGCACCCAATATTTTTGGCATCTGTTATCTGATTTGTTATTCATCTTTGTGCAGTGTCACAATGACATGTGTCGAAGAATATAGTGGGTGTTACAAAAAAAAAATCTACTAGGCCCTATATACCAGATAATACTGCCTTTGATTTGAGTACACGCTGAATAGTGTACACTTTAGTTCGCGATGAATTGAATATAAAAGCATTAATCAGTATCATTAAATCCATGATTTATTGTAAGTTAAATTCGACATTTGGGACCCTCTTTACAGAATTGAACTTTACGCAGGAACCAATGATGTTTATGTGAAGGTGTGCTTATACAATGACCCTGAGCAATTGACACGAAAACCACGAGTACCAACTTTTTAGAGCTCTGCTGGTCTCAATGTTCCCAAGACAAATGAATGCTTTAACAATAATTCATAACAGATTGCCCTGGGCACTGCTAGTTTGCATTCATGGTCAAGGTTGAAATGCATGCACGTGAAAAAAAGTAAGGACATGCCTTCATGTTCTTACATACCATCTGTACACTACATTTCGCACAATGTATACAAACTGGCTATGATAGTGAAATTTCTCATGGATATATAAGAGAGCATTCAAACCTTGGCCATTGTTCAGGGCCATTGTCTGAGTGTTAACTACACACTCTAAACCCTGTGCAAAGTTAAAGTTTTGTGCAGAGGGTTGAAGGGCCATTCTCCCCAAAAGTGTGACAAACTGCGATTTTTTCCAGATTGTGGCCAGCAATTTAGATCGATATTTCGTTCCCTTATAGAAATCAACATTTTTAGTTTAATTCATTCGAGAGGTTAGACTTTTAAAATATACATCAATAAAACTATTGGGACCTCCGCGATAATTAGATATACAACGGAAATCTGATGTATTCCTAAATAACCCGTGTCGCCAGAGAAGGAAGCTCACAACTGCCTCGTGTTGAAACTTTTTTTGCTTATAGTGGCAGTCGTTTTTCCGCATAATTTCTAAGGTATTCATTAAATTTTGGAAACTTGGTAATACAATATATATTTGGTTAATGCAATTAATTTAAACAATTATTTTTCTTCTTTGAATCATGTGTATTGTAATCTGAATACTGATATTTTATGCGATATTACTTTAACAAATCTTGATTTATGTTAGAAATTGTGTTGGAAGAAAAGTAATAGATCAAATGAAAAAAAAACAAGGAAACAAGTTCTTACTCGTTATGTCGCCAAATCACAGTCGTTACACTCTTGAAGACTCTTATGAGAAGATCGAAGTAGTGCCGCATAGCAGTGTAATTGAAGCGTTGTGTTAAAAAAGTCAACCGCACGGAACTATGATTTAGTTATTGAATCTCGTTACAAGAAGATATATCCCCTTTTTCGTGTTAATAATAGTATGAGAACGGTAACGGCACATCAAATAATGTTAACATCAAACATATCAGACACGTTACCAATAAAATGTTTTGCGCCCGGAGGTCGTGCTCTGTATGACTTGTTTAAAAACATGCAGTTCTAAAAGAAATTAAAAGTTTATTTGATAAAAATCGGTTTTGAAAAAGCCGAGAATTCCATAATAAATCGAAATAAAAAGGTCCCAACAAAATGTGATGGCAAATCTATTTTTATTTGAACATCTTATTTTTTTAAACTTTACTATGGACATCTCAGCCATGAGTCAAAACCGATTTCAATCAAATAAACTTTTCTAAAGTATTCGCTTCAAGTGGCTTTCGATTATCTTGCAAAAACTTAAAACCGACTAAACCACAACAGTATTATCCCTTTGCATTGTGGCATTTACAAAACAAGTGCCGTCAGATATACGTTACAGATTTATTCAATTTCTGGTTTGCTGAGTTTCTTTGTGTGCGTGTGTGTGTGTGTGTGTGTTTCCATCATAATTACTTTTTGTCTGCCAAACTCAACTTCGGACGTAATTTTAAGGGCTAAAGTCGTAAACCCACCGTATGTTGTTTAACTTTACAACGAACGAAACTTCATGAAAGGTATACATTTGTTCATAAAAAAATTTGCATCTTATCTACATATCAAAATGCGCTCAGTATGATGGTTAAACTCGAGAACACTTCCTTCGTTGCATGTTTATTCTCTGAAAATAACTACAGGATTTTGATGTCAACATTTTCGTCAGGTTTTTTGAATAACATGTTTCAGTGAGCTAGGTTTGATGTAAATCGATAGTTTAATGTGTCAATGAAAATAAATACCGTGCTAGATACGCTACCATCTTTTATCGATTCGTCAGGAATAGACGAAATTGCTTTAATATTTATCATCAGTTTTTGCATAGAAATCTTTTCCAACTTCATTCTTACAGTCTTCCGTGTAATTACAAAATTTCGGATCTGTATAAATGTGACCCTGCATCACAAAACAAACAAGAGGTCGGCAGACATTGATTTTTAGTTCAGGGTAGATTCTGAAAGAACAGAACAGACTCTAAGCTTTAAAATGATGTATAACTCAATTCAAATGGACTCTCCTAACCTATTTAAACATTGGAAAGAAAGGACACACTCTGGAAAGCGTGAACTGAGAAAACAAGCTCTGAAGTACAGGGTGTAGTCAAGCGCTTAATCTTTACCAAGCTATGCTAGCTGTGGGATGAATTGTACAAAAACAGGATATTGACCATGGGAGCAACAGCAATGAAGGAATTATTGGATTAAGCTGAAATTGAGCATGCTTCTTTAGTATATTCTGTATATGATTAATACCAACTTCCAATGCAGTAGCGTTATTCTCACTAAAGTTATTGAAGTTGAAAGTGAAGTGTGTGAACAGGGTTTTTGAGAAATGGGAAGAGGGTTCTATGAGAAACAACTAATCACACTATTCCACCAAAAAGCGTTCGAGAAAAACTGCTGAAAACACAAGTTCCTGTTTGTTTTATGATCCCAAATGTTAATATAAAATAGAAAAAGACTCGCTCTTTCAGAAAATATGAAAACTCAAGATTGGTTAGGTTGACCCATTTCACCTATTCAGTCCTCACACAAAATCACTGTGTGCGACTTTTTGTTCGTTTTGCGGTGCACGGTCACAAATAAACAAAAAGTATTGCGGATTTTTGTTTGCTTAGTTCTCGTATGTCACGTTCATCTCAAAATTGTATTCAGAAATCATATACAATTTACCATCTATATGACGAGATCATTATTTACGTTTAGAAGTGCGGTGTTTTAACGAAAATAGTCACATTGAGATGTTCTTACCAGTTAAAATGAATTTATTGGCATGATTGGTGTTGGGTCTAAAATGTATGCTAATGGGACTTTTGTTGCGTCAGACACATTACCACACACCATTCTTCTTCCGATCCAAAATGTATTCAAACTGACAGAGTTATTACCTGGCATTTGCTAGTTTTGAGAGCGCTATACTTAGTCATTTTTTTTCATAAATTATCAATAAGATTATAAATATGATTCAAATGCAGGTAATCAGTCAAATTAGGGCAACGTATTTTAAGCCCAAATACATATATGTTGTAGATTTTTATTTTGGCCTTTCATTAATAAATCACTATCATTTTTTTTTGGTTCAAATTAGATCAAGGCTGGCTTCAAAATTTTTCCATGACGTTTGCTTATAATTAAGCTTATAGTTTCACATAAGCATCGCCCTTTTAAAGCAAGACATGAGCAGACAATCAACGATTTTCTAAGAAGCACCTTTACACCAGCACGGGTAAGAGTGCAATTTCAACAATTCTGAAAGATTACTCTTTCGCCATCTCACATAACATGCCCAATTGACATGTCATTTGCAAGTCTGTTTTAACTTTAATAACACCTTCATCATGTCTTATGCATGTTCCAAAAATGATACGTGGAAATCAAGTACATATCTTTAAAATAAAGTTTGCCAGCTTCCGAGGTAAGCTGGAAATAGATCAGCCACAAGGTCACCTGTGAACTTTTCTTCATCTCATAAGAGGAATCGACGAATGCCGAAAATAAAAAAAATGTATGCCCAGACCTGTGTGGTTGATCGCTTCCTAACTGATTTCGGAAGCTGGCAAGTCAATATATTTCAACGTGATATCCAAACAAGATATCATTGTAACATACATGATTCATGGGGCACGTGTCATTCAAGTTATCTTTACAACTATGGAGGCGACATATGTCGCCTCCATACTAATAATTTTAATAACCTGAATGACACGTGCCCATGCCTCATGTATGTTAGAACAATTCTGCATGTTATGTCCTTTAATGAAAAACAAAAATAATACTCAGCGGTAAATCGTTAGTAAGCTATAGAGACTGATTTGAAAACGGCTTTCCCGTGAAAATAAAATTGAATTCAAGCAACGACATTTTGGCACGTATACTTTAAAGATGCTCATGTTTTTGAAGAAAATAATGATAGAACTACACCTTAAATTTATTTATGTACTTATTCTTTATTGAACTCCAAACAAGCCTTACATTGTAACAGAGAGGTTTTGCATATCCCCGGCCTAGTTGTACCAACCATATATTTTAGGTCACGTCATCCAAATTTCAATTCTCTATGAAGGATAATGTAATCATATTGCTACAAAGGAAGTTTGAATCCACCCACTATTATTGCTTAAACTGATCATAGTTTTGCAAGGAGCAAAAAAGAAAAGAAAAAAATGTTTAGCACAGGGCTAAATATAATGGCGTATGAGTATTTTCTAGCGCAACCGCTGATCATTGCAAGAATGCCCAAGTCTAGAACTTGGGCCCTTTTTACATTCATGTTTAGCCCCCTCTCTCATCGCTTCTCTCTTATCTCATATACCAGCCTATCATGATTCAAAGAACGACCCAAGTCCGTCACAGAAAATTTCCTCGCCACAATTAATGTAATTGTTAATTGTCATAGTAATATAAAATAATATAAAATAAAATATGTTCTAATTTGCACATAAAATGTTGCCTTCCAATCACAGTTAACTAGAATATTATTGGACAAATAAAAAAGATATGATTTTTTTTAAAGTTTTCTCGAAATGGTCTTCCATGAACTTGGGTCGTTCTTATATTGAGATATACTAACTTGTCCTAAATATAGGTTTTCCCGGTCAATTTCATACTTTTGTCACCCAAATTCATTAATATGCATTCAAATTCACGCAGGGCACGCACGCGAAAATATTCGGACATTCAAATTCAGAATCTGAGCGATCAATTTCATTTATGGGCATTCTGTTTCGTTTTCGTGAAATCAAATTCACGATTGGGCATTCAAATTAAAAATGCGAGCACCGACTTTCCTGCACGGGCATTCAAATTCATGCGATAGTCACGTGATAGTCCCAATGAGCTTGTCTGGAGCGTTCAAATTCATTTTTAGGCGATCAAGTTCCTACTTCGTGCAATCAATTTAACGAGGAAGATGGAGTCGACTTTTAAGAAAGCAAAAAGGGCCAACACAACCAATGAAGGCTTGCATATAGTGTAATTATGATTGTTTACAGGTTCTACATTGTTCTCTGTTCATGTACTCTTTGTTTTTTCATCTCAATAAATTTCAAATTGTAATGTCAAATCAGCAGTGCATCCAAACAACACAACGACAATTTAATCATATTTCTTGATGATACTGCATGCTGACAACGCCCCAACACCAACCCCATAATGACAATTCATCAAAGACAAACTGACACTAAATGATCTCACATAGTCCCGCAAAAGTAAATCAATAAGACAGCAATACACAACAAACAAGACGTATAAAATGATCATGTATCAGTGCCAATATAGTCGAAATTGTTTTTTTTTCTTCGAAAGTGTCAACCAACCCTCCGTATTATGCTCGTCTGTAGGCCTATACAGTGCCTAATGTTTGTTTGTTTGTTTCATTTTCCATCAAAAAAGATGGCCCATATTCAGCTGCAATAGCTGGTCTTCCATATGGGGTCAAGTTGGATGTTCTGCTCTCTGCGATGAATAAATGAAGTGGGATCTTTTACGTGCATGAGTTGTGATTTTCTCACACATGGGATCTCCATTTTATGTCCAATCTGAGGGACATGTGCCTGTATACTCCTTTTTGCTTAGCACGAGTTCAAAACTGTCAATGAACAGGTGGACCTCTACTGCAAAATGAATAATCATCATAAATCCCAATATATTCAAAGCCAAATGAGAAACACATGCATACACGGCCCCAAACTAACTAAATTCAGGACTTCTTTTAAATTGAATGCAGTTATTTGGAACATGGTTGCCTATTCACGAATTTGAATGACCGACGAGATTCCGTCGCCAGCTTGACATGAATTTGAATGCTCATTGATGAAATGCGTGCTCCTCTCTTAAATTTGAATGCTCCGATAGTGAATTTGAATGTTCCGATAGTGAATTTGAATGCTCCGACAGTGAATTTGAATGCTCGGATAGTGAATTCGAATGACCGGATTTTGAATTTGATTGCTGATTCAGTGCTGCGAGCGTGGAATGCGTGAAATCGAATGCTCGGAATAGGAACTTGAATGACAAAAGTATGAAATTGACCGGGAAAACCTATAATAATATTTCATAGCAGCGTCTCCATAACAATTGTGATTTGGCCTGCTAATCTGCTTCAAAGCAATATATAATATGTACAGTCAGAACCACAACAAAGGTTATTTTAAAGAAATATTCATCAATTATCAAAACGGTTATAGCGCCCTTTTTAATTTTGTCTTTATTTCATATGTGATAAACATCACATTCTTGCAAGATTTGACCCTTTAAATGCACTAAATTTGTCAAAATACGGCTCAAATTATGTTCTTTTGTCTTTATAGGTTTGAAATAACAGCACAATTTGATTCTGTTTTACCTCACATGCCCAATTCATGATTTACAACAAAGTAGTTGAATATCATTTTCATATTTTTTCTTTATTTTTAGCGTATTTTGACTGAGTGAACCCCCATCCGGCGTTTTGGTGAAATTTTGATGGTGTCATTTTCTTAGAGCATTATCTGCTGAATATATGTGCCAAATTTCAAAGGAATTGGTTGAAAAATCTTGATATTGTCAAAGGTCACACTCTGGCTGAAATATATGACTAAGCTACTACTGTGGAAATGTTATCATAGCAAAAATATAATTCTAAGATATATGTGACCGTGCACCCCAGAACGAACATAAAGTCGCACACACTGATTTTGCGTGAGGACTGAAAATATTTAAAGTGAAGTGGGTCAACCTAGCCGAACTTGACTTTTTCATATTTTCTGAAAGAGCGGGTCTTCTTTGACATTATGCTAAAATTTGGTATCATAAACCGGGCAGGAAAGTTTGTTTTTTTTAGCAGTTTATCTCGATCATTTTTGGTAGAATAGTGTGACTAGGCGTGTCTGTAGAATCCCTTTTTCATTTCTGAAAAAACCTTGTCCACACTCTTCACTTTCAACTCTAATAACTTTTGAAAGGATAGTGCTACTGCTTTGAAAGATGGCATTAATTTTGGACATAATGTGTTAATGAGGCATGATTAATTCCAGTTTAATCTGATGATCGTTTCATTGTTGTTACTCTGGTGGTTTACTTCCTGTTTTTTTATCCCATTCATCGCACAGCCAGCACGGTTTGGTAAAGATAGACACTGAGTTTGTGATTTCTTTCCAATATTTAGATAGGTTAGGAGAGTCCATTTGATTTGAGTTATACATCATTCTAAAGCTTAAAGTCTGTTCTTTCAGAATATGGTCTTCGCTAAGAATTCATGGCTGGCGACTTTTTGTTTGTTTTGAGGTGCAGGGTCACATATGCCATTTCAAAATGCACAACTAGAACTTGCCACCTCGGGTGGAACCAACAACCTATTTTTCGGGTCTTGGCTCATGGACTAATCGTCACGATTCACATCATTCCTTGGTGCTATTTGAGCTTCGCTCAGTACAATAAAATGGCAATGGTCATTGCAAAAAAAAAGATGCACTTAATTTTCCCTCTTTTTTAATTTATCTTTTTCAAATGTTGTCAGAACGAAGCAATATACAAATCCAAAACCACATAATTCTTTGCATACCACATGATATGATGTATGATGTAACACACATATAAGTATGTATGTATGTATATGCATAAAATTAAAGCTGCTAAAAAACACAGAAGATGATGAGAAATTACATTTTTTTTTAAAATCATAACTTCTAGAACATTTCTTGTTGTCACAAGTGAGGTATTGCTGGAAAGATTTAATTTTGCTCCATTTGATGTTGGACTTACTTTGAAATTATTAAAAAGAAACTTAGCTCATTTTGCAATAAAACTCTTCATATGTAGGCCTCCCTTTTTGAAAATCAAAATGCAGCTTGTATTAGTATTGGATCCAAGGCATTTTGCTCCTGTAACATTGTTCCCGCGAAATATCTGCGCGCTAAGCCCAGCATTAACTCTTTATGTGCCATGGTGGAAACCCCCTGTGTGCCACGTTATTCTGGGACACGAAGGTAGTCATGCTTTGAGAAAGAATTCTGTTTTTCCAATTTGTATAACTTCTACAAATTTCTGTTAAGATGGTCATAATAGTAGGTAAAGTTAGAGAGGAATGCCAAGCTTTGTTTCGATATAAATTGTATGACGACTCTATTTTCAATTTTTCTTTTAATGACCAGTTGCTACACTACTATAAAGGCATGACTTTTGCACATTAAACCGTGACAGAAACTTAGTATGTACCAGCAAATGTAGTTGGGAACATAGCTTGATAGTCGATCACCACATAGAATGCAAGCCCTATATGAGAGGAACAAAAGCACGAGAAACGCTTTCATTGTGCGGCGGGATTAGCAGTAATTAGCGGTTTATCGATCGGATTTGGCGGCTTTGCTTGTTGAGCAGAATATGCGAAGTTGGCACGCCTTCGACTGAGTCGGAGGTGCGAACGTGGCACATAAAGAGTTAATCTACCAACAAACATAATACTAAAAAAAAGAAGAGAAAAGTGTACTAAAAAGACCACAGCAATCAATACTTACCCTGAAAGGACGACCATAAAGGACAGATAAAAAGGCTGGTGGATACTCTTCAGTATGGTGACCTATGAAGTCAAATATAGTGAAGACAGGCCTGGGCTTTCGGTCACAGCAGATCTTCGTTAGAAAAAAAAAGAAAAGAAATACAAGATTGAAAAGAGAGCATGTATCACGTATCACAGACTACTAGCAGAACACTCAAAAACTTTTGTAAAGAGGATAAAGATGTACAACACACAAAATCCAGAGGGTAGGTTGCGTGTTGTATGCAGGAAGCCAATTCGGAAATGACGGAAAATTAAAAGTATTTCAGCACGAACAAATAGGCCATGAGGACAATAGTTATCTTTGCCATCTGTTATATGATTTGTTATTCATGTTTGTGAAGTGTCATAATAACCTGTGTCGAAGAATAGGCTTCCCCTATAAAACCTAAGTTGAATGTACTTCCCAAACTCTATGGTGGGAAACACTGAATTTGCTCTCGCGGAATGTGTGCAATGCTTCACATGACTTAGGTTAAGTTTCAGTCTGGCTAAGAGTACTTTATGGCTCAAAAAATGTGCTGTTTGGAGATCAGCTATTGACTTCTAGAATGAATTCAAGGTGACTGTTCTTTTGATTTTCATCTTTGACTGTGAACTCCACAACGCTGGAAAACGGGCATTGCATTTTAGCAAGTCGGAAAACAACTAATTTCTACCCCCCCCCCCCCACAAAGAACCCTTCAGAATGTGACATGAACTCATCATGGCAGTTAAGTACTACATATTCTGTTCTGTGCCATTTTCATTGAAAACATGCATCATGCTGCTTCCCACTATATCATTCATTCTTTGCAAGCAGAGGATGAGAAAAAGGTGGATGATAGCTGGGGTAACCTAGCAACCTGCATCTTGGGAGGAGGAGCGGATGAGAGTGGTGGATGATAGGTGAAAGATGTCCATAGCAAATGAGTGGGACCCTCTGTGAAAAATTGAACTTTACACAGGAACCAATGATGTTTATGTGAGGTGTGCTTATACAATGACCCAAAGCAATTTACATGAATACCACGAGTACCAACTTTTCAGAGCTCTGCTGGTCTCAATGTTCCCAAGACAAATGAATGCTTTAAAAACAATTCAAAGCAGATTGCCTTGGCCACTGCTAGTTTGCATTCATGGTCAAGGTTGAAATGCATGCACATGAAAAAAGTAAGCACACGCCTTCATGTTCTTACATACCATCTGTACACTACATTTCGCACAATGTATACAAACTGGCTATGATAGTGAAATTTCTCATGGATATATAAGAGAGCATTCAAACCTTGGCCATTGTTCAGGGCCATTGTCTGAGTGTTAACTACACACTATAAACCCTGTGCAAAGTTAAAGTTTTGTACAGAGGGTTGAAGGGCCATTCTCCCCTAAAGTGTGACAAATTGCGAATTTTCCTGTCGTCAGCATGTAGCCAGCAATTCAAATCGATATTTCGTTCCCTTATAGAACTCAACATTTTTAGTTTAATTCATTCAGAGGTTAGACTTTTAAAATATACATTAGTAAAACTATTGGGACCTCCGCGAGAATTAGATATACAACGGAAATTTGACGCATTCCTAAATAACCCGTGTCGCCAGATAAGGAAGCTCATATAACAACTGCCTCGTGTTCAAACTTTTTGCTTATAGTGGCAGTCCTTTTTCCGCATAATTTCTAAGGTATTCATTAAATTTTGGAAACTTGGTAATACAATATATATTTGGTTAATGCAATTAATTTAAACAATTATTTTTCTTCTTTGAATCATGTGTATTGTAATCTGAATACTGATATTTTATGCGATATTACTTTAACAAATCTTGATTTATGTTAGAAATTGTGTTGGAAGAAAAATAATAGATCAAATAAAATAAAAAGAGCATGTATTTGGGGATTTAAGAACTTTAACTTCGACTTTGACCCTTTCATAAGTTTACGCACTTGAGTAATTGTCAAGGTATGGAGAAAAAGTGCAATTTCTGTATTGAACAGTAAATTGTTATCATTTTCATCTGGCCTTTGATTCATAAGAGAATCAATGTCATGTAGAACATACATAAATATGTACTAAGTTTAAAGATAACTTGAGCCACTTCCGAGATATGGAGAAAGAAGCAAGTTCAGCACTTTCACTTGATCTTTGACCTTTTGACCTTTGACCTTCTTGGCAAAAAAAAAAATCCCAGACAATCTCTAGTGGGTTATACATGCATACATCAAGTTTTAAAAACAAATAATCCTGCTGGCATTGCATGAATACAAGGAAAATAGTAAAATTTTGAAGTATTGCCCTTGACCTTTGACCCCTGACCTTTGACCACATGACCCCAAATTCCCTAGATAACCACTGCCAGTCAGTACATGCATATATACTTTGGACGGACGGACGGACGGACGGAAGGACGGACGGACGGACGGACGGACGGACAACCCGAAAACATAATGCCTCCGGCACCACTTCGTGGCGGAGGCATAAAAAACAAGGAAACAAGTTCTTACTCGTTATGTCGCCAAATCACAGTCGTTACACTCTTGAAGACTCTTATGAGAAGATCGAAGTAGTGCCGCATAGCAGTGTAATTGAAGCGTTGTGTTAAAAAAGTCAACCGCACGGAACTATGATTTAGTTATTGAATCTCGTTACAAGAAGATATATCCCCTTTTTCGTGTTAATAATAGTATGAGAACGGTAACGGCACATCAAATAATGTTAACATCAAACATATCAGACACGTTACCAATAAAATGTTTTGCGCCCGGAGGTCGTGTTCTATATGACTTATCAAAAAACAAACAAACATGCAGTTCTAAAAGGAATTAAAAGTTTAATTGATGAAAATCGGTTTTGAAAAAGCTGAGAATTCCATAACGAATCGAAATAAAAAGGTACAAAATGTGATGGCAAATCTATTTTTATTTGAACATCTTATTTTTTAAAAACTTTACTATGGATATCTCAGCCATTTCTAAACCAATTTTAATCAAACAAACTTTTCTTAAGTATTCGCTTCAACTGGCTTTTGATTATCTTGCAAAAATTTTAAACCGAATCCTCATCTAAACCACAACAGTATTATTGCTTTGCATTGCGGCATTTACAAAACAAGTGCCGTCAGATATACATTACAGATTTATTTAATTTCTGGTTTGGTGAGTTTGTCTGTGTGTGTCTGTGTGTGGTGTGTTTTCATCATAATTACTTTTTGTCTGTCAAACTCAACTTCGGACGTAATTTTAAGGGCTAAAGTCGTGAACCCATCGTATTTTGTTTGACTTTACAACAAACGAAACTTCATGAAGGGTATACATTTGTTCATAGAAATTTTGCATCTTATCTACATATTAAAATGCGCTCAATATTATGATTAAGGTCAAGAACACTTCCTTCGTTGCATGTTTATTCTCTGAAAATGACTATAGGATGTTGATGTCAAAATTTTCGTCAGGTTTTTTGAATAACATGTTTGAGTGAGCCAGGTTTGATGTAAATCGATAGTTTAAAGGGATAGTACAGTATTGGTGGAGATGAGAATTGGGCTTTTAACTTTTTGCGAGATACCAAGAAAACACTTATGATATAGTACAGAACATACCATTTTAAGAGGAATTCAAAGTTTATTTGATGAAAATCGGGTTTGGAGTGACTGAAACATCCAAAAACAAAGTAAAACAAAGCGATCGTAATAAAGTGTGGGTCCCACACTTTACTAGAATCGCTCTTTTTTGGATATCTCAGCCATTTCAAAACCAATTTTCATCAAATAAACGTTGAATTTCTCATAGAATTACATGCTCTTTCATATTTCATGAGAGGTTTCTCATTATCTCACCAAAAAATGTTAGAAACCTGAAATTAGGTCTCAACCAAAACTGTATGATCCCTTTAATGTGTCAATGAAAATAAATGCCGTGCTAGATACGCTACCATCGTTTATCGATTTGTAAGGAACAGAGGAAAATTACTTTAATATTTATCATCAGTTTTTGCATAGAAATCTTCTCCAACTTCATCCTTACAGTCTTCCGTGTAATTACAAAATTTCGGATCTGTATTAATGTGACCCTGCATCACAAAACAAACAAGAGGTCGGCAGACATTGATTTTTAGTTCAGGGTAGATTCTGAAAGAACATACTCTAAGCTTTAAAATGATGTATAACTCAATTCAAATGGACTCTCCTAACCTATTTAAACATTGGAAAGAAAGAACGCACTCTGGAAAGTGTGAAGTGAGAAAACAAGCTCTGAAGTACAGGGTGTAGTCAAGCGCTTAATCTTTACCAAGCTATGCTAGCTGTGGGATGAATTGTACAAAAAACAAGATGTTGACCATGGGAGCAACAACAATGAAGGGATTATTAGATTAAGCTGAAATTGAGCATGCTTCGTTTGCACATTCTGTACATGATTAATACCAACTTTCAAAGCAGTAGCATTATTCTCTCTAAAGTTACTGGAGTTGAAAGTGAAGTGTGTGGACAGGGTTTTTGAGAAATGGGAAGAGGGTTCTATGGGAAACAACTAATCACACTATTCCACCAAAAAGCGTTCGAGAAAAACTGCTGAAAACACAAGTTCCTGTTTGTTTTATGATCCCAAATGTTAATATAAAATAGAAACAGACTCGCTCTTTCAGAAAATATGAAAACTCAAGATTGGTTAGGTTGACCCATTTCACCTATTCAGTCCTCACACAAAATCACTGTGTGCGACTTTTTGTTCGTTTTGTGGTGCACGGTCACAAATAAACAAAAAGTATTGCGGATTTGTGTTTGCTTAGTTCTCGTATGTCACGTTCATCTCAGAATTGTATTCAGAAATCATATACAATTTTCCATCTATATGACGAGATCATTATTTACGTTTAGAAGTGCGGTGTTTTAACGAAAATAGTCACATTGAGATGTTCTTACCAGTTAAAATGAATTTAATGGCATGATTGGTGTTGGGTCTAAAATGTATGCTAATGGGACTTTTGTTGCGTCAGATACATTACCACACACCGTTCTTCTTCCGATCCAAAATGTATTTAAACTGACAGAGATATTACCTGGCATTTGCTAGTTATGTGAGCGCTATACTTAGTCATTTTTTAAATAAATTATCAATAAGATTATAAATATGATTCAAATGCAGGTAATCAGTCAAATTAGGGCAACGTATTTTAAGCCCAAATACATATATGTTCTTGATTTTTATTTTGGCCTTTAATTAATAAATCACTATCATTTTTTTTTTTTGGTTCAAATTAGATCAAGGCTGGCTCCAAAATTTTTCCATGACGTTTGCTTATAATTAAGCTTATAGTTTCACATAAGCATCGCCCTTTTAAAGCAAGACATGAGCAGACAATCAACGATTTTCTAAGAAGCACCTTATACACCAGCACGGGTACGAGTGCAATTTCAACAATTCTGAAAGATTACTCTTTCGCCATCTCACATAACATGCCCAATTGACATGTCATTTGCAAGTCTGTCGCCTCCATACTAATAATTGTAATAACCTGAATGACACGTGCCCATGCCTCATGTATGTTAGAACAATTCTGCATGTTATGTCCTTTAATGAAAAACAAAAAAATAATATTCAGCGGTAAATCGTTACTAAGCTATAGAGACTGATTTGAAAACGGCTTTCCCGTGAAAATAAAATTGAATTCAAGCAACGACATTTTGGCACGTATACTACAAAGATGCTCATGTTTTTGAAGAAAATAATGATAGAACTACACCTTTAATTTATTTATGTACTTATTCTTTATTGAACTCCAAACAAGCCTTACATTGTAACAGAGAGGTTTTGCATATCCCCGGCCTAGTTGTACCAACCATATATTTAAGGTCACGTCATCCAAATTTCAATTCACCATGAAGGATTATGTAATCATATTGCTACAAAGGAAAGTTGAATCCACCCACTATTATTGCTTAAACTGATCATAGTTTTGCAAGGAGTAAAAAAGAAAAGAAAAAAAATGTTTAGCACAGGGCTAAATATAATGGCGTATGAGTATTTTCTAGCGCAACCGCTGATCATTGCAAGAATGCCCAAGTCTAGAACTTGGGCCCTTTTTACATTCATGTTTAGCGCCCTCTCTCATCGCTTCTCTCTTATCTCATATACCAGCCTATCATGATTCGAAGAACGACCCAAGTCCGTCACAGAAAATTTCCTCGCCACAATTAATGTAATTGTCATAGTAATATATGTGACACTGCACCTCAAAACAAACAAAAAGTCGCCAGACATCAATTTTTAATTAAGACCATATTCTGAAAGAGCAGACTTTAAGCTTTAAAATGATGTATAACTCAAATCAAATGGACTTTCCTAACATACCTAAATATTGGAAAGAAAGCACAAACTCAGGAAAAGTGTGAAGTGAGAAAAGAGGCTCTGAAGTATAGTGTCTATTCAAGCGCTTAATCTTTACCAAGCCGTACTGGCTGTGCAATAAATGGGACAAAAGACAGGAAGTAAACCACCAGAGTAACAACAATGAAGGGATTATCAAATTAAATTGAAATTAGGCATGCCTCATTAACGCATTCTGTCCATAATTAATGCCAACTTTCAAAGCAGTAGCCCTATCCTTTCAAAAGTTATTAGAGTTGAAAGTGAAGAGTGTGGACAAGGTTTTTTCAGAAATGAAAAAGGGATTCTAAAGACACACCTAATCGCACTATTCTACCAAAAATGTTCGAGATAAACTGCTAAAAAAAAACACACTTTCCTGCCCGTTTTATGATACCAAATTTTAGCATAATGTAAAAGAAGAGCCGCTCCTTCAGAAAATATGAAAAAGTCAAGTTTGGCTAGGTTGACCCATTTCACTTATTTTCAGTCCTCACGCAAAATCAGTGTGTGCGACTTTATGTTCGTTTTGAGGTGCACGGTCACATATGTTCTAATTTGCACATAAAATGTTGCCTTCCAATCACAGTTAACTAGAATATTATTGGACAAATAAAAAAGATATGATTTTTTTTTTAAAGTTTACTCGAAATCCTGGTCTTCCATGAACTTGGGTCGTTCTTATATTGAGATATACTAACTTGTCCTAAATAATAATATTTCATAGCAGCGTCTCCATAACAATTGTGATTTGGCCTGCTAATCTGCTTCAAAGCAATATATAATATGTACAGTCAGAACCACAACAAAGGTTATTTTAAAGAAATATTCATCAATTCTCAAAACGGTTATAGCGCCCTTTTTAATTTTGTCTTTATTTCATATGTGGTAAACATCACATTCTTGCAAGATTTGACCCTTTAAATGCACTAAATTTGTCAAAACACGGCTCAAATTATGTTCTTTTGTCTTTATAGGTTTGAAATAACAGCACAATTTGATTCTGTTTTACCTCACATGCCCAATTCATGATTTACAACAAAGTAGTTGAATATCATTTTCATATTTTTTCTTTATTTTTAGCGTATTTTGACTGAGTGAACCCCCATCCGGCGTTTTGGTGAAATTTTGATGGTGTCATTTTTTTAGAGCATTATCTGCTGAATATATGTGCCAAATTTCAAAGGAATTGGTTGAAAAATCTTGATATTGTCAAAGGTCACACTCTGGCTGAAATATATGACTAAGCTACTACTGTGGAAATGTTATCATAGCAAAAAATATAATTCTAAGATATATGTGACCGTGCACCCCAGAACGAACATAAAGTCGCACACACTGATTTTGCGTAAGGACTGAAAATATTTAAAGTGAAGTGGGTCAACCTAGCCGAATTTGACTTTTTCATATTTTCTGAAAGAGCGGGTCTTCTTTTACATTATGCTAAAATTTGGTATCATAAACCGGGCAGGAAAGTTTGTTTTTTTAGCAGTTTATCTCGAACATTTTTGGTAGAATAGTGTGACTAGGCGTGTCTGTAGAATCCCTTTTTCATTTCTGAAAAACCTTGTCCACACTCTTCACTTTCAACTCTAATAACTTTTGAAAGGATAGTGCTACTGCTTGAAAGATGGCATTAATTTTGGACATAATGTGTTAATGAGGCATGATTAATTCCAGTTTAATCTGATGATCGTTTCATTGTTGTTACTCTGGTGGTTAACTTCCTGTTTTTTTATCCCATTTATCTTCGCACAGCCAGCACGGTTTGGTAAAGATAGACACTGAGTTTGTGATTTCTTTCCAATATTTAGATAGGTTAGGAGAGTCCATTTGATTTGAGTTATACATCATTCTAAAGCTTAAAGTCTGTTCTTTCAGAATATGGTCTTCGCTAAGAATTCATGGCTGGCGACTTTTTGTTTGTTTTGAGGTGCAGGGTCACATATGCCATTTCAAAATGCACAACTAGAACTTGCCACCTCGGGTGGAACCAACAACCTATTTTTCGGGTCTTGGCTCATGGACTAATCGTCACGATTCACATCATTCCTTGGTGCTATTTGAGCTTCGCTCAGTACAATAAAATGGCAATGGTCATTGCAAAAATCCGGAAAAGATGCACTTAATTTTCCCTCTTTTTTAATTTATCTTTTTCAAATGTTGTCAGAACGAAGCAATATACAAATTCAAAACCACATAATTCTTTGCATACCACATGATATGATGTATGATGTAACACACATATAAGTATGTATGTATGTATATGCATAAAATTATGACGAGCTTTATCACAAAACGAGCTAATTCCATCCTTCTTTATCTGAGATATTAGTGATTAAAGCTGCTAAAAAACACAGAAGATGATGAGAAATTACATTTTTTTAAAATCATAACTTCTAGAACATTTCTTGTTGTCACAAGTGAGGTATTGCTGGAAAGATTTAATTTTGCTCCATTTGATGTTGGACTTACTTTGAAATTATTAAAAAGAAACTTAGCTCATTTTGCAATAAAACTCTTCATATATAGGCCTCCCTTTTTGAAAATCAAAATGCAGCTTGTATTAGTATTGGATCCAAGGCATTTTGCTCCTGTAACATTGTTCCCGCGAAATATCTGCGCGCTAAGCCCAGCATTAATTCTTTATGTGCCATGGTGGAAACCCCCTGTGTGCCACGTTATTCTGGGACACGAAGGTAGTCATGCTTTGAGAAAGAATTCCGTTTTTCCAATCTGTATAACTTCTACAAATTTCTGTTAAGATGGTCATAATAGTAGGCAAAGTTAGAGAGGAATGCCAAGCTTTGTTTCGATATAAATTGTATGACGACTCTATTTTCAAATTTTTCTTTTAATGACCAGTTGCTACACTACTATAAAGGCATAACTTTTGCACATTAAACCGTGACAGAAACTTAATATGTACCAGCAAATGTAGTTGGGAACTTAGCTTGATAGTCGATCACCACATAGAATGCAAGCCCTATATGAGAGGAACAAAAGCACGAGAAACGCTTTCATTGTGCGGCGGGATTAGCAGTAACTAGCGGTTTATCGATCGGTTTTGGCGGCTTTGTTTGTTGAGCAGAATATGCGAAGTTGGCACGCCGTCGACTGAGTCGGAGGTGCGAACGTGGCACATAAAGAGTTAATCTACCAACAAACATAATACTAAAAAAAAAGAAGAGAAAAGTGTACTAAAAAGACCACAGCAATCAATACTTACTTTGAAAGGACGACCATAAAGGACAGATAAAAAGGCTGGTGGATACTCTTCAGTATGGTGACCTATGAAGTCAAATATAGTGAAGACAGGCCTGGGCTTTCGGTCACAGCAGATCTTCGTTAGAAAAAAAAAGAAAAGAAATACAAGATTGAAAAGAGAGCATGTATCACGTATCACAGACTACTAGCAGAACACTCATAAACCTTTGTAAAGAGGATAAAGATGTACAACACACAAAATCCAGAGGGTAGGTTGCGTGTTGTATGCAGGAAGCCAATTCGGAAATGACGGAAAATTAAAAGTATTTCAGCACGAACAAATAGGCCATGAGGACAATAGTTATCTTTGCCATCTGTTATATGATTTGTTATTCATGTTTGTGAAGTGTCATAATAACCTGTGTCGAAGAATAGGCTTCCCCTATAAAACCTAAGTTGAATGTACTTCCCAAACTCTATGGTGGGAAACACTGAATTTGCTCTCGCGGAATGTGTGCAATGCTTCACATGACTTAGGTTAAGTTTCAGTCTGGCTAAGAGTACTTTATGGCTCAAAAAATGTGCTGTTTGGAGATCAGCTATTGACTTCTAGAATGAATTCAAGGTGACTGTTCTTTTGATTTTCATCTTTGACTGTGAACTCCACAACGCTGGAAAAAGGGCATTGCATTTTAGCAAGTCGGAAAACAACTAATTTCTACCCCCCCCCCCCCCCCACAAAGAACCCTTCAGAATGTGACATGAACTCATCATGGCAGTTAAGTACTACATATTCTGTTCTGTGCCATTTTCATTGAAAACATGCATCATGCTGCTTCCCACTATATCATTCATTCTTTGCAAGCAGAGGATGAGAAAAAGGTGGATGATAGCTGGGGTAACCTAGCAACCTGCATCTTGGGAGGAGGAGCGGATGAGAGTGGTGGATGATAGGTGAAAGATGTCCATAGCAAATGAGTGGGACCCTCTGTGAAAAATTGAACTTTACACAGGAACCAATGATGTTTATGTGAGGTGTGCTTATACAATGACCCAAAGCAATTTACATGAATACCACGAGTACCAACTTTTCAGAGCTCTGCTGGTCTCAATGTTCCCAAGACAAATGAATGCTTTAAAAACAATTCAAAGCAGATTGCCTTGGCCACTGCTAGTTTGCATTCATGGTCAAGGTTGAAATGCATGCACATCTAAAGTGTGACAAATTGCGAATTTTCTTGTCGTCAGCATGTAGCCAGCAATTCAAATCGATATTTCTTTCCCTTATAGAACTCAACATTTTTAGTTTAATTCATTCAGAGATTAGACTTTTAAGATATACATCAATAAAACTATTGGGACCTCCGCGAGACGCATTTCTAAATAACCCGTGTCGCCAGATAAGGAAGCTCATATAACAACTGCCTCGTGTTCAAACTTTTTGCTTATAGTGGCAGTCCTTTTTCCGCATAATTTCTAAGGTATTCATTAAATTTTAGAAACTTGGTAATACAATATATATTTGGTTAATGCAATTAATTTAAACAATTATTTTTCTTCTTTGAATCATGTGTATTGTAATCTGAATACTGATATTTTATGCGATATTACTTTAACAAATCTTGATTTATGTTAGAAATTGTGTTGGAAGAAAAATAATAGATCAAATGAAAAAAAAAACAAGGAAACAAGTTCTTACTCGTTATGTCGCCAAATCACAGTCGTTACACTCTTGAAGACTCTTATGAGAAGATCGAAGTAGTGCCGCATAGCAGTGTAATTGAAGCGTTGTGTTAAAAAAGTCAACCGCACGGAACTATGATTTAGTTATTGAATCTCGTTACAAGAAGATATATCCCCTTTTTCGTGTTAATAATAGTATGAGAACGGTAACGGCACATCAAATAATGTTAACATCAAACATATCAGACACGTTACCAATAAAATGTTTTGCGCCCGGAGGTCGTGTTCTATATGACTTATCAAAAAACAAACAAACATGCAGTTCTAAAAAGAATTAAAAGTTTAATTGATGAAAATCGGTTTTGAAAAAGCTGAGAATTCCATAACGATTAGAAATAAAAAGGTACAAAATATGATGGCAAATCTTTTTTTATCTGAACATCTTATTTTTTAAAAACTTTACTATGGATATCTCAGCCATTTCTAAACCGATTTTAATCAAACAAACTTTTCTTAAGTATTCGCTTCAACTGGCTTTTGATTATCTTGCAAAAATTTTAAACCGAATCCTCATCTAAACCACAACAGTATTATTGCTTTGCATTGCGGCATTTACAAAACAAGTGCCGTCAGATATACATTACAGATTTATTTAATTTCTGGTTTGGTGAGTTTGTCTGTGTGTGTCTGTGTGTGGTGTGTTTTCATCATAATTACTTTTTGTCTGTCAAACTCAACTTCGGACGTAATTTTAAGGGCTAAAGTCGTGAACCCATCGTATTTTGTTTGACTTTACAACAAACGAAACTTCATGAAGGGTATACATTTGTTCATAAAAATTTTGCATCTTATCTACATATTAAAATGCGCTCAATATTATGGTTAAGGTCAAGAACACTTCCTTCGTTGCATGTTTATTCTCTGAAAATGACTATAGGATGTTGATGTCAAAATTTTCGTCAGGTTTTTTGAATAACATGTTTGAGTGAGCCAGGTTTGATGTAAATTGATAGTTTAATGTGTTAATAAAAATGAATGCTCTGCTAGATACGCTACCATCGTTTATCGATTCGTAAGGAACAGAGGAAAATTGCTTTAATATTTATCATCAGTTGTTGCACAGAAATCTTTTCCAACTTCATCCTTACAGTCTTCCGTGAAATTACAAAATTTCTGATCTGTATAAATGTGACCCTGCATCACAAAACAAACAAGAGGTCGGCAGACATTGATTTTTAGTTCAGGGTAGATTCTGAAAGAACATACTCTAAGCTTTAAAATGATGTATAACTCAATTCAAATGGACTCTCCTAACCTATTTAAACATTGGAAAGAAAGAACGCACTCTGGAAAGTGTGAAGTGAGAAAACAAGCTCTGAAGTACAGGGTGTAGTCAAGCGCTTAATCTTTACCAAGCTATGCTAGCTGTGGGATGAACTGTACAAAAAACAAGATGTTGACCATGGGAGCAACAACAATGAAGGGATTATTAGATTAAGCTGAAATTGAGCATGCTTCGTTTGCACATTCTGTACATGATTAATACCAACTTTTAAAGTAGTTGCATTATTCTCTCTAAAGTTACTGGAGTTGAAAGTGAAGTGTGTGGACAGGGTTTTTGAGAAATGGGAAGAGGGTTCTAAATTTTTCCATGACTTATGTTTATAATTAAGCTTATAGTTTCACATAAGCATCGCCCTTTTAAAGCAAGACATGAGCAGACAATCAACGATTTTCTAAGAAGCACCTTTACACCAGTACGGGTAAGAGTGCATTTTCAACAATTCTGAAAGATTACGCTTTCGCCATCTCACATAACATGCCCATTTGACATGTCATTTGCAAGTCTGTTTTAACTTTAATAACACCTTCATCATGTCTTATGCATGTTCCAAAAATGATACGTGGAAATCAAGTACATATCTTTAAAATAAAGTTTGCCAGCTTCCGAGGTAAGCTGGAAATAGATCAGCCACAAGGTCACCTGTGAACTTTTCTTCATCTCATAAGAGGAATCGACGAATGCCGAAAAAAAAATATATGCCCAGACCTGTGTGGTTAATCGCTTCCTAACTGATTTCGGAAGCTGGCAAGTCAATATATTTCAACGTGATATCCAAACAAGATATCATTGTAACATACATGATTCATGGGGCACGTGTCATTCAAGTTATCTTTACAACTATGGAGGCGACATATGTCGCCTCCATACTAATAATTGTAATAACCTGAATGACACGTGCCCATGCCTCATGTATGTTAGAACAATTCTGCATGTTATGTCCTTTAATGAAAAACAAAAATAATATTCAGCGGTAAATCGTTAGTAAGCTATAGAGACTGATTTGAAAACGGCTTTCCCGTGAAAATAAAATTGAATTCAAGCAACGACATTTTGGCACGTATACTTTAAAGATGCTCATGTTTTTGAAGAAAATAATGATAGAACTACACCTTTAATTTATTTATGTACTTATTCTTTATTGAACTCCAAACAAGCCTTACATTGTAACAGAGAGGTTTTGCATATCCCCGGCCTAGTTGTACCAACCATATATTTTAGGTCACGTCATCCAAATTTCAATTCTCTATGAAGGATAATGTAATCATATTGCTACAAAGGAAGTTTGAATCCACCCACTATTATTGCTTAAACTGATCATAGTTTTGCAAGGAGCAAAAAAGAGAAGAAAAAAATGTTTAGCACAGGGCTAAATATAATGGCGTATGAGTATTTTCTAGCGCAACCGCTGATCATTGCAAGAATGCCCAAGTCTAGAACTTGGGCCCTTTTTACATTCATGTTTAGCCCCCTCTCTCATCGCTTCTCTCTTATCTCATATACCAGCCTATCATGATTCAAAGAACGACCCAAGTCCGTCACAGAAAATTTCCTCGCCACAATTAATGTAATTGTTAATTGTCATAGTAATATATGTGACCCTGCACCTCAAAACAAACAAAAAGTCGCCAGACATGAATTTTTAGTTAAGACCATATTCTGAAAGAGCAGACTTTAAGCTTTAAAATGATGCATAACTCAAATCAAATGGACTCTCCTAACCTATCTAAATATTGGAAAGAAAGCACAAACTCAGGAAAGGTGTGAACTGAGAAAAGAGGCTCTGAAGTACAGTGTCTATTCAAGCGCTTAATCTTTACCAAACCATGCTGGCTGTGCGATGAATGGGACAAAAAACAGGAAGTAAACCACCAGAGTAACAACAATGAAGGGATTATCAGATTAAATTGAAATTAAGCATGCCTAATTAAAACATTCTGTCCATGATTGATGCCAACTTTCAAAGCAGTAGCACTATCCTTTCAAAAGTTATTAGAGTTGAAAGTGAAGAGTGTGGACAAGGTTTTTCAGAAATGAAAAAGGGATTCTAAAGACACACCTAATCACATTATTCTACCAAAAGTGTTCGAGATAAACTGCTAAAAAACACACTTTTCTGCCTGTTTTATGATACCAAATTTTAGCATAATGTAAAAGAAGACCCGCTCTTTCAGAAAATATGAAAAAGTCAAGTTCGGCTAGGTTGACCCATTTCACTTTTAGTTTCAGTCCTCACGCAAAAATATTAATACTTATGTTCTAATTTGCACATAAAATGTTGCCTTCCAATCACAGTTAACTAGAATATTATTGGACAAATAAAAAAGATATGATTTTTTTTTAAAGTTTTCTCGAAATGGTCTTCCATGAACTTGGGTCGTTCTTATATTGAGATATACTAACTTGAAATAATAATATTTCATAGCAGCGTCTCCATAACAATTGTGATTTGGCCTGCTAATCTGCTTCAAAGCAATATATAATATGTACAGTCAGAACCACAACAAAGGTTATTTTAAAGAAATATTCATCAATTATCAAAACGGTTATAGCGCCCTTTTTAATTTTGTCTTTATTTCATATGTGGTAAACATCACATTCTTGCAAGATTTGACCCTTTAAATGCACTAAATTTGTCAAAACACGGCTCAAATTATGTTCTTTTGTCTTTATAGGTTTGAAATAACAGCACAATTTGATTCTGTTTTACCTCACATGCCCAATTCATGATTTACAGCAAAGTAGTTGAATATCATTTTCATATTTTTTCTTTATTTTTTGCGTATTTTGACTGAGTGAACCCCCATCCGGCGTTTTGGTGAAATTTTGATGGTGTCATTTTCTTAGAGCATTATCTGCTGAATATATGTGCCAAATTTCAAAGGAATTGGTTGAAAAATCTTGATATTGTCAAAGGTCACACTCTGGCTGAAATATATGACTAAGCTACTACTGTGGAAATGTTATCATAGCAAAAATATAATTCTAAGATATATGTGACCGTGCACCCCAGAACGAACATAAAGTCGCACACACTGATTTTGCGTGAGGACTGAAAATATTTAAAGTGAAGTGGGTCAACCTAGCCGAACTTGACTTTTTCATATTTCCTGAAAGAGCGGGTCTTCTTTGACATTATGCTAAAATTTGCTATCATAAACCGGGCAGGAAAGTTTGTTTTTTTTAGCAGTTTATCTCGAACATTTTTGGTAGAATAGTGTGACTAGGCGTGTCTGTAGAATCCCTTTTTCATTTCTGAAAAAACCTTGTCCACACTCTTCACTTTCAGCTCTAATAACTTTTGAAAGGATAGTGCTACTGCTTTGAAAGATGGCATTAATTTTGGACATAATGTGTTAATGAGGCATGATTAATTCCAGTTTAATCTGATGATCGTTTCATTGTTGTTACTCTGGTGGTTTACTTCCTGTTTTTTTATCCCATTCATCGCACAGCCAGCACGGTTTGGTAAAGATAGACACTGAGTTTGTGATTTCTTTCCAATATTTAGATAGGTTAGGAGAGTCCATTTGATTTGAGTTATACATCATTCTAAAGCTTAAAGTCTGTTCTTTCAGAATATGGTCTTCGCTAAGAATTCATGGCTGGCGACTTTTTGTTTGTTTTGAGGTGCAGGGTCACATATGCCATTTCAAAATGCACAACTAGAACTTGCCACCTCGGGTGGAACCAACAACCTATTTTTCGGGTCTTGGCTCATGGACTAATCGTCACGATTCACATCATTCCTTGGTGCTATTTGAGCTTCGCTGAGTACAATAAAATGGCAATGGTCATTGCAAAAAAAAAAGATGCACTTAATTTTCCCTCTTTTTTAATTTATCTTTTTCAAATGTTGTCAGAACGAAGCAATATACAAATCCAAAACCACATAATTCTTTGCATACCACATGATATGATGTATGATGTAACACACATATAAGTATGTATGTATGTATATGCATAAAATTAAAGCTGCTAAAAAACACAGAAGATGATGAGAAATTACATTTTTTTTTAAATCATAACTTCTAGAACATTTCTTGTTGTCACAAGTGAGGTATTGCTGGAAAGATTTAATTTTGCTCCATTTGATGTTGGACTTACTTTGAAATTATTAAAAAGAAACTTAGCTCATTTTGCAATAAAACTCTTCATATATAGGCCTCCCTTTTTGAAAATCAAAATGCAGCTTGTATTAGTATTGGATCCAAGGCATTTTGCTCCTGTAACATTGTTCCCGCGAAATATCTGCGCGCTAAGCCCAGCATTAATTCTTTATGTGCCATGGTGGAAACCCCCTGTGTGCCACGTTATTCTGGGACACGAAGGTAGTCATGCTTTGAGAAAGAATTCCGTTTTTCCAATTTGTATAACTTCTACAAATTTCTGTTAAGATGGTCATAATAGTAGGTAAAGTTAGAGAGGAATGCCAAGCTTTGTTTCGATATAAATTGTATGACGACTCTATTTTCAATTTTTCTTTTAATGACCAGTTGCTACACTACTATAAAGGCATGACTTTTGCACATTAAACCGTGACAGAAACTTAGTATGTACCAGCAAATGTAGTTGGGAACATAGCTTGATAGTCGATTACCACATAGAATGCAAGCCCTATATGAGAGGAACAAAAGCACGAGAAACGTTTTCATTGTGCGGCGGGATTAGCAGTAATTAGCGGTTTATCGATCGGTTTTGGCGGCTTTGCTTGTTGAGCAGAATATGCGAAGTTGGCACGCCTTCGACTGAGTCGGAGGTGCGAACGTGGCACATAAAGAGTTAATCTACCAACAAACATAATACTAAAAAAAGAAGAGAAAAGTGTACTAAAAAGACCACAGCAATCAATACTTACCCTGAAAGGACGACCATAAAGGACAGATAAAAAGGCTGGTGGATACTCTTCAGTATGGTGACCTATGAAGTCAAATATAGTGAAGACAGGCCTGGGCTTTCGGTCACAGCAGATCTTCGTTAGAAAAAAAAAGAAAAGAAATACAAGATTGAAAAGAGAGCATGTATCACGTATCACAGACTACTAGCAGAACACTCAAAAACTTTTGTAAAGAGGATAAAGATGTACAACACACAAAATCCAGAGGGTAGGTTGCGTGTTGTATGCAGGAAGCCAATTCGGAAATGACGGAAAATTAAAAGTATTTCAGCACGAACAAATAGGCCATGAGGACAATAGTTATCTTTGCCATCTGTTATATGATTTGTTATTCATGTTTGTGAAGTGTCATAATAACCTGTGTCGAAGAATAGGCTTCCCCTATAAAACCTAAGTTGAATGTACTTCCCAAACTCTATGGTGGGAAACACTGAATTTGCTCTCGCGGAATGTGTGCAATGCTTCACATGACTTAGGTTAAGTTTCAGTCTGGCTAAGAGTACTTTATGGCTCAAAAAATGTGCTGTTTGGAGATCAGCTATTGACTTCTAGAATGAATTGAAGGTGACTGTTCTTTTGATTTTCATCTTTGACTGTGAACTCCACAACGCTGGAAAAAGGGCATTGCATTTTAGCAAGTCGGAAAACAACTAATTTCTACCCCCCCCCCCCCCCCCCACAAAGAACCCTTCAGAATGTGACATGAACTCATCATGGCAGTTAAGTACTACATATTCTGTTCTGTGCCATTTTCATTGAAAACATGCATCATGCTGCTTCCCACTATATCAATCATTCTTTGCAAGCAGAGGATGAGAAAAAGGTGGATGATAGCTGGGGTAACCTAGCAACCTGCATCTTGGGAGGAGGAGCGGATGAGAGTGGTGGATGATAGGTGAAAGATGTCCATAGCAAATGAGTGGGACCCTCTGTGAAAAATTGAACTTTACACAGGAACCAATGATGTTTATGTGAGGTGTGCTTATACAATGACCCAAAGCAATTTACATGAATACCACGAGTACCAACTTTTCAGAGCTCTGCTGGTCTCAATGTTCCCAAGACAAATGAATGCTTTAAAAACAATTCAAAGCAGATTGCCTTGGCCACTGCTAGTTTGCATTCATGGTCAAGGTTGAAATGCATGCACATGAAAAAAGTAAGCACATGCCTTCATGTTCTTACATACCATCTGTACACTACATTTCGCACAATGTATACAAACTGGCTATGATAGTGAAATTTCTCATGGATATATAAGAGAGCATTCAAACCTTGGCCATTGTTCAGGGCCATTGTCTGAGTGTTAACTACACACTATAAACCCTGTGCAAAGTTAAAGTTTTGTACAGAGGGTTGAAGGGCCATTCTCCCCTAAAGTGTGACAAATTGCGAATTTTCTTGTCGTCAGCATGTAGCCAGCAATTCAAATCGATATTTCGTTCCCTTATAGAACTCAACATTTTTAGTTTAATTCATTCAGAGGTTAGACTTTTAAAATATACATTAGTAAAACTATTGGGACCTCGCGAGAATTAGATATACAACGGAAATTTGACGCATTCCTAAATAACCCGTGTCGCCAGATAAGGAAGCTCATATAACAACTGCCTCGTGTTCAAACTTTTTGCTTATAGTGGCAGTCCTTTTTCCGCATAATTTCTAAGGTATTCATTAAATTTTGGAAACTTGGTAATACAATATATATTTGGTTAATGCAATTAATTTAAACAATTATTTTTCTTCTTTGAATCATGTGTATTGTAATCTGAATACTGATATTTTATGCGATATTACTTTAACAAATCTTGATTTATGTTAGAAATTGTGTTGGAAGAAAAATAATAGATCAAATAAAAAAAAAAAAAACAAGGAAACAAGTTCTTACTCGTTATGTCGCCAAATCACAGTCGTTACACTCTTGAAGACTCTTATGAGAAGATCGAAGTAGTGCCGCATAGCAGTGTAATTGAAGCGTTGTGTTAAAAAAGTCAACCGCACGGAACTATGATTTAGTTATTGAATCTCGTTACAAGAAGATATATCCCCTTTTTCGTGTTAATAATAGTATGAGAACGGTAACGGCACATCAAATAATGTTAACATCAAACATATCAGACACGTTACCAATAAAATGTTTTGCGCCCGGAGGTCGTGTTCTATATGACTTATCAAAAAACAAACAAACATGCAGTTCTAAAAAGAATTAAAAGTTTAATTGATGAAAATCGGTTTTGAAAAAGCTGAGAATTCCATAACGATTAGAAATAAAAAGGTACAAAATGTGATGGCAAATCTTTTTTTATTTGAACATCTTATTTTTTAAAAACTTTACTATGGATATCTCAGCCATTTCTAAACCGATTTTAATCAAACAAACTTTTCTTAAGTATTCGCTTCAACTGGCTTTTGATTATCTTGCAAAAATTTTAAACCGAATCCTCATCTAAACCACAACAGTATTATTGCTTTGCATTGCGGCATTTACAAAACAAGTGCCGTCAGATATACATTACAGATTTATTTAATTTCTGGTTTGGTGAGTTTGTCTGTGTGTGTCTGTGTGTGGTGTGTTTTCATCATAATTACTTTTTGTCTGTCAAACTCAACTTCGGACGTAATTTTAAGGGCTAAAGTCGTGAACCCATCGTATTTTGTTTGACTTTACAACAAACGAAACTTCATGAAGGGTATACATTTGTTCATAAAAATTTTGCATCTTATCTACATATTAAAATGCGCTCAATATTATGGTTAAGGTCAAGAACACTTCCTTCGTTGCATGTTTATTCTCTGAAAATGACTATAGGATGTTGATGTCAAAATTTTCGTCAGGTTTTTTGAATAACATGTTTGAGTGAGCCAGGTTTGATGTAAATCGATAGTTTAAAGGTATAGTACAGTATTGGTGGAGATGAGAATTGGGCTTTTAACTTTTTGCGAGATACCAAGAAAACACTTATGATATAGTACAGAACATACCATTTTAAGAGGAATTCAAAGTTTATTTGATGAAAATCGGGTTTGGAGTTTACTAGAATCGCTCTTTTTTGGATATCTCAGCCATTTCAAAACCAATTTTCATCAAATAAACGTTGAATTTCTCATAGAATTACATGCTCTTTCATATTTCATGAGAGGTTTCTCATTATCTCACCAAAAAATGTTAGAAACCTGAAATTAGGTCTCAACCAAAACTGTATGATCCCTTTAATGTGTCAATGAAAATAAATGCCGTGCTAGATACGCTACCATCGTTTATCGATTTGTAAGGAACAGAGGAAAATTACTTTAATATTTATCATCAGTTTTTGCATAGAAATCTTCTCCAACTTCATCCTTACAGTCTTCCGTGTAATTACAAAATTTCTGATCTGTATAAATGTGACCCTGCATCACAAAACAAACAAGAGGTCGGCAGACATTGATTTTTAGTTCAGGGTAGATTCTGAAAGAACATACTCTAAGCTTTAAAATGATGTATAACTCAATTCAAATGGACTCTCCTAACCTATTTAAACATTGGAAAGAAAGAACGCACTCTGGAAAGTGTGAAGTGAGAAAACAAGCTCTGAAGTACAGGGTGTAGTCAAGCGCTTAATCTTTACCAAGCTATGCTAGCTGTGGGATGAATTGTACAAAAAACAAGATGTTGACCATGGGAGCAACAACAATGAAGGGATTATTAGATTAAGCTGAAATTGAGCATGCTTCGTTTGCACATTCTGTACATGATTAATACCAACTTTCAAAGCAGTAGCATTATTCTCTCTAAAGTTACTGGAGTTGAAAGTGAAGTGTGTGGACAGGGTTTTTGAGAAATGGGAAGAGGGTTCTATGGGAAACAACTAATCACACTATTCCACCAAAAAGCGTTCGAGAAAAACTGCTGAAAACACAAGTTCCTGTTTGTTTTATGATCCCAAATGTTAATATAAAATAGAAACAGACTCGCTCTTTCAGAAAATATGAAAACTCAAGATTGGTTAGGTTGACCCATTTCACCTATTCAGTCCTCACACAAAATCACTGTGTGCGACTTTTTGTTCGTTTTGTGGTGCACGGTCACAAATAAACAAAAAGTATTGCGGATTTGTGTTTGCTTAGTTCTCGTATGTCACGTTCATCTCAGAATTGTATTCAGAAATCATATACAATTTTCCATCTATATGACGAGATCATTATTTACGTTTAGAAGTGCGGTGTTTTAACGAAAATAGTCACATTGAGATGTTCTTACCAGTTAAAATGAATTTAATGGCATGATTGGTGTTGGGTCTAAAATGTATGCTAATGGGACTTTTGTTGCGTCAGATACATTACCACACACCGTTCTTCTTCCGATCCAAAATGTATTTAAACTGACAGAGATATTACCTGGCATTTGCTAGTTATGTGAGCGCTATACTTAGTCATTTTTTTCATAAATTATCAATAAGATTATAAATATGATTCAAATGCAGGTAATCAGTTAAATTAGGGCAACGTATTTTAAGCCCAAATACATATATGTTGTAGATTTTTATTTTGGCCTTTCATTAATAAATCACTATCATTTTTTTTTTTAGATCAAGGCTGACTCCAAAATTTTTCCATGACGTTTGTTTATAATTAAGCTTATAGTTTCACATAAGCATCGCCCTTTTAAAGCAAGACATGAGCAGACAATCAACGATTTTCTAAGAAGCACCTTTACACCAGCACGGGTAAGAGTGCAATTTCAACAATTCTGAAAGATTACTCTTTCGCCATCTCACATAACATGCCCAATTGACATGTCATTTGCAAGTCTGTTTTAACTTTAATAACACCTTCATCATGTCTTATGCATGTTCCAAAAATGATACGTGGAAATCAAGTACATATCTTTAAAATAAAGTTTGCCAGCTTCCGAGGTAAGCTGGAAATAGATCAGCCACAAGGTCACCTGTGAACTTTTCTTCATCTCATAAGAGGAATCGACGAATGCCGAAAAAAAATATATGCCCAGACCTGTGTGGTTAATCGCTTCCTAACTGATTTCGGAAGCTGGCAAGTCAATATATTTCAACGTGATATCCAAACAAGATATCATTGTAACATACATGATTCATGGGGCACGTGTCATTCAAGTTATCTTTACAACTATGGAGGCGACATATGTCGCCTCCATACTAATAATTGTAATAACCTGAATGACACGTGCCCATGCCTCATGTATGTTAGAACAATTCTGCATGTTATGTCCTTTAATGAAAAACAAAAATAATATTCAGCGGTAAATCGTTAGTAAGCTATAGAGACTGATTTGAAAACGGCTTTCCCGTGAAAATAAAATTGAATTCAAGCAACGACATTTTGGCACGTATACTTTAAAGATGCTCATGTTTTTGAAGAAAATAATGATAGAACTACACCTTTAATTTATTTATGTACTTATTCTTTATTGAACTCCAAACAAGCCTTACATTGTAACAGAGAGGTTTTGCATATCCCCGGCCTAGTTGTACCAACCATATATTTTAGGTCACGTCATCCAAATTTCAATTCTCTATGAAGGATAATGTAATCATATTGCTACAAAGGAAGTTTGAATCCACCCACTATTATTGCTTAAACTGATCATAGTTTTGCAAGGAGCAAAAAAGAGAAGAAAAAAATGTTTAGCACAGGGCTAAATATAATGGCGTATGAGTATTTTCTAGCGCAACCGCTGATCATTGCAAGAATGCCCAAGTCTAGAACTTGGGCCCTTTTTACATTCATGTTTAGCCCCCTCTCTCATCGCTTCTCTCTTATCTCATATACCAGCCTATCATGATTCAAAGAACGACCCAAGTCCGTCACAGAAAATTTCCTCGCCACAATTAATGTAATTGTTAATTGTCATAGTAATATATGTGACCCTGCACCTCAAAACAAACAAAAAGTCGCCAGACATGAATTTTTAGTTAAGTCCATATTCTGAAACAGCAGACTTTAAGCTTTAAAATGATGTGTAACTCAAATCAAATGGACTCACCTAACCTATCTAAATATTGGAAAGAAAGCACAAACTCAGGAAAAGTGTGAACTGAGAAAACAGGCTCTAAGTACAGTGTCTATTCAAGCGCTTAATCTTTACCAAACCGTGCTGGCTGTGCGATGAATGGGACAAAAAACAGGAAGTAAACCACCAGAGTAACAACAATGAAGGGATTATCAGATTAAACTGAAATAAACCGTGCTTCATTAACACATTCTGTCCATAATTAATGCCAACTTTCAAAGCAGTAGCGCTATCCTTTCAAAAGTTATGAGAATTGAAAGTGAAGAGTGTGAACAAGGTTTTTCAGAAATGCAAAAGGGATTCTAAAGACACACCTAATCACGCTATTTTACCAAAAATGTTCGAGTTAAACTGTTAAAAACACACACTTTCCTGCCCGTTTTATGATACCAAATTTTAGCATAATGTAAAAGAAGACCCGCTCTTTCAAAAATATGAAAAAGTCAAGTTCGGCTAGGTAGACCCATTTCACTTATTTTCAGTCCTCACGCAAAATCAGTGTGTGCGACTTTATGTTCGTTTTGAGGTGCACGGTCACATAATACTTATGTTCTAATTTGCACATAAAATGTTGCCTTCCAATCACAGTTAACTAGAATATTATTGGACAAATAAAAAAGATATGATTTTTTTTTAAAGTTTTCTCGAAATGGTCTTCCATGAACTTGGGTCGTTCTTATATTGAGATATACTAACTTGTCCTAAATAATAATATTTCATAGCAGCGTCTCCATAACAATTGTGATTTGGCCTGCTAATCTGCTTCAAAGCAATATATAATATGTACAGTCAGAACCACAACAAAGGTTATTTTAAAGAAATATTCATCAATTATCAAAACGGTTATAGCGCCCTTTTTAATTTTGTCTTTATTTCATATGTGGTAAACATCACATTCTTGCAAGATTTGACCCTTTAAATGCACTAAATTTGTCAAAACACGGCTCAAATTATGTTCTTTTGTCTTTATAGGTTTGAAATAACAGCACAATTTGATTCTGTTTTACCTCACATGCCCAATTCATGATTTACAGCAAAGTAGTTGAATATCATTTTCATATTTTTTCTTTATTTTTAGCGTATTTTGACTGAGTGAACCCCCATCCGGCGTTTTGGTGAAATTTTGATGGTGTCATTTTCTTAGAGCATTATCTGCTGAATATATGTGCCAAATTTCAAAGGAATTGGTTGAAAAATCTTGATATTGTCAAAGGTCACACTCTGGCTGAAATATATGACTAAGCTACTACTGTGGAAATGTTATCATAGCAAAAATATAATTCTAAGATATATGTGACCGTGCACCCCAGAACGAACATAAAGTCGCACACACTGATTTTGCGTGAGGACTGAAAATATTTAAAGTGAAGTGGGTCAACCTAGCCGAACTTGACTTTTTCATATTTCCTGAAAGAGCGGGTCTTCTTTGACATTATGCTAAAATTTGCTATCATAAACCGGGCAGGAAAGTTTGTTTTTTTTAGCAGTTTATCTCGAACATTTTTGGTAGAATAGTGTGACTAGGCGTGTCTGTAGAATCCCTTTTTCATTTCTGAAAAAACCTTGTCCACACTCTTCACTTTCAACTCTAATAACTTTTGAAAGGATAGTGCTACTGCTTTGAAAGATGGCATTAATTTTGGACATAATGTGTTAATGAGGCATGATTAATTCCAGTTTAATCTGATGATCGTTTCATTGTTGTTACTCTGGTGGTTTACTTCCTGTTTTTTTATCCCATTCATCGCACAGCCAGCACGGTTTGGTAAAGATAGACACTGAGTTTGTGATTTCTTTCCAATATTTAGATAGGTTAGGAGAGTCCATTTGATTTGAGTTATACATCATTCTAAAGCTTAAAGTCTGTTCTTTCAGAATATGGTCTTCGCTAAGAATTCATGGCTGGCGACTTTTTGTTTGTTTTGAGGTGCAGGGTCACATATGCCATTTCAAAATGCACAACTAGAACTTGCCACCTCGGGTGGAACCAACAACCTATTTTTCGGGTCTTGGCTCATGGACTAATCGTCACGATTCACATCATTCCTTGGTGCTATTTGAGCTTCGCTGAGTACAATAAAATGGCAATGGTCATTGCAAAAAAAAGATGCACTTAATTTTCCCTCTTTTTTAATTTATCTTTTTCAAATGTTGTCAGAACGAAGCAATATACAAATCCAAAACCACATAATTCTTTGCATACCACATGATATGATGTATGATGTAACACACATATAAGTATGTATGTATGTATATGCATAAAATTAAAGCTGCTAAAAAACACAGAAGATGATGAGAAATTACATTTTTTTTTTAAATCATAACTTCTAGAACATTTCTTGTTGTCACAAGTGAGGTATTGCTGGAAAGATTTAATTTTGCTCCATTTGATGTTGGACTTACTTTGAAATTATTAAAAAGAAACTTAGCTCATTTTGCAATAAAACTCTTCATATATAGGCCTCCCTTTTTGAAAATCAAAATGCAGCTTGTATTAGTATTGGATCCAAGGCATTTTGCTCCTGTAACATTGTTCCCGCGAAATATCTGCGCGCTAAGCCCAGCATTAACTCTTTATGTGCCATGGTGGAAACCCCCTGTGTGCCACGTTATTCTGGGACACGAAGGTAGTCATGCTTTGAGAAAGAATTCTGTTTTTCCAATTTGTATAACTTCTACAAATTTCTGTTAAGATGGTCATAATAGTAGGTAAAGTTAGAGAGGAATGCCAAGCTTTGTTTCGATATAAATTGTATGACGACTCTATTTTCAATTTTTCTTTTAATGACCAGTTGCTACACTACTATAAAGGCATGACTTTTGCACATTAAACCGTGACAGAAACTTAGTATGTACCAGCAAATGTAGTTGGGAACATAGCTTGATAGTCGATCACCACATAGAATGCAAGCCCTATATGAGAGGAACAAAAGCACGAGAAACGTTTTCATTGTGCGGCGGGATTAGCAGTAATTAGCGGTTTATCGATCGGTTTTGGCGGCTTTGCTTGTTGAGCAGAATATGCGAAGTTGGCACGCCTTCGACTGAGTCGGAGGTGCGAACGTGGCACATAAAGAGTTAATCTACCAACAAACATAATACTAAAAAAAAGAAGAGAAAAGTGTACTAAAAAGACCACAGCAATCAATACTTACCCTGAAAGGACGACCATAAAGGACAGATAAAAAGGCTGGTGGATACTCTTCAGTATGGTGACCTATGAAGTCAAATATAGTGAAGACAGGCCTGGGCTTTCGGTCACAGCAGATCTTCGTTAGAAAAAAAAAGAAAAGAAATACAAGATTGAAAAGAGAGCATGTATCACGTATCACAGACTACTAGCAGAACACTCAAAAACTTTTGTAAAGAGGATAAAGATGTACAACACACAAAATCCAGAGGGTAGGTTGCGTGTTGTATGCAGGAAGCCAATTCGGAAATGACGGAAAATTAAAAGTATTTCAGCACGAACAAATAGGCCATGAGGACAATAGTTATCTTTGCCATCTGTTATATGATTTGTTATTCATGTTTGTGAAGTGTCATAATAACCTGTGTCGAAGAATAGGCTTCCCCTATAAAACCTAAGTTGAATGTACTTCCCAAACTCTATGGTGGGAAACACTGAATTTGCTCTCGCGGAATGTGTGCAATGCTTCACATGACTTAGGTTAAGTTTCAGTCTGGCTAAGAGTACTTTATGGCTCAAAAAATGTGCTGTTTGGAGATCAGCTATTGACTTCTAGAATGAATTGAAGGTGACTGTTCTTTTGATTTTCATCTTTGACTGTGAACTCCACAACGCTGGAAAACGGGCATTGCATTTTAGCAAGTCGGAAAACAACTAATTTCTACCCCCCCCCCCCCCCCACAAAGAACCCTTCAGAATGTGACATGAACTCATCATGGCAGTTAAGTACTACATATTCTGTTCTGTGCCATTTTCATTGAAAACATGCATCATGCTGCTTCCCACTATATCATTCATTCTTTGCAAGCAGAGGATGAGAAAAAGGTGGATGATAGCTGGGGTAACCTAGCAACCTGCATCTTGGGAGGAGGAGCGGATGAGAGTGGTGGATGATAGGTGAAAGATGTCCATAGCAAATGAGTGGGACCCTCTGTGAAAAATTGAACTTTACACAGGAACCAATGATGTTTATGTGAGGTGTGCTTATACAATGACCCAAAGCAATTTACATGAATACCACGAGTACCAACTTTTCAGAGCTCTGCTGGTCTCAATGTTCCCAAGACAAATGAATGCTTTAAAAACAATTCAAAGCAGATTGCCTTGGCCACTGCTAGTTTGCATTCATGGTCAAGGTTGAAATGCATGCACATGAAAAAAGTAAGCACACGCCTTCATGTTCTTACATACCATCTGTACACTACATTTCGCACAATGTATACAAACTGGCTATGATAGTGAAATTTCTCATGGATATATAAGAGAGCATTCAAACCTTGGCCATTGTTCAGGGCCATTGTCTGAGTGTTAACTACACACTATAAACCCTGTGCAAAGTTAAAGTTTTGTACAGAGGGTTGAAGGGCCATTCTCCCCTAAAGTGTGACAAATTGCGAATTTTCCTGTCGTCAGCATGTAGCCAGCAATTCAAATCGATATTTCGTTCCCTTATAGAACTCAACATTTTTAGTTTAATTCATTCAGAGGTTAGACTTTTAAAATATACATTAGTAAAACTATTGGGACCTCCGCGAGAATTAGATATACAACGGAAATTTGACGCATTCCTAAATAACCCGTGTCGCCAGATAAGGAAGCTCATATAACAACTGCCTCGTGTTCAAACTTTTTGCTTATAGTGGCAGTCCTTTTTCCGCATAATTTCTAAGGTATTCATTAAATTTTGGAAACTTGGTAATACAATATATATTTGGTTAATGCAATTAATTTAAACAATTATTTTTCTTCTTTGAATCATGTGTATTGTAATCTGAATACTGATATTTTATGCGATATTACTTTAACAAATCTTGATTTATGTTAGAAATTGTGTTGGAAGAAAAATAATAGATCAAATAAAATAAAAAAAAACAAGGAAACAAGTTCTTACTCGTTATGTCGCCAAATCACAGTCGTTACACTCTTGAAGACTCTTATGAGAAGATCGAAGTAGTGCCGCATAGCAGTGTAATTGAAGCGTTGTGTTAAAAAAGTCAACCGCACGGAACTATGATTTAGTTATTGAATCTCGTTACAAGAAGATATATCCCCTTTTTCGTGTTAATAATAGTATGAGAACAGTAACGGCACATCAAATAATGTTAACATCAAACATATCAGACACGTTACCAATAAAATGTTTTGCGCCCGGAGGTCGTGTTCTATATGACTTATCAAAAAACAAACAAACATGCAGTTCTAAAAGGAATTAAAAGTTTAGTTGATGAAAATCGGTTTTGAAAAAGCTGAGAATTCCATAACGAATCGAAATAAAAAGGTACAAAATGTGATGGCAAATCTATTTTTATTTGAACATCTTATTTTTTAAAAACTTTACTATGGATATCTCAGCCATTTCTAAACCAATTTTAATCAAACAAACTTTTCTTAAGTATTCGCTTCAACTGGCTTTTGATTATCTTGCAAAAATTTTAAACCGAATCCTCATCTAAACCACAACAGTATTATTGCTTTGCATTGCGGCATTTACAAAACAAGTGCCGTCAGATATACATTACAGATTTATTTAATTTCTGGTTTGGTGAGTTTGTCTGTGTGTGTCTGTGTGTGGTGTGTTTTCATCATAATTACTTTTTGTCTGTCAAACTCAACTTCGGACGTAATTTTAAGGGCTAAAGTCGTGAACCCATCGTATTTTGTTTGACTTTACAACAAACGAAACTTCATGAAGGGTATACATTTGTTCATAGAAATTTTGCATCTTATCTACGTATTAAAATGCGCTCAATATTATGATTAAGGTCAAGAACACTTCCTTCGTTGCATGTTTATTCTCTGAAAATGACTATAGGATGTTGATGTCAAAATTTTCGTCAGGTTTTTTGAATAACATGTTTGAGTGAGCCAGGTTTGATGTAAATCGATAGTTTAAAGGTATAGTACAGTATTGGTGGAGATGAGAATTGGGCTTTTAACTTTTTGCGAGATACCAAGAAAACACTTATGATATAGTACAGAACATACCATTTTAAGAGGAATTCAAAGTTTATTTGAGGAAAATCGGGTTTGGAGTGACTGAAACATCCAAAAACAAAGTAAAACAAAGCGATCGTAATAAAGTGTGGGTCCCACACTTTACTAGAATCGCTCTTTTTTGGATATCTCAGCCATTTCAAAACCAATTTTCATCAAATAAACGTTGAATTTCTCATAGAATTACATGGTCTTTCATATTTCATGAGAGGTTTCTCATTATCTCACCAAAAAATGTTAGAAACCTGAAATTAGGTCTCAACCAAAACTGTATGATCCCTTTAATGTGTCAATGAAAATAAATGCCGTGCTAGATACGCTACCATCGTTTATCGATTTGTAAGGAACAGAGGAAAATTACTTTAATATTTATCATCAGTTTTTGCATAGAAATCTTCTCCAACTTCATCCTTACAGTCTTCCGTGTAATTACAAAATTTCGGATCTGTATTAATGTGACCCTGCATCACAAAACAAACAAGAGGTCGGCAAACATTGATTTTTAGTTCAGGGTAGATTCTGAAAGAACAGACTCTAAGCTTTAAAATGATGTATAACTCAATTCAAATGGACTCTCCTAACCTATTTAAACATTGGAAAGAAAGAACGCACTCTGGAAAGTGTGAAGTGAGAAAACAAGCTCTGAAGTACAGGGTGTAGTCAAGCGCTTAATCTTTACCAAGCTATGCTAGCTGTGGGATGAATTGTACAAAAAACAAGATGTTGACCATGGGAGCAACAACAATGAAGGGATTATTAGATTAAGCTGAAATTGAGCATGCTTCGTTTGCACATTCTGTACATGATTAATACCAACTTTTAAAGCAGTAGCATTATTCTCTCTAAAGTTACTGGAGTTGAAAGTGAAGTGTGTGGACAGGGTTTTTGAGAAATGGGAAGAGGGTTCTAAATTTTTCCATGACTTATGTTTATAATTAAGCTTATAGTTTCACATAAGCATCGCCCTTTTAAAGCAAGACATGAGCAGACAATCAACGATTTTCTAAGAAGCACCTTTACACCAGTACGGGTAAGAGTGCATTTTCAACAATTCTGAAAGATTACGCTTTCGCCATCTCACATAACATGCCCATTTGACATGTCATTTGCAAGTCTGTTTTAACTTTAATAACACCTTCATCATGTCTTATGCATGTTCCAAAAATGATATGTGGAAATCAAGTACATATCTTTGAAATAAAGTTTGCCAGCTTCCGAGGTAAGCTGGAAACAGATCAGCCACAAGGTCACCTGTGAACTTTTCTTCATCTCATAAGAGGAATCGACGAATGCCGAAAATAAAAAAAATGTATGCCCAGACCTGTGTGGTTGATCGCTTCCTAACTGATTTCGGAAGCTGGCAAGTCAATATATTTCAACGTGATATCCAAACAAGATATCATTGTAACATACATGATTCATGGGGCACGTGTCATTCAAGTCATCTTCACAACTATGGAGGCGACATTTTGAGGTGCAGGGTCACATATGTGACCCTGCACCTCAAAACAAACAAAAAGTCGCCAAACAATAATTTTTAGTTAAGACCATATTCTGAGAGAGCAGACTTTAAGCTTTAAAATGATGTATAACTCAAATCAAATGGACTCTCCTAATCTAAATATTGGAAAGAAAGCACAAACTCAGGAAAAGTGTGAACTAAGAAAAGAGGCTCTGAAATACAATGTCTATTCAAGCGCTTAATCTTTACAAAACCGTGCTGGCTGTGAGATGAATGGGACAAAAAACAGGAAGTAAACCACCAGAGTAACAACAATGAAGGGATTATCAGATTAAAATGAAATTAAGCATGCCTCATTAACACATTCTGTCCATAATTAAGGCCAACTTTTAAAGCAGTAGCCCTATCTTTTTTCAAAAGTTATTAGAGTTGAAAGTGAAGATTTCATAGCAGCGTCTCCATAACAACTGTGATTTGGCCTGCTAATCTGCTTCAAAGCAATATATATATGAAGAGTTTGTTTGCAAAAACCGATAAGTCCATTTTTGAAGATTTTGAAGTACGATCTCAGTCATAAAGTACAAAATAATACCTTTTAAATGATACATTGGTCACTACATATAAAGGTACATTTTTGAAGTTATGGTCAAAAGAAGCAAACATTTTCTTATTATTCTCTTTATTTTTCTTGACCTTTAATCGCAAATATCTCCGTTTGGCAAATATGGACTTATCGGTTTTTGCAAACAAACTCTTCATATGTACAGTCAGAACCACAACAAAGGTTATCTTAAAGAAATATTCACTAGTTATCAAAACGGTTATATAGCGCCCTTTTTAATTTTGTCTTTATTTCTTATGTGGTATAAACATCACATTCTTGCAAGATTTGACCCTTTAAATGCACTAAATTTGTCAAAACACTGCTCAAATTATGTTCTTTTGTCTTTATAGTTTTGAAATAACAGCACAATTTGATTCTGCCTTACTTCGCATACCCAATTCATGATTTACAACAAAGTAGTTGAATATCATTTTCATATTTTTCTTTGTTTTTTAACGTATTTTGACTGAGTGAACCCCCATCCGGCGTTTTGGTGAAATTTTGATGGTGTCATTTTTTTAGAGCATTATCTGCTGAATATATGTGCCAACTTTCAAAGGAATTGGTTGAAAAGTCTTGATATTATCAAAGGTCACACTCTGGCTGAAATCTATGACTAAGCTACTACTGTGGAAATGTTATCATATAGCAAAAATATAATTCTAAGATATGTGCCATTTTAAAATGCACAACTAGAACTTGCCACCTCAGGTGGAACCAACAACCCTTTTTTCGGGTCTTGATCCATGGACTGGACTTATCGTCACGATTCACATCATTCCTTGGTGCTATTTGAGCTCCGCTCAGTACAAATTTCAATGGTCACTATAAAAATCCGGAAAAGATGCACTCAATTTTTCCTCTTTTTTAATTTATCTTTTTTAAATGTTGTCAGAACGAAATAATATCCAAATCCACAATCACATAATTCTTTGCATACCACTTGATATGATAACCAAGCACGTATGATGTAACACACACATAAGTATGTATGTATGTATGTATATGCATAAAATTATGACGAGCTTTATCGCAAAACGAGCTAATTCCATCCTTCTTTATTTGAGATATTAGTGATGAAAGCTGCTAAAAAACACAGAAGATGATGAGAAATTACAATTTTTTTTTAAAATCATAACTTCTAGAACATTTATTGTTGTCACAAGTGAGGTATTGCTGGAAAGATTTAATTTTGCTCTATATGATGTTGGACGTACTTTGAAATTTTTGAAAAGGAAGTCGGCTCATTTTGCAATAAAACTCTTCATATTATAGCTCTCCTTTGTGAAAATCAAAATGCAACTTGTAAGCACTGGATCCAAGACATTTTGCTCCTGCAACATTGCTCCTGCGAAATATCTGCACGCCAAGCCAAACATTATTCTACAAACAAACATAATCCTAAACCTAATCCTAATCCTCATATAAAATTAAACCTAAAAGCTTGTCCCATTTAAATCCTATTTAACCCTTTAAGGCGATTGATACCGTTCATACTCATGGTGACATTTGCTCCTGCCACAGTTGCTCCTGTCTATTTTCTCACAGCTCTTATAGAGATGGTTGGAGTTGTGATAGGGTTTTAAGGTAATGGTACTGTTGTTGACCAGATGTAAGATATGGAGGAAAAGTTGCAATTGATTCTTGCATGTATTGCTTATGTTATTCCAATGTTCTTAAGCATACATTATGATCGAGACATGTGCGAGGCACAATTGGTGCTAAAATGTTAGCGCATTGACAAAGAGTTGCGCTAGTGTAAGCCAATGTTTTTTGCGATGATTGCATCTGGAATTCACAAACGTGTTCGTGTTGTCAAAATGCCGATGCAAAGTGCCATAGAGTTGAGTTAGCGTTGGCGCAAACGGGTCAATGTTGGCATGACCTTAAGTATGGTGGAAGTATAGTCTTGGGATGATACTGTAATACATTTGGTACATGTACAAATTTGGTACATGTGTAAAGTTGGTCTACAGTTGGAATAATCATGTCATATCCATCATGAACCTGCACAATAAACAATATGCAGATTGAAAACTAGTGAAAATAAACAAAAAAAAAATTGAACTAAAATGTTGTAATGCTGATATGAAATTTCAAACCGAATAGATTTTAAAAGTGACATGTCTCATAAGTGTTTGCATTTACAATTTCAACTGGTAAATGTCATGAAGTCATATTTTGAATATATTTCATTTTTGCCAATGTCATAACCATGTGTAAAAGCAGTTGCGATAGCCGATTTGATAGTATTATTTTTTGTAAACTCTCTAACTCGAGGTGAAGGGTCCCCCTCCCCCTTTTTACAAGAACTCTTGGAGCCCAGCAGAGGGGGAGGGGGTGCTCTCCCTGATCCGGAACATGAACAACCTGAAGATTACTGCAATCACAAACGAAGTTCGTTTTTTTTTTTTGTTTTTGTTTTTGTTTTTTTTTTTTTGGTAACACAAGAAACAATAGAGAAGCAGGAACAAAATTCTCGCCGGGAAGGCCCGAGATTCCACGATATAGCCGGGGAACACAGCTAGAACGCTGACGTTGTCGTCATCGACCTGGCATTTAAGATTCAGAATTATCAAGACCTCGTACGAGTTTAAAGGCACCGTCACATGTTCCGGGTAAGCTACGCGGGCTTGTTGCGAGTAGGGATTTTTCAGCACGCAGGGGATTTTTCTGCGGATGGACAAGGATGGTGGCGTGTTCCATACTTTCTGCTAGACATGTGCTAGGTACCAGAGGTCCTGCTGTACTTGCGTGTATTGTGTGACCTGCGTGGGAGCCTCGAAACCGATCCGTTTTTAATTACGAGTGACATACGGGGACTGCGAACTAACCTGGAACAATTTTTGAACATGCTCAAGGCCTGTTACCAGGACCTCCCAGCAGATGGCCAGCCCCTGGCAGCATCTATCATATAGCGCGAATCTTGCCCGTAGTTGCCGGGGTTGCGCAAGCTTTTCCGATGTGCCAGCAGCCAAATATTGAGCATGACCAAAACTTTTTCAAGGCGAGTCGCGGGGATTGCCCGCAGAGGTCCACACAGAACACCAGTAGGAGACTCGTAGATGCCGCAAGTCACAGGCAGCTGACCCGCTCAATCTACATAAGTTGCTCGTACATCATCTATGCTTATGCGCCAGAGGCGCGTGTCGTTCGTGGGCATTCTACGAGCATATAATATTGGCGTTTTACTGGCAAGGGACGGTGTCAAAACTGCCAGTATCCGTATATCTGGTCAGTTCTGCTTGTGGGGAGCGAGTTTTACGAGCAAATTGCGTGCATGCTGAGGGTCAGTTACTGCTTTTCTGCTGGTTATCTGAGAGTCGGCGGCGACCAAGATAATGAAATTCTCTGGGACTTCTGCCATAATTATCAAATTCCTCCAGAGGGATTCGTCACCGAGTTGTCAGGCCTCACTCGCCACCCATGGGGCCTGACACTCATGTCACACGAAATGTACATACGTAAAACGGAAATAGCATGGCTCCAGCAGGTAAGACGCATACGAAACTCGCCCAAATCCTTGTCTGCCTAAAAAAAAAAAAAAAAAAAAAAAAAAAAAAAAAAAAAAAAAAAAAAAAAAAAAAAAAAAAAAATCCTGCGTGATGGAAAATACGAAAAGGTGTGACAGGGCCTAAATTTGGCTGCACCTGAATAGGAATTGCGAGCGAAACTCTGGGTAACTACGAGTAAGATAATTTCTTGATAGTGTCTTATGCTGGTTATCTGCGGAGGCCTCCGGCATGTCCGGGTAGCGAATATTGTTCTTCGCAAGTCACACACAAGCCTTGCCAGGTAATGTGTGAACAAACAAACAAACAACCAAGCCGCGGGTACGTGCTAAAATAAAACAAACTGAACTGAAAATGAACTGAACTGAACTGAACTGAACTGAACTGAACTGTTGTCGGTGAGTTTGAAACAGAGCATAGAAAGGTGGAAAGTAGATACCTACATTGGAACAATTGACTACTGAATTAGCTTGGTTTGATTACACATTGTGTAAAACAGTCTTCTTCTAACAGATATACTAGAGGCTGATTTCATAATATAAGTGAGGCGCAGCTACATTAGCTGGGATGTCGAAATTTTGAGTGTGCAAATGTCACATTTCAAGCCACAAAATCACAAATAAGATCAGCCTGATAACAATATCTGATTGAATCTGTAACCAAAGTATTGTCATTGCTTTTGTGGAGTCGATGTGCTGTTCTTGCCATATAATTTCCAAATACAGTGTAATCGAAGATACATTTTGAGTGATCGAAACGACATTGCAAATTATCATTCCAGCAATAAAAACAAACAAACAAACAAACAAAGAAACATTCAAAATGATGTTATCAATTCACACATACGCAGAATCTGTTCTTTTTGTTTATCAAACACGGACACTTTTAACTTTAATATCTTTTAAACGGCTTGTCAAATTTTCCAACAACTTCACTGCTTTGTCCCACAATTATTGTTGTATTCACTCTATAACATATTTGTTGGATCTGATGCCATCTTAGCATCGGCGTTATGGAAAACTACTGGTTTAGGGTTTTGAGTGTTTTCGTTTTTTGTTTTTGTTTTGACAGAGTGACCTGTTCATGCTAGATTCGATAATGTTTAAACCATGAAACCATGAATTCCCGCAGTGACACTGTAGTTTCAAAAATATATGTAGACTGATAAAATGTGGAAATCTATAGCTCTTTAAATTCCGGTCTTATCAATTTAGAAAATACAGCGTGTCCCAGAAAAAACGAAACCGAGTTTCATTGTAATTCTTTGCATTCATAATCATATGTTTGCTTTATGAGATGTACATGGATTGAAAGATACACTTGTCATCTTTCATTTGATGCACTACTCATTGTTCAAAATTCGTGCATGACGGAGTTAGAACAATACACAGTAGTGCTATTAAATTTTCATTTGCACGAGCAAATGACAACTTTGAATGAATTTGTCAGACTGTTTTAGTAACCTTTTGCAAAAAGTAAAATCATAGCCTTCATAACCATTCTTTTCCCTTTCATATGATATCTCATGCGCAAAAAAAAAAAAATGATCTACGCCTGCTCGAGAAAACTTAATTTGAAAATATGTTTTCATTTTACCCAGATAGATAGATAGTACATAAGGAGCCAGTTACCTTTCCCGACACATCCCTAACTTGGCAGATAACAATGGCCTTCATGCTTCAATGAATTTACACAAACATGAAGGGAGGGGGTAAAAGGGATTGTTACAGACGGTTCGGTTGTGAATAGGGTCGTAAATTAGCACATGATCATGTGAGCTTGCCTGACCACGCAGCTAAATACAGAGCAAAGGGTGTTCATCAGCGGGATGTTTGGGAAGGTCGGGGTGTGAGTAAAGGGACCGAAAAAACCTTCCGAGCCCCCCCCCCCCCCCCCCCCCCAAAAAAAAGACGACTTTCTGCCCTGCACTTGCACCTTTGAAATGTTAGAAGCGCAAGTTCTGCTTCACCTCCCCCTTCAAAAACTTCAAAACCCTGACAGTGATGAAGGACTAACCACACGTGAGGGAAATGAAAACAGTGAAATAAGTTTGAGGTACAAAATCATCAAAATGTGTATCATTTTGTAAGTTGTAATGTTGATTTCCCATAGCCATTGGACTGCGTGCAGCCTGAGAATGCTCACCATATTAGTCTTAAATTATTGGTTATGTCTTATAGCTTATTCTAGATAAATGACAACAAAGGGCTTTGAGTCTCATACAGCATTCTCTGTAAATCCCCCCCCCCCCCCCAAACAACATTCACTGTAACACTGCGGTTGTTTTGTGTGAATTCAATTGTGCAGATGAGCCCATTGTTTAATGCTACGTCGGGAGAGCTGAATGCTTGTTTTTCGACTATCCATAGAATCAGTAGAAATGAAGCATGTTTTCACGCAATTTTTTCTCAAGCATGCGTTATTCATATTTGACTCGTAAGGTCTCATTTGAAAGAAGAAAATACGAATATTGGGGTTATGAACTTTGTTTTTCGAAAACGTAACGTTAAAATTCTGAAAAAATTCACTTAAAATCACCATTTGCGCGTGCAAATGAAAATATGGTAGCACAACTGTTCATTGTTCTAACTCAGTCATGCATGAACGATGAACATTAAGTTGTGCATCAAATTAAAGAAGAAAAGTCTATGTTTCCATTGATGTCTATCTCATAACGAAAATGTATGATTTCGATGGCAAAAAGTTGCATGGAAATCCGGTTTCGTTTTTTTCTGGGACACACTGTATACAATTTATATGGGATCTTATAAGTATACACTATTGTCGGTTTTGTGATTCAAGTTCTTTTTATTCTACGACTTTACGTGCTGTGTGCATGTGAGAACGTTGTAACACGTTTGACAATATCATCACGAAATACGTTTCAAAACATTTCTGAAGAAATAAAGAAACGTTTACTTCAGACATTACTCCAACACAAGTTAATATAATTATTTACGCAATCAATGTCAAATTTTCACTACTGAGGAAACGAGGAAACTTAAGAAGTAACAAAACAATTATAAAGATGTATGAAATTCTACGCAGAACAAAGATGAAATTACATGAATCGAATCCTAATTCAATCGAACTTACATTAAACAAGTTCGTGTTTAGCTGTACAATCAACATTTTGTTCAATATCCATAAGATAACCACGGTTAACAGGGATCTATTTAATGGAATCAATCTTTAATTGGCATATCATTAGAGCGCGGACTTTGACATTTTATATTTCTTAATCCGATAACTCGCTGGATATTTGCATCCAAACTGACAGCTGTTCTTCCGTATATTTGTATTAAAATGACATTTGATTTCCGATCAGTTTTAACTCTAGAAATGGTATTGATGAGTTATGACATTGTACTATTACGACTAGAAATGTCGATACTTCAACCGGGTATGCCTCCGCCATATAATCAGTGTAGCATTATACTCTCATAGGTATGTTGTACATCTTGAAAGTGTGAGAAGAGAGTTTCACATGACTGCTTAACAAATGGGAATAAAACATTTTGATGACACAACTCAAATGATATGTATTGTTTGTACATTTCTTGAACAAAATTTTATTTGGATAACGAAATGTCAACCATCGAAGCAAAAACAATGAAGAGATTATCATGTTTAGCTGTAATTAGGCATGTTGTATTCAATTATATAGTTATGACACTTGAACGTAAAAAGTGTACAAAGGATTTCAAGAAATGAAATGGAGCCTCTAATACATACCTGATAATTCTATACTCTCCCCTAAAAAAGGGGTCCAAAAAAAGGGTCCTCAAATAAAATCGAGGGGTGCGTATTTTTGTTTGCTTTGTGATGCACAGTCACAAATCATTTAAAGAGCAATCAGGAATTTGGATATTTGTGACCCGCTGCAACAAGAGGATCCGAAAGTCGGGGAGGACAAATTTCGGAAAAATGACAAGATTTTATTCCCTTACTCTTCCCCTTTAATGTCATATATAACATGACTCGTAAAAGTAATCGGTTGCGGAGATATCGATGAAAATATACTAGCACATGTCGAGTGGTTCACGAAATCAGCATTTCGAGAAAACCGCCCTTAAAGTTTTCCTTCCAACGTTATAATGATCAAGGGGAAGCAAGGCAGTTTTCACCGTTTGAAAGTAGAAGGTACGCTCCTAGCAACTTTGGCGATGTTCATTGAAGCTTCGCGCCAGCGGTCTACGCATGACTAATCAGTAGAGGATGCCACGCTCTGACCAATGAGATCACTCTCTCGTTGCTAGGGATATGCTAGGGGCGGAGTCTAGCTGCGGAGCTAAATCCAAATCTTCGGACATGTTTATGTTCCGTTTAAAGTCGGAAAATCATGTCCCAGAAAAGCGCTAATAAGCGAAATTACGGCATATGATAAAATACACATACTTCAAACTCGATTTTCTTGGCTCACCCGCCAGCGACTTTAGGATCCTTTTGTTGTAGCGGGTCACATTTTCACTTAAGCTTCCTTTCACTCGATTCCTTTCACCAAACATGGACCAACATTCCTTCATATTATTAAAACTGGTAATATCAAATTTGCATGACAATTATTCTTTGAACTATTTTCAAAATAAGTATGGTGAAGTAGTCCGACAAGCATTCAACCTTTAACCTCGCAGCCAAGCAGTAAGACAATTATATAGTTTGTTTAAATGGGCATGGTACTAGAAGTTGTGAAAAATGGTGCAATTCGAGCAACAGATGGGACTTTACTCTGACCTCTGATCCTTGAATTTTGACATGATATACAAAGAAATAAAAAGTTAGGCAGTATATTCATAGGAAGAAGACAACATGTGCCATTTACAGAGATAATATTAATTGGGGAAAAATAACAAAAGACCTTTAACTATGATTTCTCATTCCGGCTGTGGTCACCCAAATGTTGGTAGGCACAACGTCGTCCACTCATGCCAATTTACAAAGCTACGCTATCCACAAAATTGATTACAAAAGGAAAGACAAATGGACATCTGGAATGTAAAATGTCTCCTGAGACACTTCGTGGTGTAGGCATAAAAATAGGAAAAATCGAAATGTTCACTACGACATTTGCTAAGAGCCCCTCTTTACATCTGTAGTTGAAAACAACAACTGAAGAACAACAACAACAGCAACAACACCACCAACAACAGGTCTATAGTCCTTCAAAATAGTTCTGAAATATGAGTAACTGGGCAGCGTAAATCAGTAGGATAAAACATTACAACAGTGTGATAAATGTTGCACATCCTGATACATTTAAAATGCAAAATGCTAGCATTGTTAAAACACGGTTTCTGTAACAAACCGTCATTCCCAAATTTTAATGAAATACTTAGCAATATAGAAGACCTTTTGTTTGCATCATCAGCAGAGCAAGCGCTTTTCTGCGCGCATAAACCTCCAGAACGCAAAGTTAGAACTCGCAAGTTCAATGACCTTATACGCCAAAAGCTAAAAAAAAACCAAAAAAAAAAAAAAACACCTTTGACAATCCATAAAACCTTCCAGATCAGTACCCAAATCTAAACATCTTTCTTTGTGTCTAAACGACTTTTCCTGCAAGCTTCATTCAAATCCGTTTAAAATCTTTAAACATATCTTGCAAACAGCTAGACCAACGTCAATGATCACTCAACCTCCTCCCACCTTGGCGTAGGTAAAAGGTGAAATATATGTACTATTTCGCTGGCGTTGAAGAAGGACTGAGAAATAGGTGTGATTGGACGATCATCCTCGTCTTTGTAGTCTTTGTCGTTCTCTAATTCTTGAATTTTTTTCCTCCGTTTATATTACTCAACGTACGTGGTGCTCGGAGTCTTCATGCATTATGCTGCGCTATTTTGTGTCATCCCCACCCCCCCCCCCCGGGGGGGGGGGGAGCTGTAAAAGGAATTTATGTGACTGTCTACTTATAGAACCTACAGGAGATTGGTAGTCCTTGACCTTGGTATCAATTTATTGATTGTCATTCAGTTCACTATATATATATATATATATATATATATATATATATACATATATATATATATATATATATATATATATGGTATCTATATCAGTAAGATTTTATAAGACAAGATTTTATTTTTACATTTTTGGAATTTTTTATAAGGCATTATAGAACCTACAGGAGATTGGTAGTCCTTGACCTTGGTATCAATTTATTGATTGTCATTTAGTTCACTTTATATATATTATATATATATACACATATATATACATTTATATATATATATATATATATATATATATATATATATGGTATCTATATCAGTAAGATTTTATAAGGCAAGATTTTATTTTTACATTTTTGAAAATTTTCTGCATTTACAGGAAAATATGGAAATTACACACATAATCATACGGAAAAATACATTGATAATTCTTTAAGACTGCCTTGGCTTTAACAGGGAGTAACAGCGACACTTCAGATAAGATGATAAATCCATAGGACGACTGACGTTACACTCCATGGTTTCGTAAACACCGTCACGTTGCACCAGAAGACTGCCACGGATCATTCGGATGGATACTTGGGCAAAAAGTATATTTTTTTCCCAATCCCCTGACAGACTGTCTGCGGTGTCTGGTAGGTAGTCATCTTCCTTTCGTCCGAGAGTTTTACGTCTCCTTTTAGTCTTTTGACACGCTGACTCACCTTTGGAAGAATGTAAAACCAAAACTGAGACTTCTTGTGCGGAAGATTCCTGATCATGGGATTTCAATTTAATTGTTCGATACAATGCACATATTTGCAGATAAAGTACATAAAGCATGACTGCTAAAAAAGAAAGAAGAATAGAAGATTCGTTTAATTATAGTTCAAACTGGTGATTTGATGGAAATAATTTTTTTGGTTTTTTTTTTTTTTTTTTTTTTTGGGGGGGGGGGGGTTGTAGCTCAAAGCAATGAGGGAATGCTGTTTGTAGACTATTTCAATATAAACCCATATGACGTACCTATTGAGGAGAATTGGTTAGTTATTAGAGTTTCTTTCCTCTCAATGTATTATATTCCTCGTCGTAATTCCACGCCCATTAGTGACGCATTGCCTTTAAATCACCCAAAAGATCACAAGGGAAAGGAACAAGCGGGGCAGTCTGTACAGAAAGGCTCTAAATATATGACACATACAGAGGGATGAATGAAACCCGGATGTGGCACGAGACACGGCACAAGAGCTCCCCTATCTTTGCTTTGTCAGCAGATTAAACCAGGAAGTGGCATCAGATATATAAATATACATGTACACGTTCCTTACGCGGGTGAGACAAAACAAAAAAAAAAAAAAGAACACACACAGAGAACTGATGATCAAGTGTAGATTTCCTACCAAATATCTTCATATTCGTACAGAGCCCCTTTACCAGCTGATCGCGCATGGTTAAACCACATTTGTTTGTTTGTTTGTTTGTTTGTTTGTTTGTTTGTTTTTCTGGTGAAACTAAGCGCATTGTCTTGATTTCCTCTCTATTATGACCTCACCTTTGTCATTATGGTGTAGAGGTCGTCCTTGTGCGCCCTCACTATAAGTTCCTCGCACAATGCTTGAATGAACCAAGATCCGTTGAATGGATGCCTCAATGAAACATAGCCTGAGATCGGTAAGTAGAGAAGTGGGAAAGCCTTTGCGTTATGGTCACAAATTATTTGTCTTAAATGCAACGTAGAGGTCACTGATTCACATAGCGTCAAATAAACAATTACATTTTATTTGAACCACCATGGAGAATTTGGCTTCATTTTTTTTTTTCAATTGTCACTTCATGCATTTGTGTCGTAACCTACAATTAGCTCGCAATGTTTCAAGATCCACAAAGAATAAGCAAATTCACCAGTATGCAACAGCGTAGGAAATGGAAGTTACTGCCATAATGAAATCCGATGTTATCTTTATGATAAATGTTAACATAATGTATAGTGACATGGTGAGGGTGTAGTCTGTAGGCATACATCTGCAATATCTTCCTTCGTCAGGCTTCGTCGACCAGTTCCTTTAAGCAGCTCTCTAAAACACATTTTTTTAATTCTCAGTACGATTGTTATAATTTGAGTTGTTTTGTACACATTACTGCATATTTCGTACATGATGGGTTTTTATGTTCTGAGATATATTTTGTTATGTATAGTAAAGCATTTTGTTTTTTTTAACTTCATTTGCTCTGATAACTTATCGTGTTTGAATATTGTATGGCTGTATTTTGTACTGTTCATGCTGTTTATGTAAGGGCGCCATGAACATCATTCTTGATGGACTTCAGCGCATTATAAGAGGCCACTATCATCATAAGTAGGTCCTACTCCTTTACCTTCGCTAGTCGCATAACAAATAAACATGTCCGCATTTTCGGGGTATCCACGCCCGTCTGCCTGGAGGTGAGGGCTGTAATCCATCTGGACTCGCTGTGAAACTGGCTCTACAGCCGAGTCCGTTGCAAGCTGCGTCAGTTTACCTGAAGAAAAATGAAATGATAAAAACTCAATCAAAAAAAGTGTCATATCACCTACATGTATTATCATATTGCGCAATCATGAAAGAAGCAAGGGGTTGAAGATAATAAGTCTTAGAGAAAAATTGTGCAAGTAGTAATTGTTCTTCTGCTTGGACCCTGGTTTGTTAGTGGAAAAATAAAAATCAGGCTAAATGTTTAATGAATCATAGAAAATAATATTATGTTATAAAAAACACTTTGCATAGGAAAGTGTTGTCACATTGACTTAACAGTGAGAGTTAACTACTTTGCAATCCCTGTGTCGTGTTTGGTCCGATGCTTGTTACCGAGACCACTCTTCGTTTAGTACACGGTCAACTCTCAAATATGACTATCCTCGAACTGTTTTCGATTTCGATGCATTTTCCTTCTTAATCATCATTAAAAAGGAGTTTCACTGTGACAGTTTGTTTTGATATGGCGCCTTTATGTGATATTCATGTTGTAAAATCTAACATGCAGCAAAGAACTTACCACCTCTGCAAGCTTGGATGAAAAATATTTTTAGTTTTCCATTGAGTTGAGGACAATTTCTCCCGGAAAACACTTCCTTGATTTCCTTCATTTGGACAGCTTCATTGTCAGTCCCTGAAATCCCTTCGTCAGTTCCATGACTCATCAAGACGACAACGACTGAGGTGTGGAAGTTCTTTATCTCATCCTTCAGGGAGTGGAGCTCTTTCGTGATCTCCTATGATATGATATGATAATAATATATCATATTATCATTATATATTATGATATGACATCTTATGATACGCAATTTAACACCAAAGAAATCAATATAATTCTAGCTGTGAAACAGCTTATTCAGATTATGTTCTTGTAGTCTTTTTACCGGTTCATTTGCGTTAGAAGACGATCAAAATAATGGTGTTATCTTTTGCACCTCATACCCTAACATGTATGCATATTGCATTTATATTGCTTGGGTGCGTGTCTTTCTCATAACCTATTTACTAAAGTGGCATATTGTTATTGGATATGAAAAAAAAAAAACAACTTTAACTTTAAAAGAGTAAACGCTACGTTGCAAAATGATAAAATTATACTTGGGACAAAAATACTTAGGCCCTATAGGCTATCAACCGCACTAATGCATAAATTGTTTAGATATACACGATATACAGATATACAGATATACAGATACATGTACAGATATATCACGAACAAATCCAGGAGACAATCATTGTAAGTGGAAGTTTGATTATAGGTGATTGTTGGGCCTTTATACAATTGCAATGAGTCGAAATTTTGGTGACGGCCTCTGAAAAAAACAACCCAAACATGTCATTGCCAATAATTTCAGACACCCGTGCGAGGTTGAATAAGGGGGGGGGGGGGTGCATGTATGGAAGTCCACTTTTTGTATGGAGGATTTACATTGATTTGCATGTATTGTTAGACATTCGAACTAACTGATGTATTTTGTACGGCAATTTTTAGCTGAAATGACTTTTGTGAAGAAGATCTTGATAATCTTCATAAACTTACATTAGCAGTGAGATCCTGAAATGTTTTGGTCTCGTAGCCGATTTCTTCGAAAACGTGTTGTACATTCTTTACGTCAATTTCCGATCCCTTCTCATCATCACTTCCTTCTCGAAATTGTAGTTGTTTAGAATAAATGCTACAACCTTTCTCCCTCTGATTCATTGAGTAACTCTGGAAGAAAGCGTTGCATATACATTTCCACTAAAACATAACACTGCAAAACACTGCACAAAAATAACATTTGATATGACAATATGCTTATATTATTATTCATGTCAAAGTCATTCAATGACAACAATAACATCGCTACCAATGCCTGTGGTAAGTTACATGATCCTGCATCACAAAGTAAGTAAGGGCAGATCCTGAAAGAGCAGACTAGCTTCTAAATAATGTAAGACTCAAATCTAATGGATTCCCCCTTACCTAAGTGAAATTTATGAAAGAAAACAATAATTCTGCACGGAGAAAAAAGGGGCTCCGAAGAATATGGTTCATTGAAGCGCTTAAATCTGCTATGTGCAATGACTGGGACAAAGAGTATAACTTCACAGCAACAACAATGAAGGAATTATCAAATTAAATGAAGTTGAGCATGCTTTGTCAACCTTTTTTTATTTCCATTACTAATAACAACTTTCAGAGCAGTAACACCGTAGCGTTCTCACAAAGTTTATTCGAGTGAAAGTGAAGAGGGAACAAACGGTTTCTTAATATATGAAAAGGGGTCTCGGCGTTATACCTATAGAGACCCCTGCTTTTTTGTTGTGTGTGTGTGTGTGTCACAATATTTAGACGGCTGTTCAGGACGATGCCAAAATAGCAATTTAAAGCAGTGAATTCTACAAAGCTCATTTTTAAAGGCATTTACGAGCTTTCGACCCCAACTGCTTTCTTACATACCTCTTCTGGGTCTAGCTGGTCTGTCGTTGGATGTGCAGGAAGAATCTCCTGATTGTAGTAGCCGTCACAATCAGGCAAAATATCTTAAAATGCCAACAGCAGCAGCTGATAAATCTTTGGCATATTTTGAATTAACGTATACAAGAAGAAACTCATCCCGCAAGTACAATTGTATAATGGGTGCAATGAGCAGACTTATTCTCACCTCATGGCTCCTCCGATTGATTACACTTCATAAGAATTTCGAGAAAAAGAAATAAAATTCGCGTATGCTCCTTACTGACGTTCAATTTCCCCCAAATAACCAAACCATTTCAAATACAAGGGAATGCTTTGCTAACTGCAAAGACTGTCGTGTTCACACCACTGTACAACAACGTTTACACATGCACGTGACATACTGTAAATTTCGACTTTTTGGAAGGACTACCACTCAATATCGGTAAAATTATCAAAATACATGTAAGTAAGATTTTTCAGTTATCATTCGGTCAAAGGCGAGGGATGTTGAATAGAAATATGTTTGTTTTCACTACAAATTCCACAGTTAATCTTTACAAGTTGCTCGAAAACGTGTTAAAATAAATAGAGCAATTGTCCACAATAACACATATGCTGCGTAATGGTCTACTTCCCCACCCCCAAAAAACAAACAAACAAACCAAAAAAGAAACAAAAAAAAAACAAAAAACAGGCATACGTTAGATGTCATCCTTACCCATACCTGTTCAGCTTGAAAAAAAAAAAAAAAAAAAAAAAAAAAAAACATACCGCCATAGCGCAGAGCACTAAAGTCAGTTCCTGGATGAAGAGCCACACGGGCAAAGTATACCGCACTCCTAATAAACTGAACACTCTATAATAGTTCATAATTTGTTTATTTCATGAAAATGCAAGTTGTGGAAAGGCTGAGATATGTTAAAGAAAGTAGTCCTGATGAAATGTGACCGTGCACCACAAAACGAACAAATAGTCGCACACACTGATTTTGCGTGAGGACTGAAAATAAGTGAAATGGGTCAACCTAGTCGATCTTCACTTTTTCATATTTCCTGAAAGAGCAAGTCTTTTTTTACATTATGCTAAAATTCGGGATCATAAAACGGAAAGGAAAGTGTGTTTTTTAGCAGTTTATCTCGAACAAATCTGGTAGAATAGTGTGATTAGGTATGTCTTTAGAGGCCCCTTTTCATTTCTGAAAAAGCTTGTACACACTCTTCACTTTCAACTCTAGTAACTTTTGAAAGGATAATGTAGTCCAGGCTAGACGGCACCTAACCTTGTTTTTTGATATATACAATGTTTCTTGATGGGTTCTTGTCAATTCGAGGGTGCTGATTCCAAATCCGATTGATGCCACTCGCGTAACCTTGAGCATTTTCGGCAAAATGCAAAAATCCAAAATGGCCGCCAAGTATGCTAATTTGGCCATGATAATCACAATAATTTGCATTCTGTGACCAATTATTCCACCAAACTTTGTACATTTCTGTTCCTAGAGTTACTCCATGTGCATTTGCAAGAAAATTTTCATTTCCATATAGTTTCATTTGGTATTTAAAGATCATTTTCAATTCAAAATGGCCGCCATTCCTATGCTCATGTACAATATGAATGGCAAAAAGTATGCATGGAAATATATAACAAATTTACTGTATTTCCAGTTCCGTTCCTATGCTGTTATAAAATGTTGCATGTGCAATACGCCTACTAATAACATATGATGGGTGCCACTTACAATATAGGGGGCCTACATGCATTTTTATTCTTCTAAATGGTCGCCACTCTTATTCTCCTGTACAATATGAATAGCAAAAATATACGTGGAAATAGAAAACTAATTTGCTGTTTTTTCTGACATGCAGCTACATAGTTTGTTAAAGGTAGGGGATACCTTTTCCAGAACTCCCAAAATGCAGCAAAACATTAAATATGAACCTCAGGGGATTTGTTTAGGCCACTGCTTAGAAATTTGGAAGTCAACAGTTATCTACAATTTGAATAATGCACAAAACTCAACTACTCAGTAGTTCTGTGTGTCAGCCACACTTAAGCCTTTTTGTTGCAGTCTTCTGTATTTTTTATCTACAAACACAATCTAAAAGTATAAGAGCTGATGTAATAACGTATAGAGTGTGTGGCAAGAATGTATATAGAAATGTTTGTAAAGTTTTGATGAGATTTATTCACAAAATATACGTGATGGACACACATGCAGTGCATGGGTCTGCAAAGGTAGCCTAGTAATGTACTGGAATTTACGGTGAGCCCCGAAAAGAATTCAATTCAAAATCTAACGGTCAGTAAAAATGTACTAAATGTTACCTTCCACTTTCAATAATTTATGGGAGTTTCTAAAATGATACTCTCTTCAACATACCACTGTGTTTATACAACTCTTCATTTAAGGCATGCAAATGGGATTCCCTACCTTTAAGATTTAGTGCTGATCATTATCTCAAGGATGTTCTTAACAGAAAGTTTTTATTTTGTGATGCAAAAGTCCCGATTCACCACATAAATTAGGATTTTCACTAGGAATTACGGATGGAGTTTCGAGCATTTAACAATCATAGACCTTGCGATGTTTAACACAATGTAAAATATTTTATTTTGTTTCAACAAAGAATATATATACTAAGTGCACCAAACACCACGCAAAAAAAAAGTCAATAATGTACCATCATATTCTACAAGCAGCTTGAATATAAAAGTGTAATACTAACAAAATATATTAAGAAGCCTAGATCCATATCATTTATCAAGTGTTAAAAATGGAGTGGAAGCTATAAAGTAAAGCTTCTATGCATTCCCCTAAAACCATTATAAATAAGGTACAGAAAAATCATGTACTGTAGAAATACATGATTGCGGACAAAAACATTAATGACAAAACCCTTTACAATGTAGCTTTTTTTTCCAGCTCGAAGATGGGGGAGGGGGAGTCCTGAGGCAAGTTTTAAATAGATAATAACCTCCATCGCTTTGTTATGATTATAATTTAGGAGTGACGCCTTGATATTATCGAGCAAACTTGATTTTCTTCATTTTTATTGTCTTTAAAGATCTCTTTAATTGGATATTTGGCAGCAGGTGACATCAGCCCCAAATTTGCAAGATTCTCAGGCTAAAGATACATATCAGTCCTGCAATTGCCTTACTTGCAACCACATCTGATTATGTTCAGTACTTCCTCCGGGGTCAGAGGGTAATTTTTTTTTGCCATAGAAACAGGATGAAGACATCAAAGACTTGCTTCACCACCCTTTGAAGCCCTTTGGCTTTGTCGCCAGGCAAGAGACTGTGTTGTAGGTAACTTGGGTGGTATCAGAGATGACATCAGCCCAACATCTGCACCACCCTGTTTTGGGATCAAAGCTTTGAAGCTTTTGTATATTTTTGTATTTTTTTTTGTTTTTTTTTGTACTTTTTTGTATTTTTTTAGTATTGTAAACTGACTATTTTGGATGCACCAGGTGGGTTGGGGAGGATGGCCTGAGGGCCCAAGTCATTTAGTTGGCTCTTTCCAGACCCGGGCTGCCCAACCTGGTGCACCCTTACCACTCCAGTGTATGTTCTGATATCGAAATATGTACTATGAAATTTGTGAATGAAAGCCGAATAAATAATAATAATGATAATAATAATAATAATAATAATGATAATAATAATAATAATAAGCGAAGGAGGGAAATCTATAGGTTGGCTTGTGGGATTTCAAGCGCATGGATGGCAGGTTGATCGGGGGGCATGCCATGAAGCGTTTTGTCAGTTTTTTTTTTTAAACAAGCTGTTATAAGCTACTAGAATCCGTGTATCTGATTGGCTGAGAGCAAATTTGTCAGACAAACTTGTCAGACAAAACGTTTCTACTTGTAAGGCAATTGCAGGATTGCAGGGGTCGCGGAACCGACGGTTGGACAGCAACAGAGGTGCGATGGGGGCAAGCAGGTGTAAAACAAGCCCTTTGACTGAAATGGACCCATTACACATATATTCATCATGAATCTTCCTGCGTTATATTAACATTGGTAAATATTCCATGATTCCACAACTCAACATTGAAGGAAAGGTGTGAGCAAAGTACTCATCTCCAGACAGAAAATGAATCCCTTTTACAGTGGCAGCATCATATGCGTCGATTCCATTACAACCTTAAGTGATTGCATTCCTAGAGAAAATACAAAATCATTCTTGGATATTTCAAAATAGGACTACTGTGGTGTGATGGACTTTCTGTTTACTATGATAAAATATAAAATTATAGTGGTACCACTATCAATACTCTACCAAACTCTTTGTAATCCTCCAAACACACTTGTCCGTGCTGTTACATTTTAACCAGCCTTGAGCAAGCAGGGAAAATCATGCAGATATACAGATAAGACAGTAGGTCATTTGTCATTTGTGTTTTCAAGCAAATCATAATTCTGGGTTAACATGGCAAAATGTGGGGCTTTTTTTATTTCAGAGATTTGACGAAAAGAAGTGAGATGGTCCCTTTGTTCCACTTTCCCCTGCCTCATGTTCTTTCTCGGATGAGGGTGTTGAAAAGTTTGTGTAATATCGCTTTTAGATAATGTAGAACAGAACAGTTATTTCGAAATTTCATTAGTGTCATCATCTAAGATTTAGCCTTTCAATTCAAGAAACACAGTGAATATTATGATGTTGAACATCAGTTTCAAGGCAAATAAGTATCAAATGTTCATATCTAATGATTTCTGATAAAAGATCTTGATGTTGGCGTCAATTCAAGTTTGGTGGGTTTTTCCCCAATTCCTAGGGGAAAATCCAGATTGAGATACAATGTAGCAAATTTGGATGTTTGCATCACAACTAAAACAGCTTTTTGTTTTGTTAGTGACAACCTTCTGATTTATAATCAGCACCCAAATTGATAACCAGTGTAGCTGCGTGACAGAAAACCAAAAAAAAAAAAGAAAAAGAAAAAAAGAAAATTTGTTTATTGCCATGTGAATTTTGCCGTTCATATTGTACAGAGGAATATTAGTGGCACCCATTTTGAAGGTTTGTTTTAAGAAGAATATATAAGCCTAAAAACAATATATTTTCTGTTTGTTTGTTTGCTTGTTTGCTTGTTTTGCTAGTGGCACTCATCAGATTTGCATTGCACATGCAACACTTTATAACAGCATAGATACGGAACTGGAGATACAGTAAATTTGTTATATATTTCCATGCATACTTTTTGCCATTCATATTGTACATGAGCATAGGAATGGCGGCCATTTTGAATGGGAAATGAGCTTTAAATGCCAAATGAAACTATATGAAGTGAAAGTTATCTTGTGAATGCACTTAAAGTAGCTCTCGGAACAGAAATGTACAAAGTTTGGTGGAATAATTGGTCACAGAATGCACATTATTGTGATTATCACGGCCAATTAGCATATTTGGCGGCCATTTTGGATTTTTGCATTTTGCCGAAAATGCTCAAGGTTACGCGAGTGGCATCAATCGGATTTGGAATCAGCACCCTCGAATTGACAAGAAACCATCAAAAAACATTGTATATATAAAAAAACAAGGTTAGGTGCACTTTCTATGGAGCCTAGCCTGGACTAATGCTACTGCTTTGAAAGTTGGCATTAATTATCGAAAAAAAAATGTGTTACTAAGGAATGCTAAATTTCAGTTTAATCTGATAATCCTTTCATTGTTGTTACTCCCTTGGTTTACTTCCTGTTTTTATCCCATTCATCGCACAGCCAGCACGGCTTAATAAAGATCAAGCGCTTGAATGGACACTGTACTTCAGAGCCTCTTTTCTCAGTTCACACTTTTCCTGAGTTTTTGCTTTCTTTCCAATATTTAGATAGGTTAGGAGAGTCGATTTGATTGGAGTTACACATCATCTTAAAGCTTAAAGTTTGTTCTTTCAGAATATGGTGTCAACTAAAAATTCATGTCTGGCGACTTTTTGTTTGTTTTGAGGTGCAGGGTCACATATATTCTTACTCCCATGGGATATTTATGTACCAGTTAACTAAAGACGAATTACCTTATGCTTTCACTCCCATGTTTGTAAAAAATAAAGTTATACATTCCTACCCTACAAGACAGGAAAATTCATTTCACTTTTCTCCCGTGAGAACTGCATTTGCTCTTAAAGCAATAGTACATACAGGGGGGCGTTTCATCAACCAGTTCGTCGGAGGTTTTCACCGACAAATTTGCTATCAGCCAATCAGACGCAAGGATTTCAGTAGCTTTTAACAGTTGTCGGTGTGAATCACCGACAAAAAGTTTCATGAAACACCCCCAGGTCCGACATTCTGGAATAACCTTGACTCTGACATCACTGAATCGTTGTCACTGAATTGTTTTAAACGTGAACTAAAAAGAATCCCTTGTGCAGGCATTATCTAATAATACAACATGCAATTTTATTCGAACTCCCTCTTCTTTATCAGATTCGTTGTTTATTATAAGTATTCCAGGTTTCCTTTTGGTTCATTTTACTGAGGCTGTGTTTATCAACTCCTTTTCTCGGCAGAAACACGTTATCCAAACAGCTTTCAAGGAGTTTTTACGAGTTGATAAACGCAAAGCTGTTTTGAAAGCCCTTTAGGAAAGCCTTTTACGAAAGGGTGCGTTTATCAACTCTCCTTTCTCGGCAGAAACAGGTTATCCAAACAGCTTTCAAGGAATTTTCACGAGTTGATAAACGCAAAGCTGTTTTGAAAGCCCTTTAGGAAAGCCTTTTCGAAAGCCCGAAATTTGTGACGATCCAAACAGGTTTCCTAAACAGGTTATCAGAAACCTGTTTGTAAAAGCCTTTCGAAGTTGATAAACGCAAAGCTGTTTTGAAAGCCCTTTAGGTCGCCCTACTGCGGTTATGCAACCATGCGTTTCCAGTTTCTGAAAAGACGCGCGCCACGTAAAGTGCACACGAGTACGTGTACACAGGTGTATACATACAGCTGTGTGTAATGCACGCATATCCTTGGAACAAGGAGGTGTTTCTCTCACCAACAAGGTTTGAGAAATAGGGTGCGTTTATCAACTCCTTTTCTCGGCAGAAACAGGTTATCCAAACAGCTTTCAAGGAATTTTTACGAGTTGATAAACGCAAAGCTGTTTTGAAAGCCCTTTAGGAAAGCCTTTTACGAAAGGGTGCGTTTATCAACTCTCCTTTCTCGGCAGAAACAGGTTATCCAAACAGCTTTCAAGGAATTTTCACGAGTTGATAAACGCAAAGCTGTTTTGAAAGCCCTTTAGGAAAGCCTTTTCGATAGCCCGAAATTTGTGACGATCCAAACAGGTTTCCTAAACAGGTTATCAGAAACCTGTTTGTAAAAGCCTTTCGAAGTTGATAAACGCAAAGCTGTTTTGAAAGCCCTTTAGGTCGCCCTACTGCGGTTACGCAACCATGCGTTTCCAGTTTCTGAAAAGACGCGCGCCACGTAAAGTGCACACGAGTACGTGTATCACACAGGTGTATACATACAGCTGTGTGTAATGCACGCATATGCTTGGAACAAAGGTGTTTCTTTCACTAACAAGGTTTGAGAAATAGAGTAACAACAGTCTCATTCCCTTTGATCCCATGTCTCATGCCGCCACTCAGAAATATTTGAAGTATGTGCTAAACTGGAGCTGCCTCACAGATAAGAAGACAATGATTCATGTGCCATTGTATCATGACTCGTCACTCTCAAAGGAAGATATGTCTTTATGATGGTAATTGCTTTTCGCCGTCCCTTCTTAGAAAACAAGCGGCATATTAATAGTACAGGCAGTCAGGGCTGTGGAAAGGGCTCTCGAAAGGGCTATGGAAAGGGCTATGGAAAGGGCTATCGAAAGTTGATAAACGCAGCCGACGAAAACAAGCGGCACATTAATGGTACAGGGAGTGGACAGGGCTTTCGAAAGGGCTATGGAAAGGGCTATCGAAAGGGCTTTCGAAAGTCGTTTAAACTGGGGAAAGTTGATAAACGCAGCCATAGAGTAACAACAGTCTCATTCCCTTTGATCCCATGTCTCATGCCGCCACTCAGAAATATTTGAAGTATAAAATGTGCTAAACTGGAGCTGCCTCACAGATAGGAAGACAATTGATTCATGTGGCATTGTATCATGACTCGTCACTCTCAAAGGAAGATATGTCTTTACGATGGTAATTGCTTTTCGCCGTCCCGTCTTAGAAAACAAGCGGCACATTAATAGTACAGGCAGTCAGGGCTGTGGAAAGGGCTCTCGAAAGGGCTATGGAAAGGGCTATGGAAAGGGCTACCGAAAGTTGATAAACGCAGCCGACGAAAACAAGCGGCACATTAATAGTACAGGGAGTGGACAGGGCTTTCGAAAGGGCTGTGGAAAGGGCTATCGAAAGGGCTATCGAAAGGGCTTTCGAAAGTCGTTTAAACTGGGGAAAGTTGATGAACACAGCCTGAGTCATTTATGTCAAGGCTATTCCTGAATTAATGAATCATTATGTATCATGTGCATTTTTGCGCATTCTTACAGTTACGTAACTGCGTTGCTCGGGTGACAAAGAGTCTTGTAAGCGCAACACATGTAAGCGCGATACATGTGCGTACTTTGTACTTCGCTATGCTCTCGTATATTTTATTTCTTTCTCTTGCTCTTTTTGCTCTCTTTTTCTTTTACGTCCCTTTTCTTCCTCTCATAGTTTTCGTTACTAGGTTGTTTAAGAAGACCAACACTTTCATCTATACAGGGACCTATACATTACACGCTTTGCTTTTTAGTAGGTCCCCACATTTCATGTTTGTTAACTCGTCTTCTCTTGTATTCTTTGTAATTACGACGTTATATTCAATCTTATGTTCAATCGATCTTATCATGTTATTTATGTTTTGAGATGTGGAACAATAAAATAAAACCAATCAATAGTTTATAATTTGTTTATTTCATGAAAATGCGGGTTGTGGAAAGGCTGAGATATGTTAAAGAAAGTAGTCCTGATAAAATATCCTAGTGAAGAAACAATCCATTTCGACATATCCTTTTATCGGACCTTGCAAGACGACTTGTTATCTATCTGAAGAGTTCGGTTTCAAAAGGTACTACATCCAAGTTCTGAGGAAAACGTGATTTTTAAATTATCATATTTAGGAAGCTCAGACTGGAATGATATTTCCCCCTATTATACTGCTAGATGATACAACACTAAAACCACTCTCTAAGAAAATCCAGGTCCATTCATTTATTTTTCATGAATTAAACATTTTTATATTTTGTGGATATAGTACCTTTTGCAACCGAAAGTGGATGTAGTACCTTTTGAAACCGAAATTTCGCATGCCATAGATATATTCAGTGTGATGTTATGACATGTTTCGCGGATTTATTTTTTCCAGCAATGATGTTGATGGGATGGGATACGAGGTCAAGGGGGCCTAAGTAATTGACAATGCCCTGCCCTATGTAGCATCAAGAATAACAAACCAATGTGCATCGCTAATGCCCCACTTCTCCCTTGCTGACTAATATTTTGAATGAATGACTGTCATTGGTCTGAAAAGGGGGGGGGATCCATTATGCGTGAACGGTTATAGATGGGGAGGGGTCACAATATCTCACCAGGTGATTTCTCTCTTCCCTTTTCTCCTTTTGTTTTTCTCTCACGAGCTTTATCTCATGATTTCTTTTTTTTTCCTCTATGTATTACATTTTTGGCTATTTTTCTCTCTGTGAATTCTCCCTTCACATGTATTCATTCACTGTATTCATTATCTTTTCTTCATTTTTTTTCAATGTAACTTCTAAGGGAAAAGGTGGAAAAGCAGCCTCTGAATTGTCTGTTTTCTCTCAACACTGTAATTAAATTCATTACATGAATTTCATTCCTGTATGTTCTTTATCAGGTAAGAGAAATCTGATAATCTAATAGCTGATGAAAATCAAGACCGTCGATGAGTAATATGACCACCTATACCAAACACACATTTGGTATTACCTTTGTGACATTGTATAAGTAAAAGGTGTCATTTACAAGAATTAATACAAATCTAGTGTTCAAAGCTGTATGCCACTATGTACTTTCAAGCCCTGGGGCATGGTACTTGACATCATGTACGTATAGAATAGCACAGCATACCCACAGGTAAAGCACTGTTGGTAGGGATGTCAGAATTTCATGCCATTGTATGCATCTAACAAAGTAACTTTGCTTTCAGACTGGTTGTCAAACACTTATTAGCTGTTATGTTGTTTGTGTAAGAAATAGACCATACCTACAAAGTGTCTGTACTTTATTCTGGGGACAATTTACGGCTCAAACTCAACACCCTAGCAGTAACGCACGGTACCGGTAATTAACAGTAGATGCAGTACGTGGGACTACATGAGAGTCGCGCAATTTCTCCAGTTTCTCCTTTGCTCTTGTCGACTGCTTTTAACTCAAGATCCTTCTCCTAGAATGGTTTGTTTTTTTTCAATGAATTCTCCTTCATTTTCCTACATTGCTTCATAGAAATGTGATGAGTTTTTCAAGATATTGGTCAGATTTACGCGGTGATTTTAACAGAAAGCCAAAAAGCCAAAAGCCAACTTCTTTTGTTTACGGATTAAGTTAGTAGACAATGGTAGAGGGTCAAGCCAATGCTGCTCTCTGATTGGTCAGTTTCCCGATGATGTCATTGGAGTGGATGTAGTACCTTTTGCAACCGAACTGATTTTTAAATGTAATTTTTAAACACTTTCTGGTTGGAAATTCAGCTTTTCGTTAGTATAGATTTAAAGAGGTCCTGGAAATGAGTACATCAAGACAAAAAGTGGATTTTGATGGAAAATGGATGTAGTACCTTTTGCAACTGAGCTCTTCATATGTAAAACAGAAAAAGAATAAAAAAGGAAATCAGTATCATTTATCACTAAGTTCACCTCGTAGCTCAAAGAGGGTATAATGCGGCTATAGAGACAGGGTCTAGGAGGAAAATAAAGAGACTGAATCATGACATGTGTAAAAAAAAAAAAAAAAAAAAAAAAAAAAAAAACGCTTTACAATACCATCACGGCAGGGATGAGTTCCCGTCTTATTAAATAATTATATCTTTTCTTGATGACATCAAATTACCATTTACAGGTCGTTCTCCCCACGTCGTCGCGGACTTGGATGCACCTTGATTCTTCTCAGTCGAGCTTGTACATAATGGCCCCAACCCCCCCCCCCCCAAAAAAAAAAAAAAAAAACAGAAAAAGAAAACACATCTTTTTAATCACGTGTATGTGAACGTATTTGAGATTTACTCAATTCCATGCAATTTCTAATACCTATTTCCAATATATGAAGTACAGACATCAAAATGTTTGTATGATAACTACGGGTATGGCAATGGAGACGAGCATTTCGAGTGAAACGAGTACAAGAACCATAGCCTGACAAGAATCCAGTCACTTTTATATGTTTATTTTGTCAAATGCATGTTAGTATGAAATAGTAAAAGAGTATGATTTCATTTTAAGGTCATCTGTCGGCATCCGGTTTTTTTTTTTCTCTCTCTCTCATTTCACACGTTTCTGTGTACCTGCGACATATTACAGTATTCGGCCGTTAGATGGTAAAACGGTCTAAATCGAAAAGTTGACTTTTTGAGGTAAATTCACTTTCCGGGACATGTGAGGGTGCTCTTTCCAATGGTGCTATCGAGAAAATCCCATCATGTCTTGTTTTAGAGATAATTTCCGCTATCGTGATACTTTTTTTGTATTTTTCCTTCAGATGTGATGGTAAAACAGTCTATCTTTGAGTTAGCCCATTGTCGGTAATATCGTCTGGAGGTAAAATCTTTTACATAAACCATATAACCTTCTTAACTGGGATTTTTTAAATCATCGCTGTCAGATGGTAAAACGGTCCATCTTCGAGTTAGACCAGTTTACATAGTGTTTGCGGTCTATCTAGAAGATAGACCATTTTACCATCTTATGATGTGTAGCGGGAGTGTATACAATGTGCTGTGGTTAATAGTCTATCTGCACAAAAATCTCATTTATTTTATAATTAAAACCCCCAAAAGGCACAAAATTCTTCAGTTATCAGTGTTTAATATGCTTCTTCTTGTCCCATTGCTAAAAAAATGCATTATACCCATCTCCTAAAAAAGCTCAAACCTCTAAACTTTTAAGTCATTTTTCTCAGAACAGCAATTTTCGAGATAGACCGTTTTACCATCTGACGGCCGTATTGCAGCAAGATCATTTGTGTAATAATCTATGTACCTTGTAACGGTCGCTCCCTGCTCTGTTTGCTTGGCGTTCTCTGTTAGTTCTGTTCAGGAAGAAAATAATGAATTTTACTCAGCAAGATCTTACGACAATAATTTTGCACTGGACGTAAAAAAAAATAAAACTGAATTTATGAAATACTTCTAGAATTCACAAAAGTGAATAATTTTCTATGCGAAACTCAACAAAAGGGCTGATAAAAGAATGTTGTTCACTTTGCATAAAAAAGTTTGAGTTTGAGTTTTAGTGTATTTTATTTCACCACAGGTACCTCACTTCAGCAAATGACTGTTCTGTTAGTCCGTGAGTCTATATAGTTACAAAATATATCATTTTATACATAAAATGCATACTATTATAGGAAACGAAAGAAAAGAAAACAGCAAAAACAAACACACATACACAAACAAAAGCAAACCATACAAAATCATGCGTATTACCAAATATAAAAATGTATTAAGATACTGCCAAAAAAATGATAAAAATGATTGACATACAGTATTACAATTCAATGCAAATAATTACTATTATCATACAAGTAAGTTAGTGTTACCTGTCTTATTTTTGAATATAAAAAGGGATACGCTTTGCTTTACATTATCTGATAAATAATATTCCATAGTTTAGCACCGCGACATGTTACACTACGTTTATTTAGAATTAGTTCTCGGGTGAGACACATCTAATGTCAATGTTCCCTTTCTCAGTATGTATGCAGACTTCCTAAATAAATATCAATTACATAAAGTTGGTGGCATGGTCCTATTTACAATCGTTATTCTGTACAGTACAACATGTAATAACCATTTACTGCTTCTTTCTTTTGATCTCTGTTATTAACTGAAAAATACTGTATGTTCTATTTTATGTTTTTTGTGTATGTACACTGCTCAGTGCAATCAACTATGTGTATTTATTTGTATACTGTTTTCGATTTATTTCACTGCACTTGATATTCTTTGTCTTTGTGCTTTTTGAAATTTGTATTTAAATTGTATCTGATTGAATGCCGAAATAAAACAAATCAAATCAATTGCCTCTTTCAACAAATGTATCTATCTTCAAATTTAAATTTATTTGTATTGAATCAAGCAATAAAGGTAAACATCGCATGAAATTCGCACTTTCAGACTGTATTATAAGCCCCATCCTGTGATATTCCAAAAAAAAAAAAAATAGACTCCTTTCAGTAACATCCCCTTAGGAAATCAATAAAATGTAAAGACATTCATACAAAGCAGCAGACGATCGCACAAACGGTTTTTCTAAGTGTGGCTTAGGTAGCAGCAGTTGAAAAAAAGATTCTGTCTATTTTACCTAAATAATGTATGCGTATTATTTTCTATGTAAAGGAAATACAGACATATCAGAGACATTTTCTATATCCTGTCAAAAAGAAAATACTAGGTTACTGATAATCCGCCTATTTAATCGCGATAAGAGAAGAAAACAGGAAATGCACAAATTACAAACACGACGTTAACACTTACAACATATTAAGGTGATGTAGGACATATCTTTAGAGATTATTTATCATGCGAAATATTGTTCTACTTTAAAATTTCTAATTTCTTTTTCATGGCATCGTCGGTGAAGGCACATTGACTTTAAAAGTTTCCTGTGAATATTAATGGACAGAGTGGCTAGATGAGGAATACTGTGGACAAAGACTTTTTTTCTGTTAATCCCCCCAACAGCTGACCGTTGACTGTACATCTTTCTTTTACTATCATCACGCCTGTGTTTAAGCAGTATACAAGAGTTCTTTCTTGGGACGTATGGCCAGTGACTGATCAGTGGGAATCAGTGGAAATGATGGGGATGATTGTTTTAATTCCTGCGTGATTTATTTAAGAGTACATTTTTATATCTATTGTTATGTGAAAATCATTTGCTTCAAAATGGTCTCATATTCAAGTAATGTTCAAGTAATGTTTCCAGGTAAGCATGCCTGTACAGTGACGGTGCATTAAACTGCACATTACTTGAATATGAGACTGTTCTGAATCAAATAATTTCCAAACAACAGTAGATATATAATTTACTCTTAAATGAATCCCACAAGAATTGGAACAATCATCCCCCAGCATTTCCACTGATCAGTTACTATCCATCCCCTTTAAGCCTGAAATGAGTGAGGAAAATAAAGTTATTTTATCTATCCCCCTTTGGTTGAGTTTGGATTCCGGACTGCCAGCTCTACTTTCTATTACGTATAACTTTACGTGGCAAATGATAAAGCTGTCAATTTGAAAAGTGTCTCATTAGACATTAACACAGGTAAAAGTAACGGCCCACATGTTCCATGTCATCAGTCTATTACATCTCGTGGAACATTTGCTTAGTACTGAAGTCTTTTCGTCTGTGCCCGGGAAGACGTACCTTCTTCCGATGAATCTTTTCTTCTTTTGGACTCTGTCTGTGGCAAGGTAGACGTTTGCGATACTCTCTTCAAGCTACAAGGTAATCATGAAATGAAAAGAATGACCAAGCTTTGTTTCATATTAGTGTTTTAAAAGCATTGTTTACCAATTGCAGATGAAACCAAAGCCTCGCTTTTATGCTTCAAAGAAGTTCTGAAACTGTATGAGTTAGGGATAGAAACAACGTGTTTTATATCAAGTATAATATCAAGTATTGTAAAATGTACAAAAAATGTGAACAATAGTTGAAATAACGTTTTTAAAACGTCTACAGTTATGGTTTATTAGAAAAATCGTGATATCTCCTTATATTTTAGGTTTCATGGCAAAAATTTTGTATTGTAGGATGTTTTGTGACGAAACTGACCTACACATAAATGTGATAACCGGAACATTTTTTTAGATCACTGCCCCCAAAGTTAAAAGTATTATGAATTCATGAAACGTGTTGACGGTTTGAATGTCCATACAATACATTATGATATAATCCTCCAACTGCAAAGGACATGTTTTCTTCCACAGAATATCTTCAGTCATACTGTTAGTTATTTTAAAATGGCAAGAATCTAATAGTTCCCAGTTAGTTTCCCATAATAGTTTCCTGTGGGTTGAAATTCAGGTTGCCAATAGTTCCCGTATTATTGAAGTTAAAGCTCGACCCTCCCTGCTCAATCCGTGGCCCTGAGCAGGCACCTGCATAGAAACAAGAAGATATGCAAACGAGTCATGCACATGGAGAAATTGTGCAATTGACTATCCATCAATTCACCAGTTTATCAAAGTTATATTCAAAATGTAGACATCTCTAACATTCTTTGAAGGCACCACATGACATATGCAAGTCGGCACAACGGGGCGGGGACAATAGAACATTTGTTTTTTGATTGTCGGAAGGTGTCAGTATTCTGGGAATCATTGTTTAAAGAGGAAAAAAGTAAAATTGATTCCTTGCAATTGTTTTCATGTCAAAAGGTGTTATATGGTGTTATACATCCGAGGAACGATTTTGTTTTTTCATACAATTTTATATTATTAGGTAAACAATTTATTTTAAGTTGTAAGTATCAAAGTTTATGTCCTCAAAGGCAACATTTTGTGCAATATGTAAAAAAATATAGTTTGATTGAAGAAGAAATAGCTAAAAGCAAAAATAAATTTGATTTGCATGGGGCAAAGTGGAGGAAAATAGAACAAATTATATCTTTATAGAAAGTCAAATGCCCTTCCCACTTTCTTCTTCCTTTCCCTTGCTCTAATGGTCCTTTCTTCCTCACCGCGGTGTATACTCCTTTTTCTAATTCCCTCCCTCCCTCCCCCCCCCCCCTCTCTCTCTCTTGTCATGGCATTAACTGTAGTTTATGTTTATAAAACAATTATTCTGTCCTGCATTATCACCTCAAAGATTGCAGCGTCGAATACCCCCCCCCCCCCCCATGCCGGGAGAAGGGACAGGAGACTTCGCATCTTCAGCCCAGGGCTGGGTGTATAATTATGTTATCGTAGAAAGGGAGTTACGGAGAGTGCATAAATGAGCCAGGTGAACAGTACCTTTGATTTGGTTTTTCTTGTTTTTGTGTTTTGTTTTGTTTTGTTTTTTAAGATTGTAGTGTGTGTTCTTGCGCCTTTGGTTTGTTTTGTCTGGTCTTTGGTAATATTTAGTGTTTCCATTGAAGGCTATTTTTTTCTTTTTCTTTTTTTTCCCTCGTTTTCTGTGTATACGATTCTAGAATTATTGGTGTTAACGTGTGTTAGAGACTATAGTCCAAAAAAGGATCAGACGCCTGGTAGTTTTACTATCATTGAATGCTATCAAACTTTTGTTTTGTGATGTCAAAAATGTATTTGTCATATGACCTGTGAAAAAGCACGATGTTTGTCGATCTGATCAATAAAATCCAGAAATAAAAAAAAAACAAAAAAACAACACAACAACAACAACAACAACGGGGCGGGGGTGGGGGGGAGGGGAGGGGGTGCCCGCACGGTTGATAAAACGGCCTATGAAACGGAAGTGGCACCAGGAAATTTTCGCTGAAGGTCTTCTTCTTCCTCTTCTTTTTTTTTTTTTTTGCTAGCTGTTAAAACCATGAAGAGGCTCCCCGCCCCATTTAAAAAAACAAAAACAAAAACAAACACAAACACAAAAGGAAAAACCTGGTGCCGGCCTATCATGGAAGATATGACTTCGTGTTAAATCGAACTCTTCTTGGTTATCTAATTACCTTCTCCAGCTGCTCCTCTTCCGGTCGTCGTGGGCTGGCATGCTCCTTGATTCATCTCTGTCGAACTTTATGTCAAAAGAATGGGATACAATTAATAAATTATTAATTGTTAATTGTCTTGTCTTTTCTGGCCAAAGATGCCCGCAACCAATAGGTTGATTATCATGGCAATAGGGACGCAGACGAAGCTTGACCACTCCCGCGTTGACCTTCTATAAACTGCTTTTTACACTGTACATGTTTTATTGTATTTTAAATGCCCAATGATGGTTAATTATTTGCTGACCCTAGACATAAATGTGTGAAGGGTTTTCAAGAGCAGAAACTATTCCTCTGGAAGGCTGTCCCTGTCTTTTATAGTCATCGGTGGGAAAGGTGACCCAACTGTAATGCGTTCTGCAGGTAGACCAAGTTGGAAATGTTTGCTGTTAGAGCGCTGTTTGCGAGGAGATTGTGCGAGGAGTTGATAAATGGACAGCGGGCGTGGCCATTGTTGGATCTAAAGAGCACGAAGAGATGTAGGATCTTTCTGCGGTTTTCTAGGGACTGCCAACCAAGCGTCTGGATTATTTGGCTGACACTTGATGTGCTATGGAACCTGTTCAACACAAAGCGAGCGGCACGTCTCTGTACACACTCAGCTTTATACTGATTTTTTTTTCTGAGTTGTCTTACTTAATTTTTACTCAATGTCATGCTATTTCTACTGTTTTATTATTTATTTATTTATTTATTTATTTATTTATTTATTTATTTATTTGTTCAACCATCTATAAATTAATTCATTCTCCATTTATGGGAAGGATTGCCCCCTTCAGCTATATTTACTCCTGATTTTCAAAGGCACTGTTCACTTCCAATAAACACACCACAGACATGGAGGTACTAGGTGTTGCAAAAACATTTCCCATTTTTTATCCTTCATAGTTCAAAAGCTATATATAAATAAAACTGACATTGATATGTGCAGTAGCTGAATAGTGTACAATCTTATGGGAGGCAATTTTAAACTGACAGCATAATTCAGTTTCATTAAATTAAACATTAATTTTTCAGTTAGGTTTCAGATTTTGCTGTATTTCCAACTATCTGTAAAAAAAAATAACTTTGCACAGAAGTCAATTGGTGTGTATGGGAATGTGTTGCTGACACCCAATCAATGGTCCTGGACAATGACCAGGATTTGAACGCTCAATCATTTCTTCATGAGGAATTTTACTATCACAGCTAGGCTTTATTTATTTTGAAATGTGGTGTATGCAAGCACATGGAAACGTGTGTTAACTCTTTTCATGCGCATGCATTTCACCCTTTGCTGGGAATTCAGACTAGCAGTGCCCAGGGCAATCCATCATGAATAATTGATAAAGCATTTATGTGCCTTGGAGCAGAGCTCTGAACTGGTTAATATCCAGGTCCATTGTCCAGGGCCATTATAAGTGCACACTCACATACACATCTAATATAGTTTTATTAGTCCCTGTGTAAAGTTCAGGTTTTTTACAGAGGGTTAAAATTTGACCAAAATCTCGAACTAACTTTGAAATTAATCATGGATTTCATGAAACTGATAGACGTTTTCATATTCAAATTACTTCCAACTAAACTATACACTCTTCAGCCATTACTCACATCAATGACAGTTTATTTGATATATAGTTTTGGAGTTATTGAACATCAAAAGTGTTTTTTTTTTTTTGTAACACGTAGTACTTCCATGCTACAGACAGCACATTTTCTTTTGTATGTTTGCACATCTTGAAAAATTTCCCCAATCATACAGAAAGGTACAAGACGATGACGAGCACCCCTAACGAACAGTTATGATAATCAAAGCCTTGCAAGTATCCATTTGTGACCCTGCATCACAAAACCAACAAAGAGTCGCCGGACATGGATTTTTAATCGAGGGCAGATTCTTAACCCTATACCCACCGTGGGGGGCATTCCCCACCCCCCCCCCCCGATGTTTCGTGTGATTATATTCCACAACGCGTGATGCTCTCGCCGCGACATTTATGATTTTTTTCCTTTCAAGTATCTCGCAACTTTTGAGACCATATTACCGTTTTGAAGCCACGCCCCTTTGAAAAAAAAATTGCTCAAAAACATGGTTTTGCGTACAAATCCAAAGTAAATTGTGTTTTTGCAATCAATTCATATGAAAACAAAATATTTTTACTTTCAAAGTTTGTGCGAAAAATTTGTGACAAAAAACAATAAAAACAAAAAGTAAAAAACAACAAAAACAAAATGAAAAAATACATAAGAAACTCAAAAGCAATAAAATACATAAGAAATAATTATGAAGCCGAATTTTTGCTTCAATATTATTGTTGAGGATATTGAAAAGAATAGGTTCACTAACAATTAGAAGTTTTGGAGCTGTATTTATTGAGTTATAAGCAAAAACAAAATATTTTGCATTACCTTAGAGCTAATTTTCGCGAGGATCGCGCGATCCACGACCGAGATCTGAAGAGGGGGGGGGGGGGGGGGCAAAAAGCAACTCCCCTCCCCCCCCCCCCCCCCCGTGGTTTCAAGTCCCTCAAAATTAAGAGCAGACTCTAAAATGTTGTGTAACTCAATGCAAATTGACTCCCCTAAACAATATAAATATTAGAAAGAAAGTACACACTCTGGAAAATGGGTTAATACGTTTAAATCTTTACCAAGCCGTGCTATACGTAGTTGTGAAATGAAAGGGCCAAAACACTGTACAGGATGTAAGCCATCGGAACAACAACAATTAAGAAATTATTAGATTATGCTGAAATTGAGCATGTTCAACACATTCTGTCCATGATTAATCCTAACTTTGAAAGCAGTAGAGTTATCCTTTCAAAAGTTATTAGCCTTGAAAGTGAAGAGTTTAAAGAATTTCAAGAAATGGAAAGGGGACTTTAAGACATACCCGATCATTCTATTCCCCCCCCCCCAATCGGGTTGTTGAAAAATCTACTGAAAACGCACTTTCCCATTCATGTTATGATCCCAAACTAGCGAATAATGAAGAAGAAGGATAGCTCTTTCAGAAAATATGAGAAACTCAAGACTGACTCGGTTGACCCATTTCACTTTTTTTGAGTCCTCGTGTAAAGTCAAGGGGTGCGATTTTTTGTTCGTTTTGTGATGCACGATCACATTGACTTCTTGAACTTTATGTGTGTTTTTTTTTACATGTTCAAATAATAAACTCATCCATGAACACCGACCATTACTTTATCATTCTTATTATTTGTGTACTTGCGAGCTACTCCAGCGAAATAACATAGGGCCTACGTACCTTACGATGCTTGCTCCCTGTTCTTTTCCGCTTACCTTGTCCATTCGTTCTGTTACAGAAAGAAATATACTTGACTCAATAAAATCTCAGGAGCATAGGTCTTAACCCTAGCAATTCTACAAATTTCCACACTTGCAGTAGTTGTTGCACATGTTGATTTTTTTTTTCACAATTCCTGTTTTTTTTTTCACATGCCATGACTCCAAAGAACAGGGGTAAACGACCATTTCTGTGATGTATTACACTATGGATGCCTTTTTCCTAAATAGTAACGAAGTATTTCATTCTGCTTCCTCCCTGTACGTTCAGCAGATTTCAGACGTAAATCAATCCTGAAATATCTTTGGCTTTAAAATATAAACTCAAATAAAAAGAATGTGGTAGTTGCAGAGAAAAAGCTGGATCTAACTTTGCCAACTTCTAGTATTACCGTCACGCTTTCTTAAAGCAGTAATAGGGCTTCACGCGGATATAGGTTTTTATAAGAAAAATAAATGGTGCTTATTGCAGATGCACAGGTTTCCTATCATCTTCTTACACATATTTACTGATTTTTTTTATCATTCCAAAGAAAACAATTAATTCGTGGTATCAAATGCTGTCCAAACAAATAACCATCCTAGGAATCAGATATGCAGGCAACAAAAAGATGAAATCAGTAAACATTTTTTTTTTCTAATTATGCCCAATTCATTGTTTACATGCATTGTGTCAGAGAACGCAAGGAAAAAATGCTTGTTCAATTTACGCTATTTGGTAGAAGATTTGAAAGCGGAAAAAAAAATGAATTTCTCAGTGGTACTCTTATTGGGTACATGCTAGGCATTTACTGAATTCTTGAACTTGAAATGAAAAAAAAACGAACAAAAACACACAAAATACACACCACAACTGCCACTAAACTCAAACATCAATCCGTGACTTCGCATGAAATTTTCATTGGTGAACATAGGCATATTGATAATCAGTGCTTAATCGTGAAGTATGTTGGATTTAATGATTATAATGATAGGTTTTATCCAGCAACAGATAGAATGAAAGCCAGGGAACAAAATGCAATATAAAAATGCACATTATTATTTATCTATTTGGCATCATAAACATTCAACATAAAATACACACGGACATAGAATACAAGCAGAAAATCATATTACATGATATTAAGATAAGATAAAGATAAGGGAAAGATGCAGAGGATGTCAGATTTTCCTTCTTCTGCTATAAGATTACTGCATTCCCGTTCATTCACTCAATTAACTCTTAATGTGCCATGGTCGCCGAACGGCGACCTTAGTCCTGACGTGCCATGGTCGCCGATCGGCGACTAACAAGAGTGAGAAAAGCATTGATCATTTAAGTTCTTGTGGTACCGTAACGTGATGCACAAAGAAACTGCCAATGATATGTTGTGGTAGCTGATTAGCATAGCCATCGTTTCCACTAAAAATATGAGCATGCTTACATTGGACAATTTTGAGTAAATACATGATTTTTCAGCTGGATGTATTTTTTTCGCGTCGGGAAAATCCGCAGCAGTCGCACCCTCTGCGAGATGTGTATGGATCAAAAGTCTCATTGGTAAACCACACGTATGTATGCTATTGAATCTGCGGTATTGTCTATGCGGTTCCAGTCGCATTGTTCCGCTTGGATGCTGTATTGCGGGAAGCTTCTTTGATTTTGTCCCTCAAAGAGGGTCAGCTTTCGTTTGTTGGTCAAGTCTTTCATCCTTTTGTTTTGGTGAACGTCACTAATCGTCCCCACACTAGGATAGGAATTGCGCGCGGACAAAGACCTGACGATTTCAATAGAGTACCCCCCCCCCCCCCCTCCACCCACAGTCCGCTTAGACAAAAGAAGGATTAGTAGGCTCTTCCTTCTCAAGTGGACAAAAGACACTCTTCCAGGGCCCGGGACAATTACTTTAGTTTCAAATACAGGATCTGGGACTAAAGGACTCAGATTTGGGAATGAATTACTGAGGCAGAAAGAGAAATTGCTAAGACAAAATAAACTGCTAGTATCTTTGGAATCATACAATTCTAGAAGGCAATTTTGTTATCATTTGAAAGAGGAAATACTGCTCTAAAACTTTCTCATATAGTCAAGGCAGCGTTCTATTGAAGAAAAACACGACTAACTCTTTTTTTCCATCCTACACAAAAATTTCTAATGTTTTTTTTTGATGTATAATTTATTTCTGCAATATTACAGGTTCAGATAGATATTATGACAAACTGACTACATGACACGAAAGAACAAACATATCTTGATGTATGTTGTGTAGAACTCAATTCAAAACAGTAAATAGTTTCAGAGATATGGTGGTTTTTAATGTCATTGTCAGTCCAGTTTCGAAACGTTCTGGCATTAGGTAAAAACCTCTGGCACGTTAGGGGTTTTGGGCCTGACACATTAAGAGTTAAAATTGTATTTGAAGGAAAGAAAGATACATTTGCACCGGCCCGAACGTGTTGTTTATTTATGTATTTATTTATCTATTTATTTATTTATTTTTTATTTATTTTTTTTTGGGGGGAAAGGGGTCATTGGGGGAGTACTACCAAATTTCGGAGGTTCCACATCAGCAGGTATTACTGAAATTACGTATAAACCAGGGGCTGTACAGTCTATATTATCTGTTTTAATATTCAGGAAAACTCTGACACTAAATGGGATGACCATTATTAGAGGGTTATATTGCAGCTCTGAATTTCCCCTTATAGGCCCTACACTTAAAAAAATCGAGGAGAATTTTTTTTCAATTCAAATTCAAACTATATTTTCACTTTTTCTTTCCAACAGAATGTACAAGAAACAAGATCACGAGTTTGACATGGGAGTAACAAAATATACATAAACCAGACAGAATAATGTTTAATCTTTTTTTTTGGACTGATCATGTAGACTTAAAAGAGATACATACATTCTATATACACTCTGCGAAAAAACAAAGTGGAGGTACCCACTCAAAATCCATCCTAAGTAAAGGTCAAATATGCTCCGGACGTTGTAAGGAAAAAACATTGTGCTCGTGGTGACTCCATCGGTTCCTGTTTTAGCAAAGTTTTAGTATAAGCAATATGGCAAATCGGCGACATTAAAACAAGATAATAAAATAATGATATGCGAATTATTCCGCAATACTTTTTTTTTTGTCTCTTCTTTGTTAGGGATGTATTTTAGGACATGAGGAAATGTAATCGGAAAACCTTTATCAATTTCCGGTCTTTGTAAAAACAACTTCGTCTTTGAGGGCTAACCATTCTACAGGGGCAGTGAGAAAATCCACTGATGGTTGCTGGGCAATGTCATTTGGAGGAAAAAGAATGTTAGACGCAGTGCAAAGTCATCTTAATGTAAGAAGATGGAAAAACGAAAAAATAGATAACAAAGGAAAATGGTTTGTATCACAATTGAACATATAAAAAAGACAGCAAGATTGTAACCATCACACAGGCAAAAATGCCGTAACTGAGAACAGGGGGACATCCTGCTATACAGGGGAAACAATACACAAACGCACACACACACACACACACACACACACACAGACAAGATGACGAAGAAGAAAAAAATTCGCCAACTGGCAATATTAACAGCTAAAAAGCTGATTTCTAATCCTCCCACTAACCTGGTTCAAGATGCTCTCACTCAAAGTTCGTACAAAATACATCATTGTTTCGGAAAATGTTTCACCATGAAATAGAATAAGCAAACTGTTATAACAAGAGAGAGAGAGAGAGAGAGAGAGCGAGAGAGAGAGAGAGAAAAGAAAACAGACATATCTTTGGAGCTGCTAATTCTGTAATGTAAGTGTGGTGGCGTCATACCTGATGGGATAAGGTGGGGTGACTTTTTCAGGCTCACTGCTAGTTGTTGGACTACTCCAAATGAAGGGTATGCTGTTTCAGTAAGGGCTGTAAAATATGCATGAAAAGAAAGCTCTTAAATGTAAGAGAGGGATGCAGATTTAAAAAAAAAAAGATAATCCCCCTATCAGATGTTAAGAGTTTTGTTTGATAGATACTTTATTTTCTGCAATCAATATACATAAATTACATAATCATGAACATGGGAAACGTACAAAGTGTATTTGAAACAGAGTCGTTTGACTTGCATAAACAACTATATAAAAGGAAATTAACGGTATAATATTACAGTATGCATGTCTATGCGGCAGGGATTACAATAACAATATTATATTTAAGAAGCGATAATGCAGAGGGCCGCCATTGTAAGCATTGCTTGAAAAGGTAGGGACGTAATACATTCGTAACAATATAAATTCTGCTGCGAAGATAGCAGGGGAAAATAAACTCTGATGTGTGATGGAGATGAATGTGCGTGCAGGTGCTTGAAAATGCACAGGGACAGATAGGCTGGAATTTAGAATAATAGAATTGATTTGCTGGAAGAGGAAGAGGAGTTGTTAGACACCTGTCGCTTTGTCAATGTCCGTGTCACTGTTTCAACAGTTTCTAATATCCGAAAGTGCACTTTTTTTGTCATATAACTATTGGGATAAAAAAAAAACAAACAACAGTGATAGTGCACACGATGTCTCACTTACACCACAAGGTAAATTAATTATATAATTATGCATTGTCAGGAAAGCATTCTCAAAGCACTGGGAAAAAAAGGAGAAAACAGAAATCTGTCTTATTTTAGTTCAGCTGGACTTCTTAGATTGTCCTCCCTTTTACACTGCTTAAATTAAAAAAGAAACAAGGATGCCCCATTTGTTGTGCTATATGCATGTGTTTGGTGTTTCAGTACTTCCTTCTCCTTTTCTCACGATCTCAAGATTGTAATGCATTTAGTGTGATTCAGATCTGATGAACAGATTTTAAACAAATCTGAAAGCTTAATGCCAAAGAGATTGGAACAGGTTAAGAAAAAGAAACGTTAGGGCCAATTTTTTATACATGACATTCTAGTCGTATTGATGTAGTTCCCTGCGCCCCCCCCCCCCCCCCAAAAAAAAAAAACAAACAAACAAACAAACAAATAAAATACTAAAGATTAATGCCACAGAATCGGTTTACAATGTTAAAACAATCAGAGTCAGATTTTTGTTTAAAAGAATCAAGTCAGTCACGGTGGAATTGATGATATTCAAACACACACATACATACATACATACATACATACTGTGTGTATATTTATGCATCTATTGACGAATTAATTTCCACCTTAAAGCATATGGTTGGTGTCAGTAAACATACGTTGTTTGCTATAGTGATTGAACAGTAACAATATCAAATATGCTAGAAACGACAATGAAAGCAATGACAGCAGCATTGAACGCATAATTATGTAGGCTTCAGTACTCAACGTATATTACATTAGCAGCAATATTGGATATGATTTGATGGTAATGACAGTGCAAATATAGATAGTAATAAAGCACATGAGGCACCAAAAATACAACCCCATTGTCGAAGTGATGAATGTATGCACAGATTCAGGACATGTTTACCATAATTATGTGAAATTTATGAATGTAAAAAGGAAAGTGTCTATTCTTGCGGATGGTTGCCCTCTTGCGCCGACATATCCTCAATTTCTTTATATGCTTAACTGTCTGCGACTCACTTTCAAATTCTAGTAACTTAACATTTCAAATATAGTAAGCAAATAATCAACGTTGGTGATGGGACAAACTATCACTTCCGAGGCGATCTGGATGTAGCTATCTTTCCGAAGCTCAGCTGAGGAAAGATAGCGTACACATTCAGATCGCCGAGTAAGTGATAGTTTGTCTCATTGCCTGAAACTAAAAGTTGATTATTTGCTTTGATGTGATTATTCCACATCTAGGGTCCTAGAAATTCCCATTTTATTTCACATCTAAAACCGTTTTAGCTGTCTTTAGGTATCCTTAGGGCTTAGGCTACGTGTGCGCGTAGATGACAAAACAATGAATTTGCTGCGCGCACCGCGCGGCACTGAAGTGAAAGTGCGTTACACTGTGTACTATCAAGTGACCTAGTTAAATGATAGTCCACAGTGCAACGCACTTTTATTTCGCGCGTACTCATCTCGCGTTAAGACTGTATGGACTGCCAGAGATCAGCAAAACAAACAGCTGTCTTTATAGATGACAAAACAATGAATTTGCTGCGCGCACCGCGCGACACTGAAGGGAAATTGCGTTGCACTGTGTACTATCAAGTGACCTAGTTCTTCTCAGGTGATATGATGGGCAAAACTATGCTTTATCACGTGATCAGCTCTTGACCAATTCTACAGCAAGATTCTTAGTATGTGGAATATAACTCATCTTAGCATCTCTACGAGTTGAACAAAATGTAACTGACAATGAACAAAGATACGTATGATACTGCATATTTACACTCCTTGCACATATGATGATAACGTGCCAAACTTGATCTACCTGTACTTCACACAGTCAAAGAGAGGATTGGCTCATCTTTCATTACGTAATGACCAACAACTCTCTCATGAAGATGTGTATTATGATGGTAGCCCTAATTACTTTTCGTCACCCCTTATTTATGTATTTTTTTTTCAAGATGCATGATGCAAAACGACATATGGCGGCATGAATAGAAATAAAGATTTAAAAAAATGAGAAAAAAATGAAATAAAAAAATGAGAAAAATCAAGTTAGCTAATAGGTGAAACGATGTTGGGGTGAAACAAATGTTCGGGTGCTACGACATTTATTTCATGAGTGGTATGCCTACTATTGTGAAACAGCAGTTGGTATTAACGAGACAATACAAAAGATATAAACATTGATTTGGATAAATTGAGTATAATATTGGCTTGTTTGTGATAACTTTTTTTTTAAATTTTGGAAGGTAAATTTGCTATCTATGTAAACAAGCAACACAAAATACATTGCTATCGTAAAGTCATTTTTTTTTTCTAATTGGAATTTCGATAGAGTAATACGTACTCTGTTGTGCACATATTCCTACATACTTATGAGGTACAGCTCGAAGAATTATGCTTGACATGGGGTTATCAATTGTGTTTTCAGTGAAACATCCTGCATCATTGTAGTTATGGATAATCTGCAGCTCCTTCCTCAGGTAATTTCATCATTAATTGCAACATCGACTTCGTCGTCCGGCCGCGTCATGAAACCCCCTCAAATCCACACAGATAAGTAAGTATACAAATACATCAGTACTCACGTTTCACATGTGATCAGGTTGTGAAGAAGCCGTGGGAAGCACAAGCTGTCTGAGATTTAAAGAACAATTGTTGCTATGAGCTTATTTGGTACTGCAGAAGACTGGACTGCAGATCCCTAATGCATGTTGGTATATAGCTACACGGAAGTTGTTCTGATTATTCCGCAAAATTCCCGCGCTGTCTTGGCCCTTTTTCTCTAGCGGTCAAAGGTCGTCTCAGATGAAGCGCATGAGGGCGCTGCTGAATTCTCCGGCAAGGCTTACTCAGTTCTCGCGGTTAGCGGGAGACTATGCTTTGTATATAACACAAGCGTTTCTCCATCTGATTCTATGGTGCTGTCTGATGAGACACGTCCGAGATCGAAGACATGCATGTACAAGTACGCACACACACACACACACACACACACACAAGCACACAGTAGGACCAGGGAGGTGGTTCTTCCACCTCCCTGGTAGAACTTTTTTTTTTTTTTTTTTACACAGCAACAATGTGACGTTCCGAGTTTTCTGTCCCGTTATCGTCCTGCTTATAAGTAACTGTTGTGACAATTGGCATAAGCAAAGGTATTAAAGCCATTGGTTACAACCCACGGAAAATGGAGATTCCATTTACCGAAACATATCTTTCTTGATTTTATTAGTGGGTTACGGATATAAGTGAAGAATCCGTTTCGTGACAAATCATGGGAAGACTTTTACAAAATTAGGCAAAATGTTAGGTGATTTTGTTTCTGTTTTTAGGACATAACATGCAATGTTGACATGCCGTCTGTGTGTCTGTTGTGAAACTTGAATAGTACCTTCACCATGCCTCATGTATGCTACAAATATATATATATATATATATATATATATATATATGGAATTGATGTAGAGATCATTTAAAACGACTCACCACCTTCCAAAATAAGTTGGAAACGGATAAGCCACAAGGTCAGTATTTTTCATCACCTCATAACGAAAATAAATCGACCAATTCCGAAAAAAAAGATAAAGACACAAATCCGTGTAGCTGATTTCCTTCAAACTGATTTTGAAAGCCGGCTAGTAGATAAAAAATAATATAAAAGGTATAAAAACCGAGATGTTTTTGTAACATACATAAGGCATGATACAGGTGTTATTCAAGTTATCACCAGGGCGAGCTGCTTATACTCCATGTTATGTCCTCCTTAATTTGAGAAAAAAGAATAATTTGTAAATCAACCAATACTAAGCTATATAGACTGATTCGAGCACGGCTTACCCAGATAAAAATGAATCTAAGCAACATGGCGTTGGCTTGTATAACACAAGACGCTACCAATGCCTTTGAAGAAAATATGTCTTCGATAGTTACAAGCATATAGTTATCATATTTCATATTTCAATAATATTGGAAATTCAAATCTGCAGATTGATGATGGATAAACAAATAATATTACAGGCAAAGCTTGGGTAAAGGAATCAAAATGACGCAAAATAAACACTAAACAAAAGTAAGTTCCCCCTAAAACAAACCTGTGTAATTTATGAATCGGGAACCTTTAAGGAAATCTGAATACAGGATCATGTAGCTGTATTTCTCGGCTACCTTTCATGTGAAATTCAGTGGATATCACTTGGTCACGCTTGAGTGAGCATGACTTGAAGTCAAAATGGTCACTTTTTGAAGTTCACAAGCCCGATTTTGCAACTTTGATTTGGTGATATCGGAATAAATTTCAATTTTCCAGGATAAAAAGGCATGCAACGTATGATTTATGTGCTTCTTATCGTACCATGTGACTTCTGCACAAAATTTCACGGTTGAGTGAACACGGGGTGAAGATTACCAAAATTGCCGATTTGACACGTTTCTCGTGGTAATTTCTATCAATTGGGATTGAATTCGTGTGTTGAACAGTTTTTACACACAATTCACGTAATTTCACGGTTGAATGAGCACTTTAAAAACAAAGAAAAATAACAATTCAAATTGTGCAGTAAGAATTGCCATAATTTTGCGAACTGAAATCAATTGTTTTAATGATTTTTGTATTGTGTTTAATACTACTGTGCATGACAGTGATCACCTGACATTTTAGTCACGCTTCAATGGGCATGTGGGGCTGGAAAACCCTTTTTTACCCTATATAACAAAAAAAAATATTCATTGTTTTTTATGTTTTAGTTGATATATGTCGGGAAATTACTCTGATTTCAATGAAAGAAATAACATTTCGATAAAAAATGACATTGTAACATGCTTCAGTGAGCACACAAGATGAGCAAAGTGTGCAGGTCAAAACCATTTTCTTGGCTGAAATTCCCATGAGGTTTACATTTGGTTGGTTTTGAGGACGTGTTCAGCGGTGTTAGTGGATAGAGCCTAAAAAGTGAGTGCAGATGCTCCCCAATCTGTGTTATATTGCCATAACGATCGCATAATAGTCAACCAACATTTTAAGCAACTATCATCACCATCACAATCATCAACACCACATGAACAACAAAGGCCACTACATGTTTCTCACCACAATCAATATCTGTGTCCAGACTCTCAGTGCATATGTGCAGCACGGGATGATATTGATGTGTAACTAAAGTGAAATTTGGTACCATGTCAGTGATTAATTGCATTTATTTTCCCTTTGAGTTAATGCATGACTTCATGACTTTACAAAGATCAAGAGCTTAATGCCAAAATTAGTATTCAGTAGCGAGAAAAGAGGCCCGAAGATTTAATTTGTATAATTTCTCATCTCTGCTCCAATAAGGGGATTTCATCAAACTGAGGGCGGACGTCCACTTGGGCGCGGACAAGCCCCGGAAGGGTTGCGGAAGCAAAAATTGTCACTTCGGCATCCTGTCCGCGACAGACGCGGAATAACTTTGTGAATCGGCTTGTCCTGGGACATTCCTAGGACTGTCCGCGGACTGTCCGCGGACTGTCCGCGGACTGATTGCGGACATTCCTAGGAATCACTCCGGAAGAGCGCAAAATACCTCGTAATATGCTAATCGTAGCCGGGCAGCGCGGAAGCATCTAGGATTACACCAGGAATGAACGCGGACAATCGGGATGCCTTCCGGACAACGTAAGTTAGGCATGCGGACAAACTGCGGAAAATACCAGGAAAATGGAAAGGTATAAAATTGGCACTGACTTTGAATTTTCCTCATTTGACTGCTAGCCGTACAACACAAGGCACCTTTGAACAGTTTGCCTCTATAAAAAGAAACATCTTATGTTTGTTAAAGTAGACCTCCAGATAGTTTTCATATCTTATATTTTAACAACTATAAATTTGTCATACTGAGGACAAAGTTCCAGAATTTGTGTTCAATAAATAGAAAAAAATCGGTTATATTATAAATTGAAAATGAAAAAAAAATGAGAAGTCAAAAAAATAAATACACTTCGTATAAGATATTCTAACGAAGATTATACGGCTGGAAAAGAGAAAATATCATATGATTCACTTTAAAAAAATACATAAATATGATATAAAGAATACATTGAAGGTGTTGAAGCAGGCTATGAATATATCAAAAAAGAAATCAAATATTATAAAAATATGACATGGGAATAAAATTTTTGAGGATCACAATGATATAGCTAATACATTTAACTTTCATTTTTCAATGATTGGAGAGAATTTGGCAGAAAAAATACCACAGTCAAATATACATTTTTCTAAATTCTTAGGTCAATCCAATTCCGGTTCTATTTTCTTTGTCCCAACAACAAAATATGAAATAATAGATATTGTTACTGCAATGAATAACAAGCGAAGTCCCGGTTATGATGATATCAGTAATTTCATTTCAAAGGGAATTATATCTTCAATTGCTAACCCACTTTCATATATTTTCAATAAATCCATATCAAATGGTGGTTTTCCTGATTTTATGAAAATAACTATTACCTTCTCCTTTGCCTTCTGCGACCGGGAACTCCTTAAATTTACCTGTTCTTCATCACTAGACAAAAAGTGTGGCTGTGATGGGGATATTTGCATGGGGGCCTCGCCTCCCTTCTTGCTCTTTTTGCGTGTCATTGGCATGACGCTCGCAAGACGTGACAACACTTCCGTGTCTTGATCACAAAATGTCCGCATCGGTTCCGGACACTGGCATATATAAATCCGCATCGGCTCCGCGCTGTCCTAAAACATTCCTGGTGTCTTCCGCTTTCATTCGCGAAGCTTCCCCACACCGCGGGATTCTTTCCGGAATGTGTGCGGAAGGAGCGGAAGGGTTCCGGACAGGCGGGACATCTTCAGGACATCGTCAGGACATGTCGCCGAAGGTGTCAGGAAGTTCATTTCCGCGTCCAAATTTTGGTCTCGATCAAAATTTGGACGCGGAAATTTTTCTCTCTCCCGAAGGCGCGGAAACGCCCGGACATGTTTAGGACAGTGAGCGGACACGTTCAGGAACGTGCGGGCAGGTTCCCGAAGGAGTGCGGAATACCAAATTTGCATTCCGGGGCTTGTCCGCGACTTGTCCGCGCCCTAGTGGACGCCTGGTCTGAAGGCAGACCAATTTCTACACTAATACTTCAATATTTAATCAAAGGTAGCCATGGATTATAAGGAGGGTTTCCGGCACCATGTACCCTTTGATGTGTAAAATTTTGAAGAAATGCCATGGATCACTGACACATTTATATCGGTCCTAAACGCAATAATGAAATGTTTTTCAGTTGATTTTAAATGCAGAAGATCAATACAACACCTGCTGGATGGTTTTAATAAGATAAATCATTGTTTCATAATGTGGTCATTCAACCGTAAAATAAACCACATTGCATGCAAAAGCCACTGTTAGCTTTCAAAAGCATAAATTCCTCCTCTTCACATGAACTTACCATGGGGATTAAATTTTTCATTATGAAGGTTTAAAAAAAGGGTTTCCAGCCTCACGTGCTTATTGAAGCGTGACTGAAATGTCAGGTGGTCACTGATATGCGTTTGGGTATTAGCACAATATAAAAAAAGCATCATACAGTTGATTTCAGTGCGCAAAATTATCGCAATTCTTACTGCACAATTTAAATGGTTATTTCTCTTTGTTTTTAATGTGCTCATTCAACCGTGACATTACGTGAATTGTGTGTAAAAACTGTTCAACACCCGAATTCAATCTCAATTGATAGAAATTACCACGAGAAACTTGTCAAATCGGCAATTTTGGTAATTTTCACCCCGTGTTCACTCAACCGTGAAATCTTGTGCAGAAATCACATGGTACGATAAGAAGCACATGAATTATACGTTGCATGCCTTTTTATCCTGGAAAATTGAAATTTATTCCGATATCACCAAATCAAAGTTGCAAAATTGGGCTTGTGAACTTCAAAAAGTGACCATTTTGACTTTAAGTCATGCTCACTCAAGCGTGACCAAGTGATATCCACTGCATTTCACATGAAAGGTAGCCGAGAATTACAGCTACATGATCCTGTATTCAGATTTCCTCAAAGGTTCCTGATTCATAAAATATTGATGTTTGTTTTAGGGGGAACTTATTTTTGTTTAGTGTTTAGAATGGCAATCTTTAGAACATACTGTTGCTTTCGGTTATTTATATATGTGACCGTGCACCTCAAAACGAACATAAAGTCGCACACACTGATTTTGCGTGAGGACTGAAAATAAGTGAAATGGGTCAACCTAGCCGAACTTGACTTTTTCATATTTTCTGAAAGTGCGAGTCTTCTTTTACATTATGTTAAAATTTGGGATCATAAAACGGGCAGGAAAGTGTGTGTGTTTTTTAAGTAGTTTATCTCGAACATTTTTGGTAGAATAGTGTGATAGTTGTGTCTTTAGAATCCCTTTTTCATTTCTGCAAAACCTTGTCCACACTCTCCACTTTCAACTCTAATAACTTTTGAAAGGATAGTGCTACTGCTTTGCAAGTTGGCATTGATTATGGAAAGAATGTGTTAATGAAGCATGCTGAATTTCAGTTTATTCTGATAATCCCTTCATTGTTGTTACTCTGGTGGTTTACTTCCTGTTTTTTTGTCCCATTCATCGCACATATTTTGAATAGACACTGTACTTCAGAGCCTCTTTTCTCAGTTCACACTTTTTCTGAGGTTGTGCAATCTTTCCAATATTTAGATAGGTTAGGAGAGTCCATTTGATTTGAGTTATACATCATTTTAAAGCTTAAAGTCTGCTCTTTCAAAATATGGTCATAAATAAAAATTCATGTCTGGCGACTTTTTGTTTGTTTTGAGGTGCAGGGTCACATATATTGTTTTATGCATTTGTCGTATAAAAGCTAAGGAAATAATAGGAAAAAAACATCAGATACAGAATCATGTCACATTTTGCTTCTGTCAGCGAATTTCAGCCAAGAAATCTCCATGTCATACACTATGATATTGTTAATTGGAATTGGAACAGCAAAATACGCAAAATCTGACTGTCAGTTTTTGGGTTGCCAATGGCAACCAGCAATATCAAATATAGCTAAATCATATATCAGAATATTTTAAATAAGATTTTAGGAAAAGTCACCAAATTTGGTTGAAATTAGATTAAGGGCGAAGGAGTGGCGAATGAAAATCTGATAGAGGGCACAATGTGCCCCCTTGGGCTTTAAGGTTAAGGTTCAGGGCTTTATTTTCCATAAACTTCACCAATGTGCCCTACTCCTCATTATTGTGCATGCACTGAATCACCATAACCCGATTGCGGAACGTTTCGTGAGGTACCAAGAAGACATATAACTTGTAGAATGGTATATCCGCGTTAGTGTCATTATTAGAACTTAGACCTCGAGTCACCCTTGCTCATCGTGCGACATTGTGAATTTTGCATTTTTCATAAACTTCATAAACTACTCAATGTGAATTTAACTGACAGCCAATCTATGGGTAACTCAAAAGTGGGAGCTTTAGCAGGGTAATTTCCACCACCTTGATTTCTGCAAAGTGAGCACTCTGGAGCAAACCACCGCTGCTCTCGTCGTGTTTTTCCTTTTTTTTCACGTTGTTCTACATTTTTTTCTTTTCGGAGGGGAGGGGGTGTACGAATGTATTCTTGCATGTATGCATGTGAGTGTGGGAGAGGGAGGTCGGCTCGAATTTTGTTACCTTTTCCTGACAAGAAGATTTGTTAGCTTTGGTATTGTTAAAATTCACGATCTGCTGCACACTTTCAAAATTTTCAAGATTTTTTTCCCCCTGAGAAATATGAAAATGGCAGTTGAATGGAGGGGGGGGGGGGTGTGCTTCTACCCCATTCTTTGTTTTTCACAAGGGTGCTATGCCACCCTACACCAAAAAATCAGGGGTGCTGCAGCCGCACCCTCGACACCCCCGGCTCCTAAGGGCTTGCATAGTTCGCACCACTCCGCACCGCTGCAGATCAGGAGCTCCCAACGTCTGTTACCTGGAGACAATAACAACAATTCTTCCACGGAGGGAACACAATAGAATACGAGACAATCGTTTGTTTGTTCGTTTGTTCAAATTTTTCCATCGGAGAATAATAATAATAATAATGATGATAATAATAATAATAATATTAATAATGATAATAATAATAACAATAATAATGGAGTATTATAATGCGCCATGTCTGTCACACAGTGGCACTCCTGGCGCAGAAAGGTAAGACCTCCTCCCGCATTGCTTCATTCAGGAAAAGAGAGAAGATGGCTGGCTAGCCCATATTCAACTATGCTAAGCTGGTCTTCCATGGGGTCCAGTTGGATATCAGTTAAACACCCTGCTCTTTGCGACGAATGAATGAAGCGGGATCTTTTACGTGCATGAGTTGTGGCTCTCTGCAGATGTCCTCTCCGACCGAGGGACAGATCACATTTCTCTTGGAAAACAGAAACACAGAAGTAATGTAAAGGTTCACCACCTCAAATGTCCACTAAGATAAACCACATGCCAGTACAGTTATTCCAAATGCCCATAATAGCTGAATAAATGATCATAAAAGATATAGTTATTAGGCTATTCAAATGTCTACTTAAGGTATGAATTGTCCGTAAAGCTATATCATGTTGTTGTTATTAAAAAAAAAAGAGAAAGAGAGAAAAATTGGGGCCATATACATCAAATGATTTGGCCCAGACAACACTAATATGAAACAAATTAGCATACAGTATATCAAATGTCAGTCGAGCGTATGTCAAAAATGTCATGATTATATCAAAATGTCAGTCAAGAGAACATAGACAATGGAGTTCAAATGTCGCATAGCAATGTATTAGATACTCAGTTAAAGGGTACAGTTCTGGTCGAGGTGAGGATTTAGCTTTTTATGTTTAGCGAGATATTCAGACACCACTCTATGAGATGTCAAAGAGCATGCAATTCTAAGGGGTATCAAAAGTTTATTAGATGAAAATCGGTTTTGAAATGGCTAAAATATCATCAAACAAGGTGAAACAAAGAGATCCTAATAAAGTTGTGGCATGTCGCCTTTTATTATTATCACTTTCTTTGGATATCTCAGTCATTTGAAAGCCAATTTTCATCAAATAAACGTTGACTCCTTCTTAAAACTACATGCTCTTTCATATTTCATAAGATGTTTCTCATTATCTCACTTAAGAATGTTCAAAACATGAATCGCCACCTCAACCAGTACTGTACAGTCCCTATATGGAGACCAATGTTCTATTTGTGACCCTGCACCTCAAAACAAATAAAAAGTCGCCAGACATGAATTTCTAGTTAAGACCATATTCCGAAAGAGCAGACTTTAAGCTTTAAAATGATGTATAACTCAAATCAAATAAACTCTCCTAACCTATCTAAATATTGGAAAGAAAGCACAAACTCAGGAAAAGTGTGAACTGAGAAAACAAGCTCTGAAGTACAGTGTCTATTCAAGCGTTTAAAGGACAAGTTCACCTTCATGTACATGTGGATTGAGTGAATGCAACAATATTAGTAGAACACATCAGTGAAAGTTTGAGGAAAATCCGACAATCCGTTCAAAAGTTATGAATTTCTTTAAGTATCTGCGCAATTACTGCTGGATGAGAAGACTACTACAGTGTGTGATACGTCACATGCGTACAACGATACAATAAAAATAAAAAGAGAATTTCACAAAATTTTACTTTTTGAATAGAGTGCACATTTCTTGGACTTGTTATTGATGTACAATGTATGTTAAGGATAATATTATTCCTCTTGCCTTTTGAAAGAGAGAAGTCGAGTGTTCTTTTGTTATGCGAGAAAAGCGAAAATAAGGTGAATTTTCTTTATACTTTCTTTATACCGTTGTACTCATGTGACATCACAAGCTATAGTAGTCTTCTCACCCAGCCATGACTGACCAGAAAATTTAAAAATTCATAAATTTTGAACGGATTGTCGGATTTTCCTCAAACTCTCACTGATGTGTTCTACTAATATTGCTGCATTTACTCAACCCACGTGTCTATGAAGGTGAACTTGTCCTTTAATCTTTACCAAACCATGCTGGCTGTGCGATGAATGGGATAAAAAACAGGAAGTAAACCACCAGAGGAACAACAATGAAGGGATTATCAGATAAACCTGAAATTGAGCATGCCTCATTAACACATTCTGTCCATAATCAATGCCAACTTTCAAAGCAGGCACTATCCTTTCAAAAGTTATTAGAGTTGAAAGTGAAGAGTGTGGACAAGGTTTTTCAGAAATGAAAAAAGGGTTCTAAAGACACCTAATCACACTATTCTACCAAAAAAGTTCGAGATAAACTGCTAAAAAAACACACTTTACTTCCGGTTTTATGATACCAAATGTTAGCATAATGTAAAAGAAGACCCGCTCTTTCAGAAAATATGAAATAGTCAAGTTCGGCTAGGTTGACCCATTTCACTTATTTTCAGTCCTCACGCAAAATCAGTGTGTGCGATTTTATGTCCGTTTTGAGGTGCACGGTCACATTTGGGAAATCAATGTCAAATGATGTCTTCAAATGTCCTTCCCTTAATAGTGCTTTCTTGAATCGCAGGAACAATTATTTCACAATATATGTATTGTTTAAGAAGAAGTTTCCAAGTTCACTGGCTGAAACCAATTGTCGATATAGGCAGTTCAATTGTCCATGTAGGCATGGAATGTCCATGTAGCACCAGCCAAATATCAGACTAAGTAGTTAAAATGTCGCATAGTCAAATAAGTATCCAAATGACTGGAGCAATGTTCCATAAGGGAGATCAAATTAAGGCATAGTGATTTCAAAAGTCCATAGTCTTAAAGTGCTTACTTGATCTGAGGTGACGTGGAGAATTCCCATTGCGTGGATATTTCATATGGCTATGAACATCTTATTTACCTTAGAGAATATTGGTCTTACTAAGTGGACATTATTTTGATTTCCCTGTGGAAATTTGATTACCTTATGCGACACTTTATCTGATATTGTGGATATTTGACCTGGAAAACCTTTAGATATATATACCTAAGGATGTTTGTGTATATTCCAAATTCTGCGTTTATTGACCATAACATCATTCTGTTCTTTCGAAACGTACAGAAGTGACATTCCTTACAAAACTTATATAAATTTGATTAACTAATATCAACTCGCAGAGGTGCTGTTGATACAATAACCTTTACAATTGTATCAGTTACTACACTGGCAACAATAAAATTAAATGAAGCATTTTCGCATTACAAATCAAACAGTTTGGATATTGACTCAAAACGGGAAGCAAAAACTATTTTAAAAAAAGCCATGTGACGTGTGAATAAAGGGAAATGATTTTTAACTCGTACCTATCTATAAATCCGACAAAGCCGTTCTAAAACACATACCGTATACATGCAGTTAACAAACAGATGTAGAGTGAGTGGTAAGGGTATTCATCAAAAGATGGTTTCGGTTTCATAAGGTATGGATATCGCCATTTCACAGCTTAACGTGCAATACTATATACCATTACCGCAATAGGGATACATTCATGATATGAGTGTGCATGTGTGTGTGCTTCTGGCGAGGATGAAGGTTGTCCCAATTAAGGATGAGCTTGCAGCCCTTTAACCGGCCATATATTTGATATCTTTGAATGATTTATCCACATGCACTTATTGCTTCTTCTTTTTTTCAAGTTCAGGCCATGAATTTAACGTGCTATTAAAATCAAAGTCGTCCATGACCATGTTTCACAGTAGTTACGTTCAGACGGGAGCCCTTAACCTCGAAAATAGGAAACTTCGAGGTTAGAGCTTGTAGTTAGGGACCGTGAAGACGCACTCGTAGTTAGCAAACCTCGAGGTTTGCTCGATGTTTCGAGCCACGAGAAATCTTATGGTTAGCGCTCTAACCATGAGCCGCGGGGGGTCCCCACGCGTAGTTAAGCACCGTGTGGACACAAAAAACAACGAACTCGAAGTTAAGAGTGACCTCGCCATAATCTCCAGCCCCCACAATTTCCCTCTGCTTCCGGGTCAACCTCCCAAACGTACACCACAAATACGCTACACGTGAAAAACCTATGACGCACGACACAACATCATCTTTTCTTCCCATGCGCTTGATCTCTGAAACTGAACACGTCGAACTCGCTACTGTATTCTATATTCTTCTCCGACGCTAAAAAAAATGTTTTCGACGAATATCTTCATTAAGGCATAAAGTCATCAGTGCAGTGCTATCTCTGCATACCATGACAGAGAAAAAGAGTACCTGTAAGCAAGTCCGACAGGGTTGGACTAAAGAATGAAATAATATACGCCTTGTTAGCAGTGTGGGCTGAAACTTCCGGTTTTGTGGTTTTAACATCGAGTGGGACCCACTCGTAGCTACGGTGGCAGAAGGCTTAACCTCGAGGTTTCGTAACCTCGAGGTTAAGATCGTCGTGTGGACACACGTCGTAGTTAGGGGGCAAGAGCTAAACCTCGAGGTTTCCTAACCTCGAGTTAGGGCCTGCCGTCTGAACGTAACTAGTAGAGGTCCTCAGGGTGACCTGATAAACCGTTCCACCGAAGATATG